>NC_047512.1:23692839-24323169 GCF_902827115.2 Pseudochaenichthys georgianus
ATGCACACCCCCTTCCTGTTGTCCTTTCTTCTCTTTTTACCCACCTACACAATCTTTCACTTTCTTTCGACATCAGTTCCTGCTTCTCGCGGTCCCCCAGCTCTCTTCGGTTATTGGGTTTTCCTCAGCCTCTCTCCCACGCTGGCCCCCCACTCTCTGGTCTTGAATGGAGGTTTCTGAACTCTGCAGTGGTCTGAGGAAAGACCTTTTCTCCACCGCCCCAGCCTCTCCAACAACCCGCCTGAACCCCCTGCTCTCCTTTACCTATTGCTTTGTTCTCTTTTTACTTTCCCCTCCCAGCTTTCTTTGTCATATCATTCCCACCATGTACCACAGCCACACTTCACTAACTTTCTATCTTTCATCATCTCTCTCTTCCCTTTGACCATTACATTGTGCGTCATGTTTTGTGAGTGTTTTGACTAAGCTATGAGGAGCTATCTTTATTGCTCGGTCTCTTTGTGTGTGTGTGTGTGTGTGTGTGTGTGTGTGTGTGTGTGTGTGTGTGTGTGTGTGTGTGTGTGTGTGTGTGTGTGTGTGTGTGTGTGTGTGTGTGTGTGTATCAGTGAGTGTGTCAGTGAGTGTGTGTGGTCAGCTGTTCTTAGTGCTACACAGCTGATGTCAGATTGGAAAGTCTCAAAGCAATAAGGCAGTAATCTCTTAAAGGCCCAGCGGCTTTTAAGTCCACACGTTCTCTCATCTCTCTCCTTGTACTCTCTAACCTCCCTCCCTTCTTCTCACCTTTAGAAAGAAAGACCATATTACCTCTAAATGGATCTTTTGGTGCGGCGATGCTCTCTTAGCTCTCACACACATACAGTACACACTGATGCATACAGGCGTGCTTACACACTCACAAAAGCACATGTACACACACTCCAGCTCCACTGGACGCTTTGCACCCACCATCTTTATGACGCTGAGAATTATCCCACCATAGGTAATCATAAGTTGCCATACCTGGGACTCGTACAAATACACCTTGGCTCTTTTATTTTATAATGTGTATACAATGATCTAATATAAAGGCCAGGGCTTGATAGTCTTGAAACCAGTGGGAATATTCTATGACCCAATGCTATTTTCAGTCTCTCGACCGTGTCACATTTTTGTGGCAGGACGAACTGCAACTGTAGCATATTTCCCTGATCTTTCTGTGTGTTTACACCAAGGAGTTACTCCAGAGCACAGAAGCATTAAAACCATGTCTTCATAGCAGCGTGCACAGAAATAGAAGCATGCTATGTCGTTTGATACAAAATGCGCGCTTAGGGTGAGAATGAAACAGGACGGGCAGACAGGCAGGAGATAGAGCGGCCCCCCAGCTAACACTTACACCACAATATGTCTGGGATATATAGCACACAGAGGATCCATACTCCTGTTGGTCAACAGTACAGTCATTTAATACAGACCTGTAGAGCCTGATGTGCTGATGTGCATATGCATCCCACAATATTTTCCACTGCCTCAAAGTTTAGAAGAAACTTGTGATGATAGCACTTCTGGAAAAGTTTATATTCAGTACACAAGTGCCAGAACTGCACCGACTAGGAATAGGCCTGAGATGCATAGATAGACTTTAGTTGGATCCTGTCTCTATAGCAACCACTTTAGGCAGTTGCTGTGGTAATCACTAGCTGTTCCTGCCCCTGGCATCCTTAAGTGTTTGAAGTTGTCCCAGAGGTGCTCTGCTGAAAGGGTTAACTCCACCGCTCCCCTCGTAGACGTGTTCGTCGGCACGCTTACACGGCTCTTTGATGATTCCCAGTGAAGGGGTTATCTGGCATCCGGGGCTATCTGGAGGTGTTGGGAGTGAACAAGCGGCGAGCCCCTGTCTGACATTGATGCTAAAGCCAGAAGAATAGGTCAATGTGTCTGCTGGTTTGTAGATGCGCTACACAAACGAGATGCCCACCACTCAGCACAGCATGGCGCCCCGGGGTGAAGGGGTGTCAGAAGCCGTTAGCAAAAGAAAGGCAACGAGCGCTGTCACCAGTCAGAATGGCAGATGTCCATGCGACTAGGCAGGGTGGCACATGAGGGCACGGGACAGGCCAGAACTGGCTTGTAGAGGCTGTCCCCTCCGGATATGGCAGGAAGCAGACAGAGGCATTTCCAACATGGGCAGCAGACGGGACCCACCACGGCTCGATCGCTCTTAAATTTAGAGCCACATTAAAGGCTGACAAACTTGATTATGAGCTGATAACGACAGCGACCTGATGGAGTCATGTGTGCATATGTGTGTTAGGCTTTAAGACCCTAAATGAAAACATTTCTGCGAAGGGGAACTCATCGCCTATTAAAGGAATTGCATTCGCTAAATGTTGATGATAGAAAATAGGGAGTGAATATAAAGATTCAATGAAGGAAGTAAACGTTGTCATCATGGTCACTAATTAGCAACACTCAAGCCGAACAACCCAAGGTTAGAATTGTCTGTGTATTGAATGAATGAATGAAAACTTTATTACAGACTCAGGGTCCAGATAAAAGACAAGACATTACATAGAAAATAATGTATTGAATCACACTTCAAACTAATGATTTAGACCATTTGTCAGGAAATTGTTTATGGAGGTTATGAATTTAATTGAGAGGGAGACATTTTCTTATAGACTGCTAAACAACCGTACTTCTTTTGCAACCAGTGGTGTCGCCCCCTTATGGCCATTACAGTAACTACAGGAGCTCCACGCTCATACAGTCATGGATTCAAGAATCAATGAAAGATTCAATTACTGTGAAAGAAAATATGATTGTCCGCAATTTACAAAAAAATGAGATACCAAAAAACATTGTTGTTTTACGGCGTTCAGTTTCAAAAGAGACTGTCTTGTAAATGTAATGGTGTGAGAAACACTCAGTGTCGAAAGCCATCAGTAATGTATTGGTTGACAGAATAATTATGGACTGTGGCTAAAGGACTTCAATCAATCTGGAAATCATTTATTAGCCTTAGGCAGAACGTGCCTTCTAGCTTTTCTTTTCTATTCTGGTGTGGAAAACCCTGCGGAAATCAGGAAAGGAAGGACAACTGAAGATAAGAAAGGTAAACTTCTTCTACTGGGTGTTTGCAGGAGATCCATACACACCTGAGACAGCTTTGCATTTAATTAGGCTGAAAACCTGAGCCCCAAACGACAGTCCTCGGATATCGGTGGCCCAGGAGAGAGCGAGGTGAATCTCAGGAGTGTATGCGGCACTTATGTAAGCTCTGATCTGATGTGCTGGCAGGCCCTCTCTGCTTACTTCTCCACACTCTTCATCTCCCCTTTTCCCCGCTCTTCTTCTCCCAGAGATTACCTCGATTACTCTGGCAAGACATCAGAAGGAAATCAGAAAACATGGAGAACGAAAGCAAAGAATTACTGTTGCATGACTGAAAGTGTGGCTTTATCGTAGCTAGAGGGCAACTGCCATCTCCCAGAGTAGAGCACTCTTTGGTCAAATAAGAGATTCTGTTTTTTCCCCTCGTTTTCTTTTCCTGGATCATAACAGATGCATGTGAGCACTGACAGGACTGACAGCTCTATGTGCGCAAATAGTTTAGCCATGTGGTTCATGAATAAAGTATCCGTTTAAGATCAAACGTACAGCAAACTTCAATTCAGTTGACAGTCTCTTCAAAGGCCCTGCAGAAGAGACATTATTGTAAAGCCATCACAACAGAAGACAATATTTCTCATGCCATATTGTTTTCCGTGTTTAATTATAAATCTATATGTGAAGCAAACCCTATTTTTTGTCCCACTGTGTTCCTGCATTTACACACACCAGCATATCATCGGCAGTGATTGGCTCATAAAACATGTCTTATCTGCTAATACTGAATGAAGAAAGCCCATCATCTCGCCAAGACTTAAGACAAGCCTTTGGTTCCCCATGTCTTTGTTTTCATCTCTGATGGAAATAGCAACACATGGGCCACTGTGTTTGTCTTTAAGATGGCACACAGCTAATCCTGTGTGAAGCTGGAGGGATCTCTCCAGCTACTCTTGTCAGCGTTGATTTGTCAACAACAATCTTTTCATTTCCTCTGTAAGCTGACACCATCTTGTCTGTGCGATAATGTGATGCGCTCAAAAAACCAGCCTGCCACTCTGCTACAGAACAAGTGGTGCCTTTGTGGGTTCCTGCACTGTTGCTTTAAAAATAAAAGCTCAACAATTTAACAAACAAGCCAACTAAGAAAAATAGTTGACTTAACTGTGGTGTTTCTGAGGATGCGGGAAAAAAAAAAAATCATATACGTATATGGAGAGCCCATTTAATCATGCAATTGTTTGAAATAAGGAGACAAGCATTGAAGGTAATTAAAGATTTCTACCATGGCTGGCTGGTGAATGTGGAGCTATGAGCAGAAAAAGCAAAACAACAATTAAAAAACCTCAATAGGAACACCCAGCTTAAAGCAGGCAATCATGTCCGAGATGTTGGGCCTAAATGAGGATGTTGTTTTCTCTTTTCTGTTCTGTCAATCTCCGCCAGAAAGCGATTTCCTCCTGAAGAGTGGCGGCCAGGGCTAAAAGCATGTTTTAATAAGCGCACTGACACATCCATCTTTGTTTCTGAGAGATAAGTCACAACGAGCGCAGAGCAAAGCATCCTGGGCTAGCTGGAAGGATGCCCATTGCTGCATATCAGTCGGATGTGCTTAGGCACACAAAAGCACACAAACGTGCACTTATATTCAAGCACACATGCACACACTTACATACAGAAGAGCTGTCACCCTAACTTAAATCCTATTTATCACCAAACCAATGGAATTTTTCCTTGGAGCCGAAGGTGGTTGGCATGTTCACTTTATGCCTTCTCGGAGATTAGTGAATTCAGCCTTGCTCTGTTCCCACTGTGTCTCCTTTTAAGTCTTCCCTCTCATACTCCCCCTTCTTCTTCTTCTTCTTCTTCACATCATTGCGCTGCATTAAATGTGCTTTTATTTGTTTATTTATTTGTTGTTTTTCATCTGGGGGAAAAAGGACTGAAGTATATAGCTTATAGCTGGCTGGGGCTGGCAGCTGCGCTTGTGATTGAGGAGCGTGACAGAAATGTCCTCATTAGGTCTCCACAAATGCTGTGAACAGAGGCATGCTGCACAGGAGAGGAAGAGAGAGGGGAAGAGAGAAGAGGAGAGGAGGAGAGAGGAGACGAAGGAGAGGAGACGAAGCAAGGAGAGAGGAGAGAAAAGTTTGCAAGCTTTTGACACTTGGCGCCTTTTATCTGTGCAGCATGTCAGGGTTTAAAGTAATGTGTGAAAAGATATTCATGCACAAGCACACACGCAGAGGCACGAGTTCACTCTCTCCCTCTGACACACACACAGTCACACCGTGCATTGGAGTAACTTTATGTCATTATTATACACTATTAATTAAAGAGAAATAATAGAAGCCAGATGAACTTCTGTTCAGCCTAATTATCATGTCTTTGATACCAAATTGCGCATACAAAAGAGAGAGTTAAAGCATGGCGGTAAAAGAGAGAGAGAGACATGGTTCAGACTGGGACTTGGGACTTTGGGAGTGGAAGTTGGTGAGAGGAGGATCTTACGCTGCATCCCAATATGGCACCCATAACCCTTCCTGGAAATCAAAGCTCAATTCTTTTTAATTACAGAATGAGTTGAGACACACACACACAAAGGAAGATAAAGACAGAGACAGACCACAGGGAGGAAAAAAGGGCGAGGAAATGAAGGGATGGAACAAAGGGGAAACGGCAGGGGGTAAAGGGGTTGAGGGAACTGTTGCTCAGGGGAAAAACGGCAACAACAAACAAACAACAATCATCCGTTTTATCTTGCTGCCTTTCTTCCACATCTCGTCCTCTGCGTGCATCTAGTGATCTCTGAACTCGGCGCTTCCACACCAACTCCCCTGTTGCCTTGTTTACATGTTGTTGCCGCTGCTGCCTTCGCTGCACATTGATCATTAACATCATTATATGTCTATGATACTGCATGTCGAGTCACAAATCAGCTTTCCTTCTATCCTTTCTGCTGGTCTAATGATCAGACTAACTTTGCAACCTTTGTTGAAATGTCTCTTGCCTTTAAAGTGCCGTGAAGGAACACCTGTTTGTTGTCGATGTGACCGCTCTCACTCTCTCTGTGTGAGAGATGAGATTCCATATGAGAGTGAGAGGCAGGCGCAGCGATGCCGGACTCAACAGGAGTGACAACGGGGTGATCAGCAGCGGTTTACGGGAGAGGTATTCAGCAATAAATGCAATGTGAATAAGTCAAGTAGGGAGAAGACACATGGATGGAGATGTGGTAAGAGAAATATGAAAAGTCAAAGAGATTGGGGAGAAGGAGAGAGGATAGGAGAAAGAGGTGGCACAGCTGAGGTTGACACTAATGAGGAGCCTTTGTGATGGGACCTGACAGAGGAGAAGAAAGCAGAATCCCCCGACACCGATGCTCCACAACACTCCTCCGCTTAATTGGGAGAGCCAGAGCCCACAACGAGGGTGTGTGCGTGCGTCAAAAAAGTGTGCAAATGTTTTAAGAGGAGTAAGTGAATGTAAGATATATATATTCTCACTTAATTAAGCCTACATATTGTATATTGGTGGATACATTTATAAAAGTGCCAATAGGTATTCACAGCTTGCTCCGTGTTCTTGGTGGATTTTCACACTTTTGGGTCCAGAATTTCACGCTTTTAGTTGATGTTGGCGAGATACGCAGCTTAGAGCATTACATGCACGCTGATGGCTCTGAGGTTCACACATCGGATATCTGCCATCTTCTCACATTCTTTAAAAGTGTCAGGAATCCAATGTAATAAGCTTTCCGTCTTGCAGCACCCACACACATACATGCACACTGTACTCACGCATTAACTCCAGAGCCCGCACTTACACGCTTGCATGAACTGAGGATTTGCACTCGGCATTGCAGTGCAGCACTCGTGCACAATGCATGCACTTAAAACGTGCACTTGTGCGCGGACACAAGTGGGGACACTCGTGCGTTCCCTGCGGTGCAGTTTCCATCTTTGACTCTGAATCAATCATTTGTTATTTATCAGAGGGGATTTGTGTCATGAAGGCTGATGCCAACTCCAATAAGAGGAAAAAACAACACAACAGCAGTGAAAAAGCCAAAGCAAATCCCTGCTCTGATGCGATTATAACACACAACCAAATCAGGGCTGACTTGAATAGACACAGAACACACAATCATATTAAGGGAAATTCGATGTGCATGGCATTACATTGCTCTCAATCTCCCCTCTGTTCTTTTTCTGCTCCTCTCTCCCCTCATTCTCTCTTTGACTTTGTTACTCCATTTCTTCCTGTCCTTCTTTCTATCTGTCATCATCACCATCGCCTCCCGATGTTTCAATGCCAGTGACCTGACAAATGTGTTGCCAGTGACTTATACGGTCGCTTCCTCCTCTCTGAGCTGATCCTCTGTTTTCTGCTGCCTGCAGTGAGCCTTCTATCCACCCTTTCCCCTAGGGACAAACTGTGTTAGCTACTCATGTCACAGGTAGCACCCAGGCTTAACAGCAACGGATTGAAGCCAGACACCATATTATTTTCAACAATACCTCCGTTTTACGGTAACAGATGAAAGACAAGCTCTTACGGCCACAGCAAAAGCTCTTGCAATAATGTTTGATTTTAATGACAAAATAGCTATGCTGCAAGGATGTGAAAAAAAGGAAAACATCAGCTTTGCGATCAGTAAGAGAGGTGAGTCAGGGAGAGGAACTGCGAGGGGTACAGTATGGAGAGCGCGAGAGAGAAGAAGCTGAAGAGATAGATAGAGTAGGGTTGTTATGTCAGAGGCAGTCGAGCTGCTCTCATCTTGCCATTATCTCAAGCACCCTCACATTACCATAATAATGGCTTTTAACCAAATGTAACACTCTACAAAGCAGCACAGGCAGAATCTGTTTTAACCAAATGTAAAACACTCATCGAAAGGCAGAATCAGAGGGGCTTAACGTTAACATCACCACAGACCCATGAGTGCTGTGTGGAAGGCATGTGTGGGTTTGAGTGGGAGTTTCAGGCTGGATATAGTCTACTGATGTAGTCTTGATTATACATATATTGTACAACAATCATTTCTGTGTCATATAGGCACCCACAGATATACATCACTGTTCCACTGTAAATGTTCCACAGCCACAGAGACGTTTTCGATGTGTTGGTGTGTGTGTGTGTGTGTGTGTGTGTGTGTGTGTGTGTGTGTGTGTGTGTGTGTGTGTGTGTGTGTGTGTGTGTGTGTGGGTGTGTGTGTGTGTGTGTGTGTGTGTGTGTGTGTCATCCCCAATCATGCTACACTTGCTGTACATACATGTGTCGTGTATACGTGCGAGTGTGTGAGTCAGAGTTGAGCTCCAGGTCTGGCCAGGTACTCTGCATGTGTTTCCCCCGTCCAGATGGCCTCTCGGCAGGCCTGGGCCGGGGCGCAGGGTGTCCTCCTGCCCTCCCACCCAGCCACCGCAGAAGGTCGACTCGACCGCGCCACCCCCCCGCCCGCCCTGCGATCCCGCCTTCCAGACCAACTGCTCATTGCCAGAGGAGGAAAAACAGCCAACAAATTGCATTGAAAGCCAGTTTTTGCCATCTCTGTCATTAAGCAGGTGCATACGATAATGACCTTCGGACCAGGTCAACACCTATGGAAATGACATGTGTCTCCTCTTCTTCTTTCTCTCTCATAGCTCACATTTATTTCTTCCGTCTTTTCACTACATTGCTCTATCTTCTTCCTCCTCGTCTTCCTTTCTTCCGCCGTGTCTCTAGTGTTACGGTTATGGTGCGAGTGTATGTGTGCAGTGTGAGGTGCCAGGAGGGTGTGGAGACCCACAGATGGTCAGGGTGGTTCCCACTCAGTGAGATCTGGGTTGAAGCCCGCTCTCAGATTAGTGGGCCTCGCTCTTGAAGCACCTCCCACAGGTTTCTGGGCAGACCTGGATTTGACACAGAGGTTTTGTTTCGTTACAGAGCGACACTCATCGGGAAATCATATTGTTTCTGTCAGCTCTTAAAAACAGGCATCTCACCATCTCAGACTGTGTATTTGTTCTCATTGTTTACATTTGAGTATTCACTTTGAGTATTCCTGGAAGGGAGATTTAGCTGTCTGACCAAAATGTGCATGTAAGTATTAATCTAAATTGCTGGGGTGCTAAAATCTTATTTATTTTGTATTCTTTATCTAAAAGTTGGGGTCTTTCTTGGCCTGCAGAGTTAAAAAAACAATGCAGTCCCTTGACAATTCTTTCCAATGTCTCCTTTGGCAGAAACACTACAATAAAATAGCAAAACAAAGGCAACTCTGCAGCCACCACGACAAAAACAACAAACAACAAATCTATGGATACACATTATCGCCAAGGGGTTCCTTAATGAAAACAGATTTAGATAATAAGCGTAACAAGTTAGAAAAAAGTTTCAGAAAATATTTGTCCCAGGTTAAACGTGTGCAGAGGGTCAGTTTGGGAGCAGAGGTGTTGCTGGTGGACACATCAGCAGGATGAATGCACCGCCAACACACCTCAATGCTCTTTTTGGTAAATGCTCAGTAGATGCTATAGAACAGACCGCAATCCTGATTAATGAGTGGACATGACAGAACGTATAGCGGGGTGATGGTGTCACAGTGTGTGGAGCAGCATCCCATTGGTTTAACCCGCAGCGTGCCATTACAGATCCTGTCAGCTGTCATCCTTCACACACACATATATGTTCATGCACACACATGAATACATGCTGATACATACATGCGATATCCCACACACACTCACAGACATGCCCTAATGAATGAATTATAATCACAGTCAGTCTGTGTCTGTGTATTGGGTACTAATAGGAAGTGACAGGGGCTGCGGCGATGTACTCATCACTCCAGGCTCCCTGCCTTCGCCCCCCCCCAATCACCCGGTTTAGCTTTGACATTTCTATCTTTGTAGTGTGGTCACCTGTCATTCTTTGAGCTGCCTGTTAGCTCATCACTGACACAACTGCATGCGCATGAACTCACACACACACACACACACACACACACACACACACACACACACACACACACACACACACACACACACACACACACACACACACACACACACACACACACACACACACACACACACACACACACACACACACACACACACACACACACACACACACACACACACACACACACACACACACACACACACACACACACACACACACACACACACACACACACACACACACACACACACACACACACAAAGTTCATTCAGCCTCATGTTGCTACATGTACTTGGTGTGTGATACAATACAATATTCTTTGTAGGGAAATTTGTTCTGGATTCTTTCCTGCAGATCCAGAGAGGATACAAATCATACATACTAAATACTACTTAATGCTAAAAGAAAATACATAAAGATGTTTACAACATATTGCTTCTGTGCACAGACACACTGACTATTGCAAAACACGCATGGCCTACATCAATGTTACCGTATATACATGCAAGTGTTGAGGAGTTTAATGGACATAGGCAGGAATAAGTGTTTGTAGTGCTTTAGACTGCTCTTGGGAACAGGTGATGTTATCTATTTATCTTGATTTCGAAATACAAAAATAAAAAAAATCCACAAGGTAAACAATATTTTAAAGTGTTAAGGGTTACGGTTATGAGTTATCGGTTAACCTTTTTACAGACTTACAATGTCCCCCGCAAGTATAGTAAGACACGTTTGTGTGCGTAGAAAGGTGCAGGGTTCAGGGTCTCCAGCATGCAGCAGAGTATAATAAATTGAGTCTGCACAGCAAATATGTGGCTTCTCACCTCATTCATTATGTAATGGGAGTAACAGCCCTCCTCCCCTCTCCTCACCTCCCTCTCTCCACCCGGTCCTCCCCTCAGCCTTCCCCTTCTGTTCACCACCTGTACGGGAACAGACTCTCTCCTCTCTCTGCATGACACTTCAATCTGTTCTTCTGAGATAGAAGCATTGAGTGTTGGAATTTAATAACACATTTTAGATCTATTTCTTGTCTCCTGCACGTGCTGGTGGTGGACTGATATGCCTGGCAGCCACCTCAGGTCAAATTCAAACAGTTAAAGGTCTGACATTTGAACACAGAGCCAGCAGGGTTGATGTTCACAAACACGTGATGCTTCACGCACACATGCACTTGCAGGCATTTCTGCACGTAGTGTGTAACTCTGTGTCCATGTGGGTGCGTATTCGTGCATGTGTGCTTGTCTGTGACCTTAAGCAAAGGGCTCACCGAATTTAAGATGGTTTGTATTTGACATATAGGCTTGACAAGCTTTGCCGCTTTATTACTAATGTCATTTTTCACGTTTGTTACCATATGTCGCAGCAACATTTCATCAGTACTGTAGAAAGGCTGATAATCCAAATGTGTGACTTGAGAAAAGGAGTAGAAAAAACGTGAGCGTGGGTTAATACAGATGGATACAGATTGAACAGCAGGTGAAAGGAAACATCATTTACATACTCGCTCTCACACACATGCAGGTTATCGAGAGGCGGCAACAGAGGGCCGATGGTTCCTTCTTGTTGCTAAAGATACTACTGATGACAATTTCATTAATCCTGTCAGTCCTCTCCCTCCATCTCTCTCAATCCCCCTCTTTTTCTCAGTCCCTTTATAGATGAAAGGCTTCCTCTTTTTCTGTCAATGGCCTGGAGTCATCTGAATTAAACATTGATTTTATCGAAGGTTTAGTTACTGTGCCCGTGACGGCTCGCTGCCTCCTAAAAAAAAACACGTCTCATCGCAGAGGAACGCAGAGCCAAGGAGAGAAGGATGAAGGAGATGAGAGAGGCAACAGTGGAAGTTAGAACAGAGAAGACAAGGAGGGGGGACAGAGTTTTCGAGAGGAGGACATTAAAATGAAAGAAAGGAGACAGACGGGGACAGAGGGAGCCGAGGAGGCAGACACGGAGAACACAGGGGGGATGAGAAGATAAGAACAAGGGATTTGGCGAGCAGCAATTAAGAGAAGAAAAAGGGAGAGGAAGGGAGAGGAAGAGAGACTCAGCGGTGGATGAGGCAGGGCTCACAAAGAATAGAAAGGGGAAAGGGTTTTTTGAAGTGCAATGTTCAAATCTCTCTTGTGGTCCCGTCATTGTCCAACATCTGCCATCCTCATCTCTGTAAAAACTCCCTCCCATTCCCATTCTCCCTTACTCCCCCCATCAGCAAAGAGACATCGTTGCTTATCAGCTGGGCCACCACTGCACAGGCCCACGTTCTTCTTCTTCTTCTTCTTCTTCTTCTTCTTCTTCTTCTTCTTCTTCTTCTTCTTCTTCTTCTTCTTCTTCTTCTTCTTCTTCTTCTTCTTCTTCTTCTTCTTCTTCTTCTTCTTCTGAAATCTGAAATATTAAAAAAGCTACAGTTACAACATCCTCTCGTGCAAGCAGTCGCTGTTGCTTGCAGCGAAAGGATCACAGATGAAATAATTGTGCTTTGACGTGCATGTAAACACTCCTCTGTTTCAAATCCATAACCTCTAGGAAGAGAGGGAAAAAAATGTTATGTTGACACCCAGTTCTCGAACGCACCAGCCAAACTAAGATAAACAAAACAGGTTGACCCCTTGCTAGGAATACACAAACTTTGTAGTCACCTCCCTCTGGCCAAAACTTTTCTTCCTCTATGTTTCCTTCCCTGCGTCTTCCATTGGTGGTTTGTTGTTGGGCACCCTTAGGAGATGGGGAGATGAAAGGGGAGCCTGTCTCACGGGAGAACCAGCGTCGAACGGGGAGGCCCTGTGCCGTCTCAGTACTCACCCCTGCAGCGGCAAGCCAACTCTGGGATGAAACGTCTCCACAGTGGGACGACGAGGAGTTGGGTGGTCTGGTTCACGGTCATCCCTGTACAAAAGAACATTATACACACACATTTGCACACAGACAGACTTTGGAGGATGTGCGTTCCAAGCGCGTTCACAGATAAAAACTTCCTGCGCATTATTCATGTGCATCGGGTGTGGTAGACTCTAGGGACAGTGAGAAGCTAATTCAACATGGATAACAGCAAAAGTGCGTTAAGGAAGCAGAATAAAACTAATGGGCTAGTTTTAATAGAACTCATGAATATCTCTCTCTTCTCCTTCCCTCCCTCTACTCTCCTCTCTGAAGTCTTCTGGAAGCTAATGGCGGAGTTTCCCTCACACCCCTGGCCCTGGGGTGCCACAGCTTTGACTCCCAGAATGCACTTCTGCCCGAGGAATACCTCCGCACTTGGGTCAGTCTTTCTATCTCTTTCTATTTCTCTCGTGGGGTTTCTCACTCCCTCACTTGCTCTCTTTTTGCTGCAGTAGGTATGAATAATTAAACCTGTGTTTCCTCTCCTCTCATGTCATGTCTCTGTCTATCACCCCCCCTCCCTCCCTCCCTCCCCCCTGTGTCTCTCACTCGGGCTGAAGTGTTATAACAGAAGAGAGTCATTTAGAAGAGGAAAAAGGCTGCAGATCAAGGAGAGTTGAGTTCAGTTTGGAACTTGGCATGTTACATAAGCTGTCACTGTGTGTTATTGGCTGAGAGAGAGGGATGGAGGAGAGATATACACAGGAACAGAGTGAGAGAGAAAAGGTGAGACTGTGATAGTGGTGAACGGAAAGAGCTATTAAGAAAAGAGCGAAGGATCATGTGCGAGTTTCCGGCATGTGGAGTTATGTTTCAACGTAGGTGATAAAGTAAAACTACTGTCCTTCATGGGAAAAGCACACATCACAATTGAAAAATAAAAACCTTCAGAACCTTAAGGATCAACTTGCTATCATAGTTTAAATGTGAACTTTGCTTTCTAGTTTCTTGTGTTGTCACGGCTTACCAACAAGCAAGTGGTCCAAAGAAATTCAAAAACATGTCCTATGTGAGGAATTAAAGTGTCTTGCACGATATAAGAAAACGACTAGTTCATTTGCACACCACGTATTCAATTCAAAAAAGGATGATGGTTTTCGATATATTAGAATACAAAAAAATAAACATAATCTACTCTTGTTAAAGACAGTGAAGAACAGGGCATTTTTATTCATTTTAGGACTGGTCAAGAGACATTTTCTCTATTATACCAGCTGGGTTTCCGAAGCCACTGATATTAAGACAAGAAAAGTCCTCACAATGCATTTAGGGTTTTAACCCAAGTCCAGCACCCTGACAATACACACAAAGCAGAAAGAGGGTGGTCAGGAACTAGTGAGCGTCAGAGGCACTATCCAGGATGAAACAACAACGATCCAGGAGCACATCGGGAAGCTGGCCACAAGTGCACTCGAAAGACAAATGCCTTGGCTCAACAAAGAAAATCAACGCAACAGTTTGCATCGATGTTTATTGAGTTAAGACAACTTCTAATGAAATTGTCTTAAAGCAACAAAGTTATTTGAGTTAGGGAAGAAGGCTTTTCCTCTACAATCAGAGGTGTTTTTAATTACCACTTACTTAATAATTGGTAGCATAAACACAAGTTTTGAAGTTAATTACTCAAAAGATTAAGTTGTTCCGACTAGTTTTACCGTATGATTTAAAAGGAATATTAAGTTGTATGCACTTAATTACCCTCATTGTGAACACACGTTTTTAAGTTGACAACCATTTATAAATTAAGTTGCTCCAAATATATTGTATTCAATAGCTTTTTTTCTTAGCTTTTTCATATTGTTGCCTTTAAAGAAAGAAATTAATTGATTCCACAACAGAAATATTAGGCAATTCACTTTTTATTTTGAACTGCAGTTGTTTATTTCAACACATGATGTTTCAATCAGGAGAGAATTCATTTAGTTTGAACATGTATTGACACATGCCATATGATAAGGTGCCTGAACACCTGAAATCACAGCTGACTGCAGGAGAGAGGAGAACCATTTTAAAGTTTGGCTGCAGCATGTTGATTGGCTGCTGGAGAATGAGGTGAAATGTAATAGGTTAAAGAGAACGCCTGTGATGAGCTGATTGTATGCAGCTGCGGAGTGAATGTATATACACCCAGTCTTCCTGAAAGAACTTGCGCTGAGCTTCATTTAAATCTTGGAAAAAAAGATAAATAACACACATTTAAATTGCCCCACAAATAATAAATAAACACATTAGCCATATTACCATGGGACATGGGGACACAGCAAATACATGCTGCCATCACAACAAAGTTAGAGGCCTTTGCATATTTAGAACCAGTGCCAAATATGTAAAATCTGTAAACAAACTCTCAATGGCCACCAGTCTGCAGATCACACACATCCATTTGACAAAAGATGTAACAAAGATGTTTGCACTGCCGACAGTCATTATTTCAAACAGTATGAACACATTTAACGCAGAATGCTCATTCATTTGTTTCCCTCGACCACGATGGTTGCCATCGTATGGTCAGATCCTGGGGTGGACCGTTCACTGCTGAAGGCGATATTCATGTCCTTTTGAAGCACATTACATAATAGGTTAGCGCATAAGAGATAATGAATTAGGTAATTGCATACTTTTTAAACTGTCACTCTTAGCGAATTCAGAGCCATTATTACCAGCTGCTAAAGCAACGCTGGTATTGTTTTCACCTATTGAGTCTGCATGTGTGTGTCGTCATGGCAATGTGGTCCTGAAGACACACAGAGGTGCTTTTGAGTACTTTGCCTAGTGTTTAAATGCATGTAGACAGATTTTGTCAATCACAACCGTGCAAGTGTTAGTGTATCTTCTCATCTGTTTTGCAGGTTCCATACGATACTTGAACTGGTTAAGTGAAGAGCAGAAGCCACTTCTCAAATGTTACACAATCCTTTTCCCATGCCATTGCTGTCAACACCTATCCATGCTGAACGTTGCTAAGATATTATTGATTGGGGTGTGGCCAAAAGTGCTATATGCTTCAAAATGTAACTGACAGAGAGCAGTGCTTTTGTCCTGTGCCCGTGGATTTGATGTTATTTCAAGATTTTTAATTACGTCGCTAAACTCCTTGAAAATGTCCTCTTCCTTTTCTCCAAGGTACACGACAAGGCAGCGGATGGCTATAGTCCTCTGCGTACTTCAATTGTATTGTGCTATTTTTGAAAAAGGAAAAAAAGAGAAATGACCTAAATGAATATATTCTGAATGGGAGACTGCCAACAACTTGCATTTCAATGACAACTCTAAATAACGATCCTACCTCAAGAAGCATCCTTGATCTGCTTCACCGAGATTCATTTTGAATAAAAAGCGATATCACAATAGTAACCAAAGTATGTGTACTGTCACAGTAGCCTCTACTACTTTGTATCCTCTCACAGAACTATTCAGTTCAAAGGCTGCTAATTTTGGTCGAACAGCAATTTGCCTATACAGTGCAACTACAAGGCTATCTACTGTATTTCAATGACAAAATATGACACTCACCTTAAAATGTCCTTTGTATATTTCTATTTGTCTTAACTGTGGGAACTTGTCCCGGCATGTTAAGTGTGAGTGGACTTGAAATCCTTAACTCAAGGTGTAGAACAATTAAGTTATCAAGCCAATTGCATTACTTACTACTTGAATTTAGTCAATTAACGCAGAAATCAGAGTTCAAATTACACACAATATTAAGTTGATGTAATTACCAACATTATTACGTCAACACAACTTATAAATTAATGTTTGCAACTTAAAATGTTTATCTAAATCAATTAACTCACATTTTTATCTTGCAACCATGCATTTAATTAAGTGGAGGTGAAAGGTCGCCTGAATTCGTTTTTAGAGTGTGATGACAGGCTGGTCTGAACGATAGCACTAATCATGGCAACACAAGATCCATAGAGGCCGGGGTCTACCATACCAGACAGGACCCCAGCAGGTACAAGCTAAGTCCAGAGGCTCCTGAGAGAGTCCAGCACATAACAGCAGGGTGTAAGATGGTGGCAGGTAAGGCGTACATGGAGCACTAAAACCAAGTGGCTGGCACAGTGTAGAACATCCTTTCCTTATAGGGCTGGAAAGCCCACGGTAAAAATGGGCGGCACTTCGAAAGGTGGTAAAGAATGACAAAGCTACGAGTGGTCAACAAACAGCAAGAAAAGGCAGTGGTGATAGACTTAGCAATCCCAAACAACAGCAGCATCAGGAAGAAGGAACAACAGAAGTTTGGAAAATACCAAGAGCTTAGAGGGGAGCTATGATCTGGAAGGTGAAGGCAACCGTGGTTCCAGTGGAGATCTGATCATATGGCAGTCATTTCCAAACTGGGACAATGGCTCCAGCAAATACCAGGAACATCCGCCTAGTATACAACAGTGCAAGTCGTATGTATAAGGTGTGTATAAAATATAAAACCCTGGCGATCTCCATGTATTCCTTAAGTTTTATGTCCAACAGAAACATGCTCAAATAAGAGGAAGCAGCATTACGTTTTCATATACAAATATTCTTTCTGTTGGTAAGGTTCAGTTTCAGTTCAGTTTACGTTTCAGTACAATCACTTCTGTCTTCTACCTGTACAAAAACGCACCCCCCCCCTCATTCTGCCGTGTGCATCCACACAATCACATAACCTTGTCCTTGCACAACATTTTCACCAGGATGTGCCCATTTACCCTTCTCTGTGCACACATCTACCTCTTCTCTTTTCCTTTCTCTCCTCTTCCCGTCTCTCTTCCCTCAGGTGCCTTATTACCATAATTACTTATTGTGATGGTGATGTAGTAAGCAGCAGTATGGAAATGCAACCAGCTAAGGCACACATTATCAGAGCTGAATGCATCAGATGTCATTTGTGTGAGTATACGGCTGTGCGGTCATTATGTGTTTAACAGGAGGGGGACAGAGGGTGGCAGAGTGATGGTAAACTATATTCCATTTACAGTACTGTTAAGGTATTCCACAGCTTGCGTGCAGAGAGGAGTGAGGATTAACAGGGAGATGGAAATAGGAAATGAAAATGGCCGCTTGTCATTCTTTCCTGCATGCCTACAATATTCATGGATGCACAATTGTGGCGTGTTTAGCCACTGATGCTGGTCTGCGTGTGACAACACGACTTTCATGTAATCTGTTCATAGTGACAGATGTAGCGTAGGCTTACTAAGAGTGTAGATGGCATGATACGTTTGTTTGCTTTTCTTAAACTGTCTGCACTCTTGGTGCATTTTTAGCAAAGCTTTATGGAGGGCGTTCTTTTTATCTCTATTACATTACATTTTTACACTACATGATACTTGTTAGACGCTTTTATCCAAAGCTACTTACATACTCAATACTGTGGGCAATCCCCACGGGAGCAATTTGGGGTGAAGTGTCTTGCCCAGGGACACAACGACATGCTGACTGCAGTGGGGTTTGAACCTGTTCCGAACACCAACGCATAATCCACTGCGCCACACACCTCTCTATCGTCCTGCCACTCTGTTCCAGACAGAAATGTCTCATCAACTTTTAGATTGATCGCCATTACCTTTTGCATGGACGTTTATTGTTGCGAGACAAAGCATCCAAAAGTAAAATAACTTTTCCTCTGGGGTCACCCTGAGGTTGCGCTCAATTTGGGGTTAAGAGTAAAATATCTTGTCAATTTTAAATGTGTTTAATTACTTTTGCTTCACACATTAATTTCTTATAACCTTCAACTGTCAGACAGACTACATAATTTAGATCTAGATCAGGGATGGGCAACTTGGATGGTGGTGGGGGCCACAAAATGTATGTACTGGCCACCAGGGGGCCACAGATTCACTTGGAACACACACACACAAATTCCATGTATTGTATGTAATTATTGACAAATTAAGTCTGACATCTTCATTGACATTTTACAATCTTTCAGGGAACATCCTCTAATAAACTCACTAAACAAATATCAGTTCACAGAAATGTTATTTCATTTTTACAAGTGGCATGTTTGTATTGAAAAGGTTAACAGTGGAATACAACTATTTTAAACTATTGGAAAGCACGAAACATGTGTGTGCATTGAGATTAACCATTAAGATGACTTTAAACATGAAGTAATGAACACTAACCCAGACATTAGTTGTCTAACTTCTTGAACCTAAGACACTTGTAGCCTGTCTCTGCATTCCCCTTATTCCACAATAAGAGGAATGTCCACACAGACACCTGTCAGCCCGCACTCTGCTGTTCCTCAGCGCCGCTCCCCCTCCCTCCCGCTGAAATTATGAATGAAAAGAGTATAGTAATCATAGATAACACGGCAGGGTCCGTGACAGTTTGTTTCATCTGATTTCAAATAAACAAAGTCTTGGTTTTTAGAATGTTAAATTTGTTTTGCCAAATTCAGATGATAAAAACAACTTTTAAGATTGTAAAGGCATAATTAAAAGCGGTAACTTAACGTCACAGCAGGCATAACAACAGCCGGTGTTTCTTGTGAGTGTTTCCCCGGGAAACAAACACAATACACACAAACGCGTCACAGATTATTTCGCGGTATTTGTACGCAGTATCATGTACGCAGTATCATGTACGCAGTATCATGTACGCAGATCGCGACGTAACTAGGAGTCTAGTGGACGGTATCAGGACGACAAGTAAAGAAAAGCCGCCATTTGCCCATCCCTGATCTAGATCAACTAAATTATCTACATCAGGGGTACTCAAACTTTTTTATTAAAGGTCCACTTGTGAATTTTATACAAGGTCACTGGTCCGGTTCAATCGGAATCAGAACGTTTTTATTTTGTATGATTTTTATTTTTTATAATGGGACACAGGGTTCGGTCCGGATTGATTTGCAGTTTGGTCCGGAGTTTGAGAAGCCCTGATCTACATAATCTAATTTGCAAGTCAAACTTAATTTTACTAAATGTACACACTGACTTCCTACCAGGTATTTGTAATAGATTTAAAGTGTTTTAAATTAAGAACATAACTGGTATAATTATTATCGTCTCTGCCTCTCAGGTCCATATATTGTTGGGTGGTGATGGTAACTATGGAGCTTTTACATAGCCAACAGTCACGGTTTGTCGTTGGTTCTTTATAGCTGCTAAACAGTTAGCAATGTCAGGGTTAGGATGTTAGCATTTAGCTTGAAGCACCATGACTATGCACTCTGGTTTTTGTTACTGAATGCATCATGGGGAGATTAATTGTGTTTCTGCCAGTGGCATACTAACCTGAGCTGATTTCTGTTAGCTGATTGTTGTTTTCCTATCCACTCCATTGGACATTGTTCAGATAGATTTGACTGTAAATCCTCCACATTACTCTTATTAAGGACACTAAACTAATAACTGAGAATTCAACAATAATCAGTTTTATTTTAAATCATTGAATCACACTGAAAACATTTTGACCTATTTTGTTTTGCTGACTGAAACGATGACTGTTTCTCTTCCTCTCTCTAAGAATACTGACCTCTTCCCTTCAACATAATGTTGCAATTCCTCCAGTGTGTTTGTGTGTGTGTGTGTGTGTGTGTGTGTGTGTGTCTGTATGTGTGTGTTGCAGCAGGTGTGAGTGTGTGTTGGTCTCCTCACTGCAGCGGGACCCTGGGATGAGTCACTGTGTTGCTGTGGGGATGCTTCCTGCCCTCCTCATAAATATAAAAAATACTAAAGTGCAGAAAAATGTTTCTTTTTCAAAATGGAAAAAGAAAATGAAGGGAAAAAATATGTAAGTATATGAATATTTCAGCATTTATATAAGCTCTAAGACTCTGAGTTTTGAATCATTGTTATAACATAAAGTGGTTTATTTGGATGCACAGTTTTGATAGGTGTAGATGCATACAATGTCTTAGTTTAGATGACAAAAGTTTTGAAACGCTAAGACAGAGCTCATAGTTCATACGAGGCACAAAGATGGTGTGCTTTTTTGTTAAGTAAAGGCAAAGAGTGTGAGGAGAAAAAAGGAGAGTGTATCCGTGGGCATGGCTTCAGGGCATCACACTCTGAATACCAGAGAGAGAGAGAGACAGGCAGAGGAGAAGAGGAGCATCCTGTCACCTATCAATCTCTCCTCTTCAGGTTTTATTTATTTTACTGTTTTTTTCCCCTTCACCTGTTCACACAAATTGTTTTCCCTTCAACCTCTCTGCTTTTCAAATCATGTATTGCTCAGTGTGAGAGAACGTTATTGTTGTGGAAACTCGAGAGAGGGGACAAGGAGGCCTCCAAACTCCAAATCTCTCTTTTTTGTCTTTAGGCTGTCAACGTTATCGCTGTCAGTTTTCATTTACTGTACAATAACAGAACAGTTTACGTTTGTAGAAGTTCAATGAAATGTGTGTTTACTACTGTATACTCTGTATTTCAAGTGCTTCTGCCACCATTTTTCCTTGCATTTTAAATAGTGTGTCGTATCCCAACAGAGCACATGATGGAAATCAGTTTTTACAGCACTAACTCTCTGTGATTCACACTAACTTGTCTCAGAAGCTTTTGCACAACCACATATCTGCCAAACTAGGTGAGAAAGTCAATAATTAATTAATCAATCCTTTTCACAGTCACCAGGGACTCCTAAAAGATCACCAGTCAGTCACAGGGCAATCACGATCTTAGGCAAGAATCTGAATGTGAATATGACTAATCTTAGTCATATTCACATTCAGATTCTTGTCTAAAATCGTTTCCTGCAGTGTGTGAGGGAAATGGCATCATGAGGAAACCCATGCAAACTCCACAGATGATGGGAGTTTGCAGTAAAGCAGCCGAGTCACAATGGCACTTTTGTGATTTATTAAATCAGTTAATAAATATATCTCTGTTTTTTAATCAGATTATTACACGGCTTAGTTTAATACTCGTTTCTGATTAGTCAATTCGGATATTTTAGAAGTTATTAATATTCTAGCAGACAGCTGATTTGCATAATAATGACCGTTGCTAAGGAGGATCAAGAGAGAGAAAGGAAAAGAGGTTAAAATACAGACGTTGGACGTCAGATAAATTAACAGAAGAAAGCAGACAGGAAGTAAACAGGAACTCAGTATGGGCTCTGGCATTGTTTAAGGACTTGTTAGTGGAAAAGGAACTGTGAACAGACTTGAACAGATACAGAAAACCTCAATCAGTGCTGCCGTTCATTTTGAATTAAGTTGTTGTTGCTGCTGTTCCAGCCGCTGGTGCGTCGCAAGTTTTTTTCTTTCTTAGCAGAAGAAATACGGTAATTTCCCATGAAGGGCAATACAATAATTTCAATTAATATTACAGTTTTTGATTTGTATAGCATGTGGCCTTGTGATTTGTAAGGGAATATATTTATTTTACGTTATCTGTTACCGTATTCTAATACCTACCGCTTTTTGACAACTGTACAATTACAGCTCCAAAATGAATGCATCTGCTTCTGATGTTATACTCAAGAATCACATCATGTCTGAAACTGTCCTACGATGAAGAATATGTGGAAATCACTTCAGTTTTGTCCAAATGAAATTGAATAAAATAAAATAAAATAAAAATGTGACAATATAGCTGTTGACATTTAATGGTAGCCCTGGGGGCAAAACAGAAAAGCAACGAAGAAAACACAACAGAAACATCAAATCACAACGGCAATTCGCACAAAGAAAACTAAACAAAGGACACAATGGCAAAACATAACCACACAGCATTCAATTGACCTCTTAACCCCAGGGTAAAACCACAGCATACTTATTTTATGCCAAGGTCTGGTACGGTTCAAAATAAAATGTCATATGTAAATCTTGATTTCAGTTTTTGCCAGGCACTAAAATGCATAAAAACAAGATGATTCAACAAACATCCACCATAGTGATAAGATCAGCAGGTCATGAAAGAAAATAACAAATGGTGGAGAATTCTGTAACTCTTAGTACAACAAGGTGGTGTCTGCTTTCAATGAAAGTAGATTATAACATTGAACTAGCAGTTTTGTGAAGCAAATCTTCTATTTTTACTGTAAGTGTGATGACAACAGATAAAAGACTTCAATTCAAGAATCAAAAAGAGAAATTAATGCTCCATCACCTGCTGGATATGGTTGGGAAATAGAGGATGGGAACTTACACGTCACCTGGATGACAAGAAATCCTGCCAGCACCAGCACCAATCAGCCGCTCCGCCCAGCCGTGGCTGCGGATCACGATCACCTGACACCAATCAATTATACTCCATTACATGTCCTTATTCTGTTTTGTACTGTTTTGTACGTCATACCTTTTTATATTTGTAATAAATCTCGTTTTTATGGTTCATCAGTGTTGTTTTCATTTGTGGAGGGATGAATGAGTAAATAAATGAATCAATGGACATTGGTATAAGTAAGGCAAGGCAAGTTTATTTATATAGCACTTTTCAACACAAGGCAATTCAAAGTGCTTTACAAAAAATGAAAGACATTAAGAAAATGGCATTTAAAATCAGTCATTAAAAAGAAAAGCTAATAAAATAAACATTAAAAGAAAAAATACATGGATAAAAGTTACAGTGCAGTCTAAGATATGAATAGTTCAATTAAAAGCAGCGACAAAAAGAAAAGTCTTCAGCCTGGAAGTACTGCATTTTATTGATCTAAATTACTTAATGTAACAAGTTAACCTTCTTCTTGGACGCAGCTATGTATGAAATCAAGTCATTTTAAGAGTGCATTTAACGTGTACAGGGTAACAACAGACAGACAAAAAGTCCTCAGTCTAATGGAATAATCCACGAGCTCAGCCTATGAACCTAGCGATGCGAACATGGTAGTCCAGGAATGATAGTTTGATAAATTTGAGTTTGATATACTTTATTAATTCCCGTGGGGAAATTGTTTGTAGCTGCAGTTTACGGTGGCCCTGAAGTGCAAGACACCACAGCATTTCACAAAACACCACAGCATTTCACAAAACACCACAGCATTACAGAAAACGCCACAGCATTTCACAAAACACTACAGCATTTCACAAAACACTACAGCATTTCACAAAACACTACAGCATTACAGAAAACACCACAGCATTTCACAAAACACTACAGCATTTCACAAAACACTACAGCATTACAGAAAACGCCACAGCATTTCACAAAACACCACAGCATTTCACAAAACACCACAGCATTACAGAAAACGCCACAGCATTTCACAAAACACTACAGCATTTCACAAAACACCACAGCATTTCAGAAAACACCACAGCATTTCACATTGGACGGAAAGGGTATTCCTTTAGGGAGAACACTTCTTGTTTGTGATTGGACAGAGCCAGCCAGAGAAGCACTGCTGTGATTGGTTGTTTTTGCTGCCAGTCAAGAAATGACGCTTGTGATTAGCCCAACACATCAGCCGTTAGCTCAGCTGTTAGCACACACTCAGAGCTCACAGCTCCTCATATCTGTTCAGAAACTGGACAAAAGTTAAACATGTACAAACCACAGACTGTCTATGTCACGGTGAATACAGTCGCTGCTTTATTTATGTCTGTATGACGTTGTTGTGAGCGTGGACGGAGCAGCTACAGGTTAGTTTAGCCTGATGGATCCGATTCCGATAGGATTTACATGGAGATACGGCCCGCCCCCTCTCCAGCGTCTTGTTTGAATGACAGGAGTAAATACAGAATTAATGCTTTATTAACTCATGGTTTGTAAGGGGCTTATCTCCATGTAAATACTATGGTAGACCACCCAATATTCGCATCGCTCTAATCGCTCAAGTTTAACCGCGGCTGTCAGCTGTGTTTGCTCCTGTCAATGCTGTCATTCAAACAAGAGGCGCTGGAGAGGGGACGGGGCGTATCTCCATGTAAATCCTACAACAAAATGAACATATTTGACCGTGATTTAATTGTAATACACGTTTCAAAATGATGCCGAAGTAACTACATACTGATAGCAGTTAGTAAAAACCATGAATTAACGCTTTGACAAGTCTGCAAACAAGACGGCAGGCGAAAAGCTTTTAAAATGCGTGTTTTCTGAATCGGATTCATCAGGCTAAACTAACCTGTAGCTGCTCCGTCCACACAACAACATCATACAGACATAAATAAAGCAGCGACTGTATTCGCCATGACATAGACAGTCTGTGGTTTGTACATGTTTAACTTTTGTCCAGTTTCTGAACAGATATGAGGAGCTGTGAGATCTGAGTGTGTGCTAACGGCTGATGTGTTGGGACCATAAGTTGTGGGACCATGGTTGGGACATATTTCGCTGTCGGGTGTTGACCAATCACGAAGCGTCATTTCTTGACTGGCAGCAAAAACAACCAATCACAGCAGTGCTTCTCTGGCTGGCTCTGTCCAATCACAAACAAGAAGTGTTCTCCCTAAAGGAATACCCTTTCCGTCCAATGTGAAATGCTGTGGTGTTTTCTGAAATGCTGTGGTGTTTTGTGAAATGCTGTGGTGTTTTGTGAAATGCTGTAGTGTTTTCTGAAATGCTGTGGTGTCTTGCACTTCAGGGCCACCGTAGGAGTTGGCTGATAAACGCTGCTAGTCAATGTTGATTCGATGGTCAACTCTGTTCCCAGATAGTAAAACCTCTCACAAATACCGCGTATATAATGCAAATACCTCGGACTTAGTGATGTATTAAGACATATGACAAAACATGACATAAAACAAGCATACAGCACTGTTTAGAATCCATTTGGTCTGGTTTAGCGCAACCATGTAGGCGGCCATCTTTCACTTCTGTTGACAATATGCAGCTACCCAATTGGTGTAGCACGATCACGTGACGAACCGTGGCACTACTTTGGACCAAGATATTATTACGCTTTGAAGGGACTAGTTCAGCCAATAATTACATGCCTATAAGAATTGGCAGGAATCTTAGCGACGAACTTTTTTTTGGTGGATAAGCATGACTCGTTCTTTTTTATGAACTGAAGATTATGTAGTTCCACTTCTGTGGAGCGGGTTGAAACGATAACAGGGTTCACCTTATGGCCTACTGGTGCTATTTCCTGCTCTTCCTGTCTCATGTTTGGTTACTTCCTGGCCTCCTTTACTGGTAAGGATACATGTGTTAAATGTAGTATAGTTGTTAGGTTGGAGGCGGGAATCATAGCCATAGAAGCCCGGCTCCGCATCTTAGAAAGTAACTCAGCTACAGTAAAGCCCATATTAGCCAGTGCGGACCGGCCAACGGTAGCTCCTCTTAGCCGTCCCCCGGCAACTCCCGAGCAGCAGGGAGACTGGGTGACTGTTCTGAAGGGGCATAACACGAAACCCGCAGGTCCCCACCAACCCGCTCACGTATAACAGATATTCCCCACTCAGCGAGACACCCGCTGAGAAGCCAACTCTGGTTATTGGTAGCTCTATTATGAGACACGTGAATTTAGAGACCGAAGCCTCCACAGTCACATGCATTCCGGGGGCCAGAGCGGGCAACGTTGAGGCGCATCTTAAACTGCTGGCTAAAAATAAACATAAATACGGTAGGATTGTTATTCACGTTGGTGGTAATGATGTTCGTTTACCCCAATCAGAATGCACCAAACTTAATGTGGAGTCGGTGTGTAGTTATGCTAAAACAATGTCGGACACCGTAATCTTCTCTGGTCCCCTCCCCAATCTGATCAATGATGACATGTATAGCCGCATGTCATCATTTCAGCGCTGGTTGTCTTGGTGGTGCCCAGCAAACAATGTGGGCTTCGTAAATAATTGGACAGCCTTCTGGGGAAAACCTGGTCTGATTAAGAGAGACGGCATTCATCCTACTTTGGAAGGTGCAGATCTCATTTCGGCAAACATTTCAGGGCTTTTTGGACTTAATCCATGACAAACTGGAGTTGAGACCAGGAGGCGGAGTCGCAGTCTTACACGCTTCTCTGCGCTCTCTCCTAGGCAGTCATCCATAGGAATCCCGAACCCAATAAAATACCCAATATTAGCGGTGTGTGTGTCTGCCCAAGGACAATTTAAGGTAAAACCTAATAGAGGTGTCATACATAATAACCTAATAAAAGTAAATGTAACAACTACTACAGTGCAACAAAACAGGAAGATTAAATGTGGTCTCTTAAACATAAGATCTCTAGCATCTAAAGCAATATTGGTAAATTATTTAATATCAGATTATAATATTGATATATGCTGTCTCACTGAAACTTAGTTGAGACATGAAGAATATGTCAGCATAAATGAGGCCACTCCACCCAGCCATATCAACACTCATATTGCTCGAGGCACTGCCGAGGAGGTGGAGTTGCAGCAATCTTTGACTCAAATGTACTTATCAATACTAAACCAAAATTAAGTTATACCTCCTTTGAAAGCCTCGTTTTTAGTCTTACGCATCCGACCTGGAAAACTTTGCAGCCAATCTTATTTGTTACAGTGTATCGTGCACCAGGTCCTTATTCAGAATTCTTATCTGAATTCTCAGAGTTTTTATCAACTTTGGTTCTTAAAACAGACAAAGTAATTATCGTAGGTGACTTTAATATTCATGTTGACGATGATAAAAATAGCCTTACTGTTGCATTTAACTCTATATTAGATTATGTTGGTTTCTGTCAGAGTGTAAATAAACCAACCCACTGCTATAATCACACTCTCGACCTTGTTCTGACTTATGGTATTGAAATTGAGCAACTATTAGTCGAACCGCATAATCCTGCTTTATCCGACCATTTCTTAGTAACTTTTTTAGTACTATTACGAGAATACAAAGCATTAGTCAAAAGCTCTTGCAGTAGAAACCTATCTGTTAGTGCTATTGCCACATTTAAGGAAGAGATTCCACCAATACTTAACTCGATAGCATGTCTGCATGTAGGGGAGGAAACTTATACAAAATGTACACCACCCCAAATTGATCATGTTGTTGATAATGCTATAGATGCGCTGCGAATAAAATTAGACTCTGTTGCTCCTTTGAAAAAGAAGAAAATAAAACAACATAGATTAGCTCCATGGCATAATGCCGAAACCCGCAAAATAAAGCAAAAGTCTCGACAACTTGAAAGGATATGGCGTTCCACTAAACTTGAAGAATCTCGTTTAATTTGGCATATTACTCTCAATGAATATAAGAAAGCACTGCGTAAAGCGAGAGCAGCCTACTACTCTTCATTAATAGATGAGAATAAGAATAATGCAAGATTTCTTTTCAGCACTGTAGCCAGGCTAACAGAGAGCCACAGCTCGATTGAGCCTTCTATTCCCATAGCACTCAGTAGTAATGATTTTATGTGCTTTTTTAACGATAAAATTGTTACTCTTAGAAACAAAATTAATGACCTCTTGCCTTTGACCATTATAGTGTTATCAACAGCTCCCGGAAACGTACGTTCTAATATTACACTAGATAGTAAACTAGAATGCTTTTCAGCCATAAACCTTGAACAATTACATTCAATGATTCTCTCTTCTAAACCATCAACGTGCATGTTAGACCCAATTCCAACTAAGCTGTTGAAGGAAGTTTTTCCATTAATTAGCACTTCTTTATTAAATATTATGAATATGTCTTTATTATCAGGTTATGTTCCACAATCATTCAAAGTAGCAGTGATAAAACCGCTTCTTAAAAAGCACAACCTCGATCCAGAGGTTTTAGCCAACTATAGACCTATTTCTAATCTTCCGTTCCTCTCAAATATTCTTTAGAAAGCGGTCGCAAAACAGTTGTGTGATTACTTAAAAAACAATGATTTATTTGAAGATTTTCAGTCTGGCTTTAGAACACATCATAGCACAGAGACAGCTCTGGTTAAAGTCACAAATGACATTCTAATAGCCTCAGACAAGGGACTTGTCTCTATTCTTGTTTTGCTCGATCTCAGTGCTGCATTTGATACTATCGACCATGATATCCTATTGCAAAGACTAGAGCACTTAGTTGGCATACAGGGAACTGCTTTAGGCTGGTTTAGGTCCTATCTATCTGAACGCTATCAGTTTGTACGTGTTAACGATGAATCTTCCACGCAAACCAAAGTTAGCCATGGAGTGCCACAGGGCTCAGTGCTCGGACCTATTTTGTTCACATTATATATGCTTCCGTTAGGCAATATTATAAGGAATCATTCTGTAAACTTTCATTGTTATGCGGATGATACTCAACTATATTTATCAATTAAGCCTGACGAAATTAATCATCTAAATCAAATTCAAGACTGCCTTAAGGACTTAAAAACGTGGATGACCTTAAACTTTTTGATGTTAAACACGACCAAAACTGAAGTTATTGTACTTGGCCTGAAGAATCTACGAAACAAATTATCTAAAGATATACTAACTATGGATGGCATTAATTTGGCCTCCAGTGAGACTGTAAGGAATCTTGGTGTTATATTTGATCAGGATTTATCCTTTAACGCCCACATAAAATCAATTTCAAGGACCGCCTACTTCCATCTACGTAACATTGCAAAAATCAGGCATATCTTGCCTCAAAACGATGCAGAGAAACTAGTCCATGCATTTGTTACTTCTAGGCTGGATTATTGTAACTCTTTATTATCAGGGAGTACCAAGAAGTCAGTCAAGTCGCTTCAGCTGATTCAAAATGCTGCGGCTCGTGTACTAACCAGAGTTAGGAAAAGGGACCACATTACTCCTGTTCTGGCTGCCTTACACTGGCTCCCTATAGAACACAGGATAGAATTTAAAATTCTTCTTCTCGCCTACAAAGCCCTTAATGGGCAGGCGCCATCTTACCTTAAAGAACTCATTATACCCTACTTTCCTACTAGGGCATTGCGTTCCAAGAATGCAGGGTTGTTGGTTGTTCCTAGAATCTCTAAAAGTACAATGGGAGCCAGAGCCTTTTCTTATCAAGCTCCACATTTGTGGAATCAGCTTCCAGTTTGTGTTTGGGCGGCAGACACCCTATCCGTTTTTAAGAGTGCGCTTAAGACCTTCCTTTTTGATAAAGCTTATAGTTAGGGCTGATTAGATTCAGCCCCTAGTTTTGCTGATATAGGCTTAGTTTGTCGGGGGACATCTTACTTCTTCCTTCTCTCTGTCTATACCTGTGTACTCTCATGTTCCGATTAACCCAGCTTCCCCAAATGTCTTTCTTTTTGGTGTCTATATACGCTGGGATCCGGAGTCATGGATGATCCTGCAGTCCTGTGTCCTGGATCGCGAGCGCTGGATCTTGAGTTGTGGCTGTGTTCCTGGATCATCGGTCCTGGATGGATATCCTTGTGGATTCATCTTCCTATTATACACACATGCATTTCCAAAAATGTGGACTACCTATGTTGCAAATGTATTATCTTTTCAATTTACACACGGCATCTATTGCACGTCTGTCCGTCCTGGGAGAGGGATCCCTCCTCTGTTGCTCTCCCTGAGGTTTCTCCCATTTTTCCCTTTAAACTGGGTTTTCTTCGGAAGTTTTTCCTTGTACGATGTGAGGGTCTAAGGACAGAGGGTGTCGTATTCTCATATTGATATTCTGTACACACTGTGAAGACCACTGAGACAAATGTAACATTTGTGATATTGGGTTATATAAATAAACATTGATTGATTGATTGATTGACTAACGGCCAGTCCACACAGCGGCATGTGTTGAAGCTTCAACGCTTCTGCCCATTCACTTTGAATGGGGTGACGTCACGCTTTGCTGAACTGCATTGTGGGAGCGTTGCTTCGCTTTGCTTCGCTTTGCTCGCTTCAAAAGTTGAGCAATGTTCAACTTTTGAAGCTTCAGCGGAAGCGTCAGCCAATCGAATCATATGCCAGTACCAGAGATGGGGTCGTTACTAAAAAAAAGTAATATATTACATATTACATATTACTTTAAAAAAAAGTAATATATTACACTACTTCGTTACTATCTACATAAAGTAATTCGTTACTTTACTCGTTACTTTACTCGTTACTTTACTCGCAGGGCCGGCCCGCCCCTCCCTACAGGCAGATCACGCAGACTGCTAAAGTTTCAAATGTTCTCTTTAGTTCAGTTTCCATTGTCGCATAAGACTGATCCAGATAGCTCCTGAATGTTTTCCTATCTGACCATGGCTGTCCTCTGTCTCCTGCTATCTGACCGTGGCTGTCCTCTGTCTCCTGCTATCTGACCGTGGCTGTCCTCTGTCTCCTGCTATCTGTATATTTTGCGCAGTCTATCTCTGCTCACACTGTTGCGTCAGCGTGTTCTCCTGCGTGTTGGCCATGTGTTGCACTGGAGCCAGACTTCAGCCGAGCACGTACGAACTGCGCATGCGTGAGTGGCAATAACTCTCCTTACCAGCAGGCAGCGGTAGTGTGTATTCGTCATTCAAAACAAGCAACAACCGGAAAACAGACAAGAAGAACTACGTGTGTGATATAAATAAACAACAGCTATGTGCGTTAGCTTCACCTAGCATGTGTTCTTTGCAGGTGTTTGTTGAGGTTTGATTATGACTGATTTTAGAAAGTAACGAAGTAACGCGTGTCGGGGCAATGTTAGTAACTGTAGTGTGATTACTGGATTATAAAAGTAGCGCGTTACACTACTCCGTTACCGACAAAGTAATATTATTACAGTAACGCATTACAAAGTAACGCGTTACACCCAACTCTGGCCAGTACAAGCACTAGCCAATCAAACCGCATGCTTGTGTGTCCGGGAGATTCATGTGATTGGTTGTTGGTCGAGTTTCAGACACGCCCGCCGGCAAGCTTCAACGCACGCCGCCGTGTGGACGCTGCGTAAGTGCTGGGCCAACACACTCTCACTCCATAATCGTCCAGGAGCGACGTTTGGTCAGTGTCCGTGGCATGCAGTTGTGACGCTCCTAGGCTCCTTCAGCTTCATAAAGGGACGCAAATAGCTTTCAACTGATTGCAATGTATTCCCATCTGCGGCGGGATTTGACGGTCATGGAAGCACGGCATTCGTTTGTGTCGGCTGCCCTTAAAGGCAATGTGAGCATCCATTCTCATTGGATAACGGAGAATTGTACACCCGGAAGTAAATATTCCCCTTACTGTCGATTGATTTTACAGTGATATCTGCACTACTCATCGACTAAAAAACACCAGATTATCCTTGTTAATTACACAACATTGATTGGTTTAAATTGTGTGCAATGCTTTTGTATTTTTCCCCTTCGATTCGGAGAAACAAATATTTTTTCGGAGTAAAGGATGGCAGAAGACACTACACTACCCAGAATCCCCAGCTATCGTTTAGGACTACACCATGTGCTCTGTTTGACAAACCCCGTGATAGTCCTCAAGCTCTGTGATTGGAGAGTGTGCTCCGAGGGTTACGCGAGCGTCGAACAGCACTTGAAATGGGATGGAACCACGGCAGACTGTCCAAAACTGGATTTGAACGGGTCCACCGCGTCCCCCCCTCCCCCACCCCGTCCCCAGAACTACACATGCTGGCTATTGTGTTTCGCGTTTCACGTCTCTATTGGGAATTGTAGTTTTAAAAGACGTTTTCGTATTTCCCATAATAAGAAGTTGCCAGTATTAAACTGTGTACATCCCTGGAGGTTTAGGGGATAGGAAACACTCACATTTAAAACATATAATTAATAAATGGGTGAAAATTGCTTGTGCCCATAATGGGCAGCATTAATATATATACCCACATGCCAGCTAAGGTCAGAAGAGCTTTATTTAACAGCTGGTCTTATGTTTGTGACCCCTGTTGTTAATTGATAACATTACATTACATTAATTGATAAGCCTGAAACATGCACTTGTCAAGGTTCAGAGGCAAATTTTGCAAATATGGCAGTAGCCATCAATCAGCTTAAGATAAGATATACTTTATTGATCCCAAGTTGGAACATTTGCATTAAATCAGCATGTGTAACAGTTGTAAATATGCAGTGGTGTTTATTTGTAAATCATTTAGTATAATCACACAAATTCTGTGTTTTATATTTAACAATTCTGTGTTCTTTATTTATTGATTGTTCAATGCAGTCGTGGCGAAGTCGATAGGGACTTAACTTGGCAACTGGTCACCAGTTCAAGTCCCGGCAAGACCAAGTGCTATCGAGGTGTCCCTGAGCAAGGCACCGTTCCCCACACTGCTCCCCGGGCACCGTTCAAAATGGCAGCACACTGCTCCTAACACTAGGATGAGTCCGACCCTTGTCAATTAACTACAGGGATCCCTCAGGGCTCTGTTCTTGGTCCCCTCCTCCTTCTCCCTGTACACAAACTCGCTCGGATCTGTCATTAGCCCGCATGGTTTTTCATACCACTGCTACGCTGACAACACCCAATTAATTCTGTCCTTTCCCCGCTCAGAGACCCAGGTCGTCGCACGCATCTCTGCTTGTTAACTGACATCTCCCAGTGGATGTCCGCTCATCACCTCAAGCTCAACCTTGACAAGACTGAACTGCTTTTCCTTCCGGGAAAATATTGTCCCACTCTTGACCTGACTATCAACATCGGCACCTCTGTTGTTTCCCCGACTCAGACTGCAAGGAATCTGGGTGTGATCCTAGATAACAACCTGTCCTTCACTGCAAACATCGCTGCTACAACCCGTTGCTGCAGATACACGCTTTACAACATCAGGAAGATACGTCCCCAGCTGACCCAGAAAGCGACGCAGCTTCTGGTCCAGGCTCTCGTCATCTCACGCCTAGACTACTGCAACTCCCTCCTGGCTGGGCTACCTGCATGTGCCATCCGACCTCTGCAGCTCATCCAGAATGCAGCGGCTCGTCTGGTCTTCAACCTTCCTAAATGTTCCCACACCACTCCGCTCCTCCGCTCCCTTCACTGGCTTCCGGTAACTGCTAGAATTCACTTCAAGACACTGGTACTTGCATACCATGCTGCGAATGGATCTGGCCCTTCCTACATCCAGGACATGGTTAAACTGTACACCCCAGCGCGTGCACTACGCTCTGCATCAGCCAAACGACTCGCTGCACCCTCGCTGCGAGGCGAGGGGGACCCAAGTTCCCATCAGCAAAGACACGTGGGTTTGCTATCCTGGCTCCAAAATGGTGGAATGAGCTCCCCATTGACATCAGGACAGCAGAAAGCCTGCACATCTTCCGGCGCAGACTGAAAACTCATCTCTTTCGGTTAGCCTAACCCTACTAACAAAGAACTGCTAACAAAGCACTTATATACTAATAAAGGACTCGCTTATCTATAGCCAGTTGAGTAGCACTTGAAATGTTTGGCTCTATGAAACCTGATGTACTTATATGATTCTGTTTTCTTCAAGGTTGTGTCTTCCTGGTCGAATGTACTTATTGTAAGTCGCTTTGGATAAAAGCGTCAGCTAAATGCAATGTAATGTAATGGATGGGTCAAATGCAGAGAAACAATTTCCCCACGAGGGATTAATAAAAGTCCATCTTACCTGACAAGGCCGGAGATGAAATATCTACATGCATCTTATAAGAGTATAAGACATTATGTATAATATCAGTTAAAATAAATGCTTCAACATAGTTAACATTGCTGGAGTTATGCACAAATATTGATAGATGTCTTGTAATGCACTATTGAGGAACCTGCGACCCAAGTTTTTCATTCAATGCATAACTACACCATAGTTGTGTATTATGATATGTCAATAAACCTTAGAAAATCTTGAAATCTTGAAAGGGATGTGCAAAATAGTCATTATATACAGTCTTTAATTAACTATTAGTAGAGAATAACGAGTAATGAATATACTTTATAGGGATCCTATTAATATCTAATAATAAAAATAATGAAATTCAATAACATGCTTTAACCACTAGGTGTCCCTTTATATCAGCTGTCAATCAATCAATCAATCAATCAATGTTTATTTATATAGCCCAATATCACAAATGTTACATTTGTCTCAGTGGTCTTCACAGTGTGTACAGAATATCAGTATGACAATACGACACCCTCTGTCCTTAGACCCTCACATCGTACAAGGAAAAACTTCCAAAGAAAACCCAGTTTAAAGGGAAAAATGGGAGAAACCTCAGGGAGAGCAACAGAGGAGGGATCCCTCTCCCAGGACGGACAGACGTGCCATAGATGCCGTGTGTAAATTGAAAAGATAATACATTTGCAACATAGGTAGTCCAAATGTTTGGAAATGCATGTGTGTATAATAGGAAGATGAATCCACGAGGATATCCATCCAGGACCTATGATCCAGGACCACAGCCACGACTCAAGATCCAGCGCTCGCGATCCAGGACACAGGACCGCAGGATCATCCATGACTCCGGATCCCAGCGTATATAGACACCAAAAAGAAAGACATTTGGGGAAGCTGGGTTAATCGGAACATGAGTGTACACGGGTATAGACAGAGAGAAGGAAGAAGTAAGATGTCCCCCGACAAACTAAGCCTATATCAGCAAAACTAGGGGCTGAATCTAATCAGCCCTAACTATAAGCTTTATCAAAAAGGAAGGTCTTAAGCGCACTCTTAAAAACGGATAGGGTGTCTGCCGCCCGAACACAAACTGGAAGCTGATTCCACAAATGTGGAGCTTGATAAGAAAAGGCTCTGGCTCCCATTGTACTTTTAAAGATTCTAGGAACAACCAACAACCCTGCATTCTTGGAACGCAATGCCCTAGTAGGACAGTAGGGTATAATGAGTTCTTTAAGGTAAGATGGCGCCTGCCCATTAAGGGCTTTGTAGGCGAGAAGAAGAATTTTAAATTCTATCCTGTGTTCTATAGGGAGCCAGTGTAAGGCAGCCAGAACAGGAGTAATGTGGTCCCTTTTCCTAACTCTGGTTAGTACACGAGCCGCAGCATTTTGAATCAGCTGAAGCGACTTGATTGACTTCTTGGTACTCCCTGATAATAAAGAGTTACAATAATCCAGCCTAGAAGTAACAAATGCATGGACTAGTTTCTCTGCATCGTTTTGAGGCAAGATATGCCTGATTTTTGCAATGTTACGTAGATGGAAGTAGGCGGTCCTTGAAATTGATTTTATGTGGGCGTTAAAGGATAAATCCTGATCAAATATAACACCAAGATTCCTTACAGTCTCACTGGAGGCCAAATTAATGCCATCCATAGTTAGTATGTCTTTAGATAATTTGTTTCGTAGATTCTTCGGGCCAAGTACAATAACTTCAGTTTTGGTCGTGTTTAACATCAAAAAGTTTAAGGTCATCCACGTTTTTAAGTCCTTAAGGCAGTCTTGAATTTTATTTAGATGATTAATTTCATCAGGCTTGATTGATAAATATAGTTGAGTATCATCCGCATAACAATGAAAGTTTACAGAATGATTCCTTATAATATTGCCTAACGGAAGCATATATAATGTGAACAAAATAGGTCCGAGCACTGAGCCCTGTGGCACTCCATGGCTAACTTTGGTTTGCGTGGAAGATTCATCGTTAACACGTACAAACTGAGAGCGTTCAGATAGATACGACCTAAACCAGCCTAAAGCAGTTCCCTGTATGCCAACTAAGTGCTCTAGTCTTTGCAATAGGATATCATGGTCGATAGTATCAAATGCAGCACTAAGATCGAGCAAAACAAGAATAGAGACAAGTCCCTTGTCTGAGGCTATTAGAATATCATTTGTGACTTTAACCAGAGCTGTCTCTGTGCTATGATGTGTTCTAAAGCCAGACTGAAAATCTTCAAATAAATCATTGTTTTTTAAGTAATCACACAACTGTTTTGCGACCGCTTTCTCAAGAATTTTTGAGAGGAACGGAAGATTAGAAATAGGTCTATAGTTGGCTAAAACCTCTGGATCGAGGTTGTGCTTTTTAAGAAGCGGTTTTATCACTGCTACTTTGAATGATTGTGGAACATAGCCTGATAATAAAGACATATTCATAATATTTAATAAAGAAGTGCTAATTAATGGAAAAACTTCCTTCAACAGCTTAGTTGGAATTGGGTCTAACATACACGTTGATGGTTTAGAAGAGAGAATCATTGAATGTAATTGTTCAAGGTTAATGGCTGAAAAGCATTCTAGTTTACTATCTAGTGTAATATTAGAACTTACGATTCCGGGAGCTGTTGATAACACTATACTGGTCGAAGGCAAGAGGTCATTAATTTTGTTTCTAAGAGTAACAATTTTATCGTTAAAAAAGCACATAAAATCATTACTACTGAGTGCTAAGGGAATAGAAGGCTCAATCGAGCTGTGGCTCTCTGTCAGCCTGGCTACAGTGCTGAAAAGAAATCTTGCATTATTCTTATTCTCATCTATTAATGAAGAGTAGTAGGCTGCTCTCGCTTTACGCAGTGCTTTCTTATATTCATTGAGAGTAATATGCCAAATTAAACGAGATTCTTCAAGTTTAGTGGAACGCCATATCCTTTCAAGTTGTCTAGACTTTTGCTTTATTTTGCGGGTTTCGGCATTATGCCATGGAGCTAATCTATGTTGTTTTATTTTCTTCTTTTTCAAAGGAGCAACATAATCTAATTTTATTCGCAGCGCATCTATAGCACTATCAACAACATGATCAATTTGGGGTGGTGTACATTTTGTATAAGTTTCCTCCCCTACATGCAGACATGCTATCGAGTTAAGTATTGGTTGAATCTCTTCCTTAAATGTGGCTATAGCACTAACAGATAGGTTTCTGCTGCAAGAGCTTTTGACTAATGCTTTGTAGTCTAGTAACAGTACTTCAAAAGTTACTAAGAAATGGTCGGATAAAGCAGGATTATGCGGTTCGACTAATAGTTGCTCAATTTCAATACCATAAGTCAGAACAAGGTCGAGAGTGTGATTATAACAGTGGGTTGGTTTATTTACACTCTGACAGAAACCAACAGAATCTAATATAGAGTTAAATGCAACAGTAAGGCTATTTTTATCATCGTCAACATGAATATTAAAGTCACCTACGATAATTACTTTGTCTGTTTTAAGAACCAAAGTTGATAAAAACTCAGAGAATTCTGATAAGAATTCTGAATAAGGACCTGGTGCACGATACACTGTAACAAATAAGATTGGCTGCAAAGTTTTCCAGGTCGGATGCGTAAGACTAAAAACGAGGCTTTCAAAAGAGGTATAATTACATTTTGGTTTAGTATTGATAAGTAAACTTGAGTCAAAGATTGCTGCAACTCCACCTCCTCGGCCCGTGCCTCGAGCAATATGAGTGTTGACATGGCTGGGTGGAGTGGCCTCATTTATGCTGACATATTCTTCATGTCTCAACCAAGTTTCAGTGAGACAGCATATATCAATATTATAATCTGATATTAAATCATTTACCAATATTGCTTTAGATGCTAGAGATCTTATGTTTAAGAGACCACATTTAATCTTCCTGTTTTGTTGCACTGTAGTAGTTGTTACATTTACTTTTATTAGGTTATTATGTATGACACCTCTATTAGGTTTTACATTAAATTGTCCTTGGGCAGACACACACACCGCTAATATTGGGTATTTTATTGGGTTCGGGATTCCTATGGGTGACTGCCTAGGAGAGAGCGCAGAGAAGCGTGTAAGACTGCGACTCTGCCTCCTGGTCTCAACTCCAGTTTGTCATGGATTACGTCCACAAAGCCCTGAAATGTTTGCCGAAATGAGATCTGCACCTTTCAAAGTAGGGTGAATGCCGTCTCTCTTAATCAGACCAGGTTTTCCCCAGAAGGCTGTCCAATTATTTACGAAGCCCACATTGTTTGCTGGGCACCACCAAGACAACCAGCGCTGAAATGATGACATGCGGCTATACATGTCATCATTGATCAGATTGGGGAGGGGACCAGAGAAGATTACGGTGTCCGACATTGTTTTAGCATAACTACACACCGACTCCACATTAAGTTTTGTGCATTCTGATTGGCGTAAACGAACATCATTACCACCGACGTGAATAACAATCCTACTGTATTTACGTTTATCTTTAGCCAGCAGTTTAAGATGCGCCTCAACGTCGCTCAGCTGTGCACCTTTATGGTGTAAATACAGCCTATCTACCAATTGGATCAAATATAAAAGTCAGCCGAATTAGTGTTGATACTGCAAGGAGACATATTGTGTGAAAAGAAATGTAAGATGTTGTTTAATTGCTGATATATTTATGATCCACGTCACGTTTTCAGTTCCTCATGTTTGTCTAGAAGTCTTCTCATCAGGGCTCTATAAATACAGAACTACGGCAGATATGTAATATTTAATGCGGCCGAACCGTGTATCACAATGCCATTATGTGATGACTTTCAAAGAGAAAAGCAAGCACACTCGGAATAAAGTATTATTTTATTTTTTTTAAATGTTTTCGGTCTGTTTCCGGTATTTGTTAATGACGATGTGCTGTGAGATGTGAGACTGGAATTGCACAGGGGAAAATAACGTATCTTTAGATGCGGATTTTGTTAAACTAATACGTTTGCGCTGTGGACCAACACTATACATTGACGGGGAAGGGGGTAGCAATAAAGATAACACCATTAAACAGTTACACAACATAACAGAAATAATATCGATAGCAGCGTCCCTAGCAACCACCTTGGTAACAATGAAAACGTTCTATGGACGGGCGCAATTTCCTGAAGTAATCGTCGTAATAACTAGCAAACTAAAGATCATGTACATCCACTGCACACATAATCTGAAATAACAACTCATATTTCTCCCATCAAATGACATCAAAACGCATTTTAATGGCCAAACTATCTTTAAAATAGGCATTTTCCACCGAGCCATGTTTTTTTTTTCTGCAGGGAGAAATCTGAAGATCACGTGAAATAGATGCCAGCCATTGGAATGAATGGTGAACAAAAATGGGGTTTGTCAAACAGAGCACATGGTGTAGTCCTAAACGATAACTGTGGATTCTGGGTAGTGTAGTGTCTTCTGCTATCCTTTACTCAGAAAAAATATTTGTTTCTCCGAATCGAAGGGGAAAAATACAAAAGCATTGCACACAATTTAAACCAATCAATGTTGTGTAATTAACAAGGATAATCTGGTGTTTTTTAGTCGATGAGTAGTGCAGATATCACTGTAAAATCAATCGACAGTAAGGGGAATACTTACTTCCGGGTGTACAATTCTCCGTTATCCAATGAGAATGGACGCTCACATTGCCTTTAAGGGCAGCCGACACAAACGAATGCCGTGCTTCCATGAGCGTCAAATCCCACCGCAGATGGGAATACATTGCAATCAGTTGAAAGCTATTTGCGTCCCTTTATGAAGCTGAAGGAGCCTAGGAGCGTCACAACTGCACGCCACGGACACTGACCAAACGTCGCTCCTGGACGATTATGGAGTGAGAGTGTGTTGGCTGGGCACTAAGTACGGCAAAGTACTTGGTGCGGAAGCGGCTAAGGTCTAAGTAACACTGAAACACACAAGGAAATGTCTGAAAGGCAAAACTATGAAAAGATTGGGGAAATAACGGGAAATGAGGAACAGGTGAAACTAATCAGGGCGTGGAAGGCAAAACTGGCGGGAAAATACACAAGGCAGGAAGTGAAGAGATCTGCTACAAAAGAGGAGGTGAGTATCAAAATAAAACAGGAAATACATAATAAACGACACACACACAAAAACAACAACTGCATAGTCTTAGAGCTGAGCGAACATTTACCGTTTGTGGCTGTGATTCTATATCCTAACATCAGGAGGGTGACCGCTGTGAAGTAAACAAAACTGAAAAGTTAGTTTTAATGTGTTATTTTTTTATAACTACAATAATACTAACTGTCGAAATAACTATTTACCAGCCCTTTTTGTTGTTAAGGGCTACTCGTAAACTGCTGCTGTTGGTGTAGTATTTGCAGGGCCGTCCCTCCCTAAAGGCCGATCATGCAGGCTGCATGGGGCTTCACATTACGCAGGGGGCCTCACGCAGGGGTTCGGCTTATGAGCTCGGCTTGTGCGCAGTTCTCAGCGCAGTTCTCCGCGCCGAGATGCAGTTATTTCCAGCATTCTTTATTTACCATTCATTCACAAGTATTATATGCCTTTTATCTGCTAATGTACAGGAGGAAGAGTGATAAACTGTCTGTCTAGTTGGCTTACATAACAGTTCAAGTTTACAGCCTATAAAACATGGAGCATTTTTTCCCCTTTTATTCATTTTTATGTCAATTTGCACATTTCATGGTGATGCTCAGCCTCTCACCTTAACTCCTAACAGTCATCATCATGTCAACCACAACACAGAGAAATACTGATAGAAATGTGTGTGTGGTTGTTGATACCTTGCTGACAGAGGGAACTACATTTGAACACAGATTTAAGAATCTGGGGGGCCTCATCTCACTATGTCGCTGGGGGCCCCAAGTTGGCCAGGGACGGCCCTGAGTATTTGCTCACAGTAATCAGATCAGCCATATGCATGACATGTGAGAAAAGTAAAAGTAAAGCTTCTTTTAGAATACTGCCCAATGGCGCTCAGATTTGAACAGAAGTGAATGTGCGAGGGTCGTTTATCAACCACTTGTGGCTGTTACAGCCCATGCTGCTCAGCTGAAGCTAAATAGTCTCACTTTAGATTTACATAGACCTGTGAGTGCTCATGATCTTTTCATGAGGTGGAAACAAAAACCTTAAATATCAAATTACAAGATTAGTTATTTCTACGATACAGAAAAGATGGATCTATATAACATACATACATTAATTATCTAGTGCGAAAAATTGACTGTGTCCGTCTGTATTTGTGGTACTTATTTTAAATATTTCTGTTTGTCAATGTTATATGTTAACACTGTCTACTCTAATACCATCATAAATACCTTCACTTATTTTTTCCGTGGTTGCTGACTGTGTCTGCAGTTAGTGGGACTTAGTGGGACAGATGGAGGAATCCCTTCTCATCGCCCACCCCTGCTTCATTTTTCATCCCCAGGGAGGACTCACATCTCCCTCAACACAGAGGTGTTTTCAAATTAAATACTGTCTAATGAACTGGAAAACCTGCCCCCACCATGCTTTGTGTGTGTGTGTATTAATGGAGTAGGTGTGGAGAGCGGGACGAGAAAATGAAAGAAAAACTGCGTGAGAGATTAAAAGAGAGAGGTATTTGCATTGCAATCTAGTGATTGCACAGCCTGTGTGTGGCGTCATGAAGCGTGTGTTCCTTAATTGTATATCTTTGCAGTTCCAATTGCTTTAATTCCCTGTAATTAATCAGTAATTGCAGTGAGGAGCCATGCACAGCTTCGCTCTGAACGCAAAAGAACTTTTCAATATGGAGTACATAAATATAGATGAGAGAAAGGAACCGGCAAGGATGGTCTGAAAACACAGGATAAGGAAAAGAAAGAAAGCAAGAAAGAAAGAAAGAAAGGAAGACATGAAGTAAGAAAGAAATACAGATAGAAAGAAAGGAAGAAAGATAAAACCTACTATATTTAGTACTCTCTGAAGGCCTGGACCATGAAGTATATGGCAGGGTCTCATTTCTCATTAATGTATTCTGATGCAAATGAAAATGAGAGATTACTGGTGAAAGTGGAGCAGTCCCTGAAGACTTGCAGCAGTGCCTCTAGTAAATCCCCAAGACTCAGAGGAGAAATCATTTTATTACTCGAAGGTTTCCCCACAAAACAGTGAACCCCATTCAGGCAACATTTTACTGGACCTCCTGTTCGAGATCTTGAGGATCATGTGTTTCTGTCTTTTATTTCAAACTTCTTGAGGATAAGAGTGCATATTTCTATGTGTCCTGACGGGAAGGGTGTGGCAGCTGTTTGCTGAAGGATCCCTGTCCCATCAGTCCACCAGAGAGAATCCCTCCCACTCACCATACTGTTGCAAGGTAATCCCCTCCTCCCCCTCTCCCCCTTCTCTCTCTCTCTCTCTCTCTCTCTCTCTCTCTCTCTCTCTCTCTCTCTCTCTCTCTCTCTCTCTCTCTTACTGTACCCTCTTTCCCTGCCCTCCCTTTATACCTCACCCTGCCCCCCTCATTAATTCCCAATTAAGACAGCAGCCCACCCACTCACAAAACCTCCTTATTGCACCTATTGCACATAAATGCGTTTTCTGGTCAGACTTTTAATTTACAAAGGTTTGAGCTGAGGCTAGCAGACTCACTGAACTGTGTGAAAGCGTGTGTGTGCACGTGGGGGTGTATGTCGTATAATGATCGCTTCTCTGTCCTTTCCCCAATCCAGATAAAAGCAAACCGTTGTCATTCTCGATCGTTTTTTAAATGAGAGTTGGTAGCTGGTCTTCGGTGACCTGCTGAGCCCCCCCCCCCCCCCTGCCTTCTATCTTCCCCCTTACACCTCCCCACAAACCCCCTCCCTCATAAATGGCCTCGGTTCACTCATAACAAGCTGGATTCTTATAGATCTCCATCAATTTGTGTCACACCAGGGATTCCCTGAACAAAGTTGCCTTTGCCACATCACCCACAACAACTATGCATTATTAAGACTAGAAAAACAGCCTGGAAAGTGTGTGACACAGCCTTGGTTACAGAGCTAAGACCATAGACTAAGACATAGGCTAAGACATACAAAGAGGATCGAGAAACAGAGAAAGCTGCAGATAAAGACAGAGGGTGAAAAAAAGAGATGCATGACAAAAGGTTAGCATTTTAAATGGCAATGTGGCCATGAATTCCTCAGTAAATTGGACTTCTAAGCGTAAAATATATTTTTCCCACTTTATGTATTGGGCATTCATTTAGGAGATTTCCCAAGATGCATCTCATCCGCGACTAGCTCATATCAGCTTGTCTGTGGTGAGGCTTGCGTTGATCTCTAAACACTAGGACAATGCTATTAAAATGTGAAATATCCATGTCGAATAAAGAGTATAAAGGGCTTTATATTTAACAGCGCACGGCGACACATGAAGTTTACAGCTGCGGCAGCGGATTTACACATACCGTAAACTGATATACTGTGTCCAGAAAAGGCATTTAAAATAAAAAAAACATGAAATGTAACCTGAAAACTCCCTTAAGGGCAACAATTCACCTTTAAATGTAATTTATGATGTAATGATCTTTTACAAGCCACATCATTCATGAGCAGGTGCAGCTTCCTGTGGCACGATTACAAACTGGACAATCAGGGTCTAATTTGGGATTTAATTAAAGGAAGTCAACATGAAGAAGCTGCACTGACAAAAAAATGTAAAATATGTTAACTCGGAGAATGCTTCATCGAGTATTTAGCCACTAATGAGTTTAATTTAACTTCAGCGCTGAAAGGTCATGAACCTCAACATGGGCCCATTTGACCATACAATCACTGTACGAATTAACCTTCAACCACTGTGTAGATCCAGGGATGCTAATACAACTACAAGGAGGAATACACACACAACATAAAATATACATACCCTCAGTGATATATAAATCTACAAGGGGTGACAATGCAATTGAAGGACTTCCTGCACTGACTCCTCTTTCCATCATGACTCTGAGTTAACAACCAGCAAAGCCATTTATTTAAACCTCCTAGCCAAACCTTTATGTTTCCTACTTCCTTTCCCCCTTGCTTGTATCACACCCTTCCTCAAACTCAGCCTTCATTTTGATCTCAACTACACACCTGTGGTTACCACTACAGAAGGTATCTCCTGAACCTGCTGAACCCAGCAATGTCGTCATTTTAACTCAATCATGACCTATCCCTAAACCCAGCCAAGTCGTTTTTGTGGCTAACCAAACCTTAAAGGTGGGGTAAGTTTGAGAAACCGGCTCGAGATACACTTTTTGTTATATTCCATGGAATGCTCTTAACATCCCGATAGCAATGAATATCTGCTTTGACAAAAAATCCATTAAAAAATGTCATCTGTGGAAGCTGCAGTACTGTAAAAAGCACGACCAATCATCTGAGCCGGCCCGGCTAAAGTAACTGGATGGCCTACCTGCCTGTCAGCCTTCCATCTGTGCACAAACTTATCTCGTGCCCTCATTGGTCATGTGTGCGTTCGTGTGTGTTGGAGGAGGGGCTCTGTAAGGAAATGGCAGATTTTTTCCGGTTGTGTATTTTCAAATTCTAGCGCACTCGAGCCGGTTTCTCAAACGTACCTACCCCACCTTTAACAGTTGCGTTGTAAAATCAGAAAACACACATTTATTAAGAGTGATTTCTAATGGTTTTGGAAGGAGAAGACAAACAATACTGTCCTTTCATTTTCAGATCAGATTCAATGTGTCGTTATACAGTAAATGGACAATGCATGTTTTTGTTTACTTTGTAACTTGTTGATGGGTTGTTAACATCCTGTTGGTTATCACCGCACCTTTACCTTCTCAACAGTCGCAGTAATAAGATCAAACTTGCTTGGTGAAACCCAACCTTTGTTTTATTCGATGGAGGCATGAAATGAGATTCTATTAATACTCGCAGCCCAATTGGGCTGGCTGGCTGACTCCCAGCGGAGACAGCACTGAAAAGGTTAGGTGCGGCAATTATGCAGGTGGAGTTGTAGAGGGGATGGGAGTGAGGAGAAGATGATTCTGCCTTGATCACTGGCTCTGAACAAGGTGTTATCAGCTGCAGCAGAAAGAGAGAGAAGGGAGAAGGGGGGTGAGGAGGGGAGTTTGGTTTGCTGCCAGAACGGCGTTAATGACTCGCCTTGTTTTTTGAAGCGAGAAGTTGCCTTTTCAAAGGCAAGGCAATTAGAGGGGGACTTGTTCCGTTGGGCTTGGGCTACAGCAGTGACTTAGTAGAGCTGTCACCCACCGGCCAATCAATGGTGGACAGGAGCAACCAGTGAGATACAGGAACACACGGTGATATGACGTAATGGCTGTGTGCTACATATGTTTCCCTGTACAAGCACACTCTTTAAACGCAGATATTCCCTCGTTCTTTTTTTATCTCAAAGAAAATAATATGCTTGCGTTAATGTTTGAGTGATGCATACAGTATCGTTATTATATGTCTGAGTGATCTACATCGCAGCCACACTCTGTGTGTGAAGCACAGGTGACACAGATAATTGGGACCCTTCAAACCTCATTATGCTGCCTTGCTCAAAAGAAAAGAGAAAACATGGAGAAATGTGCCCCTTCTAGCTTCTAGCTCTCTCTCTCTTTGTCTCTTTGGATTATCCGGTAGCGCAGCAACACACCCACCATTACTTTGCTGCCGCTGCTGACCCCAGTCATTCATTTAATTGGCTGTTAATTGCTATTCTCTCTACAAGACACAATGTATATGTGGAGCTATATTTAGGCTCGCCCCTCGATGGCTCTTCATGCTAAATTACAACTTTCAGCCAGGCGCTGAAGGGCCCCATTGTGGCCTGTCGTTCTCCCCCTCTGTGACTGACTGACAGGCTGGGGAGGGAAGAGACATCCCTCCCTCCCACCCTCCCTACCTCCCTCTTCTCCTCTCCTTTCTCTTTTCCCTCTTTCTATGAGCTGCTGCACTGTATAAAGTCTGACACCTGGATCTGGCTGCGTGTCACTCCCTCTGTCCTCGTCTGTTTGACATAACAGCAGCAACTTTTCATCTGTTGCCAGGGACGTCTGAGCTTCACCCAGCATACATCCTGTCTGCTGTGCTGTGTGAAAGAAGACATTTGTATCTAACAGGTCTTACAACAGAGTAAAAAAAGCATTTTATCATGTATGACTCACTAATTTCCCAGCGTCTGTTTCGGTTCTATTTATCCAGAATATCTTATTAGGGTTAACCCTATCCCTAACACTATTATCAAAAATGATTCTAAAACCCCCCTTAGCTTTAAGTATAACCATCAAAATATAATATATTATATAATTGCATTAAAGTCACTGATGCAGCAATGTGTTCATCACTTTAATATTGCAGATGGCAAAAAAGGAGAGTATTTGTTATTGCTATATATATTGCCGGATGGCTTTTTCATTTCAACAAAAGATCAATAGAATTTGTCTTTTCTAACAACAAATGATATGATGACTATATTTTGTATTTTGAAGCTGAATCGGAATTTTCAAGAAATTGAAGTTATTAAACAGATGAACTGAAGTACAATATGTGTCTCTGATTCAAGCAGAAGTATAAAGTAGCAGAAAATGGAAAGAAAGTAAAGTGCATGTACATCAAAGCTGTAATCCTTCTGTAAAAGTTATTTGTAGATACTGTCCGCCGCTTATCATTAATGAATGATTTCTGAAGAAAACATCAACGTTTGATTCCTAGAATTGGTTTATTATTTGTGTTATTCTCTACCATTCGCTGGCCCTGCACGTCCACAGAGCAGGCCAGCTGCATCTGAGTCATGTAGGATTGCATTTTAGACTTAGACACACACATACACACACACACACACACACACACACACACACACACACACACACACACACACACACACACACAGAGGAATGTTTGCGACACAGATGTGAGTTTGATGGATAACATTGGTCAACTGCTGACGTCATCTGGTGGAAATCCCGGATTACTCAGCCCCCCCGCCTCACATGTCCATATCTTGTCCTTCTCTCTTTGTGTCTCTTATTCTCAAGAGCAGGACAGACACAGCATCGTTAGTTCAGGTTAGATGAAGACAGGAGGGGAGACTGAGAGAAGCGAGGAGGAGAGAGGGTGAGGTGGGGGGCGGGTGTTCCTGATTTATGGCTCTGACTTTTCATTTGTAATACCCTGATTATCTCTGGGGAGCTGGGTAGGAGGACGGTGGGGGCCTGGTGCTGGTGCGAGGCCTGAGCAGCTTAATAATGTGTACATGCCCACAGCGTCGGGGGGATATAAGGCAACAAAAATGCGGCCCTCTGAAAATGAGACTGAGAGCTGAGCACACGTCTTGTTTCGGCAGATATAATTGTAAAATAGCTTGTCTTTGATTTCTCTCCAAATCACTTTTGTTCCCTGTCTTGATTCTGTCATCATTTAACATCTCTGCACCCATTTGATGGAGATTGAAGGTGATAAAGACTTCAAATGAATATGCACTTGCATTGAATCCCTCCCTTTTGCTTTCTTAGTTTCTGCAGGATGTGAATCCAGCGAGACGACGAGATAATTAGTGCAAAGTCACTCCTAATGACAACTGCTAACATTAGTTACGAGTCCCAGAGACGCAAGTGTGTCATCAGAGAAACACAAATTTGTACAATTTGCAAAGTGAGATAATCTTCTCACTAGTTTCTTTAACTGAATATTCAAGCATCAGGACAAGCTGTATTATTGAAGCGGTAATGCTACTTTTGTGTGAAATGTGACAGATGATGTCTCTTTCACACATAAAGTGATTTTCATTTTCTGTTACAACCATTTGCTCACTTTCTCTATCTCTCAAACTGACACACACACACACACACACACACACACACACACACACACACACACACACACACACACACACACACACACACACACACACACACACACACACACACACACACACACACACACACACACACACACACACACACACACACACACACACACAGCTGTTGAACACACATAGGTAAGCTCGGCCCTGGAAACCCTCATCATCGCCCAATCGTCCTAATAATCATCATCACAAGATACACTGTTGTTATCATAATCAGATCTGTGGCGGAACACAGCTTTAACGAAATGCAGCATGAACCCTGCTCATAATAATTGGTATGGTTGTGCAGGCACGTTAGCCGGGAGTGCATCTCCAGTTTTCACATGGTGCTATTATCCCAGCACATAATACCTTGCTGATTATCCATTCAACGAAGGCGTAGCTATCGTAACCGTTATGATAATAGCACGCGCGGCTGTGATAATCCACACAACTGGTGCTCTGTGTCAGATGCTAATGATGATAGTGGGTGGTCATGCACAGAAACAGCAATGGCTGGTGGGAAGCCTCTCTGGGTTCAGTGCTGAGCCGATTGAACGGCACACCGCCGTGTAAATCCATTTGACCCCTGAGGGGCCCGGAGTCGGACACGCTGCTGGTGAGAGGGTGAGGCTGGGGGCTTTTGCGGCTCCTTCTCAGCCCTGCGGATCATATCACTAGTGCAGATTAGCTCATTTAGCTGGATTGATTAAGTTAAATGGAGACACCTGTTTACCCTACGGCCTGTTAATATGTTGCCATGACAACAGCCAAGGACCCAGCGTCTCCTGCGCTTTCTGTCTATTTCCCACTTCCTCCTCAATCTGTGCACACACACACACACACACACACACACACACACACACACACACACACACACACACACACACACACACACACACACACACACACACACACACACACACACACACACACACACACACACACACACACACAGATGTCTCTCCACTGAGTCTCTCCACCTGAAGTTGCTGAGGTAAGAAGATCAGGTTTTCCACTCAGTGGAGCGAGAGCGCTCTCACCTCTTCCCCATGGTCCCCCGAGCAGCACCTGTGTGTGTGTGTGTGTGTGTGTGTGTGTGTGTGTGTGTGTGTGTGTGTGTGTGTGTGTGTGTGTGTGTGTGTGTGTGTGTGTGTGTGTGTGTGTGTGTGTGTGTGTGTGTGTGTGTGTGTGTGTGTGTGTGTGTGTGTGTGTGTGTGTGTGTGTGTGTGTGTGTGTGTGTGTGTGTGTGTGTGTGTGTGTGTGTGTGTGTGTGTGTGCGTGTGTGTGTGTGTTTATGCATCTCTGTGACATTTGCCTTCTAAGTGGAGGAGGCTAAATCGCACAGGTGCATTTCACATGTCCACAAATCGTTTTTGTTTGTGTGTTGAAGGGATGTTGAAGGTATAAATCATCATGTTATTTAAAGTTCTTGTGCTGGCGGATCATTGCTCAGATGTTTCATCCAAATAGCTGCAGCCAGAAGCAGCGCTGAGCGGGAGTAATTAAATGCATCATAGGTTCAGGTGGGAACTACTCAATTTTACTCTCAGCGTGATAGAAAAGTTTGCAGAAGTGGACAGGCCGCTGGAGGATCACTTGGCTGTCTTACTTCTCATCAAAGTGTTCTACGTTTGTCTTCATCCTTTCCGCCTGCTTCCCCCGTTTCTCACTTTCTTTCACTCTGTTTCTCTCTTTCACACCTTACATCCCATGGTGGTTGACATGTGCCTCTGTAATGTCTCTGACTCTGTCTCTCCCACTCTGCCTCTCAGCTCCATTTAGGTCACCTCTCTAACCTGAAGCAAAGTGACGGTGCCCCTTCACACCTGTTTACATGTCTTTCTTCCTTCATTTCCTGTGTTGCCCCTGTCTTTTCTCCTCCAGATTTCTTTTTTATACATTAGTAGTAGTTGCACTTAAAGGATCAGTGTTTTGTTGATCTGTCACATTTCATCTCCTCCTCTCCTCTCCGTCTCACTCCTCTCTCCTCGGCTGTTTGTTTCTCCCCTTGACTCTGGTAGACTCATTATCTTTGTAGAACAGCAGTGTGCGTTCGTCAGCAGTGATTAGCAATGTTTCACGCTTACATCGTTAAGGAGAGACAGTTTGATAATTGACGAATGAAGATATGACATTCTCTAATCTTCCCGTGCAAAACTGTGTCATAGTAGATAGAGGCTTCGGTTAAGTTTTCCATAACATTAAAGCTTGCATTGATCATAATCCAATTAATGAAGTAAAAAAAGGGAGGAATGGACAAAAAGGACATGGAAAAAGGAAACGCTTGCCTCATTAAATAGAAAGAAATCAACTGTAATCAAATTGCTGAGTTCTCAGAACTGATGAAGTGTACAAATGTAAAGATCTAATGAAACATTCTTGCAGTTCACATAATTAATTTGCAGCCCTTTTGATAAGTGGTAATGATTTGGAGATTATTGGTTTAAATGAATAGTTGTGTTGTACAGCTGCGGCGGAAGAGAGTAAGTTTGTGACGGGGGCGTTGGGGGCTGTACGGGGGAAATACTATCCTACTTTCAAAGTTCCAGAGGAGATGAAGCAATGTTTTAAAAACACAATAAGACAATTAGGCTCTATAAACTAATTACCGCCGCTTTAATTCCTTTTCAGATTAAACTGCAGTTGTAATAAAACGACGTCTCAAAAGATATGTTTGTATGCAGGGGGGGAAATAAATACACATTTGTAATTAAAGGTGGAATAATATTTTTCTCATTACACAAATATTTGCAGAGGAGATAAAGGTGCAGACATCAATTCTGAAAGACATCTCTCTCGCTCTGCATGGCGACGAATTAGAGGAGATGCCGCTTTGCATCGCCTCCAGAAACAGACCAGCAGCCTGCTAACCGGAGGTGAGCCGCTCAGAAGCTTTTCTGACAAGATATTAACACACAATGCAATGAGTGAGGATTGTTTTGCTCTGAGGCTTAAAAAGTGGGACACTTAACTCTTAGAAAAGGGAACTTTTCTTTTATTCCTGCAATGTTATTATTGTGAGAAAGCGGTGGTAATGTTATTATTCCTCAGATCCACCGCAGGCTTTTTCTCATGCTGTCAGCTAATGTTGATGATGCCCTCCCCTCGGTCGTCGCTCCACACACTAACAGCATCGGCTCTGATGGACTCAAAACAACCAGTTTCAGCACGACTGACTCTCTCTTATCATAATTTGATTATTTTAATGATCTTGTTACTAAACCTCAGACGATGCACTTGCATACACCCGGAGGGAAGCCATGGTTGAACGCATTGTATGAATCTCACATGAGGCTCAGGAGATGTCCAAGGGTGACAATATACAGTGGTGTGTGTACTCGTGTGTGTGCGTATTAATGTGTGCATGCAAATGTGCTCGTGTGTGTCAGTCGCCGCAGACAAACAGGCAGACCCAGTAGCACCAAACACAGCCACGCCGCCTGACACAGAGAGGTTATGGAAAACTATTCACATAAAACAGCCCAGTGCATTATCAGTCAAACACTAGAGCCAGAGGGGGCTTGATTGTGGCGTTTCATCATCGCTTATTGAATTATCTGGATTAATTTAACGCATTTAGGCCTGTGTGTTTTCCCTTGCTTGCAACTCTCCCATCTCTTCGTTAGCGATAATTACACTAAGTGGGTCATCTCCTTCTGAGCTTCCTTTCTTTTCTCTCTCCCTACATAGCATTAGCATTTCCAACTTCTTAAACAAAGTTTGGTGAAAATTCTAATGATATAAACGTCGTGATTCACTCTGCATTCTGTGGATGAACGCCTTGAAAAGCAGGCGTTTGACTCAGAAAGTGGAGGAGTGGAGCGAGAGAATAGCAGGGTTGAACTAGAGGTTTTCAAACTCACCTTTCATTTTATTTAACTTTCTCACACAGTTAGGCTCTGAGTCACAGAAACTGTGTGTGCTTTGACCCGCCGTGGGCTAAGCTGGTCAGTAGAGCTGAGTTGTAGCAGAATACATCACAACTCAGGCTGGTTGCAAATGTAGTGCAGGAGGCCTGATTATGTAACATTACATTACATTTCATTTAGCTGACGCTTTTATCCAAAGCGACTTACAATTACAGGGACATCCTCCCTGGAGTAACTAAGGGCTAAGTGCCTTACTCAAGGGCACATAGTGGTGGTGTTCCAGGCGGGATTTGAACTCACAACCTTCCGATCTTCAGCCCACCTCACTATCCATTAGACCTCCACTTCATGCCATATAAGGGAACACATGCGAACATTTGACTCCAGTGATACTGGGATACTACAAAACGGGTACAGCATGTTTTCTAAGATTCTTTTCAACTCATTGCACTGACCAACAAAAAACTTTAGGCGAAATGAAAGAAATTAAATGGTTGCCAAGGTAACAGCAGCCTCAAATCACATCCAGCAAGTGTTGGTGTGTTTAACATTTTTGCACGAGAGTGATCTGATCTAAAAACTGCTCGACAGGCAGAGACCAAGTATGTGCATCTGACTTTCTTAACACACTAAAAGAGGGAGGTGAGATCAACATGAGACACACTGAGAGCAACATGTAGTCATGCACGCCCACTCCATGTCTAACCCGAATCAGCCAGCGCTATTGCAGAGAAAAGCTCACAGAGGATATTTGGCTGTTAAGTCGTTAGACAGCTCATTAACACTTTGTTTAATTTGTGCCTAATTGATCATGGATGTTTCATAAAGCTGTGAACCTCAGGGGTGTGGGGACATCGGCAGGCTCTCAGGGGAACCATGGATTAGGCTGAGAATAGACTCACAAGCTGTGTGAGCCACTCAGCAAAAACCTCAATTGTCTCTGATTTCGGTTTAAGTTCAGTCAAGGAAATTACTAAAGAACTGGTTTCAGAGTGATTCATAAAGGGCCAGTTCATTTGAACCTGATCTGATCGATATGCGTCAGGAATATGAGGCGCAGCTGGGAGAAAGAACAGTGACAGAAGCAACAAGTCCTCCAACTCATACGACCAAATGGGTCGATTGTTTTAAGCCCTTATTACGACCAAATATGTCGTTTGTTCAAGCGCTTAATACGACCTATAATTACGTTTTAAAATTGTCGGCCTCGAGTGCTCCCGTTGAATGCAAACGTTACAGAGGGTTGTTTATTCACAAATAACCCTCTCTGTAAAATCCTAAATTGTAGGATAGTTTGGCCATTAAAACGCTTTATGATTAGATTTCTAGCGAGAAGTATATATTGTACTTTTAGAATCCACGTCCAGTCGATATGTAGGATCTATAGTTTGATAGATATTACGAAGATGATTTGAGATTTCGTCAGGAGAACGTGTATATGCGGCAAGCTTCCATGTAAAGTTACGGGTTGAAAACAGTATTTCCGGTCTCGCCGTTTTCATAATAAAACCAATGATCAAATGATTTAACAGTGATATCTGCACTACTCATCCACTAAAAAACATCAGTTTATCCTAGTTCATTATACGACATTAATTGGTTTAAATTGTGTACAATGCTTTTGTGTTTTTCCCATAGGTTTTTCTCTTTCGATTCTGAGAGACACATTTCTTTTTTCAGAGGTTTTGATAGGCTAAAATCACGCCGCAATGCACGGCGGGATATGGTGTTTATGTGATATGAAATCGGAAAACATTAAAAATAATAATAATAATACTTTATTCCGAGTGTTCTTGCTTTTCTCTTTGAAAGTCATCACAAAATGGCATTGTAATACACGGTTCGGCTGCATTAAATATTACATATCTGCCCTAGATATGTATTTATAGAGCCCTGATCTAAGACCTTTTGACAAACTGGAAGAGATGCCGCCAAAACTGAATACGTGACGTGAACCATAAATATATCAACAATTAAACAACATCTTCCATTTCTTTTCACACAATACGTCTCCTTGCAGTATCAACACTAATTCGGCTGACTTTTATATTTGATCCAATTAGTAGATAGTCTGTATTTACACCATAATGGTGCACAGCTGAGAGAAAGGGACTTTTTTGTAGTTTTTAAAGATATTACTGATTTTCTGAACTACCTTTCCAACTCCTCATGCAGTTGACTGTTACAGGTCTATACAGGTTCATGGTACAATGCATAAGCTTCACGTCGAGAGACTGAAACTGTATTTTCCTTTACCGTTCTGTTTTAAACTCACAATAAAGTGAATAGTCATATTATGTACGATATTATTATGTGTGGTGACCACCTATTTAACCACTGGGACATAATTCATACTTGGAACTACAGTTGCGGTTATTGTTCCCACACGGACATGTTATGGGTTACCTATAAATAGGTGTGCCCTCTTAGCTCTCTCTCTTGTCGACCCGGGCTGCGACCCGACAACATGTCCTTTGCAGCATGTGAATAAATAACTATTCTTGCACCTTCCTTGCACCGCCTCTGACTCCATATCTCTCGGCACTACACTGGTGACCCTGACAAGTCTCGAGAAGTTTCCGGGACGGACCCGAACACGGCAAAAGGAACTCATGTTTCTTTCTCGAAATGCCGGGGATTTTGGGAATCGTCCGTGGCTGCCACCGTCACGCGGACTGAGGCTCGGTGCGCGCCCCGCAGAAGAGCTGGGGACGTTGCTCGCCGTTCCTGCATCGGCTTTCCAACCAGCAGGGGGACGATGCACGACCTGCTGGGTCGACCAGCAAACCGATTGCTACCTCGTGGGCTTGTTTCTTCGGGGCGTGCGGCTGCACGTCCTGGCTGCGCGGGCTGACGACGACTAGCGGCTAACCACGAGGGGCTAACGACGGCTAGCAGCTACCCATGGCAGCCAGCTAACGGCTTCCGGCTAGCAGCCGTCGACACCAGCTAACAGCTAACGGCTAGCAGCTACCGACGGCTAACAACGACAGCTAACAGCTAACAACGGCTAACAGCTAACGACAACTAGCAGCTACCGACGGCTAACAACGACAGCTAACAGCTAACAACGGCTAACAGCTAACGACAACTAGCAGCGGCAGCTAACGGCTAGCAACTAACGACGTGTTGACATCTGACTGTTAACAATTTTTTTTCCGGTGCCGGAGAGGAGGTTCGACCAGCCGGTTGACCTCATGTGGACACTCTCATTTTTTTCACCACCTCGACGGCGGTTCCAGACGCCACTCACGGTATCATCGACGCCTGGGTGGTGCACTCCTGGACCCCGTCTCGCCTCAACGGTTTTGGACGTCGCCCATGCTGCCATCGGCCCGTGGGTGGCGCGCTCCGGAGCCTGTTTGGCCTCTCCTGCCTTCCGGGGATATCCAGACGCCACTCACGTTCATCGACGCTTGGGTGGCGCACTCCTGGACCCCCTCTCGCCTCGACAGTTCCGGACGTCGCCCATGCTCCATCGGCCCATGGGTGGCGCGCTCCGGGACCCTGTCTGGCCTCTCCTGCTTCCCGGTGATGCCTCAGCACCTGCTGAGGACTTCATGCCCGCCGCCGTTGTGCGTCTGTCTGCGGCCGGGTTGCCCTCTCTTCCGGGGATACCTCGACGCCTGCCGAGGACTTCATGCCCGCCGCCGTTGTGCGTCTGCCTGCGGCCGGGTTGCCCTCTCTTCCGGGGATACCTCGACACCTGCCGAGGACTTCATGCCCGCCGCCGTTGTGCGTCTGCCTGCGGCCGGGTTGCCCTCTTTCCTGCTGGGTTCTCCGCAACACCTAGTGCGGCCCCCTTACGACGGCCCGCCCCCGGTGTGGGTGCCCTCGCCCTCGTTAGGGCCCCTGCCCTCTCCTGCGGCCCCCTTTCGTGGCCCGTTCCATGGCCCGGTCCTCACCTGCGTCCCCACCCTCCTCGGCCCTTGTGATGTTTCCTCCACGGACGTGGGGATATATTTTTTTGCCATGTTTGAATTCTGGGGGGGCTTGTGTGGTGACCACCTATTTAACCACTGGGACATAATTCATACTTGGAACTACAGTTGCGGTTATTGTTCCCACACGGACATGTTATGGGTTACCTATAAATAGGTGTGCCCTCTTAGCTCTCTCTCTTGTCGACCCGGGCTGCGACCCGACAACATGTCCTTTGCAGCATGTGAATAAATAACTATTCTTGCACCTTCCTTGCACCGCCTCTGACTCCATATCTCTCGGCACTACAATGTTTTATTAACTAGACCACTGGTCTAAACCGCACCTCCTAGTGGTTAAAGCACGTTATTGAATGTAGTTGTTGAATAAGTTATATTTATTTAGTTATTGATGAAAACATTTAAATATTAAGAGTAGCCTACATACAAAATAGGGGTCAATGATAGAAATATAGAATGGAAAATATCTAGAAGATACTGTAGTGATCTCTACAGTAAAACAGTTTAGTGCAGGACGTCCAAAGATATTAACAGGAGGATGTGCAAAACAGACAAACTGATAAGGCTGAATTTTACTCAGGTGTAACTAAAGTCTGATTTAAGGGTTGTTTATATTTCACATCATTAATCAGAATCTGCAAAGTAACAAAAATAAATGTAGTAGAGTAAAAATACCAGGTTAACCTCTGAATTGTAGTGGAGTAGAACAAAGTAGTACATGCTGCTGTAACAAAAACATTTCCCAACTTGGGATCAATAAAGTATCTTATCTTAAGATGATCGATGGCTACTGCCATATTTGCTAAATGTGCATCTGAAACTTGACAAGTGCATGTTTCAGGCTTATCAATTAACAACAGGAGGGGTCACAGACAAGTCCAGCTGTCATGTGGTATTAATGCTGCCCATTATGGACACAAGCAATTTTCACCATGTATTAATTATATGTTTTAAATTTGATAACACCAATGTGTTTTGTGTCCCCTAAACCTCCAGGGATGTATACAGTTTAATACTGGCAACTTCTAATTGTGGGAAATACGAAAACGTCTTTTAAAACTACATTTCCCAGTAGAGACGTGCCATAGAACATGTTGCGAAACACACAATAGGCAGCAAGTGTAATTCTGGGGGGGAGGGCCGGGCTGGACCCGTCCAAGTCCAGTTTTGGATAGTCTGGCGTGGTTCCATTCCATTTCAAAGAGCTTTGACGCTCAGCGTAACCTTGTCACACTGCCACTCCAATATCCAATCACAGAGCTTGAGGGCTAATCACGGGGTTTGTAAAGCAAGGCGGATGTTGTAGTCCCAAACGATAGCTGGGGATTCTGGGTAGTGTAGTGTCTTCGGAAACTCTGTCGTGTCTAAACTCCGAAAAAACAATTTGTTTCTCCGAATCGAAGGTTAAAAACACAAAAGCATTGTACACAATTTAAACCAATCAATATTGTGTAATTAACAAGGATAAACTGATGTTTTTTAGTGGATGAGTAATGGAGATATCACTGCGTAATCATTTGACAGTGTGGGGAATACTTCCGGTTTTATTATGAAAACTTCGAGACCGGAAATACTGTTTTCACCCACGCTAACTTTACATGGAAGTTGCCCCATATACAGTACACGTTCTCCTGGCGAGACCTCAAATCATCTTCGTATATCTATCAAACTGTAGATCCTACACATCCACTGGACGTGGATTATAAAAGTACAATATACACTTCTCGCTAGAAATCTAATAAAAAAGCATTTTAATGGCCAAACTATTCCACAATTTAGGATTTTCCGGAGAGGGTTATTTGCAGTGTTGGGCAAGTTACTTCCAAAAAGTAATATATTACATATTACTTATTACTCTCTTTTGAAAGTAATAAGTTACATTACAAAATTACTGTCTCTGAAATGTAATGAGTTACACTACTTTAGTTACTTTTTAGTTACTTTCACCAAAATAACCGCAAAAGAATGGCTAGGTATTTTAAATGCTGAAATGTAGTTTAGTGCAGCTCATTATACATCCAGTGAAGGGCAATGTGATAGCATAACAACTGTGTAGGCCCTTAAGGCTACTGACAACTTGTATTAAGTAAGTAAACACTAACAGGACACGGAATGGGCTCTGTAGTGTGTTTAGCATGTGGCCGTGTGCAGGCCCGGCTCCAGAACAAAATGACTCAGGGTGCCTCTGAGGTTACAGGGGGCGCAGCAGTAGTAGGTTTACATGAGCAATAGTGGCCGGCAACAGCAATGAGAAATAGCATTGATGGTCCCAATGAACAGATTATGGCATTTGTTATGTTTTGAAACCAAGCAAGTGAGAACATTTCAAGTGAGTTAAAAGTGCAATCCTGAAATATTTCATATAGTCCAAAATGGACTATGACAAAGAAAAGCACAAAAGCTTCAAAGCTGTAGCCTACTGATAAAACAAATGAGAACATTTTGTAAATCAAGGCAAATATTATTTGAACCAGCTCATGGTTTGAAATGGCAAACATTGAAAAGCAAAAGTATTATTAAAACCATGTAGCCTACTAAACATCACCTTGGTCCCATCATATACTCTGGGAAGAGAACATTTACTGTGCTTGAGAACTGGTATCACATCATCAGGTTGACTTTGTGACCTGGAGATCATTTCAGCTGCAACATCAGCTCGTTGATAAGCTTGGGATATGAGATCTTTTTGTAGCCATTCATGGTGAAGGCATCTGTGCTATTGTGTGCATTATTTTTGACCCAACATTTCTACAGGCATGGCAGAATATGGCACTATTTTCACATATTCTAGCCATTGTCTATTTGTATACCACGAGCTGCAAAATGACCGCCTAACCCCACTGTACAGGCGGGTACTTGTTTAGATCTACCTGGGCAGGCTCTGTGTTGCCGTGGTATCCTAAACCATTTAATTTCGGGTTAAAATGTGTTGTAACTGCGTTACTGAGCATTGTAACGGGTAATATATTACCCACATTTCATTAGTAATGCGTTACATTACTTCGTTACAGCAAAAAGTAATATATTACTGTAACTCCGTTACTTTTGTAACGCGTTACACCCAACACTGGTTATTTGTGAATAAACGACCCTTCGGAGCGTTTGCAATCGACAGGAGCATGTTGTTTCTTACACGACCACTAGAGGCGCTACACTTTAAAACGTGTCTCTGGGTCGTATTTAGCTGCTGAACAATCGACCTATATGGTCGTTTTTTGTAGGAGGACAGGCTGGACAGAAGTGTCATCTATTATCATGCAGTGTTTCTTTTCTTCTCTCTCAATCACACACAGACAAACAGCAGCAGGGAAATCTGTCCAATGGACCAGCTCCACATCTCAGGTGGTCAAAAAACAACAAAGAGGCTCCTGACCTCTTTTTGTTTTTATATTTCCTTTCCTCTGCCAAAACCTGATGATGAAAGGAGCACACACTGGGGTTCAAACCTTGTACCACTTTTCAAATTGGTTTTAATTCAGTTGAAAGTAACTTTCTCATGAACCAGATAAAAGAAACGTGCATGTGCAATCCATATGCTCAAAGCCCTGACTGTACAAACTGTCACAGACGTGTGTGCTCACATTGAAACCACTGGCCTTAGAATTAAAGTCTTTATAGGTTAATGGATAATATAGTAAACGGTATCACTTTTTCGCTTGCCTCCTATTTTTGTGCTTGTTTTTTCACAAGGAGCGCTCTGCTTTCTCCTCCTGTCATTTTGTGACGAGAACTCACCTGTGAATAATTCATGAGGAGCGGCACATACGATTACACTGGTTAAAAAGTAATGAGGCGCTGCCATAATAAAAGGCTGTCTTGCGTTGTTTTACCAAGTGTCTCTCACACACCTATGTCGTTTCTGGCCCTGAGTTCACATGAAAGCACATCCTTGTTGCCCCTGACAGAGCGCAGCGCTAAGAGAGAGAAAGCAAGAAAACAAAACCACGGCCTGTGGAGCAGGTGGTTGGAAAACAGGCACCACAGAAGCCCCCCCCCCACCTCCCCACCAGCACAACGGCGTGATCTAGCCCAGGCTACGAGCTGTCACTGGGGGCTTTTCATGTCTGAGCTCGGGAAAGATCAGTAGACTCCCCGTCTGAGCTCGGAGCCCTTTGATAATCGATGGAGCTTACAGTGGTGCTTTGTAACGACAGCGACCGTTCACAGCCCAATCATACTGCACCGCCGTCCTCTCTTGTTTGTTCCCAGGATTGTGCAGGCTATTTCCTGTTTGACTTAAAATGAGGCCTTGTGTTTTATGGGAATGTCAGTGTTGACAGCGGGAGATACAACGGCAAAGCTTCGTGTTTTTGAATTTCAGTACAATATCAGCAAAGCTCAGATAGTCTTCTGAGCAGTTGGAACAGATGTACAAGGCTAACATGATTTTTACATAGCCGGTGACGCACTTTGACTTTTGTAGCAGTGAATGAACTTCTTACAAATAGAAGCAATGCTGTGACGTGAGTCATTAGTCACCTTCAGACACTTACAAGTCACCATGTTTAAATAACAATCCACATAAGCTGTATTGATCAGTCTTGAAGTGATACAGCACCCAACTGATTGGACACATTAGTTCATTGAATTACTGAAAGGAGAATTTTAGGTCATGGAGAGATTGATTATATTGCAGGAGTTGTTTGAGATTTCTGACAACAAGTGTTCAAGCTTACAATATGAGAGAAAGAGAGGGACTTTGATAATACATTTTGGGTGGAGTATCACTTGAATGAAAACAGAAGCTATGCGTTAATGAGACTGACTAATTGGCTTCCCACCAGAAAATAAAAACATGATGATTTCAAAGTTGGAAAATGTGTTGGAAATGATTTTAATCTCAGGTATTCTCCACCTCCAATCTATTTCTGTCTGACAAATACATTATTTAGTGTGAATCTAATTAAGTATTGAACATGCACAGATGGTGCTCTTGACCTCCTGTGAGTGCAGTGCGTTGTATGTATATGCTGCAACAACTTACACACATGTCTCTTTTTGCATATGAACATACAGTTCTTGGGTCTCTTCGTGTTAGTGCGCACACCTAAAGAATGGCATTCACTCTACATCACAAGGGCATACTGTTGTGTATATATTTATGTTTTTCTTTGTATGCTTGTGTGTGTTTAATGGCATATAATCACAGTATGATTCATACACAGACGGATGAAGAGAACCTGTTCATTTGCTGTCCCCCTCGGTTAGATAGACCTAGTTAATAAGCCATCATGCTGGCGACATTGTGACATTTCCACTGCCTGCTCTATGTGCATCACACACACATGAATCTCTGTGTGTGTGTGTGTGTGTGTGTGTGTGTGTGTGTGTGTGTGTTCCCCATTGCTTTACAGTACCCACTGAACAGGACAAACAGTACAATGACCAAAATAACATGTGGGGAGAGGCAGAGAGAGACCAAAGTAATGGATGAAAGAGGACAGATTGATTGAAAAGCAGATATATAAAGGGCTCATGTAGTGGAGGCACACAGTGTTCACAGCGAGTTCACGCTCCCCAAGGTTGTTTTGATATTTCCGAGCCACTTCCTTCATTCCGGTTGCTTCGTATAGCGTATATAGATTTAAAAGTACTCATTTATTGTGTGTGTGTGTGTGTGTGTGCGAGCGTCTGTGTTTGAATAGGATATAGGATAGGATATACAGTTCTTTACGTTATAGCCTAAGAAAAAGTAAAATAAAAATGAATGCGATTTATTTTCCGTGCTTTTAACACTTTCTCTAGTTGTTATACTTCAAAAATGTTTGGCCTTGTTCACATTATACACACTTGAAGGCAACATTTTCTGCTTGTTGCCAGCTCACCTCTTTTATTGCCATTCATCACTCTCTCCCTGTCGGCCTCAGCCTCTTCTCATTTAATGTCTGCAGTGTGCTGACCCAATCAATACTCTAAGACAAACATGCTCGGACATAAACACACATATATGCAGGTAAAAGAACACACACACACACACACACACACCGAATACATTAAAGGGACACATCTTGAACTTTAATCACAGGGGCTCTTGCTTTATGGATAACAAATGTTTCTCAATGATGCTTCATACAATAATGCTGCCTTGAGCCTTGAGCCTTGTGCACGGTATGCTCAGTGTTCAAGTGGTGAACATAAGAGAAAAACGCTACTAACGCTACTAACATTTCACTTATAGTGTCTAGAAGCCACCCAGGCTTCAGTAAGCTAGCGAGGGAGTAACATTATGCACAAAACGCAGAGGCATAATGATAGAGAAAAGAGATCAGGCAGTTGGGAATATTTTTCACACAAATGTAAGATTACGAAAGAAAACCAACAGACCATCCATCGGAAAGTAAATGTCCATGACCTTCACAATTTCTGAAACTCAAAAAATCAATGCTTTCATTTCTACTTTTGCGGTTGTGAACACCACTACATGGATTAAAACAACCCAATGTGAAGGCAGCATTAGAGCACCTGAACATTACACATGGAAAAAGTGACTGGAATCGAAGCTGAAAAGCCACAACAGGCAGATAGGTGGACTATAAACCAGCAATGCACCCAACCAGCTGCACAGGGATGGCATCAGCCAGAGAGTGCAGGCCCCGATTAGCATCCTGGGAATGTGCATGCCGGAGCGGAGCTGAGGTGAAACGACTTGTGTCCGGTCTGCGGGACCACTAGTGGCTGACAGCCTCATCACGCTCAGCCCCGAGCGGCCCGTGTGCAAATCACACTCGCTCGCTAGCGGAAAGAAACCTGATTATGACTTTTTAGCTTTTCAGATTTCCCCTGCCCCTCGCTGGGCAGCGGATGCGCCAGTCACAGTTACTCAATCCCAGCTACTGGACGATTAGGCACCGTCTCACTCCAAGCATGACCGATTCTTCTGCTCCCCTCTCACACACTCGTCGCTTCCCGGCGAGGTCAGGGGACAGACGAAGACTTCATTCCTTACGCTTCTGTCGTTTAAATCAGGTCAGATGAGTGTCATCCTCCCCTCCCCTATAAGAGCATGGTAATCTGATTCTTTCTACTCATGCCTCTATCCGCTCTACTCTCCTCTGCCTCTTGCTCCGTGGGTTTATCCCCAAACTCTGTCTCTATGTCTTCATCACGGTTGTGTTATGATTGAATTATGGCCTCTGGAGTGGCTCTATATGGCCCTGTGTGGCTGCTGTGCTGTCGGTGGACAGACCTACATCTCCCCCCCATGCTGCCCAGGCCTCTCTATCTGCCTTTACACTATAGCTCGCTTGCCCTATCCACCCCGGCACTGCCCTGTCACCTCGCATCACACGGGAAGAATGAAGAGCAGGACAAGAGGAAGCAAAACAAACACTGACCTCATGGCAGCTTCTCTGCCTGCAACATGTATGTGTGTACATCCATGAGATGTGGCAGAGCTGGGGAGATTGTTTATGGTTATCAGGGAGGTAGAGCAGTGTTTTTCTTAAGGTTTTACACCAGTCCTCCACGCTGACCTTTCTTCCTCTCTGCCTCGTGTTCTTTCTCCGTCTCTTATTGTCTTTCTCGCGTTACAATTTGTAAATGCCACCTAACTTGACTTTGGTTTATTTTTTCAATGATGTACAGTTCTCAAAATCCTCGTTATTCTCTTCACTCAATTAGATGGGCGAGATTAACACATTGAGTATTTGCCTGCCATCTGTTTCCCTTGCTCAAACTGTAAAAATACAAAACATCACTGTTATACTGTAAATTCCATCCCTCTGTAATACAGAGACAAAGACAATTATTTGCAGAAATGCACAGATACGTAGCAGTGAATTGAGGCGGGGGTAGTGTGAGGGGGGTTGGGAGGCTATCCAAACAGGATGGTTAGAAGCATGTTGCTTTAATTAGACCTGACAGCCTCCTCTCAGAACATGAATAAAAAGCGAGGAGCCTCAGACCTGGACTCATGCATAATGGTTTGGTCACAAAAAAAACGCGTAGCTCACTTCAGACACATGTAATGAATGCACAGATTAAAGCACTGATAGTGCAGAGGGCTGAAAGAAAGTATGTGTAAAAAAGCAGAAGGAGTAATGACTTAGGGAGCGTATCTGACATCTTTGTACAGTAGGCTACATGAAAAGAAAATGAAAATCCATTTTCTATTTTCTCTATTGATTCCTCCTCTTTATGAGGCCCTGAAAGCAACACGATATTTGATCCGTTCAACTCTTTTCATCTTTCAGAAAGGAAGCAACTTATTTTTCTTTCTACTGAATCACAGGCATTGCGGAGTCCTGGCCCCTGATTTTCATCACACTTGTGTGACTTACCTTTACTACCCTCGCTTCCTCCTTCCCTCACCTCCGTGGCTCTCAGAATAGTCATATGCTCGTTTCCAAGGCAACCAACCAGGACCTGTGTCCGGGGAGGGTTGACAGACGTCGAAACGAGGAACATGAGACGGTGGCAGCTCACAAAACGCCAATACCTTTTTATTAGACTGTTGCAACATGAGTTATAAGCTTGTGTGATATAAATAGCAAGTTAGAAAAAGTTACACTAAAATGCTTACTTGTTTCATTCAGGACTAACAAAAGTGGTTTAATATTTTCCCTCGCAAAATGAATGGAGCAAACTAGATTTTTCAGGATCAACTGTATTCCCCCTGGAGGACAAGAGACTTCATTTTCATTCCCCCAGGGTCGCTACACCAAGTAAGCCCCATTAATGTAAAGCGAGAAATAAAAGGCTTACAAGGAGTGAGAAAGGAGAAGAAAACTCAGTGGGCTTGCACTAAGAGAGAACACTGCTATCAATTGTCTAATTAATCTGTTGGCACGGTGATGGGGAGCGGAGGGACGAGGAGCTGCAGCGACAACAAGAGACGAGAAGAACAATAGAAATCTCAGTCTCACACTTTTTCACTGGGGTGTTGTATAATCCTGTTATTTTGAGCAACAGAAGGACAATTAAAAGCAGGGCGCTCGGTGTGAAGCGCTTCAAGGGTCAGAGATTTTTGAATTATTTTGTGTTCATTCCCACAAGGGTGACATTACACTTGTGACTTGACTCTACAAAAAAATTATGTTTTCCTTAATATTGCTTGGGTTAAAGAAGACCTTTAAACCGACATGCACATTTTAGCTGACAGATTGCAAATTGTCAGGCTGCCCCTCAGAGTAATGCTAATACTCTCCAACAGGAGGGGGTGTTTCTTGTTCTCTGTTGTTGGGGAGCTCAACTCAAGACAGAGAGGCCTGACAGGAGAGTTTCCCAAATATACCCCAGCTTACTCCAGCCCCTGAAAGACAAGGTAAGTTATTTTAAAGTGTTTTTCTTTGACTTATTTAACTACATTGGACACTTTATATGGAGAGGAAGAGCAAAACTCAAACAAGAAAATTACCAGAAATGCGCACATTTAAAGAAAGTGACCACATTTGGGGCAAGGTTATCAAAGCATCATCACTCACCTTGAATTGAATCGTTGGTAGAATTGTATTTTGTGAAGCATCTTCCTGTTTGAAAGATAAGAGTAATGTTTGGATTGTGTTATGAAACCCATACGATCTAAACTAAGTGAGAGAGAGAAGACGCTGCTGTTGTTGAGCATCGGCTGAAACTAGATATCAAATCAGAATTAATTTGCAGGGGGATCTTTTCATTACACTTGGAACATCGGTCAATATGTCTGTCCCGGCTCTAGGAGAAAAGCCCAGGTTCAGCCTTCACTCTTTCAAACCCAAATCCACGGGACAGAGCAGGAGTGCAAACACTGACTGAGACTCTCACAGATCTTAAAAGAAAACGTTGCTTAGAATGAATAACTGAAACAATGATATATGTATCCTGAATTACATGTTTGTACCAAAACCCTTTGATCATCTCACCAAATAGTTAGAGTCAGCTCCATTTGATAACCAAGTTATTTTTACTTTTACAATAGAAATATTCCTCTAAATTCTCTTTGTATTTCGTGATTTTTTTGTAAGGAACGACAGTCTGAAATGATCAAGGATAGACAGAGCACAATCAATCCTTGGATTTCTTCTCTTAACCAATAATTATGTCCTGATTATGGTTATCTAGCTGTCAATCAATAATTAAAAATCATCAAAGTTACGAGTGAGAGAAAGATGCTGCTTCGTTGTGCTCTCAAATGCAGGTCTTGTACGGTAGATTAGGAAGTCAGAGTCCTTCACTTTTCTTAGAGGAACCCTGCATTTCCCTGTGATGAAGTCTTAAAGATCTGAGGAGCATCAAGAGACATATCTAAGAGAAGTGCCTTCAGTTTTTATTCATGTTCCTTCCCTTTTCTTTTTAAGTGATCTGCAGCTTCAGAGAGAGGAGAGAGAGAGAAGGAGGGAGAGGCAGAAACAGAAGTGTTTTCCAATAGAAATGAGAAGAGTCAAAGTACTCCTCAGTTGGGCTGAGGCTGTCACCGCTCAGTTCAAAACACTCTGCCATGCAAAACAGCCAAAAGCCCCTAAAACCTGTAAAATGACTTCACTTTGAACATCAGGGAAACTCGTTCACAAGCAGGTCAGACTCTTTAAAACTTTGAAAAATATTAAAAATGTCATTAAAATAATCAGTTGAGGGCCATACAATTCCTGGTGGTAACATCTGAATAACGATTACTATTTGAAGTTCCACATTTGTGTTTACTTTTATTTGTCTTTGTCAATGAAGATCATTGTTTCGTTTATTGGCAAGCATCTAGGAGTGCATTTGTCATAACCACAAGCATGCAATGCAAACACGCACCCACACGCACACACACACAGACGCATAAACACACACACACGGACACATAAACACACACACACACACACACACACACACGGTTCTCATATTCTGGAGGACAGCTGCAAGGGTGTGGAAGCCTTGGGAAAATGGATCATGGATACAGGCCAATCAACTTCTTCCGTAGCCAGCACCTGTTTGTCTGTATCTGCTGCTGACAATTTTACAATAGGAAGTGATTATGAAAATATACAGGGAGTAATAAACACAGTCTGTGAGTAAATGCAGTAGATTACTGTCACAAACATGCCTTTCTTTATGTTTCTTAAAATGTAAGTTCTGCCGTACAGTAAGTGTATGATTTTCTGCCTGCATGTTTGTCACTGAGGTTTATTCAACAGAGATTATGCAAATGTCAGTCTATTACACATCCTGCCCTAATTCACTAAACCCTGTTATAATTAAGGCACACATTCACCGTGGAGAAACCCCCCCCCCCACACACACACACACACAAACACACCACTACAATAAAGTGTTACCTTGAAATATTCCCTCGACCAAAAAGACGAAGAGACGAAGCGATGCTGAGATGATGACAGTTAATACGCACTGATGTTTTTGTCACTCTGAAAACGGCGCTGAGATTGTGCGTGTGTGTGCACACATGTGTTAGTTTGTGTCATGAGAGAGGTTGTGTGTGCATGTGTGTACGAGCTGAGGGGGGGGGGGTAGACGATCTTCTCTGAAGCGGCCCAGGCAGGCATCAGCACTCAATCATCCCAGATCTGCCAGACGACACCAGCAGAGAAAACACATTACCCGTGTCGTGTCGCCTCGTCTTCTTCTGTTGTCTTCTCTTTATTATATTTAGGGCTGCCTTGCCTCGGGGTCAGGTGACAATCTGCATTCTCTTTATACAAGTTTTCTCAAAACTGTCTGGAGTTTTTTTTTTTTTTATATTTCATTTTTCAATCTACCTCTCTGTTAAAGGGTATCTGTTGATGGTTTTTAATCCCTACATGAGTCCCTTTGCAGATGACTCTGCTGGCATGGTGTCAGAAAGAAACTAACAGAGAGCAGCGCTACGCATTAGACAAAAGATGAATACCCTCAGAAGGGAGGAAGGGAATAGAGAGAAGAGGCAAGGAGCCCATTTGAAGTGCCTGTCTAAGTTTTAGTAAAAAAAAAGCGTTCTTTTACAACAGCATATAAATATATAAATAAAACACTTAAAGACATTATCAGGCACTTTCATTCCCCCTGCTTTTTGTGTGCTGGTTGAGGTGGGAAACAGAAGGGAAGTAAACACATCTGCATATCTGAGTCATTGGATCCAAGGGAGCTGTTATGGGCTGTCTCTGCAAATCTCTTCTCCATACAGCCCACCAGCAGCAACATAAACCCCCTACCCCGCTGATGCCGGGTCGGTTATTTCATCAGTCTTCCTTCTAATGTGCTTGCATTTGAGGGTGGCCAATCTGATTTCAAATGGCTGTGTACCCTTTTGGTTGATATGTTCTCAGGTTTGAACACGTGCTAACGGTTTGCAGCAGAGGAAGGCGTGGCCTGTGTCGCTGATGTTTAGCGTCCAGTTGACGGTAAGTTGGCACAGTTGGCGTAACAGAGTGGGCCAAGACCGGTCAGGCCCTCTGTCTCCACGGTTGCCATCACCTGGACAACCAAGCGTGCCTAGCCTGTGGCAACATCCGAGGGATCAGAGGAACGACATCAACTGGCAGCCAGCGCCAGGACGGGGACGTTTTCTCTCTCCACCTGCTTCATGGCAAGCTCATGTAAACAAAATGCTCACACAACACTTCAGACAGTGGCGTAACTATCCCCGGTGCAGCCGGTGCATTGCACCGGGGCCCACAGCCGTCCAGGGGCCCATGCAAAAAAAAAAAATGTATATAATGTATAATATATATATTTTTTTTTTCATTTTTTTGTTATATATATTTTATTTTGGGGCCCCAATGGCATTGACTGTTTCACGCAGTCTTCAAAGTAACCTAGCAACCTAAATGAATTTTTAATTTGTCTGTCCAATGACCTTGCTCCCTTTCATGTCATGTGATACCTTGCGTGACGAGCGTACCGTTTAATCAACATCAAAAGTTATATGTACTACACAGCTATTAGCAGCAGCAAGATCGGCAGAATTATAACAAATTGAATAGCTTGTACATATATGTATATACAATGTACAGCAAACCAAAACACAAGAGCGGCGCTCAAAAGAGAAAGGACAAGAGAGAACAAGGAGACGTAAAGGTTAAACAGACAAAATTAGACAGTTTTTGTTGTCATACATCGTCCTCGAAATCGAACGCTAACGTTGGTAATGTTGACGTGCAGCGGCAGCCGGAGCCAGAGGCTAACGATAGCTCACCTGCCTCACCATCATCTAGCTCCACAAGTGAAGCTGTATCCGTGGCTGTGCGACCTTCTTCTCCAGCCAGGAGCCAGGAGGAGAGGATGGATTTGACTGTGGTCCTACAGTTCCCGCAAGGGCCCCGCCCCCAACCGATAGGGGACTCTATGGCGCTATTGAGATCCCCGACCCCAAGATCAAAGGCTATATTATAGCAACCGGTCCATGTAGGCCTATCGGCCCATTCCCCAGAGACACACATCAAGGAAACAGGTGTTTCTCCGAGATGTATTACACCACCACTACCAGAGCAGGTATCAAACTGCCACGGACATGGCTGTGTTACTCCCCCACCCTGGACTGTGCCTATTGTGACCCATGCTGGCTGTTCGCAGACCGAGGTGCACCGTTCTACAGTGATGCGTGGACATGCGTTGTCTGCGAGGATTGACTCACATGCACAATCTCAGGTCCATGTCGGAGCGTGTGTCATATATGAACAGTGGAAGAAAAACGGGAGAATCGATGCAAACATGGAGAGGAATGCAAGGAATGCTGCTAATTACTGGAGACAGGTACTTGAGCGTATTGTCAACATTACAATCACTCTGGCCACTTGTAACTTGGCTTTTAGAGGACATAGGGAGATTCTTGGACAGCCCAACAGTGGAAACTTTCTCAGTATGATAGAACTTTTAGCATGCTACGATCCGGTTCTGAAAGAACTTGTTTAGCGACCACAAGGTTCTGTGAAATACTTGAGTCCAGCTGTTCAAAATGAGATAATCTACATAATCGCAAAGCGGGTGCAGTGCGACATTCAAGTAGAAATAAATAATGCTCCGTTTTATGTTGTTTGCATAAGTAGGCTATATTTTTCGTTTATTTAATTAGTTAATTTCAAGTTTGTTATGAGTTTTAAATAGATTTTGAAAGTGGAGAGAGAGAGAGAGAGAGAAAAAAAAAAGCAAGCAACGCTGAGTTGGGGAGGGGGCCCAAAAAAATATTTGCACCGGAGCCAATCACAACCTTGTTACGCCACTGACTTCAGATAACAGCCCGCAAGGTTGCCAAGCAAGACTGTTTTCATAAAAAAAGACAAGATAAAAGCTTGATGTCTCAAGTGTTGCGACCAAGTCCCTCCATAAAGCCAGATTGTTGTTTGGTAGGCCTACGTCATGTACAACAAGTGATAGAATAAGGGATCAAAAATACTGACAATATAATTGCTATACCCAGTTCCCCTGTAAATGTTTGAACGCTGTAGGTTGTGGGCCGTTATCTATAAGCATATGTGCGAATATATATGTAGTACGACACAAAACGGGTAAATATCCGCCCCTTATTTCCCTCATTGTTTATTGTAAGATGTCAGAGGAGGTCATGGACAAATGAAGCAATTTAGACACCTTTATGTGTTGTGTGTTCGTTTTTCCATGCCTGGATTCCTTCTAACCTTGAGATCCTTTCCTTGTTTCCTTGTTCTTGTATTCACTATTTCTTACTTATGTGTGTCCATTCCTTCTGGTCAGGAGGACTCTTTGAGTGTGGCTGTCACCCTCAGGACCTGGCTCATACAACAGGAATAATGAGCAACTATTGTGCTCTGTCGCAGCGAACCAAACAAGGTTTACAAAAGCGAAGGACTCCGGGGGTCAAGGCTGAGCACTGGCTCTCTTTCCCCATCGCAAACAGGCCCCACACACACACACACACACACACACACACACACACACACACACACACACACACACACACACACACACACACACACACACACACACACACACACACACACACACACACACACACACACACACACACACACACACACACACACACACACACACACACACACACACACACACACACACACACACACACACACACACACACACACACACACACACACACACACACACACACACACACACACACACACACACACACACACACACACACACACACACACACACACACACACACACACACACATCGCTTCTTTATGACTTCCACTTTCTTGCGTACGTCCCCAGTGTGTAGGGGTCACCATGGTAACCTTGTCTTCTGGAGCAAATGACCGGGATGTTGTGATGGGGTCTCGAGCAAAGTTTATTGATCCACAAGATTTGGTGCCTGTTTCAAAGAAAAATCGTGTTCTGCGTTCTTGAGACTTGCAATCGATAAGAAGAAATCCCTGGATACAAACTTGATGAATTATATTCACAGTTTATGGGCTATGTTTGTGTGTTTATTTCCAGCCCTATGTTCCAGCAGATCACTCTGAGTCTATTTGGTTATGCTTTGGTATGCTGTGTGTGTGTGTGTGTGTGTGTGTGTGTGTGTGTGTGTGTGTGTGTGTGTGTGTGTGTGTGTGTGTGTGTGTATTTGTTCCAGGGGTACTTCCTGTGGTTATGTCTATGCTGCAGAGATGATTCATGACTTTTGGCGTTGTTTCAGTGAGAGAAAATTCACACTATAAATGTGTCTCTTTTCAACACTGTCACATCAACACCAACACAAACACACACAACAACACACACAAACTCTCTGGTGCTGTTATGTTGCAGTGTTCCAACTCCCACACAAATAGACAGAAATGAGTGCATCTTCGTTCTTTTTGAGGTAACTGACACAAATGAACCAAAAATACCTTTAACATGCACTCATTGCTCACTTCTTCTGACTCGAAGCTCATGATTGGGGTTATAAATATCATAATCACATAACAAAAGGGAAGATTTAAATTCATTCATATAAATAAGCAGTTTATATAACAGATTCCTTTCAGAAATCTGTCTCTTAATTCGATGCTTTATCAGGAAGCGCTGCAGCACATTTGCGACTACAGTACAAAGGACAAAGTCCCTTTTTCTGTGTTCTGAGTGCTGAGCGGAGGTCACGGCAAACAATAGCCCACGGGAAGTCAGAGCAGCTACAAAGACATGAGAGCTTGAGAATATAAAATAATATAGGATATATATATATAAGTTCACTTGTTTAAAAACTAATTTTGAGGTCCAACATTCTCTCCAACAAAACACCGAATGAAATCCACAGTTAGTCAAAGCAGCAGCAGTTTTCACCGTGTTGTTCACCTTATCACCACATCGCGTTATCTTAAAGGGGAAAGTCCGCGCACAGGAAACTTTACAGTTCACTTACAGTATCCAATTACAGTTCAGTCAACAATTTTTCCTTTTTCAAATGAAGCCACAACTTCCTCATTGCTGATTTTCCACGCCTCTTTGTTGCTCTCTTTCTCTTTTTTCCGATTGTTGCGTCACTGGGTTGTGGCTTTCTCACTACTCATAGTACACAGGAAGTGTGTTGTGACAAAACAGGTCCCTGTCAATGTTTCCACTCCTCACTGAGCACCACAGAGCTAAATTTAACACCAATAACAAGATCACAGGTGCCCAAAATACTCACTTCCACATACATAGAGTTTGAATTGAACCTCTCTGCAGCTATTTATACTTAACCATGTTAATATACTTATGTCTGGGCTGAGGTTAAGTTTACTCTGTGACGCAGTCTGCCACAAAGGAAACAGACCAAGCCTATTAGCGAGCCATGGTCTTAGAGAGGAGCTAGAAAAGACACTACAGTTAGCCGCTAAAGCTTAACCGCCCATGATCACATGAATGAAGTCTGGTCAGAAAATAAACAGATTGCCACCGACGTGTGTGCATTCGACACCTGACTGAGAGCCAGCACACAGTTTTGACGCAGAAGTCCTCGTCATCGATCAGTATATTGGATTAGTCGTTTACTCTGGCCAAAAGTGTGGCCAAGACACATGAGGACACAATTTCTGACGTGTGTGTGTGTGTATTACAGAAAACACGTATACATGTGTCTATTAGCCCTTTCCACCAGTAGTCACATTTTAGGAACTGAAACGTCTGCCTCCTCATAACCTGCAACATCTGATGTCACATGTCGGAGTAAGAATAGAACAGAAACAGCTATTTTAACGACATGTATGGTTTGTGCGCTTCGAACCACAGAAAAAAGGAAGGGTGACAAATGTTTGCTAATAATAAGTATAGTAGTAGGCAATGAATGGAAAAAGCAAAAATGAAAGAGGAGTGGAAAAATAATTATTTGAAAGAAAAACATCCCTCTGAGGGGAGACATGAGAATATGTCTGTGAAGGACCAGCCGTATCAATATCAGCCCATTTATCTGGAGCAGTCCTCTCTCCACTCTGTCTTTGTGTCGAGGGTATTGTGAGGCCTGGACTGAACCCACATCTGTGCTCTGCCAGCGTACAGTACACTCAGTAGCAGTGCAGGAGGCGTGAGGGGGGTTGAGAAAGAGGCCAGTGGACTTGGACAGCAGCCAGGGCCAGAGTGGGTTTAACTCTAAAGTTACGCTCTGCTCACAGTGACTGGCTCTGCTCACTCTGAGCATGGGAGCAGACGCCAATAGCGGGACAATTACCCCGGGCGCTGCCGAGTCACGTTGGCCAAAGTCTGGTCTTTATTCAGCCACACACACACACACACACACACACACACACACACACACACACACACACACACACACACACACGCACACACGCACGCACGCACGCACGCACACACACACACACACACACACACACACACTGTACACGCGCTATACACTTTGTTATTTACTTATTTACATTTTAAGTTTTTTCAAGCTTTAGGATTTTTATACTTAGTGAAACATTCAATCTTGTTTGTTGCTTGCTGAAGCATTTTTATAAAAATTATATAATAAAATTGCCAAAATTCAGCGTGACATGCATGGGGTCCTGGTGTGATTTTTTGTGTTTGAATAATATTTGGCTTCATTTAATGCATTTATGAAAGTTAAGCTTACCAGAAAGCCTCCCTCATATCAAGATCTGTCACATGTGAGACCTGAAAACATAACACAGACAGATATATATGAATGTACACTTGATATACAGTATATACCCCCCCCCCCCCCACACACACACACACACATACCATGTATACATCACTTCAGGGGACATTACATTGACTTACATGCATTTCCTAGAGACTTATCCTAACCTTAACCATAACCAACACATGCCTAACCCTAACCCTAACCTTAATCCTAAACCTAACCAAGTCTTCACCCTAAAATTAATGATTCCCCATTTTGTCCCCATAAGGGAGGCGAGTCCCCACACGTGACTATGTAAACAGATGTAGGTCCCCACAAGTATAGTAATGCTAGTCCACACACACACACACACACACACACACACACACACACACACACACACACACACACACACACACACACACACACACACACACACACACACACACACACACACACACACACACACACACACACACACACACACACACACACACACACACGCGCGCGCGCGCGCGCACACACACACACACACACACACACACACACACACACACACACACACACACACACACACACACACACACACACACACACACACACACACACACACACACACACACACACACACACACACACTAATTAATTAATTACAATTCAAACGTTTTACCAATTTAATTAAACAACTTTATAATCCCTTAGAGGAATGACTGTTTCTAACTTCAGTGACGACCCAGCACACGTCATTTTGGTTTAATGGGTTAAAGAAAATATGAACAAGTAATCAGAGGCAGAGTTTATTTTTCTCTTTGTTACTTCCTCCCTCCTACTCATTCCCTCTCATATATTCCCGACTCTGTCTCTTCATCCTAAACTTGCAAAATCTCTGTCCTTCTGCCAGCGTTGTTCCACAGATAGGCTGAAGTAAGATAGATGTGGTGGGGCTTTGGAAAAAGCAGATTAGCTCTTTTATCACTTGTAGAAAAGGAGCAACAGGGCCGGCTATAAATAGGCAGATTTAGTCCTCCCCACCACTCAGTGCTCGACAGGAGATCGGACTCAGGAGTTCAACTTTAAGGCCAGGGTCAGTGTGTTACTATGGCTACACCGTCATGGCAGAGTATGAGTCAGGGGGTGTACATAAGATTATTTGTGTGTGTGTGCCCCACCTTAATGTTCTCCGGGTCCCTTCAGCAGCAGCAGCAGCAGCAGTCTCCCAGCCCCTGTAGAGAGAGAGCATGTTGGGTAACAGCAGTCTGGAGTTCCCCTGGACTCGATCCAGACCTCCTCTCCCACAGACCTGCCCTCCTTCTCCCCTCTCTCCCTCTCTCCCACCCGCTTCCCCTTCTCCCTGCTGGCTATTTCACTGAGGAGAGATATGGCTTTATGCATGTGTGTGTGGACATGCTTGGGTATTCCCAACAGCCCATACAGTACATACAGCTGGTTTATTTGTCCTGTTCACTGCGGGTTGTCTCCTTTTGACATTCTCAGTGTTTTCAACACCGCCCTTCCTCTAAACACTGCTGCTGGACTGGCTTTCCATTAACCCCCGGTAGGCCCAATTTCCCTTAGTAAAGTATTACATGGAACTGAACTGGAGTCAGTGTAAGCATCTCGGTGCGTCTGTACTGACTCATTTTCTCTAGATCCCCATTATGAAAATGAGAAATTAAGCTTTCAAAACTAATTGTGCCTATTTATGAGTCCGAGCAAGCCCAGTAAGAATACCATCATCAGCACAATCGTCATCATCATAGCAACCCGTGTTGAGTAAATTAAGGAATTAAACATATCTGTAAGACTGTATCTCAGGGGTGATTAAGGTGGGCAGACTCTTAAAAAAAACCTTACAGTAACTGACATGATTCAGGTACTGAGAAGGAAGTTACCTATTTCTTGTTTGTAAGTATTAAATACAAGCATAGGTACAGTCAGATTTACACTGTAGGTTCCTTTTTTCACTATCAAATGCTTGAGCATGATTCTGTAACCGACACATCCAAAACACAGAAAAGTAAATGGTTTGAGGTCAGATAATGAGAAAAAGCAAGTTCACAAATGTGAAATATGTCAATAAGGCAGCACAATTACATAGAGGGCCTGTTTTAGCATGTTTACCTGCACCCACTACATTCAGTGTTTCGACTCCGTGCCAGAGGAGCAAGCTGCCGCACGCTTCTGCCACACAAGCACACAATAGTCACTCACCCTGTCTTCCACCCAACGCTGACAAAGCACAGCGTCACAGTTTCCGAAACCTCTCCTTATACTTTTGCATCACCCTGCATGCAAAAAAACAGAGATGTAAGTGTGCTGGTGCAAATGGCAAGTCATAAACACCAGTGACAGCAGATGCGTTTGATGTTAGAGTACATGGAATGACTGTAAACTGTACATGCAACATGGTATTACAAACACACATTATCTCTCTCTTTATTTTCCTTCTGAAGTGAAGATGAAACTATTTCTTGTTATCGTCCAAAACCACATTATTCAAACTAAGACCAAAAGTGGAACTGAAGTTATCTATTGTTATTGAGAAGTTACACATAGTGCAGGAAACAAGAGGCGGGAATGATTTGCAACTGCTGACGTCAGCAAAGTCTAGGCCAAAACATATTTATATCTGATTATAAAGTTTCCATAAAAAAGTTAATGTGCCGTGAATCAAGATGGTCACCTGAATGTTAAGATTGTGTGTTTGTAGTGCCTCTGATTAAGTAGATAATTGATTTAAATTGGATCAGTTTATTTGTCTGGCTGGCCTTAAACAAGACCACAGTGTGGGATGTCTGCGCCACAGCCACTGAATGAGAGCGAAACACAAACAGCTTCCTCTTTCCACCCATCAGCCGCTCAGCTCGCTGCTCTGTCGCTTTTCTTCCTTTCACTCTATCGTTTTCTCCGACTCAGCCCAGTGATATCACGGAGCAACGGATGTGATGTCACTTCCTGTTTTGTTTTCAGTCGCACTGCCAGCGACTACAGAAGTTGCAGCTTGCTGACAGCTGTGAGTAGAGCTGGAAACATGCAAAGTAACGAGGTCAAAGGTTAAAGCTGGCTGATTGTAAGTGTGTGTAGCCCTAACAGCTGCATTCTAAAGCCCCTTTAGAGTCACTGAACATTTGTTGTTGTTTTTTAAGGCACACCTTAAGGTTGCCTTCTGTTTGCGCACCAGTCTTATACAGGCGTCTTCAAATCGAGTTCTCAAACCGTACAGGTTCACAAATCACTGAGGGTGAACTTTTTTGCATAACACAACAAGCAGGGTGACATTGCTGGAGGACAATACTTTTGTTTACTGTATTTTCACATGTCCTGTTTTATCTATTCTGCCAAAAAGAGCAGCGGTAAGAAACTGCAAACTCCTCTCCTCATCATCTGTCGTTAGTTGAGAGTCTCATGGTGACAGACAGGCTGTGACACCCAGCCCTGGTAATAGAAGGCAATTATAAGCCCTGGCGAGAGCTCTGGCAATGGGGAAAACTTTTATACAGCCCCCCTCCTGGGGCCCTGACATGCAGACACACTGAAATTAATTGCTACAAAACATCAGGCAAGCTTGACGCACACATGCGCATAGTCAAACTCCTGGAAAGGAGAAGAATGAAACAATACACATCATGCGACGTTGCATTGATGCTCGTGTGGAGGAAGAAAAAGAAGAAAGAAAAGGCGGCAAAGAGAAGCAACAGAAAAACAAGTAGATCTCTTCCAACAAATCATGTTTTCATCTAAATAAAGAAGCCAAAGACAATAGACTCGGTACCTTGGAGACCAGGAGGACTATTTCTCCATGGCAACCAGTGTGGTGTGTGACAATGCCGCAGTGCGAGGGTTTGAACTGCTAAAGCTGTCTGGGAATGCAGAGATAGATGGGGAGAGAGAGAGACTCAGAGAGTGAGACCCATGGAGGGCCGTCTGTGTGCTCGTAATGAGAACACACACTGTCACATTCCCACTGCGAGAAATATGGAAGTTCATGACTTTCCAAATCACGTTATTTTACTCTTTGACTCTATAAGTAAATACAGAGAGAAATCCTGTTCCTAACTAAATTATGACACTAAGCCTGTTTATGTTTCCAACAGTGCATATCCAAATATTCTCACACGTAAACATTTCTCTGGTGTTGCTATGGAGTTGTTCCCCTGTCTGGCTGTTAGAAGAAGCAGCACCATGTGGCCTTCGTAGGATATTTATTTTAATTGTGTGGTGTATTGCGGCCAACAGACTGTCAGGCTATATGCAGGGTGTGTGCCGTCAGCACACTTGTGGATACATGTACTCACGTCGGCCCTCTGACATGATGTGCGTGTACAATGTTGGTGGGTGTTTGGGTTCAGTTTGCCACGTGCACGCCGTGTTTGCATAGAAAAACAAACACAAATAATGGAACACGTTGATGTGTGTCTTTGTCGCAACCTGTGTGTGAATTATTGCTGAAAAGTGGGTGATAAAGATAATATAAAAGCTTTTGACTTCCTGTTTGATCAGTACTCCTTGTCTTAAAATCCTGGGATTTAATTGAGATTACAGTTCCATACTCTTGACTCTTTCAAAAGAACTGGAGGCAGATGAGGTTACTTGATGTCTTTCAAAAACTGTACACTTTGCAAGTCTCAACGCCGTCCTCGCCCATTTCCCCTTGTCAGCATCACCCGACAACCATCAACATGCAATCTCCTTTGTGTGTCTTTATTTTTATTTGCAGTGCGCTTTATAGAAATTCATTACACCGTCTGCCGCCAGCGTTGGCAGAAAAACATTCCCTCGGCTCAGCTGAACTCTCACCCTCCTTTAATGTAAACACTGCTCCTCAGTCACGTTTCTCCCATTAAGGTAAACGCCTGCATTATGGATGCATCGAGACTTCTTAATCCAGTTGCACCATTAACCTGCACACCCAAACGTTTCATCGTCCTTGCATTAAGAGAGGGAAAGAGAGACAACTGTGACCCTGCTCCTCCATAGAATGTAGATAGAGCTAACTAAATTACTTATAATTAATGATCACTTAAGATGCTTCATTGCCTGGCTGCAGTTTAAGTTTACAACATCTGTTGTTGTTTCTTCAGTCCAAGTGACCCAAAGTGACATTTGGCCCCCGAGCCTTTACTCTTAAAACCATTGTCCCATGAGCCAAATGCTTCTGACAGTTATTCATTTATTCATTCCTCCCTCCTTCCCTTCCTTGTTTTTTTTTCTTTTTCGTCTTCCTTGGAAGCGTAAGATGGGTGTTGCTGTTGTTTGTCGTCTTGTCTGTCTGCCTCGTCAGCGTCATGCCTGTTGACGTATGGCACTCGCAGTTAAATGATTATCGTATGATTGTAAAAGGTTGCGGGGCATTCTGATGCAGACCTGTCTGCTCAGCCCTGTAGGCTATCCCATGTCTGCAGTCTCAAGCTGGGGAAGAGGGGAGGGTTGGATGGTGGAGGGGAGAAGGGGAGTGGGGGGGAGAGGGGCTTACCTGAATCAACCTGTCGTACCTGCCCTGAGGCCCACCTGTCAACAACCCAGCGACAGTCGCTTTCTCTTCCACTCTGTGTCTCAGTCACTTTCTGGCTCTACCTTTCCATCACTTCCTCTGCCTGTGAATCGCTCCTTTCTCATTTATCTCTCTGCCTCTCACCCTCTCTACTCCTTCAATTTACTTCAGCTCCAACACTACAAAACAAATAACTCTCACCTGGGCAGATGTGCCTCCATCCAACTGTCATTTTCATTTCACAGCAAGTTATAAAGCTCTGGCCATTGGACCCATGGAGACTATTTGCCTTGGCAAGTTCGGATCTGACTCAAAACTCAAATAAACTCTGGGGAACAACTTGATGGTTTGTGTGTGTGTTTGTGTGTGTGTGATTGTGTGTGTGTGTGATTGTGTATGTCTTGCCTGCCTGTTTGTATAACACAGGGTTTAGACAGGTCATCCTTTGAGAGACAGGGTGACTTCAGTTTACCACATTTTCAGTAGCTTAGGCTTTGTGTTCATAGCTCTTAGTTCAGAAAGGAAAAGATAAAAACCAAACGATCTCCCCTTTCTTGCCATTCTCTGAGAAAACGTCAAAGGGGCAAGAAGTGAGCAAGGGTGATGGCGTGACTGTCTGATGCAATAATAAACCCACGCTCTTCCACATAAACAGATGTGGACTGGAAGTGCTCCATATAACGGTGGACTAAAGCAAACTCACGACAGAAATCTGAAGACTGTAGTAGAATAAAAACAGGTCTGTGAGTTTGGATGTTTCCTATCTGCTCCAACTATGTATGCACATCAGTCACACCCAAACGTGTTCGCTAAAGACAACAAACCAGTTGCTGCTCAGTCTGGACGCTGAGGCAACATCTTTCTGCCTGCCTTACCCCTCGTCTCTTCCTGTCTGTCTCGCTGTCCACATGAAGACGTCAGCAGTGTGGAGAGCATTTGGTTTTATAGTCAGCAGCAAGGTACAACATCCAGGCAGCTTTGAAGTAAACCTGAAATGGCTCTGGTTTGGTCTGTCACCAGATTTATTTTTCATAAAGAGACTGACAGCTACAAATAACACATTGTGAAAATACTCCATTAAAAGTATTAGTCTTGTGTAAAAATCCTAGCTGATGTGAGTGGAAGTACAGAAGTAGTATGAGTTCTGCAGAAAAATTGCCTTTTAACTGATGTATTATTATTGTTGGTTCTATACATACATAGACAGCATGTTTAAGTGTGTAGCTAACTAGGCGTTGTTAGATTGAATTATTGTTTATACAATTAAGTGGTTTCAGAAAGTGGTTTCAGAAAGTGGTTTCCAACCTCGGGTTTGACCCCCTCAAGAAGTTCACAAGATTTGAGAGAGGTTAAAAGAAATACAAATGATGCAACAAAATTCATTATCATATGTGTTTCTAAGCTAAGAAATAATTATCTATTTAATGGATAATTATCTATTTAATGGATCGCAGTACAACAATAAAGTGGCATTCGATAGAAATAAATACAAGCACCTCAAAATTGTACCTGAGTCCGTCAAATTATCGAAATTCCACCTGACAATCAATAACAGCACATCGGGTGAATTTACTTATCTAGGCAGGTAAATTCAATTAGATTTATAAAACATATATTTGTTGTTTTGGGCAGTGGCTTCTTAAACCCCAGAGAATTACTTAAAAAATATAACATTGAAGATGCCATGCACACAGCTAACCTAACATATATCAGTTCTGTCAACACGCTGGCGTCATGGTAGCTCAGACAAACACAGAATAGTGTTTTGGGACAACCTTTAAATGTTACCGGTTGCTGTCCTGTGACCGCTACATGGTGCGGGGAAGCCCCGACTTTCAGCGCACCACCAGTGACTCACCGGGAGCTGAAAAGGTCAGAGGTCAGATCTTTTGTCACTAGCATCAAACAAACAGGCCAGGGGCCCAGTGAGTCACATCCTCGGGGACGCGCTGGGGTTGGCTTTGTGCTGTGTTGGGTAATTGTCTCTGTGTCACCTACCACCTTCAGGAGGCAACAACAGGCAGATAAGCAGATAGAGCGGCTATTGGATGCCGGGGCCTGTTTCTGTGTGATACGCTTACACCTTCCCTGCTCCACGGCCCTGGGGTGAATACCACAGGGAGTGATGCTTGCAGTGACTGTAAGTGCGAGCAGATAGTTTTTCAAACGTCGTCACCGGGGCCTAAAGCTTTAGTAGGTCAGCTCCCACAGTAAAAGCAAACGTGTGATCTTACCCACATAATCATAAGCCGCTGACACAAAGCTAGCATTCCACAGTAGCATTCCTGGACTCCTCTGAACAGACACTAACTGTCTGGCTGCTTCAGCGCCGCAACAGGTGGTGTGCTGTAATCCTCGGTATTGTATTGCAGTGGGCTTTCTTAGATTTCAATAAGTGAGCCATGGTTTGTGAAGAGTGAAGCGCCGAGTGGAGGTGTCAAGTGTTTAAAAAAGACAAACTCTAATGATGTCTTCATCGTCAGCTCCTCCACTTGAATTTTCGTGCAAGTCAATTAGTCCAAATATTTTACACAACCTCTTTGGTTTCTTCAACATTTCCAACAGATTGTATCCCTCTCCCACCAGTGTGTCTTTTCCCAGGCGCATCTCACTCAGTGTGTAAAAGGTCAGGCTGCACACTCCTGCCGGCGTCACATTAACAGCTGGGAGAAAAATGACATTTATCAAAAGCCGTCCTCTCCTGTTCTCTGCTCCTCTCCCCATCACTCTGAGGTTATAGGCTAATATTCAGAATGTCACTCTACCCGAGATGTTCAGGCATCCACTCATATCCCATTTAATTATGAGCTCTCCCTTTGTGATATCATCCTAACACATCAATGAAAATCAAACACTCATCCTGCTTGGCAAAATACAACTATCTGTGCTCCAAAATAACAAGGTCCTCTCTCTCTCTCTCTCTCTCTCTCTCTCTCTCTCTCTCTCTCTCTCTCTCTCTCTCTCTCTCTCTCTCCTCTCTGTCTCTCTCCTCTCTCTTCCCCCCCCCCCCCCACATTATGTAACATGCAGGCTTTGGTAGCTGTCATCGTCCAACCTCTAATCTCCGTCCGCCCATCATGGGAGCACACAAGGCTGAACGCACCTGTATGCTAATAGAGGGATGCTACAGGTCCGGGTGGGTGGCCTGGGTGGAGAGGAGGTTTGACGGAGGAGCGGGAGTGTCTGTCCGTCTGCCTGTCTGACTGCCTGGCTTTGGCTGCTAAAAAAGGCCAGCATAAGGCTTGTTAATGCTCCCACGTACAGTATGTGGGTGTGAGGATTCTCTCGGTCTCTCTATTTTCAATGTTTCTATTGCCCTCACCTTTCCTTCCCACCTTCTCATTCTCTTTTTCTAAACCTGCCTCCATCTCCTCGAGATCTATGCATATCAACTTTTTTGCTCAATCTCCCCTCTCCGTTTATTTTGTATGTTTCAAATCCTCTCGTCCACCTCCTCTGTTTTTTTTTTGGCTTCCGTATCTTCCTCATCTATTTCTCTGTGGTAGATTGGTGTATGATTAAATATCAACATGCGCTTGTGCTGGGTGTGTTTGTGTGTGTGAACACGGGTGTGGTGGCTGCGTAGGTAAAGGGAGAGCCTCTCTTTCTCACTACCGGCTGGCAGAGCGTTGGAGTTTCATCAGACGAGGACTCCTCTGGCTGCTTTGTGTGGGCAGCAATGGGGAAAACACTGAGGAGAATGAACTGGCTGAATCAAACACACACACAAAGATAGAACCGTACACACATCAACACACAGATACACACACACAACCAGAGACTAATTCTCCTTCCCCTGCCCTTACAGCATCTGGCTTCCACCCCCTCCATGCATCAGAGGGAAGGGAGGCCCAAACAGACACTGTAAACTGTTTATCATCTTTATTACTTTATTACTTTTCCGACAGTTTTCCCTAACCTGATTTTATTACATTGTCATCAGATGATGAGTTCTCTCATCTGCTCTCTTCGCTCTTTCTTCTTTGCTTTGCCACAAATGTTATCGACCTTGGTAACTGATGCATGAAAGCAGCAGTGGATGCAGAGTTTAGATTTGGTATCACTAATGTTTACATGGACTGCCACCCCCCCCCCCCCCCTAGGGGAATTCATCCACAAAAAACACACTGGACGCTGCACTAGGTCAGAAACCAGAGGAGACTGTGAGGCCCACTCTCAATAGTTTTAAAGGACAACTTAAAGAATGGTTGAGAAACAAACAGACGTGTAATCACCACTATATGCACTTCAGGGGTATCTCCTCTTGCACTTTATGTCGCACTTTTATATTCTCTTGCACTTTATATGTCGTTGCTGCTATATTGTACTGCCATGTGGTAAATGCTTGTATGCTGCTCATGCTCTTCCTGCATATCATGTATTTATTTTTGCTATGTATACAAATGTCATGTTCTTGTATGTTGTATGTGACGGGACTACGGATGGAAATGAGCTCAAAGCTAAAATCCGGCTCATTTACACTTGTAAGCATTATTTTTGTTTTAAAGTGTTCATCAATGTGCACTGTCCCGGTTCAAATAAACGATTAAATGAAAAAAATCACCACCTCACCACACAGTTACAGTCACTTTGTGCAACTCACCATCATCAAGTCCTGAGCTTCTGGTCTGTTTTCCCCCAGGTCTGCAAGCGCAGTGGCATCTTCCTTGCTGAAAAACTAAATGTAAACTCTGGTTGTGAGCGTGCATAAAAACAACACCGCTGTGCAGTGCCACATACACCGTCAACAGTGATTAGATTTGAGAGTGTCTACGTATCTGACTGTATGAATAAACAACATTTCACATTATCCAGCTGTGCCCTATACTTCAGGCTTATTTGGATTTTGGGAAGGAGCCTCTGCTCCTGATCATCCATAATATATGACAGCATTTTGCCATCAGTCTAATGGGGGTAAACAGAGGGATTTGCCAGAGGCTAAATGGGAAACGCCTGGGAGATAAAGCAATCCAGTAAAGACCAAAAACCTACTGTGTGTACCTGAGTTATGTTTGTTTTCATATCTATCTATCTATCTATCTATCTATCTGTCTATCTGTCTGTCTGTCTGTCTGTCTGTCTGCCTGTCTGTCTGTCTGTCTGTCTGTCTGTCTATCTATCTATATATCTATATATCTATATATATCTCCTTTTATTTTAAATGGTTACCAAAGGGCATTATGAAATCAGTAGGCCTATCTTGAGTCTAAATCAAAGGATATTTGAAGAACAGGGGTCTTACCTGCGCCACCCTCTCAAATGCATCAGCAGCATCTCCTTTCTCTCTCCTTTTCCTTCTCTCTCAGGCCACCTCAGAGTGTCCTGCTCCCGATGTTTCACAATTCACAATGAGGTTGCTCGCATATAGATCCAGTCAGCAGCAAGGGAAACACATTGATTTCCCGTCAGCATCCACCGAGGAGTGCTGGCGCGCCATCCGAAGTTGGAGCAGCCGGGGGGAACATCGGTATCCCGCAGGCGTCCAGCAGCTGTGCGCAGCGTTGTTAATGCGGCCCATTAGGCCGCTGAGTGGCAGAGAGATTCCCCGAATATTGAGCCGGGGACACCCCTCAATTAGACGGATCGCCCGGCACCTCGTCAGCATCCGCGGCTATCTGTTCTCATTAATCAATGACACGAGAGAGATGGAAAGTTAATTTAGAGGAAGTTTGCTATAGCCTACAGGCCAGCAGAGTTTGCAGAGGATAGACCTATCTTTTTAGGCTAACAGCATTAAACATGTAGGCCTACTCACTTATAGGCTCAAATGCCAAATTCAATGTAACATGTCGTCTAATCATTCATAATCAATAGGACTAAGGACCTATAAATGCATGGCAATAGCTTCCAACCATAACGCTGTGTAAAAAACATTTCCTAGGCTAAAAAGGAAATGGTAAAAGTCACTTTTCATCTAATTTAACTTGATCGAACACGTGTTGCCTATTACGATATATATGCATTAGGTTGTTACATTTGTGATTAAACGTTTCTCGATCTTATTTAGCGCACAAGAAAGCAGCATTTAACTTTCCAACATTTACAAAAAACACGTGGAGCAGTCCGTCGGTTGCACAAAGACTTTCCAATACAGTCTAATAGTTCAGCTGAAGCTGTGCTTTAACCCAGGGAAGCAGGATTCTGCTGTTGACATTAGTTATTGTGAGCGCTGGACATGATTTGCACTCCAGCCTCTCATTCACTGCCAAGCAGCGCTGCCTCAGGAAGTTCCAAATAAGGACAGGGAAATGGAAACCCACCGGAATAGGTCCTTATGTAGTCACGACCTTATAAGGCACGGCGGAGCCGGGCTTTCCGGCAGAAGCGCAGCCTGCTGCACAGATGGGAAATCCAAATCAAATCTATGGGGCGACGGGGAGAGGGCAAGAAATATGCCGCTGTCGGGCGGAGCTGTTCTGCCATGAAGATACATTAATTCGGGACAGAGGAAGAGCGGCGTTGTCTTCGCAATTTACTGCGAGAGCTTAATATAAAGTCTCTCCACTCTGCTTTCCCTCAGGCCAGCGTCATGTGTCCTCCACTGCAGTGCCTAAATATGGGCTTCCTCTTCTCCAAATATGGACATCTACGTCACAGCAAGAGGGTATAAAGGGAGCGGGGAAGCCTCTCAGCTCAGAGAGAGCCCTGAGAGCCCACAAGAGCAACTGTTCGAGCAGAGATAGATAGACAAACACATAGAACTCCCTTACTGAGAAATATCACAACAAAAGTGAAAGTCAATTCAAAACATATCTATCCAAGAGGGTCAAAACCTGATTGGATCAGCCATTTGATACATAGATACAAAATCAAGATTGATCTGTTGATTCATTTCAATGGATCTAGGGAATGAGTATAAAGGACACTTTTGATTTTTTCTGAAAGACAAGTGGATTTTTACTCATCTCTGAGAGAAAACAACAGGACAACTGGAGGACAAGAGTCACGGAGCAAGAAAGAGAAAAGCATCTTCCTCCTCACCAGCAGAAGTGTACAGCTGGGTTAAGTGATTCCCTCCACCTGCGAGGCACCGCTCTGCCAGCGTGCATCCAGCCTCCTGCACTCAACACCAGCCACCAGCGCAGCTCCAGCACCAGCAGAGGATGGCTTCAGCCAAGACCGAGATGATCCTCCCGACCCTGCATATCTCAGAGCCTCTGAGCTTCCCCCACTCCCCCATGGATAACTATCCCAAGCTGGAGGAAGTGATGATGCTCAGCACTGCAGGGACCCCCTTGTTCGCCACCTCCGCAACTGAAGGTGCAGGCTTTGGCTCCGGGGAGCCAGGGGATCAGTACGACCACCTTGCTGGAGGTAAGATCTGGAGATTTGCCTCTTTTGCCTCTGGTTTTCTGTAATGCATGTACAACTGAACTGAAGATTACAGAACATCTGCTGAGCTATACTCTACCAAGATAAGAGAAATAAACAGCTGCATGACTTTAATTATATTTTCATAATTATCATTATGGCTTTAATTAGAATTATTACGATTTGTTTATTTATGTATCATAGAAAATAGCTGATAAAGATTTTAAGTTACAAGTCTGGACATATTTATTTGTTTCATCATAACTTATGTTCATACATTTTATACTTGAAATGCAGACTAAATTGGATGTTAAACTGACTGGGCATAATATTAATATAATACAAACCCACAAATAACAAAAAGAAGGAAATTAAAAACATCTTACTTAATATCAATTTATTGATTGCTTTAAATCCTTTCTAACTCTCAGTGGACTCAACACTGCTCAGTCACCGCATGCCTCACACTCCTACAGCTCAATTCAAATTGCATTCCTAAAACCAGCTGAACTGCAGTTTCAGTAATCAATTCCCTCGAGCTCTGTGATGGGCTTCAAGAATGTGTGCATGCAAGACAGGAAGACATAAAGAATGAAAGAAAGATTGAGAGAATGTGAGCAGAGGAAAATGCTATAAGCTTGCACAGCAGCTATTGTTGAGATTTGAAAGGTATGGTTTTAGAGTTTGGGGTGAATAGTTTAGTTGTAGGGGTTTTCTATGCGTGGGCTCCTGACTGATCTGTCTCAGAAGAGAAGGGTGACACATTGTCCAGCGCTGTGGCAGGACCCCTCCTCTCCCTGCCTCTGGATATTGACAGTTTGATTAATATCCTCTCTTTCTCTGTGCTCCCTGCAGATACGTTACCTGATATCCCCTTCGGTTGTGACAAGTCCGTGGGAGAGCAGACTTACCAGAGGCTTCCCCCCATCTCTTACACAGGCCGCTTCACCCTGGAGCCCGCCACCTCCTGCAGCAACAGCCTCTGGGCGGAGCCCATCTTTGGCCTGATCACTGGTCTGATGGGCAATATTGCCCCCAGCTCTTCCTCCGCTCTTTCACAGACCACCTCGTCCTCGTCTTTATCAATCCAGTCCATCACTCCTTCCTCTTCTAACTCTTCCTTATCTCAGAGCCTCAGTTCCTCCATTCACCACAACGAGCCCAACCCCATCTACTCAGCCGCCCCAACCTACTCCAGCCAAAACTCTGACATCTTCCCGGACCAGGGCCAGATCTTTGCCAGTGTGACTGGAGCAGTGCAGTACCCTCCTCCTGCCTACCCCAATGGCAAAACATGCAACACTAACTTCCCTGTGCCCATGATTCCTGACTACCTCTTCCCTCAGCAGCAGGGAGAGATCAGCCTGGTGCCCCCTGACCAAAAGCCCTTCCAGAGTCAGTCAAGCCAGCCCTCCCTCACTCCTTTGTCCACAATCAAGGCCTTCGCCACCCAGACTGGTTCCCAGGACTTAAAGAGTGTCTACCAGTCTCAGATGATCAAGCCCAGTCGCATGCGCAAATACCCCACAAGGCCAAGCAAGACACCCCCCCACGAGAGGCCCTACGCTTGCCCAGTGGAGACCTGCGATCGTCGCTTCTCCCGCTCTGATGAGCTGACACGTCACATCCGCATCCACACAGGCCAGAAACCCTTCCAGTGCCGCATCTGCATGCGCAACTTCAGCCGCAGCGACCACCTCACAACACACATCCGCACTCACACCGGTGAGAAGCCCTTTGCCTGCGAGATCTGCGGGCGCAAGTTTGCCCGCAGCGACGAGAGGAAGAGGCACACAAAAATCCACCTAAGGCAGAAGGACAAGAAAGCGGAGAAGGCAGGAGCGGTGGCGGGGACAGCAGCACCTGTATCAGCTGCTTCACCTGCCTCCAGCTACCCTTCTCCCATCACCTCCTACCCCTCTCCAGTGTCTTCTTACCCCTCTCCCGTCACCTCCTGCTACTCCTCTCCTGTCCACAACTCCTATCCATCTCCTTCCATCGCCACCACCTACCCTTCGGTGTCAATGTCCAATTCCTTCCAGTCCCAGTTAGCCTCCTCCTTCCCTTCCTCAGTCGCCTCCAACATCTACAGCTCCCCCATTCCCACCCCACTATCAGACATGCAGAGCACTCTCTCTCCAAGAACAATCGAGATCTGCTAAGAAAGACTTATGATAAAAACCTTTTATAGTCTCTGTGCACCTCTCCTTCCTTACGGTTAGTTGAGGGGAAAGAAATCAGCATCAAAAGACTTTGTTTTCCCCTCCAAAAAGCACTTTTCTGTCTGCTCCCTGTGCAGTGTTAGGTGAATCTTGAGATTGACCTGAAACAGAGAAAAAGACACATGTCAAGGACTTAGCAAAGACAATAGAAGATGAAAACGGATTTCTTTTTGTTTCTGTAACACGAATGCAGCACTTCAAATGCATAAGGGACTCACCAGAGAGAGCATAGAAACCGGCACTGACGGGTCTCTACCATAAGGTACACACAATCCAAGAGACTAACAGATTGCCAGCAGTTTTGGCACGGTCGCCTTGCAGGCACTCATGCAGTGCAAAAGACATTGAATGATATACATAAGCTACCACATATGTATATTGTACATGTGCCATGTTCCATTTTTTATCATTCTTCGGTACCATTGATGTGAAATATTGTTTGCATATTTGCATTGTATTATTTGAAGTGAGCAGGGCCATATTTTCTACATACTTTCTCTATTATGTAGTGATGATGCTGTGATTCGTTTTGACATTGTTTGAAAAAAAAGCACTTAAGTATTCGAGCATGAGTAAGAGTGATGTTAGTTTCTGTTTGTAAATATCATTCACTGGTACTATATTTTTCTCTCTTTCTCCCATGTGACATATCGCTTGGTTGTATGGAAAAATAGAGAAAAGAAAAAAATACATTTAAAATGACAACTAAACAAGACAAACGCTCCCGTAATTTGGTGCCTTTTTGTGAAGCCTTGCTGATGTTGTGACTCGGCTGTGTGCGAGAGAGGATGCACTGCATCTCGCCTTAAGGGTTGAGGGAATATTTTTGTTACAGAATGTAAGTCATATCCGAGGGAGGAAAAGGGACGAGCTATGAGGGCACCGCTTCATTTCATTAGAATGTAAGCAAAAAAGGAGAAAAACTATAGAGTATATTTTTGTAAAACTTAAGTGTAAATATCCACATCTTCAAGAGCTGGAATGTTGAAGTTACCTACTGAGTAGGCATGGGATTATTTTGTATGTCATATACATGCAGTTCATTATTTTGTGGTTATCTTTATTTTGTATTTGTGTTTGTTAAAACAAGTGACTGTTTCTGGCTTCTAAACACATTGAATGCGCTTAACTGCCAATGGGATATTTGGTGTACAAGATATCCTCCCAGAAATGAAATATAAATAAAAATATAAATATATATGTATATTTGTTCTCATCATTTTTTCTCGGACTTCCGTGCTTTCAAATATTACACTAGTACTTCATACTATTGCAATTACACCACACCCTTCATCATGTATATCTCTCATACATGACAGCTATATTCCATCATCCTATATGTTAATCGTGAGCAGATTATTAGCAGATTGTTCCCACAACTCCACATCCCAGAGAGCCACCGTTTCATTTGAGCAAAATCTGCAAAGCATGATCTTATGGAATCTACGTTTTAATCGCTGTTCTCCAATTGAACCCTGTATTCATGATAATACTAACGCATGACTCCCATGCTGAGGAATTCTTATCTAGATTCAACATGCTCTTGAAGATATTAAGCTTATCTAAATTTACATTTCATATAAGATTGTGCGATACACAGTGGCATTACTGTTGAGAACACAGACTTCCAGCAGAACATATTTTTTCCCTCCATGCTGTTAGAAGAAAGGAAAGGTATATTTAAACCCGACTGTGCTTAGACATGCAAAGGGGTTATTTTCACAGAGTGCAGGTGAAATCCATCACATGATAATTACCTTCTTTTCTGCAAATGTGCTTGGCGAGATGCTGTCACCCTGTAGCGAATGAGCTGTTACACACAATTGGGCAATATCCGTGTAGGTTAGGCTGGATTTTTGCATGGGTGTAGCTGAGCAGCCCTGAAGGTTTAACCACTGTTTCTTTTGGTTTTCCAAGCGGAATATAATAACAGCCCCTTCATGCCATCATTATTCGTCTGCCCCTCTTCCCTGGCCAAAAACATTCTTGCTACATGTTTGAGAATGAAAATAAAACAGCTTGGTTTTTTTAGCCTATGTAGACAAGAACCCTGCTAAAATGTTTTCTCTTGGAGCTTTGGAGTAATATGGTGTTGTGAAATGCACTAACCAAAAGACTCACAAATGCAAACACAGCTAAAATAGAAAGCAGGAAAACAAGAAGAAGAGAGTTACGGAGGAGAAAGGAAAATAATTAAGATAATTGGTCTCCTGATCCCAAAATGACTTTCTAAATTGGGACTGATGAGGTGTGCGTGTGTGCGTGCGTGTGCGTGTGTGTGTGTGTGTGTTTGTGTGTATGTGCACATGTAAGCAGGCATTTGTGTGCCATATACAGAGTAGCTGTCTATAGCCTATGCAGTTGTTTCGCGCTGTGTGTCTGCCTGACTGCTGCCGTGATGCTCAGAGTCCCCATGAAACAGATCTACCTGGACCCCACGCTCTCATCTGCTGACACAGTTTGCAGGTGTGTGTCTGTGTGTGTGTGTGTGTGTCTGTGTGTGTGTGTGTACTGTCTAGTATAAAAATTCAGCAACAGGCTGCAAAAATTAAGCAACAGAAGGTAACAAAGGTCTTTTTGGATAAAATATGCATCACTGCTACAATTCTATTAATCCAACTAAAATGGAAAGAGTCTGTCTGTCTTTCTGTATGTCTGTCCTTTGATGTTCTCGCCTTCCCTTACACGTTAGACGGACATACTACAGAGAAAAATCAAGTTAAATCTTAGTTTTTAGGTTGACTTTTAAAATCTGTCCAGGGACTACAGATGAAAAATAGCCTCTTGGCTAACTGGCACATTTACAGAAATGTTCATTAATGTGCACTGTCCCTGTTAAATAAATAAAATAAAGTTAAATCATCATGAATTTAAGAATATATTTAACTCCAATATAGAACCACATCCAGCTTTTCTTGGCAAATCTCAAGACTACTTGTGTGCCTTAAATCCTGAAATCCGGCATTTCCTGTCATTGTTTACAGCATATTTTAGTCCCTGGCTGCAAATCAGGGGCCGTTTCATACTGCCACGCTTTTAGAAAACTCTTTTTGCTCAATATAAAAACCACAGGCTGTGTTTCTCTCAGCCTCTTTTGACATGTTAAGAGACAACCATTATTGTCACAGTCCATAACCAGGATGCTAGAAAGAAAGACAACCAATATCCCTCAAAGTACAAGGGAATTGTAGTGTAGCCCATAATATCCTCTTGCTCTGATTCAAGGCTCTTCCTCGCATTTCAAAGCTCACGCGCCGAGTCTGTTCTGTTTAGGGAGGTGCGAGAGGAGCGCAAGAGGAGTTGGGAGTGCTGTTGCGTCGTGGCTTCACACTGTTGTAACCCACAATGGAGCCACCTCACGCCCCCAACAGGCTTCCACTTCAAGAGCCCTGCCTTTGTTCAAAAATGTATTTGTTCTCTTATTCTTATTCTTTTTGGGAACTGTGTAAAACAAAAAAGGACGAATGGCAAACCATTCTTTCTCCCTCAGCCCTCAAATCCCACCCCATTACCATCTCTCTCTCTCACTCTCACTCTCTCTCTCTCTCTCTCTCTCTCTCTCTCTCTCTCTCTCTCTCTCTCTCTCTCTCTCTGTCTGTCTGTCTGTCTGTCTGTCTGTCTGTCTGTCTCTACCTTGCTCTCCCTCTCTGGTAGAGCATATTTAGCTGGAGATGCTAATGATCTCCCCCTCTGTATTCTGATGCAAGGTCTGTCTACACTTTTCCCTTTCATCCACATACAAATGTGCTCTTATTGCCTCTTCGCCCTCGGGCCTTTTCAGATGCCTTTTTGAAATATGCCGTTTGATAAGCACATCATTGGCCAAGTCCCCGCAGTGATTAGAGATCTCTTTAATGTGAGCAAGTTAGAGAGTGAATGAGGGGCTCCGGGGCCGGCAGCTATCCCTTCTCCTCTGCCCTCACCCCTTGACATATCCCGGGCCACTGGGGAGAGACCAGTGTCGGGAAGGACGACCCAGAGCCCGATTGCGGACCAAGTCATTCTTCATGCTTTATCTCCACATGGAGATGAAGAACGGGAGGAAACACACTGGAGAATCTCCTTCATAGGGATACGGTGCTGTATGCTGGAAGCCTGTACTTTATCACAGGGATGTGACAGGAGGACTTCTCTCTAATGTCTTTTAAATATGCTCCATTGATCTAATGTTCAGAGCCTTGCTTTGCTGCTTTCTTTTTTCAATCTTGCCAATAGGGAACACTGATACAGTCGTCAGGTGTTTTTTCCTACTTTGCGCCTTGCACTTGACACCTGTTGAGCCTTTAGGGATAAGTAGGTTATATTTAAACTGCTTGATTTCCAGACTCCTCAGATACATTTCAGGTAGATTGCAGAATTTATACATACAGTACATAGCGTTCAGGAGACGTGCTTAGCATAACACAATTTGAAAGAAACACATCAGTCAGAAAGTGTAAGTACGACAAATCCGGACAAAATTCAGACCAACCTGAAATAACACACGCTCAGAGACACAAGCACGTAAAAGATGTTCAAGATGTCACACATTTGCTCTCCTTTTCTGGGTTAAGATGTGTGAAAGTTTTGCATGCTTATCAGCTGTGTACCTGTTCAAAACCCAACAGATGTAAGAGAAGCACAACTCACAAGCATCTTTGAAATTATTTGTGGCACACAAAAGAGATTTTTGACGCATCACTTCCACAATAATCTACAGGTGTCCTGGCAACTTTAGTTCGACTTAATAAGCCATGCTTGTTTGAAGTATGGCTTTGAACAGACAACAAAACAGTGCATGCTTAAGTACCTCCAAATATGACACCTCTTCAACTCAGCATCAAGCACACTACAGCTTCACAAAAGGCACCTGGGTGGCTCTGAAATGCAAACAGGCCCTCATAAGTCTTTTAAGGCTAGTAAGTGGGCTCGAGTTGTTTTATTTTCTGTCTGCGATTCTGACTAACATATACTATCCCTGAGCAGGGTCTCTGACTCTGAGTAAATACATGCAGTCATGCCTCTCAGAGACTTGTCTGTTTTTATCAGAGAGATGCATGTTCTGCAGCAGATGGCCTGCTACTGCAAAGAAGAGGCTTCTGTTGGAACCGTGCAAAAACATCAATTCATAAATAACAATCATCCAAACAAAACAATGATGAATACATCATCATAAATATTAATAAATATGAGTATATTGGCTCTTAACAGGAACAATACTGGTCCCGTAATGCTCGTCCTGCTTGTTTTTCATAAAACTGCCTGGTTCTATGATTCATTATAATCCACATGTAGCAGTAGAGATGCCTTTCAGGTTCACTGGTCTCGCTAGAATTGGAGTTCAAGAGTTCAGAACAACCACTCGGTTGTCACAACAGCCCAGATTAGAGGTGAGAGCTAAGTACAGCGCTGAGTGTGTGTGTGTGTGTGTGTGTGTGTGTGTGTGTGTGTGTGTGTGTGTGTGTGTGTGTGTGTGTGTGTGTGTGTGTGTGTCTGTAGGCTTTCTGATTGAATAAAACTCAATTCACATTCATATATAGTTTGGCTTTTATTTACATGTTTCTGGACTTTTGCATTTGCATATTTTCAAGAGGAGCACTGCTACAACCACAAAGTACAACAGCGTTTTGGGGGGATCGGGGGGGAACATTGTGAAAAAATCTCACAAATCTGAAAGAAATGCTATTTTCTATGAGTTTAAAGTCAACACTCGGTCCGAAAAAACTCTCAACAATTCAAAGATGCAACCTTGCCAATGTTTCGATTTGTTTCCTGTAAAAACTAATCACCCCTCGTGAGCAGATCAGGGCTTCCTGTGTTTCACTCTGATACATCAAAAGCTGAGAGAGAGAGGGGCAGAGAGCTAATAGAAAATCTGTCTCCCCCCACCCTCCAGATGTGCCCTGCACCTGTCATTCAAAAGGCTGAGGCCAGGTGTCTGATCAGACACCACAGCCAGCTGTTCTTCACTTATTAGGTCCTACCTGTGGCATGAGTCAATGATAAATAATATAATCTGCCGCGGTAACGAAGCTTTAGTTATACAGCTGAAAGAGGGACATCTCGCTATATTCAAGGCCAAAGATAATAGAATCAGCTGTAGCAGAAGATATCCTTTGTCTTGATGCTTTATAGTTTTGACAGACAATGATGTGTGTTGTCGCTGCTCTGCTTTCATAATGCAGCTCAGTTATCACAAAAGCAGCGCTCCGCATCCGACTGCTAAGCCTCGTTTAAAGGCTGAGCCATAATCACATACTAAAAAATATGAGATTCCTGTGTGGACAGAATGTAGAATTAGACAGGTGTGTGTGTGTGTCATGTGCCTATATGCTGCAGCCATAAGGTGTTATCAGTCTCATGGGTGACAGCGTGATCGGGAGGGAGTGGGAGAAGTGAGATTTGGGGAGGAGGAGGGATACTGGGAATGTGTATCATCATCTGGCCAGGTTTCCTCTCCCCCTCACTACAGCTGTCCTCCCCGTCTGATGAAAGCCTTTCACTGCTATATTTGTCCCACAGTGATGAGGTGGAACTAATGGCCACTTTCACACCAGCTGATGTCATCAATGCTGCGCCTGGGGAGCAGGAAAGTGGGAGCGGCCGGCTACCTGCTGGGAGCTTCTGTTGTCCACCAGTACATGCACACACATGTATAAATGATTTACATCAAGCGGCTTGTTTCATACTTACCTTTGGCTGGGGTAACTCCCAGGTCAGCACTCTCCAAGGGGCTGCATAAAGAAATAGTTATACATATTAGGATTTGCTTTTTTGCCAAGCCTGTGTGTTAAAAAAATCCACTGATTTACCGCACAGACATGGTTTCAATCTTCGCATCTAATTTTTCTGCAAGAAAGCAGTGTATTTTCCAAAATGTCAAACACGTTCTTTGATTTACTGTAATCTAATTTTCTGCCTATTTATATAGACATAAATCCCAGCAATCCATCCTCTTTCCCTCGTTCTCTCTCTGTCTGTCTTTCCTCCTCTGCCTCCCTAACAGCTAGTTAACAGTAAGCAGTGTGTGCTGTGGTGAGCCGAGCACGGCCACATCTCTGTCACATCCACACCGATCTGTCCTCATTTAGGTCCTGTGACTGCATGCAATGCATGTCAGCATCTGTCAGCTCTGTCAAGTGTATATGTAGGCTTTTACGCTTCCTAATGTGGAACAGTTGACAGGTTATTACTGCCAAAGTGAAGTCATGAGCCTTGACCACAGCTATAACCCAACTTTAACCTGGGAACATCTTTGGCTCAGCACTGAAATACTTTGACAAGGTGAGACAAGCAAAGTTTTCTAGATAGTAAACTCAAACATCTAGCCAATGGTAAAGCTGTGCATTACTTTGTTCTAGCTATCCTGTTTCCATTAGGATACATCTGTGATCAGATCATGAACTCTGAACGCTTTCAACGCTTCAATCGTTTGGCTATAAATACCTCACATGCCCCCTCAGTGAAATTACCCCTTCAGCGGCCATATCTCCTCCTGCCCTCCATCATTTTCATCCTCTAATGTACGTGAAGCCGCCAGTAATGGTGCTAGATTACAAAGAGTGTGCGTAGCTTGTGTGTGCGTGTGTGCATTTTTGCAGCTTGGAAATATCCCTGCAGTTAAGTATAATTCACACACAGAGGGTTGCACATTTGACCCATACACATGCCTGCAAACACACTTCAGTGTGCTCTCTCTACACCTCAGGGTGTGTGTGTGTGTTGTGTGTGTGTGTGTGTGTGGGTGTGTGTGTGTGGGTGGGTGTGTGGGTGTGGGTGTGTGGGTGTGTGCATTTAGCTCTGTACACTGCCGCTTAATAGAGTCCTCCATTGTGAGTAATGACCCCAGCCCTATTTTGTTATTCTATCCAGACCAGCGGGCTAAGAGTTGCTGCGAGGGTGAGCATATTCTCTCTCCTTTCTCTAAAGCCTGCAAATGATGAGAAATTGCAGTTAAATTAATGTTGTTTTAACTTTTTTGCTCGTTGTTACCAAATACCCCTCATTTATCTACCTGTGTGCACTTTGATATTGTTCTATGTGACTGTTTCCTTTAACAAACTATTGCTTTTTATTTGTCCATGCTTGCGTTTGATTATACTTTATACCCTTACATGCTCAACAATGTTCTACCACTAAAGCTTTGATCTTGATTTAGGGCCATATTCCCTGGCAGCCACACACACACACACACACACACACACACACACACACACACACACACACACACACACACACACACACACACACACACACACACACACACACACACACACACACACACACACACACACACACACACACACACACACACACAACACACACACACACACACACACACACACACACACACACACACACACCACACACACACACACACACACACCACACACACACACACACACACACACACACACACACACACACACACACACACACACACACACACACACACACACACACACACACACACACACACACACACACACACACACACACACACACACACACACACACACACACACACACCATGCCATCCAGAAAGACTTGACAGTAGGAAAACACATGAGGGTGTGTGCCTCAGGTTGAGGTGCGGATGTCAGTGTGTATGTGTGAACGTTTGTTTATCTGTGAGTGTTTTTGTCTAGGACGATATTTTACACCGTCTACTGTCCATCCTCTCTCTCTCTCTCTCTCTCTCTCTCTCTCTCTCTCTCTCTCTCTCTCTCTCTTATAATTCCTTTTGCTCAGTCTGCTGCTCTTCCTTGGTGTGTGTGCGTGTATGTGTATGTGTGTGAGAGTGTGTGTGCATGTGTGTGTGTGTGTTTGTATTAGTGAGAGAGCAGGTGCAGGATTTAAAATGTCACTTTTCAGATTTATATCTGATTGGAGCACTAGCTGTTTATCAGGAAACATCTGTGTGTCTGTATGTGTGTCTGCCTGTCTGTGTGTATGTGTGTCTGTGTCTGTGTGTATGTGTGTCTGTGTGTGTCCGTCTGTGTGTCTGCCTGTCTGTGTGCCTGTCTGTGTCTGTGTCTCAGTCAGTGTGTGTGTGTGTGTGTGTGAGCAGTGAAATATTATTGTCAACATGAATGCAAAGACAGCCAATCAATAAGCAATGAAGCATGAGCCCACAATAGTGTTTCAGCCATTGATGGAAAAGTGTTTGAGTTTTTGGCAGACATTTTAACAGCTTCAGAAAGGCACAGCGAGGAGGAGAGCAAACAGGTCACTAGCATTACCGAGGCAGTTTAACTGAAAGGACTTAAAACACAGCACGCAGATTTATTTCTGGCCTTTGCTGCAAATTAAATGGAAAATAATGCACTTTGAATGCCAGGGCTAAAAGATATAGTACGGTACCAAGCACTTAAAAAGGGAATATGAATCATTTTCCCATCGCAGCGTTGCTATCTTCATTGATCCAGCCTTCATTTCATTAACAAAAACGGACTAAAATGTTCATCAATACGTTTTTCTTTCATGACTAAGACCAAATAATACCAAACAAGAGACTTTATCAACTTGCATTTTTGTTGGACCAAAAAAGACAAGCCTAAAATGTGGCTTAATTAATGATTGTTAAAAATGTTTTCATGTCCTATTTCGCTCACGCCATGTTGGGATTACAGCAGCACCTCACAATGAGCAAAGGAGGAGGACTCAAAGTAACTGAATTACTTCCTATCAAGTTAACAATGAAAGAGCAACGGAGAGAGGAACAAGGGGTTATTTATAAGACAAAGAATCACCAACTTACAGTTTTCTTTGACTAAAATCTGACTAATGCCATAATTGACAAAAGACTAAGAATACATAGAAAACTACTATCTTAAGTAAATTAACACTGCATTTTGCAGCTAAATAGAGTTTGGTGTAACATGAAATGTACTCTCTGTCGACACCTCACTGTACTTAACAGAGCAGTTACATTACGTTACTGCACAGTGGAACAATGTATGTCATTGGTGCAGAGAATGAATGCTGGCCTGCGAAGTGTCTGCTATAGCAATACGCCGCTAGCTGCAGGCTGTACAGAGAGCGCAGCAGAAACAGAGCGAGGGAGTGCTGGAGCTGAAACCAGAGAACAGGCCCAGCCCAGCCCGGCCGGCGGCCCACCACCACCCCTGCAGTCTCCCTCAAGCCTCCATGTGATCCCCTCTCCAGAAGCCAACCAGTAGAGGAAATGTCAGTCTTCTAGGCAGCCAGGAAACCTCCATGCCCAAACAAGGAGCTTCCTGCCCTGACACAGCTCTTCCTGTCGGCTATGTAAGGACTTTCCTGCCCTCTCTCTCTCTTCCCCCTTGTTTTCTGTGAGAGTGTGTCTCTCTCTCTCTCCCACTCTTTTGGCAGGCTGCCCTGCGGCGAGCTGCCTCAGTGCAATCCTTTTTTTCCTTGCCCTCTTAGGTGTGTGTGTGTGTGTGTGGGTGTGTGTGTGTGTGTGTGTGTGTGTGTGTGTGTGGGTGTGTGTGTGTGTGTGTGTGTGTGTGTGTGTGTGTGTGTGTGTGTGTGTGTGTGTGTGTGTGTGTGTGTGTGTGTGTGGGGGGTGTAAGTAAGTATGTTTATTAAGATTATGTAATACACTTACCAAACAATGTAGCATGTTGCAACACCGTTCTATATTATGTATAAAGTTCCCATTTCTCTGTTTGTAGGATCTGTACACCTTTAGAAAATATCTCAGAAAGTCCTATTGCTGTGTTGATGGAGCAGATAACCTCATCTTGCTCTTTCCAGTCGTCTGTTTTCCTGTTTTACAGACTATAATATAACCATAATATACACCAACGCCGCCGCCCAGCTCTAGAGCTGTCTGGTAGGACTTGTTTTGAGACACACCTCTGAAGTTCAGAGCCTTTGTTCACAATGTTGATAGATGGCGAGGTAACATTTCTTCTTCTTTCCTTTTATCAATCAGGAATAAGTTAAAGGTTATTATTTTTCATGAAACATAATAACCTTTCTTAACAATTAACTTTTCATATAGCACCATCATCAGGTCTACATTTAAATTCCTCCAATACTTTTGCATATGACCCTATAGCAAACTATTGCCAACTTAGCAACTTTAGTTTAGGTTGAGTGCCAATAAGTAAATATAGCATTCTAACATGCATTTCGTCTCACAGCTATCTTTTGTTAATTCACGGATGCAAGCTATAAACTTCTTGTATGCATTTAATGTCTTTATTCCTATATCACGTAATCATTTGTGAACAAAATGTGCATGTATGGGAGGCCCGAGTTTGTGTAATCTATCAATTATATTCGGTTCTGCGTGTAGCCATTGTAAATATCTCATTATCTGATTGTAGATAGCAGGTGAGTGTTGAAACACTGACCTACTGTACTGAACATGTTTTATTAGGGAGAAAACAATAATTGCTACATTTGGAACGACCATGTACTCAGTCATTTGCAACCAGTCCACATGATGGTCCACATTCAGGCATGCTGTCATGCGTCTGATAATGTGCACACTTGTGGTCTATCACATATAGACAAATCTCTGTCTGCCACAAAAGCAGTATGTGGCATAGTATTTATCTTACTGTTGTAGTTAGCTCGGAGTGGTGCATTTCATCTGTACCACTTTCAATTGTATTCAGACGTGGGAGTGAGAGCACAGGGTTGCCTCGCTGTATCTGTATCTCTCATAAAGCACAGCGGCGTGCTACTGTTATATTATCTTATTTATGGCAAAGGGGGGCGAGTGAGAGGCTTTGTGGCTCAAAGCAGGTTGGCAGCGTATATCAGCTTGGTCTTTTGTACAGAACAGTGGGCCCTTTTCTTCTGAAATACATTACTGCAAAGAGTATTGAAAAGGGGATTGAAAGCAACACTAGATAAGTAGATAGATATTACTGTTTTAGCGTGTGATTAATGTGTGTTGCTTTCTATGATCATGTTATCCTATGTTAAGTGTCTTTAGAAAAAGCTCTCTATAAATTACATGGATTATTACTATCATCAAGGGGCTATGACGCAAAGTAAATCCTTGCTTTAAAAAGAAATCTGGATAATGATTTTCAGATATTTTGAATACTTGTCGTCTTGCTGATGCATGGGCCATTGGTTTAGCTATACGTTACATTTAAGACAATTTACAGAATAATGTTTCAAATTCCAGATAAGTGCAAGAGACAGAGGAGAGCATTTTGTTTGTCCATGATTTGATTGTGAGAGAGGGGAAGGCAATTCTTCCACTTCTCTCCCACTAGTTCACTGCACAGCGTGTTCATGCAGGTGTAGCAGCTTCTTAATAACCAGGCTGTTTACCGTTGAGCGCTCATATACTTCCCTTCTATATAAAGTCTGCTCTTAGAGCTGAGATCCTGATCACAGCTATTACTTATGCCAACTGATGCTGAGTAAAGCATCTTAGCAGTGCTGAAAGCATGCAGCTTCTAACTTGCTTGGATAGTGGAAACACATGACATGACAAAAGGAAATTACAGTGTACTTGTTGCGTTTCAGACTTTAAAGGAGGGTGAGGGACTTTACATGGCGTTTGAAGAGACACAAGACTCTCGCCACAAAGAATCTCAAAGCTCCACTGACCTCGAAATATTCATAAGCACAAGTGGAGGACGTCAACAGGCCATGGACGCCTCCGCTTGAAAACCACAGCAATGGTACTTTAAGAGAATAAACAGATTCATTGAATTCCAAAGGAGAACAAAATATTTTGATCCGTGCAAATTGATTTGAACAAAGTGTTAAATAGGCATTTTACCAAATGCAGCCGCCTGTAGCATCAAAGCTGTTAACATTTTGTTCTGAGTGTGTGGTGGTTTGACAGGACGTTACTTGACATGCTGTTACAACACCTTGGAAGGCATCACTATCATCAGACTCTTTCTCCCCCTCTCACACCCCGACGCACACATACAGTAACATGAGTTCTCTCATATGGCTGCCTGTCTTGCAGCAATTACATGATGTGCGGTAATTGCCAGTCTCTGAAGCGGGCTCTTCAGACACACTTCAAAGGGAGCAGAGCGCGTCCACGGACGCAATTAACAAGATCAACGGAGCCCAGATGAGCTGGCGGGCCCCGCGCTCCTCTCCCCATTGTTCTCATTTTCACTCTCATTAGCGAGTGCGCGGTGGGTAGGGGGTTGGTGGGTTGGACACCTGCGGAAGAGCGGGCTGCACGGTCCACGGCGCAGGGAGAGAGTAACACGGAGGAGCTAACACCAGCGCAGCGCAGGGACACTGGTGTTAATGATGGTTGTCTAAGCTACTGGAGGGAAGGGCAGAAACAGCCAGCTGTGGGTGTCGAGGCACGTGCAAAAGTGGAGCCGACTCCGGAGAGACAGAGGTGTGTGTCCCTTTGTGTGTCTGCGAGGAGGAGAGAGACAGTGTCTTAGGTGTGTGTGTGTGTGTGTGTGTGTGTGTGTGTGTGTGTGTGTGTGTGTGTGTGTGTGTGTGTGTGTGTGTGTGTGTATGCTGCTGGTGCACCTGGGAGAGGATATCACCACGGCAACTGGATTGAGGATGACATGCAGGAGAAGCTGCAGCTCCACTTTTCAAGCAAGCACAGACACACACTCCAAGATAAATCGGCTTTGTCTGGTCCATGATCTCTGGTGACACCTAGGGGACAGCAGGCAGACAGACAAATAGACAGACAGACAGATGGAGAGATACCTCTGGATACTGTTGATATAACGTCCAACAGTAATGTCATTTCTGAACCGCAACCAGAGAAGAATTTCATATTTTCCCTGGTGAAATTTGTCATTGCCGCTGTTAGGAATAACTGGAGTTGATCCTGAGTGTTGAAGACAGTTAAAGTATGTGATGATACATCACCATTCATCAAAAGCTCCACAAACTCTCCATCCTTCACTCATCTGTCTTTTTGGCCGAGCAGCCAATCTCCACCAGCCCCCTTAAGATCTGAATATTGCATCTCTGAGGCACCAATTCAATTTCTGCAAGCAATAAACCAAATGAGTATATATATGGTACACTACAATGCATTCCACCACCAAAGGGGAAAACATTTAACTTCAGTAGTTGTATTCTTTCAAAGTTAGATTTCCTGCTGTCTAGACCACTTTAGTCTTGGTTTTTATTCGAAAGCTGCTTGGTAGGCTTGTAAAGGCCTATTGGTTAGAGCTTTTAAGAGAGCCTTTCATTTGTTTCTCCTGAATGTTTGTTCATTTTGAAGCATGTTGAGGTGCATTCAAATATATAACTCCGGTTTTGCTTTGGAGTATACCTCTGAGATAAATGGACCAGAGTGATTAGGGGAAAGTAATCACGTTATAACCTGAAGCTTTTAGACCATTGCCATCCCTGCCCACAGTGGGGGAAACTGTCCAACTCTCAAACATGTAGTGTGAATCCTGAAGGGAAAGCAAAAGTGGGATTAGAAATGTGTGACCTATTTTGCACAATAGATAAACTGGACCGAGCATTGTATTCAAATTGTACAGTGCAGACAAACACCATTAAAACATCTAACCCAGACCATGCTCTATCTATCCAGACTCACCCAGACCACATGCGCTCTGTGCCAAACCACAAGGGGACAAAGAGGGTGGGGGAATCGAGACCATTGGTCTGCTGCAAAAACACCAGCCTTAAGAAGACTTTAGTTTACACCAGAAAGAGAGGCTGGGTGTCTTGTACATGCTATTGTTTTTGTCATTTGGCTTTATTAAGCTGGAGTGAAAAGCTGCTTGTGTGAAAACAAGGTATTAAAACTGTTGGATGTGTTTCTTCTCTTGGCAGTTGGCCTGTTGATGGTAATAGACTGAGCTAGCTATAGTTGGCTGCCTGGCTGTGATTTGTACAGCAAGGCGAGTGCTTAGAACAAATTGTACCGTGCGGCTGAGAATATAGAAATTGCAGCGTTATTCTGGCTGCGTAAAGCAGTGCCGCTCCATGTGTAAGAAAGAAAATCTTGGCTGATGAAAAAACGTGTTCCTGTTCGCGTGTACACACACATTCACACACAAGCAGGTGCACGCACGAGCGCACACACACCATTTAACCAATCTTGGCTGGTACAGATATGCAACATACAGCACAGTTTGGTAAATGTCTGTCTCTGCAGCTTAGCGAGAAAGCGAACACTGTGTGAATGTGTGTTTACATCTCAACTCCAATGCTGTGAACTTCATTTCACAGCAGCCAGATGGAGATTTAGCATGTGAACATGCTGAATATCTCATGAAAATACACACAGTGAAAAGGACTAAAAACAGAGAGGCTTGCCACTCTAATCAGGTCTGAGTGCAGCTTTTGTATTGAGGGGGGGGAAATATAGTTCAAGTACAAGGCTTTGGAAACTCAACAATCAGTAACACAACTGTGACAGCATGTCTACTCAAGACTTAAACAATATTTCTTCAACCAACGGATAATTAGCTGAATAAATAAAGAAATATAGTCAAATCAATCATGGACAAGTGCATTATAAAAACAGTTAAGACACACACAAATCAAAAGGGTTCTTTTGAGGCTGTACATCTGTATAGACGGGGGGAAAAGCAGCAAAAAATGATGTTGTTAAAATCCTTAAATTATGTAATAGACTGTCAGCAGTCACAATGTTTTAAAAGTCCAGACAGATATATAAAAACAACACTTTGTGTGGTGTGTGTGTGTGTGTGTGTGTGTGTGTGTGTGTGTGTGTGTGTGCGTGCGTGCGTGCGTGTGTGTGTGTGTGTGTGTGTGTGTGTGTGTGTGTGTATGCTCATGCATGTGTGTGTTTGTATGATGATGGGAGTGGCCATGACTGGTAACGGGACCAGCAGACAGACAAACAGAGAGCGCGCCTTGGCTTTAACAGGGCCTGTGTAATTATGGTCAACCGCACTCCCCACCGCCACCTTTATTTATAGGGTTCCAAACACACTGGGGCTTCAGAGTGCTTTTCCCTGTGCATTCCACGACATCGGGACTTTCTGGTGGGGGGTGTAAACAAATGATATTTTAAGTAGAGTGTTAGGGGATCGGCATTGCGTACATGTTTGTGTGTTTTCAAGTTTGTGAGCGAGAAACAAGATCGTAATGTATTCTGAACTTAATAATAATAATGGGTTTCATTTATAACGCTCTTCATATTTGAGTTCAAATCCCAAAGTGCTACAAGCAGTGAGCATGGGACAATATAAAACAGTAGGCACACAACACGGTAGAATTTAATAAAAAGCAGTAAAAACAAACAATACAAAATAAATAAAAGGGTAGTAATAAATTAAATAAAAGGTCTAGGAAAAGGCTCTATTGAACACATGGGTTTTGAGGCCTTTTTTTTAAAAAGCATCCACGGTCTGTGGTGCTCTCATGTGGTCCGGGAGAGTGTTCCACAGACTGGGAGCAGCCGAGTAGAAAGCCCGGTCTCCCATAGTGCGGAGCTTGGTCCTGGGGGGTTTGAGAACTTCTAATATTCAACAGGATATCAAGGAATAACTTGGCTCTTAACCAGATGTGGTTATCACATGAGTGCCTCCCTATGCTTTCTGTGTCTTTGGAGATAACTTGAATTGAGATGGAAAGTAACTCACACTAACTAACCCGGACAGAACTCATCAAAGAAACATGCCGTTGACGTTTGGTCAGAATCAATGGGGAGGGACAGCCTCTGGCCACATAGGACAGTGGGCCCATCGCCCATTCGCCTTCAGGCATGAGCCACCATCGCCCAAGCCAGCCGTCACCTCGAGGGTGCGGCAGAGCGGAAGTGAGCAGACGTGCGAGTTAATATGAAGAGAAAAGAGGAAAGGCATGGATGTGAACTGATTGCTGACTACTTTTTCACTGGTTGACAGAGAGCTTTCCCAGCGTTCCCTCTCTTCTTTTGTGTGCGAGTCAAGCACATCTGCTGCACAACTGAAGGAAATGTAAAATGTTCAGGATATCCTGTTGTAATGAAACTCCAGGTTGAATGAAAGAGAACGAGGTGGGTGTGGTAGGAGGAGTTGTTCATGTCTAGTGCCTGTTGGTGGACAGTGGTGACAAGGCTGAGGGCCGGAGCACAGGAGCAGCAGTTCCTGAAAACTCTGTGTGTGTGTGTGCGCGTGCGTGTGTGTGTGTGTGTGCGCGCGTGTGTGTGCGTGTGTGTGTGTGCGTGTGTGTGTGTGTGTGTGTGTGTGTGATGTGGTAGGGAGGGCAGGGGGCTCATATTGAGTGCAGGTGCCTGTGGGAGCCTCAGATGGGGGTGGGGTTATAAGATGTGAAAACAGGGGAAATTAGAGGCTTTGATGAAAACCAAGGACATCTGTGATTATGGTGTATGTGTGTGATCATGCATGCCTGACATATGTTTGGCTGCAGCAACCTCACATGTTCTATCTATCTATCTATGATCAACTTGTCTGGTTCCTTATAATCTTTCAATGCAAAAACTCTTCGTCCCTTAGGCAGCTGATATTCAGAGGGGAGCGAACAAGATTGAGATGAGGTGTCATGAATAAATCACTTAGTATCAGCTCACTCTCCTCAGCGAGGCTAAAACCTCGATGCTCAAGCTGGTGGCATCTCACCTCGGCCAATGAGCTGGATAATTGAGGGAACTTGAAATGATTTCATGTAATATCAAACTCCTACGCTCACACGCACAGTCGTTCCTTCCCGTGCCCTCTGAGGAGCGACACTTTCATTCTTGCAATGGTGTAATTTTCTCCGTGATGCACTGACAGAGCAGCTGACCCAGCTGTAACAAACGCGTCCCTGGATTTAAACCTTGCGTGTCTCTGGGATGTAAAGCTGCTTCACAATGCTTACTCGGCTTTGAGCGGCAAATGCATGCAAAGCACACACACAGTCTCTATAGAACCCAGATGGCTGACATATAGGGAATCATACAAGCCACAGATAAACAGTCGAGAGAGAGGGAAGCTACTCACAATAACAAGCGGCGTGTCTTTTCTCAGCGCTTGTGTTTACCCTCGTTGGTCCTCCAGGGGTAATTTGGGGAGAGGAAGAGAGACAGAAAGTTAGACAGAGCACAGAGAGACCAAAACTAGCAAATAACTGTCAGGAGGCAGCCTGTCTCCTTCAATGTTAGGTGTTTGTGCTGACAAACACACAAAGGCAAGAACACACCGGCACACTGTGGCGTCCCTGCACGCACGTACGGTCGTTTTCTTACTTTCCCCTGTTTCTTTCTAGTCTCTCAGAACTGAAGCTGATCTTTAGAGCACATGAGCATTCAGATTGGCTTTGTGGAAGACGCTTGGCAAAGAGCAGTTAACGATGCACCTTCAAACTTAAGCATCAGTGACAATATCTCACTCCCATCCATCACTCGCTGCTGGCTTGCAGAACTGAGAACAGATTCACAAGCTCTCCTGTTCTTCGCCAGCAGGAGGATGAGAAAATACCCAGACCAGGGTCAGCGGTTGGGTCAAGCCTCTGCCGGCAACTTGGTCCTATCTGTGTGTGAGCGAGTCAAGGTGACATGACAAGGGGGGGCTTGGGGTTTATTCCTCGTTTCTACAGAGAGACATGGAGCCGTGGGTCAATATTGACTGTCAACCATCCGTGAGCTTGGCTGAACATCGCTTGACTTTTCAGACTGCAGTTCATTCTAGCTTAACATGGGGAGGGGGGGAGTCAGGGGAGGGGACTCGGGCAAGGGATAATACCAGGCTTAATAGCCCATATGCACACACACACACACACACACACACACACACACACACACACACACACACACACACACACACACACACACACACACACACACACACACACACACACACACACACACACACACACACACACACACACACACACACACACCACACACACACACACACACACACACACACACACACACACACACACACACACACACACACACACACACACACACACACACACACACACACACACACACACACACACACACACACACACACACACACACACCAGTCTCAGTGTGCCATCTGGAGAAGACAGGCAGGTATGAGGAGGCTTCATGGTGAACTGTGTGGGAGTTGCAGCAGTTTAGGCAGTGACAGAAAAGGTGAAAGAAAGTGAGCGAGAGAAAGTGAGAAAGAAAAAGAGATATTGTCTGAGGGGTGGGGAGGTACAGTGAAATGTAAAAGGGGATTATAACAGCATCACTGAGGCCTCCAATGTTTGTTTTAACTGGACGCGGTCAAACCAACTTGGCTGCCCGTTTGTCTTTTAGAGCACCTTTCAAGCCGGACCTGGCAAACCCCTCACCCACCTTTCCCACACACACACACACACACACACACACACACACACACACACACACACACACACACACACACACACACACACACACACACACACACACACACACACACACACACACACACACACACACACACACACACACACACACACACACACACACACACACACACACACACACACACACACACACACACACACACACACACACACACACACACACACACACACACACACACACACACACACACACACACACACACAGCTGAATAGATCACCACAGGGTCGTAGTTAAGGCTGGAACCTCCTCTCCAAGACAGAAGGAGCCGTTCTGGGCCAACAACAATACTACAAACGCCTGAAACCAACGCCACTCAAGGGGAACTATGCTATGGCTGTACTGGGATATAACAGTCCAGATTAAGGCTTTACTTTAAACATGAACTGTCTGAGCAGACTCAGGGATCCAAAATAAAAACGGACACACTGCCTGGATTTCCGCAACTCTGATCTATGGGCTTTTCATAAAAGTTGTTGCGGCTCAGACTAAACAAGTGGTCTGCCTGCAGCCCCTCTGGGAAGCTGCTCACAAAACATGACAAGACACAGATGAGGCCATGAAGATGAAACAGATGCTACTGACTTTTGTCATTCAAGAATATGTTTGGAGTTGTTGAGAGGACCAGAACATCCAGTGTGAAGCCTGTTCCCACTGCATGATACACTCCTGTCACTGGCCTCATGTCTTGCTCATTGTCTTCATACCATTTATGAAAGTTGTGTGTGAAGGAAAACAGAAAGAGATGGAGGGATGAGAGCGGGCAGAGAAGGAGGGAGAGTAAGTGGATGAAGGAGGAAGAGGAGTTGCGATCATCCTGAAGAGACTGCTCCTTTGTTCTGTTGCATTAATCTGCTTTTTCCCCGTTCCGCTGCTCGTTCTTTTGATGCGCTGTTGGATCATCCCCTTGATGATTCACTAACAGCAAAATAAATTAAATACATCGGATTGACGACCCGCTTTCCCCATCCCCTCCCGCCTCTCCCCTCTCTTCGCCACCACTACCTCCCTCCTCATCTTCTTCCTCCCCTCTTCTCCCCGAGGCCCCCGTTTCTTCAATAGATAAGCAGCGGATCCGTTCTTTATCGCTTCACTCTCCATCTCTTCTTTCCCTTCTTCCCTATTTTCTGTTTTTTCCCTCTGCGCTGTGTTTAATCCCAGCCTTGCGGTGGATGCATGTCAGAGATGTAATTCCATTGTTTAACATGCTCCTCTGAGCCCCCACCCCACCCCAAACTCAGTCACTCCCGGGTCCACATGCATATTCATCAGCTATCAAAAACAAAAGGCAGATCACACTGTTTGTCATGTACCGCAACCAGCGCTATTCAATTCTCTCCCTTCTTCGCTGCTTCTGGAGGATTAGTGCATGTTGAACATATCTCAGACCCGCAAATCCTAAGTACTAACATATAGACATTCAATCAGAGATAGAGAGTCTGTAGTTTCCTTAAAACCTGTTAAGCCCCAAAGACCCCTTTGGCGGGTCTTTTTTTTCACGACACTGTGTCTCAGGGCATCTTAATATTTAAAAACCTATTAATGTGTTATGCCAGATTAACGGGAAGAATCTCAGCTAACTGACGATACAAACAATTTTTACCAAAACAAAACACAAGTCTCATAAGAAGCATCTAAATGACCCAACGGGATGCGGGCAAAAGCTCCTTATGTGAAGATACTGGGAAGTCTGGGGAGAGTGTGGAGAGTAGTTGGAGGCATGCGGAAGACAAAAGCGGTAGAAAATTAAGAGCAATATCGGAAAAAGGGGTCAGTTATGCAAAGGGACATGCTCTGTGAGACTGTAGGCCATTCATCAGGCAGTCCTGCACAGTCGGAGCCGGAGAGAGTCGCTCCCCGGGTCCTGCCACAGTCTTCTGGGTGAAGTCCAGGATGCACCGGCACATTGCTCCAGGTTCCAGGCTCCAGGGCCAGACAGATGTAAACACGGCCTGACCGCACACAGAGGCGCAGTGCCAGCCTGCCCTCACCTCACACATAAACAGCCAAGGAGGCCACACTGTGGGCCGGGGGACGGACAGCGCTGAACTTGGCTGGAGGGAAGGGAAGAGAGAGGGGGAGGGGGGCACGGAGCAGGGAAGGCAAGAGAGCATGAGGTGATGAGTGGATGCTTGTTAGAGCAGTTCACATTTCTGAGGAAAAACACTGAACTGTGGCATCTATTCCGACATTGTATGTTTTCTATTGTTCTTATTATTTGCTGTTCCTAATTGCGGTTCATGCCACCAGCGCCGTGTGCATCCGGGAGGATCTGCTTTTTTCTCCAACGCCCTGTCATGACAGATGCGCCGGGCTCCTCAGCGCCTGTTTGATTTATGCGTAAGGACAAATATGGGTCAAAATGAAACATCCAACACGGTGGCTTCTTCTTGCTTGTTCTTCTCTCTTCTTTTTCATTCCCTTTGCACTTTCTTCTTTTCAAAGCTCTGCTCAGCGGGACTGTGTGTCTCTGCAGCACCACAGCCAGGTTGTGTGTGTGTGTGTGTCTAAGTTTGTGTGTGTGTACGCTTGTGTGATGAGACGTGACAAGCGCCTTCATCCTCCCCTCAGACGTCGCATTCCACAACGCTCCGCCACTCGCTCCGTGTGGCACGCTTTTCATCTTTCCCCTACCCGTTCCTTCCTCATTCTTCTTCTCCTCTTCTTCTCTCTCCTTGCTCTTCCTCTCCTCGCTCTCACAGGTGTAAGAAAGGCACATGGAGGAATGAAAGGGACAAGATTCTAATTAGAGGAGGAGGCTGAGACAAAAGCAGGGGGATAACGAAGGCAAGCAACGATAACACATGTAAAACACAAAGCCTTAATCTTAGAGAGTGTTTGGAGGGATCTCTCATTTCTCTCCCTCTACAGTGAAGCGAAGCAGGGGGGCTGTGTGTATGGGAACACGAGGGGATAGGATGTGATTATGAGCGCAGAGCTGACAGACAGAGAGATTGGCGTGTGTGTGTGTCTGCGGATATGTGTGTGTATCCCCACAGGGCCTTTGGTTCCCTCTCTTCTTTGGGACCAACTTAAAAAACACGAGCCATGTAAAAACACGCAGGCAGTTGTACTTTTAGCATTGTTTACTTATTCGGAGAATAGTGCAACAAAGTGCCAATTTATTTAAGTAACTGCATCTTAATTCACATCTGTGAAGAAGTTTCATGCACAAGTTCAGTTGCTGTGTTTATCTCCTGTCAGGTTTTCAAAAATATGGAACGAGAGAGAGAAACATCAAGTCCACAATCCTCGATATATTTTTCATTGCTGCATCTCTGCTTGGGCAAAAGAAACTCTCTCCATCCTTCCCTTCAGTTGTTCTCACTTTGCATGTGGATTCTGTCTATTTACTTATTGTATCGCCTCTGAGCTCTCTGATAAGTCGCCGCACCTCCAGGGTCCTCGGGTGATGTGATAGGGCTCGGGGCCTTTGGTTCCCTGGCCACTGCTGTGAAACTCCATTCAGATGATGAAACAGCGGTGCAGCTGTGTCTGGGCTCACGGTAGGATGCTGGTGTCGTTGTGGCTCTCTGCGAGGCCGAGGCGAATACTCACTGATGGAAGAGCCTCTGGCCCATACGTCTTCTCACTGAGAGACCATTGTGAATGTCATCGGCCTGTGCTTGTGTGGTGTGTGTGTGTGTGTGTGTGTGTGTGTGTGTGTGTGTGTGTGTGTGTGTGTGTGTGTGTGTGTGTGTGTGTGTGTGTGTGTGTGTGTGTGTGTGTGTGGCCTAGCATTACCATCCTTGTGGAACTAAATATGTTTACACACTCACATGTGGGGACTCGCCTCCCTTATGGGGACATAATGGAGGTCCCCATGAGGGGAATCATTAATTTTAGGGTTAGGGTTAGGTTAAGGGTTAGGGTTAGGCATGTGTTGGTTATGGTTAAGGTTAGGATAAGTCTCCAGGAAATGCATGTAAGTCAATGTAATGTCCCCCGAAGTGATGTATACATGCATGGTATGTGTGTGTGTGTGTGTGTGTGTGTGTGTGTGTGTGTGTCTTTATACATGCTGAAAAGTCCAGAATAGTCACTTTTGAAAGCCTCTAACTGGCTCACGCACACCACAATATCCCTGCGCATATATGTGTGCATTGTTAAATCATTGGAGTGAAGGAAGAGGTTAGACAGTTTGTCCAATTATGTTTCAGTGTATGTGGTACAACTGACAGACAGGTGTCGGAAAATACATATTTTTTCCATAAATCCTGCCATGAAGTTTGAATGTTGTGTGTCACAGGGAGAATGGAAATAACAGCGAAAGATAACCTGGCAAAGCACATTTCCACAGAGTCTTCCCTGAGGTGATGCAAGACTTTAGACAAATGTCTTGTTTGTTCACCACTGAATGGCCATCTTTCAACCATGCCAGCACAAACACACTCACACACAGAGATTTACACACGGGATCAGATCATTTTTCTCCCTCATGAAGTAGGTAGCGAGGATATTACAAACCAAAATCATAACGCATTGCCGTAGGCCAGAGGTCGGACGAGGAGAGCAGAGGAGAGGCAGCTGTGTAATATAATTATGTGACAGATAAGGGGAGAGATAGAGAGAGATGAGAGGAAAAAGAAACGGAGAGGAAACAATTTAATTCAAGAAAATATAAAGATAGCATTGCAATACAGAATGGCAATGTTTTGGATAACTACTTCTCAAAGTCGTATTAAAATGCAGAACACTGGTTTAAACAGACAAAAGGTATTACACAAAAATTACGAAAAGGAAAAAAAGAACAACCAGAATGCCTCGATCAGTCTCTGATATGGAAGAGATGAGAAACATCGGTGATGGCATCAGTACAGATATGTTGAAACAGTTGCAGCAAATGTAAAATGGCTGTAGTTAAATTATTCAATATTATATTTTAAAGCAGGACATACGCTGCAATTTAAAGTGTCTAAATATTCCTATTTCCCTAATATCCTTCATTGGTTTTATACCCAAACATAGAACAATAGATCAGATACTGTCCAAATATTTACTCAAAAACCATGTACGCATTTATATGTACATGATACTCTTTTCTTTTCATTGCTCTGAAATGGTATTGGTGGCAAAGACTTTGATTACATTGGCCAATCATCAGAACTACTACAAAACACTTCAGCCCTTCAACTTGACTTAAAGGAAAAAAGGAAGTAACGTGTATTTTATAATGAAAAAGAAAATAATATATTTTGAGAGACACAACATGGATTCAAACATTGGCGTGAACATACCTAGGCCAAACGAGTATTGCTTCAGGACAGGTTTTACCTTTAATATGGAGCTGAAGTTGGGGGCCTGTCCATTGAACAAGAGCACTGGATCACAGTTGAAAGAGATCGTCTTGAGTTCTGTGAAAACATTCTGACAGTCAACAGGCACAGAAAACAAGTCAAATCAATAAACTTGAATGTTATCATTTTCGATGAGAGAATTTTAATCAGCCAAATTCAATTAAACTTCTCATAACAAGTCAACCCTAACTACATATACACTAGTGACCATATACTCACCATTGAACCTAGTCATCATGAAAGAGAATGGCTAGAAAGAGAAACGGTTAACGGCTTAAATTGAGACAAAAGTGTGTTTTATCACAAATATTCACAAATTGACTAAATATTTAAATTCCACCAAAAATCTTCAGTGTCTCACACTTCCACAACACTAATTCAAACTCTTTGAGAAGGTCACAAAGCAAGTCATAATTCTATAGACCCTTTCTTTTTTAACAGTTATTTATCCTTTTTTCTAAATATATGATGTATATGTATAATTAAATAGGTTATATGTAACTCTTTCCTTTGCAACATGTTTGATTCATAACGTCATGCCAATTAAGCCAGTTTAATTTAAGTGATAAAGATTTGGAGATATGGTCGGATAGATAGATGAACGGACGGATATGAAAGGTTTGTGTGTGTGTGTGTGTGTGTGTGTGTGTGTGTGTGTGTGTGTGTGTGTGTGTGTGTGTGAGAGTCTGAGTGTGTGTGTAATAAGTGAGAGAGTGACAGCAAAGAGCCTTATCCTCCATTAATAACAGCCACTAATCCCCTGATGTGATTACCTCTCCCTCCCCCCTCCTCCTCCTCTACTTTACCCCCTCTCCCTCCATCGCTCCACACTCTTTCTCCCATTCAGCAGCGCCAGCCACTTGTCTTCCATGGCAGGGCTCAGCTGGTCCAATCCCCTGAACAGATCCAAGACTTCCACTGTGTTCAGCTGCCAGGACGATGGAGGTCTTCCAATTTGACGCCTCTCCTTACTAGAGCTCGCCTCTGGGCAGGTGTATAAAATAGCAAAAGTCAGTGGTGTTAGTGCAGAGAAGGAAGCACACTTAAACAGATTAAGACCCATGCCTCTGTTCAAAGCTCTGACACGTAATGCTGCCTGAATGAGAGGTGACATGTGATATAAATCGTACAAGATATGGTTTTGGATGTTCAAACGTTTATGGAAATATCTGCAAGCATTAAGGATTATGGGTGTGCAAAGGGAGGCAACAAGCATGTCAGGATAGCTATTTCTGTCCTCAATGACTTGCTGCCAAATACATTTTTTTCTCCAGCTTTTGATAAACTCGCTACATCAATATAAAGTCTTGTGTTTCTATGGAAACTTAGACCTCCGAGAAGGTTGAAATTTGCCACTTAGCTCCAGATCTGCTCAATAGTAAAATGCTTTGAAAAATCGACACAATGCGTGTTCAGTTTACACCTGCAGACAAATGAAACTATGTGCATCCACGCATTGTCGAACGTGTTTTACATACACAAGCTTTTAGTTGAAAAGCATGCAGGTACAATTTAATAAATGAATTTGTATTAAATCAGTGATGTCTCCACAACACAAGGCAGGTCGATTTCTTTAGAAAAAGTGTTGCGAGTATTCTTGTAAATGTTAAGGAGCGGTAAGAAATCTTAATTTTAAATCCTTTGTACAGTAGAGTTATAAAAGCATAATGCAGACTGAATATTATAAATTGTCAGAGAAATGCTCTTATACTGTACGCACACACGCGGATTGATGCAGGTCCCCCGGTGGGAGCGACAGTGCAGTGAAACATTGTACTTGGTTTACTTGGTCTACTTGGTGATGTCTCCATGGTAACTGTTATGTCTGACCTTCAAACATGTGCGCTGCTTTCCATCTGGCTCAGATCGGCTAATCAGATCACATCAACACACACATAAATGCACTGTCAGTTCTCATTACGAATGAAGGGCACTCTTTGTGATTTTGAGATCATCCAAGTTTGTTCTTAGTCAGTGTAACCTCTGCATTTCTTTCCAGCAGAAAGGCATTTTAGGATTGCTACTTGTTTTTATTCGCACATAAGCATGCTGCTGCTTAAACAAGATGACAAGTTCCCTTAGAGCTGCCGTAGTTTGCTGTGGGTTCAAATGCAGACTTGATTCAATTACTTGCCTTTCATCACCAAATAGGCCATACCCCGGCATGCTTTCACAAACTGCCCTTTATTTCTGTCCTGTTCCACACCCTCATCTGCTGTTAGCCAAATTCATAAGGAGCTCCAGAAGGGCCAACATCTGGAGGCTCCTTAGGCCCAGGGCCGTGCATCCGTTTGGGGGCAAGGAGGCCTGGAGACCAGCCCCTCCTGTTGAGCTCAGCCTTTGGTGTGTGTTGTACATTCAGGGTCTCCACTTCCTGAGTTCTGGTGCCTTTATGTGGCCACAACCATAGCACATGATTTATTACAGTACTAACTATGTCCCCACTGCTAATACTGCCATTATTATGACCATACACTCCCCTCCTCCTTCCTCAATCTCCCACCTGGAGCCGCACACTGAAGCCTTTACCAGATACGGCCGACACAGCTCTGGCTGGTGTGATTATGTTGTTGCCTTAATGGACGTTTGGCCTCAGTAGAAGATGTTTGAAGAGGGTGGGGGAGCCATGCTGCGGATGAGGTGACAAAGTTGTTGGGACAGTGACACAAATTGTTAAGTGAGATCAGCTGTTTCCATTTGTGTTCCCAACTTGTTGTGTTGTAAACTAGTTTTCTGCCTTGTGTGGTTTACGGGTAGAAGGTCTTTCTCAGGGGGAACCAGGAAAAGTGGGGGTGGAGGTGGCTGGGAGGTAAACTAGAATTTGGCTGTGTGGCCAATCAAAAGGACCTCATCAAAGTCCCTCAGCCAGTGCTCCCCACAACCTTCCTTGCCTCTTTTCCTCTGTTTATGTAAGCGCTACGCAGTGTAATCAGCAGGGCATGAGCAGAGAGAAAGATGGATGAAAGGAGAAGAAGGTGCAGAGGTGTGGAGATGGAGTAAAGTGTTTGTGTACACAAAGCCAGAGTGAGGAGGCAGAAGAAAGAGGGAGAAGGGCAGCGGACAGAGGAAGTGAGGGGTCCAGAAATGAGAGCGTGTCCAGAGAGGAGGGATGTGGTGGACTTGTGTTTACAGGCCACAGTCACACAGAGCACTGTGGCTTTGTGTGTCAGCACTAGGACTTTGTGATGGGTTACCACTGCAAAAGAATAATCAAGACATATTTACACTACAGTAGAAAAGCATTCAACTCCTCAGGAAGTGTACCACTTTAGCATGTGAATATAGAAGCAACAAAAACCACTGTTCCTTCATCAGTAAGTCACATGCATCCTTCAAAAAGTATAAACAAGGAAAAAGGAAGTGGAAGCCCATTTTAAACACCCATTTATTCATATATACATCCCCTATTGTGCCATGTTGTCCCCTCTGAGACACCAGCTCGGGTATCCCCCTGTGATCCCCCATTAGTAACAGACTCGCTTGCAGGCAGCTGCCTCAAAGCTCCACAGAGGTATCGGATCTCCTCCTCTTCTTCATCTCCTTAATTAGAACAATTAAGAGATTTACAGGACAGATGGATGGAAATCCAGCTGGCTGTGGTACCCGTCCCTGAGGAGGACTGACGATGAGGAGGTGAGATCTGAGTGAGGCAGCACAGCTTTAGAGCATCTCACTCGTATGACTCTGGCTCCCTCTGGTGGTCGTGTATGGATACGGTCAGTGGTTGTGAACATAATCGTTTTTTTTATGTTTTGATCCAAAGGTTTTCTATTACTACTATGAACTATTATTTTCTGCATATAAATATTGTGTTCGCTATAACCTGAACCTTGTTTTTTTTAACTGAACATGCTGAGAGTTGATACATCCGTTACAGCTGGTGGTTTGTAACCTGATGTGTTCATTTTTCTACATGACTCAAAATGTTTAACTCGATACAATAAAGTACATGTATATACATATAGCGTAAAGCAAAAATAGCAAATATGTGGTATCATTTCTTTACACATAAAGTTGCATACAAGACATAACAAATCCTTTGATTTCAGTTGAGTTTTATGCAATCAAATAGCCGATATTGTGTTAAAATGAGAAAGAAAAAAATAACAAAAATTAGTAATAAAGTAATGCAAAAAGTGCAAGGAAGGATTGAAAGTAAAAGTCCATTTGCGTTAATGTTGTGATTAAAGTTTATTTAATGATTAACACATTTGATTTTTTTTTTCTTTTGGTTAATATGAATCAACTTAGCACACATATACATTTGTAGTAGATATCATTTCTTTCCTCAATACCATAACAAATACACATATATATATAAACAATTCTATTTAGCAAATGTATTAAAATGTTCTGTTTATTTGTAAGATAAAGCCTCATTTTGGAGGATGTTTAGAGATTCACAGATCTTGAAGTGGCTCCGCGCCTCTGAAACGAAGCGCTCCATTGGTCAGCCACCTGCACACAAGAGAAAGGTATTGTCAATAAACCAGGTTATCTTTAAGTGGCTTATTTTTGCTATAGAAATGTGTCACATCCTGCAAACCACTCACATGTTCAGGTTGCCTTTTTTCTGTTGTATTCCTTTATGAATAGAAAATACAAGATTCAGAATAAAGAAGGAAAACCTTTCAGATGGGTTTAGTTTACACTGTTCGGAATACTCACGGAGAAGCTTCCATGTTGTTACCATGCCAACAACCAACAGCACCAGCACCACTGGCACTGCGATGGCTGCTAGGTGACCACCTTTACTCTTGTCAACGCTCGCCTACAGAGGGGGTTCAATAAGTTCACCCTTTCATGCACTGCACATTATCACATATCTTGTAATAATTAAATGGCATGAACAGATGTAACCCTCTAGGGGGCAAAACATCAAAACAAGCTAACAGCTACCAGCTAATGTTGTTTTTAGCTCGTCAGAAAAACAATTGCCCAATGTCCCACCCTGTGGATACACAGAAATATTAACTTTAATTTGGAGAGACATTTCTGGCCTTCTCTTTCTTCAAGTTCTGTTTTGGTCTTTACTCAAACCTGAGAAATATAGCATTATTTTCACTTTTTCAGTTTTTTGTGGATTTTTCTTTTTTTTTAAACTGCCTACCGCAGGGGATGATGAGCAGAGGTGAAAAGTGACTTCATACTTTGAATGTAGACCTTCTTACGGTGCTTGTGTGTGAGGTACTTGTAATTTACTTGAGTACACATTTCAGGGAGAAATACTTTTTACTTAACAAAATCTTAATGATTAGTTTGGAAATTCAGATTAGTAAAACAGTATACAAATCAACGTATAGCTATTATTAAACATGATTGCTCCACAAGGCAGTATATAGATGAACTGGAATTAGCCCTAGCTTTACCAGCAACATTATTGGTGTTTACATTGATGCATCAATAATTATAATCCAGTTGTGTGACATATCCTTTTCTGACAATGGATCAACCAAAGATACATTTTGAATGCAGGACTAACTTTATTTCTACATTGGTTCTATTACTACTTTTACTAAGTGAGTACTTGTTCCACCACTGTTGAGTCTCAGTCTCACACAGAGTAAATGTATTGTATGCTATAAATAAAACACAATGTGCTACAAGAGGCCAACTCTCAGTGGGTTTGTCACTCTCAGCAAATTGATTAATTTAACACAGCCGTGCTATTTCTTAATATGGAAAGAAAACAATAATAATGATTGTTTTCATACTTACAGCAGCATGAGTGTCAGTAGAAATGGTGCTAAGGACATCCCCCCTCTGATGACCTGTCAGACACCCACAAAGGAAATTAGCTAAGAGGGTGTTTTTCAGAAAACTGCTGAATATGCAAAAACTAAAATGCTATCAAGGAACAAATCTGAGAGTGCGAGTAAGGGCCACTTCTTGAACTTTTCAACCAAATGCATCACTTGAGATTTATGCAATATCTATCACAGTGATAATTGAAGAACATTATGATGCATAATATGAGTATAGATTTAAATATTTGTTTTCTTTTTCACTGGGATTTACCATCTCATCTCATTTCATGTATTTTGTGTATTCTATTTCATTTCATTTTTTGTCTTACCTTATTTTATTTTTATCAAATTGTTAGATTTTCCATCTTATTTCCCATTAATAATGACATTCGGTGTTTTCTCAATGATATCTTATTGTAGAGAACTTTGGGCTGCATTTCTTGAATGAAAGGTGCTACAGTATACAATTAAAGCTTGAGTAATATAATCATAACTCATTTTAAAAACTATTGTGATAACGAAGTATGGTTCCTTTTGATGGTGTACCACAGTAACATACAATAAAAAACACAAAAACAGTAATTTAAACAAATGAAACAATTCAGAAAAACGTGATACCTCCTTCTCCAGTGGTGATGGTGAGGACGTTGCTGGCTCCACTGGTGGCCAAACTGTTCTTGGCAAACATGCGGATGTTGAATGTGGAGGGCTTCATCTCTATTATTGTGGCGTCTGTCTGGTTAGAGCTGAAGTCAATAACTGTCTTTATGTAATCCCAGGAGGCTGTGAAGAAGGGAGCAAAATAAGATTTAACATAACATACCCAGCAGGAATGTGAATTCTTTTACAGTTACAGGGAAGAAGCAAGTATGTTTTTATTCCATTAGAAATGCCTCATACCGTTAGCTGATTTGGACTCCAGGTAATAGCCAGTGATGGGAGTGTCTCCTTCAAACCCGGGGGTCCATACAATGGAAAATGTATTGTCTCTGACCTCCTTTAACTCAACCACCGGGGGGTCCGGGGGCACTAGAGACATGCAGCAACGTTTTTTTGTATATACAGCTTAGTTTATTTAGTGAATTTGAAAATGTTTCTTCTGCATATAGATTGTAATGATCATGGCATGTAACAAACCACAGCTGTGATAAATGAATCTACACTTAAGAGACACTTTGACAGCACATTGAGATCCAACTTGAATTTGGGCATTTTTCATGAGAGACTGTGGAAGACCATTTAAAGGTCTTTTAAACTATTTTTCATCAATATATTATAGGTCTCAGATATATACAAACATGTCTCTGAAGTGTTTGGCTGGAAACACCAAACAGAGCATTGCAGCATTACCCATAATCCCCTCAGCCCTGTTTCAAAAGTGCTGATTCTCTGTCTGTTACTTTAGATGAAAATAAGGAGCCCCTCCCCACGCCCCTCTGAGAGATATCTGGTTAAAAAGAACACAATGGTGCTCTAGGAGGAGATGCAGGTGATAAGGGTGGGGGGGGGGGGGGGGGGGTTACCTTGGTTGGTGATTGGCTAATGGTTACACAAGCCAAAAAAAAATTATGACATAAAGTGGCCAAAATCTGATCAGCTCATTTTCATATAAATGGATCAGGAGTCTCTTTACACAGAGGGGACACATGTTGATGTATGGAAGACATGAACAAGTGGATTTTGCATAATAGGTGACCTTTAGATAAAGTTAAATTGGATGAATTGTGGCTAAATAAATTACTATATAGGTATAATACCTGATGTGATGCCTGGGGTGCTTCCTCCCCAAACAGTGGCATCAGGAACACTCTGAACTGTGGAAGTTGTGTCAGCTTAGGACATAGTAAAAAAAACATTATTAAAACATATTTTATTTCAAGTTATTTATATTGCTCTCAAAATGTTGATAAATGATTCGGCCAATAACACATACCTGTTATCCATGTGGCAGCAGTGGAAGAAGACTTGATATTTGACACTGTAGAAGATTTGTGAACTTAAAAGAGAAACATTTGTATTAATATCGAAACTGGGATGATAAGAATGATTAAATATAAGTCATACTTTGCTATCCTCTCATGTGACCCATCTTACCCTCATCCAGAGTGGAGCAGAGAGGAGCATTTGAAGCCGGTCCTATTCCTGCGTCGGTTTTGGCCTGTATAATCACGCCATATCTGGCAGAAGGCTTCAGGTTGCTGAGGACGATGCTCTCTAGTTCCCGTGTGGCCGGCACACTCAAGTGCTGCCACCTTTTAAACTGTTGGCCTGCAGGGTCGTACTCTCTGTAGCTGATGCTGTAACTCCGAAGAACCCCGTTTCTTAGCTCGGGCCTCGGAGGCTGGATGAGAGAAAAGGATAATAAAGTATTTTACACTCCTTTTCTTTTTAAATATATCATATACATCAGGGGTGTCCAAACCTTTTTCACCGAGGGCCAAATACAAGGCAAGGCAAGGCAAGTTTATTTATATAGCACCTTTCAACACAAGGCAATTCAAAGTGCTTTACAAAAAACGAATGACATTAAGAAAATGGCATTTAAAATCAGTCATTAAAAAGAAAAGATAATAAAATAAACATTAAAAGAAAAAATACATGGATAAAAGTTACAGTGCAGTTTAAGATGTGAATAGTTCAATTAAAAGCAGCGGCAAAAAGAAAAGTCTTTAGTCTGGATACAGAAAAATATACGAAGGGCTGGGCCACTCACGAGAGGTATATTGCCTCATAAGTTCAGTTATAAGTTGGAAAAATCAATCCAATGTAGGTAAATTATTCTTGATACTTGAAAAGGCTGTTAGAAAAAACATGAATACTGTTTAATATATTTGAACATATATTTAAGTAGTACAATATAAGACAAGCAGTCATTATACTTTTTGAATTTGCTAAGGGCCAATTCAAAATGGTCCGCGGGCCGCATTTGGCCCCCGGGCCGTAGTTTGGACACCCCCGATATACATGAATGAACAATTCCCAACACAATAACTTGCTGGGTTAAAGGTAAGCCATGTAGAGAAATAAAAAATCGAATAACCTTTGGAGAAGATTTTTGAATCCATATGCTACACATGTTTAAAAGCTTTACCTTCCACGTGACTTTGATGGTGTAGGAAGAGAGGGGCTCCAGCTGCATATCCAGGGGAGGACCCTCTGGTGCTGCACATTTGAACAAGTCATCCATCAAAACTGATTTGAGTCCTACACATCTCAAAATATTTCTGAAAACAATAAATATGAGTGAACCTACCTGCTTCTTTCGTTGTGAATGTCAGAACATTGCTGGTGTCGCTCCTGCCCACACTGTTGATAGCAAACATGCGGAGGTCGTAAGCCTTGGCCGGTCGCAATTCCGCCAAAGTCAGCTGAGTCAGTTTAGGATTATAGACTTCAGTTGTCTGTCTAGAGGATACTGGGCAACGGGGACATATATTTCAAAAGATAGAATTAGCTGTAAAATGTCCAAATTCTATTAATATTGAGATACTTTTATTGTGCTTCCTTTACACTCTATGATGTGTAGATCAATCAAGTAGGATTCAATAGGTTTGCCGCCATCAAACACAGGGCTCCAGCGGACAGTGACAGTTCTCGGCTTCACCTCTCTTATCTCTACCTTCGGGGCATTAGGGCGTACTGAAAAGAAGTACAAACTTAGTTAAATGCTGAACAGTGTTGTAACAACAAGTCTAACATAGTGAGACTCCAGTGATATATCAAGAGACTTAAATGAAAACATTGTTATGTTGACTTGGTCTCTTAGAAGTTGTGAGCAACAGATACTAACATACTCCCCACAGAGATCATAATGTCTGCCTGTGGGTCTCACCTGCCACCACAGTCAGAGTCAGCTGGTGTTTGTGATCATTGAACCAGCCAGGTATTTCCACACGGCATCCATACATCCCGGAGTCGCCCTCCTCCACCTGCCTGATGGTGAGCGACACATCGCCCTCACCAATATCACCCTTGAGCAGGTACCGCTCCGACAGTCTGCTGGTCACCGTGGTCCCGTCTGCCTTGATCACCTCATTGTCACAGCCACGGTTAGGGATGGCTCCTCGACCCCAGCATGCAGGAAGCTTGCCGTGGTGCTTGGCATCATAGTTGCATATCAAAGTTACATCTTCCCCCACCGTGGCTATGATGCTCTCTGTAGATACACAACCTGGGAAGGCAGAATGGAACCTTATATTAAGTAAGCAAATATATTATAAATGAATAAATGGGCATTGTCATGACTTTCTTACCTAGGAGTAGACAAAAGAGGAGACTTCTACCTAAAGAAAACATTTTACTCTCCTTGTCTCTATCAATTTGAGGATACGGTCCACCTGCTCCACGACACTGAACAAAACCACAGTGTGGTTTCTGCTTTGAAATCCTTCCAAATCACATGATGCCGTCCTTGAAATGCTCACACAAACAACTTTGCTGGCAGAAGAGGAATGTAGAAAGAGCCATTTCCTTCTCTGTGGTTTTGGTTCCTTATCCTAGTGGTTTATTTTTGATGACTAGACAGAGAACAAATGAAGATACTCTGTCCTTGTTTTTTATCAGTCTTGATACGGACAGAAGGTAATTTAAGAAGTTTTAAACATTAAAATTCTAAACTTCTTAACTGGATGAGCAGGTTGGCATCCAAAGAGATTATACAGTCAAATGTGGAAATACATGTATTGCAATAGAAAGTATTAAAAATAACTAAACTCAGTGAAAATCAGTGCTAACTTCTATTGTCAGCCACACAAACACAACATTAAAGACGTATAATCATTATTTTAAATTCCAAAAGTATGCCCTTAAATAGAATACTGATGAAGAAAGAAAGTCTGGGTTACTCAAGGGACATTTACTGTTGCTGAGTAAACATTCGGGTCTGCCGGATGTTTAGTAACCCAGCAAAGAACTTCCTCTTCGATCACTCCCATACATTTGTGGTCGGTACTAGCCACCTCAAAATATTTACAACTAAAAAGCTGTAGATTTATTTTGTCATTTAAAATGTTTGTTGGATTGCAGAATGAGACTATCAACAATTGTGTACTTATGCACGTGGGTTCAGACAATGAAAAAATAAAATGTGACTTACAACTGTAACAGTTAGGATACATGCAGACTTGCCACAATCTAGATGATTTTCTCACATCAGTCATGAACTTTCTGTAAACACTGTCACGAGTATTTCTCTTAGCAAGTATTCCTTCCCCTAATTTCTGGGATTAGGTTTACATTGCTAAACTTCATTGAGAGAATACAACATCAATACAGCAACATAATCAGCATTTACTCTATAGTGATTTTCTTTTACACTAAGTATTCACATAAAACCAGAACTGCAACAGAAACCGAAAGGGCGACTTTCCCTCACTGACATGTGAGAACATGCTGATATCCTCCATATACAGGGTTTACAGCTAATTCTTCAAAACAAGCTCAAAAAGGGAATGTATGTCATTGTCTGTTGTGTTTCTTTGGCATGTTTGAATTACAAGATACAAACAATAAAATGAGTTAAAAGGTTGATGGACTCACATTTTGAGAGTAAGCAGTGTGTATGCAACAAACCCAGAACATTGAGGGGTGCATTCTGTAATCTTCTCTAATGTGATTGAATCCTGTAGGTGGCATTGTGTCCACAGCTATAAAACATCCACTCGTTGTTTTAATACAACAAGATTAAATCTGCTATTGAAAAAAGGAAAGGGAATCAATTAATCTGTAGGATAATTTGCATATTCTGAGCCTTCCTTGACACACATTAACCCTTTCTAAGAGCGGGAGAGTGTAAACTGCTGTTGCCAATTTGACACTTCTTTTTTCAGATTGAGTAACGGATGAGAGGTCAAAACGTTTTCCCTTTAATCTTTAACATTTCAATGGATGTATTGGCTCAGGTTTCTCCATTCTTACCTACCCTACCTGTAAGGTGAGGTAGCAATAGCACTTAGTGAAGGTTATGGAAAAAACTTTTTTGCTGAAATCTGATGGGATAAAATGGCATGCTGCCCTCCACCCAGCATAGTTCATTAAGAGCACTGTGCTTCCTGTGTTGGTTCTGAATTGTGGCATTGAGTGTGATTTAAATTTAGCAAACCATCCAGTAAAGATAAAAAAAAATAATCCGACACACAACTCACAAACTATAATCCATTCCACAATTTTGGAAAATAAAGAGGATTATAATTATTTTAACAACAAAAAAACTACCGCCCTGCCCGTTCCCCATTTCCAAGAAGACTTTAAAATGCTCGACTATTATTGCTACAGTTTTATATGTGTTCCATAAACATGCAGCATGTAGATTTTTGTTGAAAACAATATTGCCTTGTACTTTTGATTTTGTTTCCAGCAAGGTAGAGGTATGTGGGATGTGTAATTTTCCTAATGAATTCTGCACACTACACTCCAATACAGGAAAAAGATTGGTGTTTGAGTGTGTCATAATACAAAAACAAAACATTTTACCTCACTGAGAATATACCGTGTTTGAATGTGAAGTTGAGCCATTTACCTACTTTATTATAGCATTACTAAAAACAGTCATTTTTATGGACCCAAAATTGAGCAAAGAAACAAAAAGGATATAACATCAAATGTAATTTTACAATACAATTTATTTTTGCTGTTTGCAATATACAATTATAAAATGTAATCCATCTTTATTCAAAACATTTTGAGTAGGAAGAGAATTTTTTTTAGATCTATATTATCTTGATAATATTGCATTAAATCCAATAGGTGGCATTGTGTCCACACGTATAAACCATCCACAGGCTTTTAAGAGCCGTGCAATTCATTTTTACCAGACAAACAGCAACTTGATTAATCTTCAGGATATTTTCTCCGCCACACATTTGCCTTTTTTCAGAGCAATCTGAGAACTATAAGCTGCTTTACTGTGGAGAGGGCTTCAAAGGGTTTCACTCTAAAGCTGAAGCGGTGGAAAGAGCAAACACATGAAAAGCACAGACATTCAGCAAGCAGTTATTTAGAGACGCCATTGTCCTCATCATGTTCATCCATTTTGCACATGGAAAACATTATAGTACTTCATAAATGTTCTCAGCAGTTGAGATGTTGACATCTTGAAGTTTCCTCTTTGGCAGAAGTCTTCTCCCTGGTTTGAAGAAAAGCAAACATTAAATTATACACTCAGTCAATAAAAGGAAGACCCACTCAGTGACTTCAACTCAATAGACACCCACTTTAAATGTGCAAAAATGAATCTGAATGGCACTGAGTCACAAACTAAAATCCATTCCAAGCATACCAAAAGCAGAGACGAGGATAATGATGATAGCGAAGAAGAAAAGAGCTGCCACTCTGCCAATGTTCCCCACCTCCAGGAAGGCTTTAAGTTTTTCCTGCAAAAGAAATGAACCTTATCACTGTGCCATAAATAAACAGCATATTGAAAATTAATTGTATATTAAAAACTGTAATATATACTTGTACTCAATGTGTCACTCCCAGCCTATACCCACACCCACACATGTGAAAAATAATTCCTTTGAAATAAAAATGAGATTGGAAAGCTGCATTATTATTATTCTGATGATGTTTGTAATTATTATTCAGATTTTGCCAAATCTTTCTTCAGAAAATATGTCAGGAAGAAAGCCAGATTAGCCAAGACATGAGCTTTCAATAAATACAAAGCTTCCATTAGAGTTTTTTTATTTGTATTGAAAGCCAACACCTCTTTAGGTCTATACGTTCTTTCACTTATGTTTCATTAATCACGTCAGTCACTGTAGCTGCTAATTTAAATAAATCACATAAGAGTAGAGAAAAGCATTGATCTTTTTTTATAAATAGCATATTTATAAATACTGTAACATATAGTTTTAACTCACTACCAAACAACACACCTCAGTTGATGCCATTCCAATTACGTCCAATGCTAGAACAGGAACTTCCTCATCTTCAGTTGAAGCAGCAAATGTTGCCAAAAGTTCTTTAAGGAGTAAAAACCACAAGTTATTATTATGTAAAAAACAAGGTTATGCTCAACATGTAAAACAATGAACTGCATTGTTCTATCCCTGAATACAGAACATTGCTATAAAACAGCTGCCTAGATACATTATGAATTACAAAATATAAACATCTTGGTCAACAACACACATTTTAAACATTATTAATTAATGTATTTATTATTTCACAGGTGATTTCTCACCCTGGCTCACACCAACAGTAGGTCTCCAGTCCGGGGTTACTGGTTGTTCGTCGGGGGCTGGCAAAAAGAAAATACCTTAATGCTTTGAATTAGGTTCATATTCACACTGGGTGGGTTTCGTGAGCTTTACCTTCCTCCATGAGCAGGTGTGTGTTGAGCTTCAGGTCATTGAACCACCCTGGGATCTCGACCCTGCAGCCGTACACACCGGCATCACTCCACTGAGCGTCCAGGATGGTCAGCGACACGTCTCCGCCCGACACCCGGCCCCAGAGCTGGAACCTGGAGGACTTCATGGTCAGCACAGTCCCATCCGAGGAGAGGATGGTTCTGGAGCATTGGGATTTGGGCACCATGCCTCGTCCCCAACAGAAACTCAGGACGCCGCGAGTTTGGGCGTCATACCTACAGGGCAGAGTCACATTGTGTCCAACGAGGCCAGTGACTTCAACGGTGCTGGAAGACACTGTGGAGGACAGCAAATGATCAACTTAGATGATACGATGCAGGTTGCATTTGTAATTAATAAATGTGAAGCCTGCGATTGCATCCACACATGCAAGCACACACACTCCATCACACTCACACCCACAGGCAGGCTAGAAATACAAGAGAACTATAAAAGAGAGAGTATCGACTCACCTTGGGTCAGGATTGAGAGGCACAAATAAAAAAGTCCACGCATGTGTGTAGGCTATTGTATTACAATGTCCTGAAGAGATAACAAGATACACTTCTCCCCACACTCTCCTCAGTATGGATGATGTTATTTACTGAAGCTTTCACTTCCTTTTTTTGAAAATTAGGAAGGAAATCAATGTTAGTCATGTCTACATATGAGCCTGACTGCTTGTGATGTGCAAAGAGCTCATATCTGCTGGTATTACCTAATCTGAGATATTGTCTATTTAAACATCATGACCATTGTCCAGATAAACATAATCTTATGGGTATTATAACAAGAAACGTTAAAATACTTTGTATGTACACACATTATGCAATCCCACATGTATTCAGAGTAGGGGTGCAGCTTATTTTAACTATTGTATAATCTGCCAATAATTTAATTAATGATTATTTAGGCAATACAAATGTTGTCGTTCTGAAACCCAAAGATCTCAGATTAATGTGATTTTAGAAAGAAAAGCAGGAAACCTTTGAACACTGGAAAGAGCATGTTCTGCCTTTTTTGCATTGAAAATGATTTGAAGAGCACGACTGGTAAAAGTAGTTAAGGAGATTTATCTTTCGATCGTTGCAGTTCTTCTGTGGAACGTTTAAAAGAGGCCAGAAGAAGATGACACATACTTAAACAGGAAATGTTGGTGAGTAAGCTGTTTATAAGAAGCCTTATTTTCTTGTCTGTTTATAGCTTGTGTGGACTGTGAGAAAAATGGCGTATGTCACTGTTGGCTTTTGAACTGTTTCGCACTGCCTACAGCTTTCGGGGTCCCAGTCCCCAATTTGCCACAGGGGTCAATAGTTTTATTTAATCTTCAGCAGTGATAGTGTTAACTGGTGTATCAGTAAAAATTGTGGAAGCAAACTGAACATTGTTGTTATAATTGCTTATTTTCAAGACACTTTTTATATATTTAAATAAAACGTGTTTACAGTGTTAAAAATAACCACCTTTACCCATTTGCTATCCTTTATGAGTGAAAGCATTACCCTTAGCCCAATCCTATTTAAGAAACTACGCAAAGTGAGCAATAAACTTGAAATTATCAATTTGATTAGTTTAGACCCTTACGGTACTGTAGGTCACCTAGTGGTTGCATTGTGTTACATTGTAGAAAAGGTGGTCAGTTTCTTTCTAATGGATCCTAATTGACAGTCTGTAAACACGACATGGCTTCCTCCTCAGTTGTCCTTCAAGTTCTTATTTTTGTCTCGTTCCACTGTCAAGCTTTGATGTAATACGTCATTTGCAAAAGTGACGTAATTGCTCACATGTCTGCCAATACACGTTATTGCTGCCTCACAAGTGGACATATTTTAAAAGTAAGGTAAAATGCACCATTGATTGATGAGTCTATATGTATGTGCACATGCAGGTCACCCTTGAAAAAGAGATATTTTGATCTCAAGGGGCTTCACCTGGTTAAATAAAGGCTACAAACAAACAAACAAACAAACAAACATGTATCCGTCTGTTACGGTCATTGTTATATGACTAATACTAATGTGAAAGAAGAGAGAGAGTGTGTGTCAGTGAGGACAGAAGTCAAATAAATCAAATGTTGTCTTCCCTGAACTTTGTGTGCCCCCTGCTCACCTCCGACCGGCCGTCTCCACCTGTCAACACCGTCAGCCAGCATCGAGCTGCTGCAGAGCGCCGCAGATCACCGTCCTCCCACAACAACATCCTGCGCCTTGTCACTTCTCATTTTTCTTTGTCTGGGATAATCTTTGAAATGAGTCACAGCTAACAACATGTGAATGTAAAGCCTTTCAATCGACACAAATGTGGTGATACTTACAAATAGCTGAATCTAGTTTATTTAACTGTTTAATTAAAAAGAATATATGATAGAGAGCAGTTTACCAAATGTATAACATCAAGTTTCTCTCCATTGTAGTGTTTATTCTTCTTTAATATAATATATCATAAATATCATGGAAATAAATGGAAATATTACTGCACTACAGCAGGGACAATAAGGTCACGGCTCCCTCCGTAGCCTTGTTTACTTGAATTTCCTGTCTGGGCTCACATTGGAGCCGTTGTCAATCGGCTGTTGAGATAAAGGTTTAAAAATGGCCTTTAGAGATGAATAACTGGTTTGGTGCGATGCCAATGTGTCATCTCTGAGAAATCCATGGCTGGGCGACTTTTGCTGATGTCTGATAAAACAAAATAGCAAACGAAAAGGAGAAGTGAAACGACAGAGGTCATTTTTAGAAACCGTGAAGTATTGCTGCCTGGTCAGCTCCAATCATGGAGGAACTGAAGCACAGAGTGACTGAGCTTCAGTGTGACTGAGCTAAAATGAAGACATATGGGTATACTTGTAAAATACATAGATCACAGCTTCTTCTTTTTTTGTCAAATTAAGTTTTGTTAAGTGATCCATCATAGCAAATGAACAAGAGAAAGTATTGATTTGCAATATTGCTGACCATAGGGATTGTTCCCTTCAGAGAAAATTTGCTGAGCTGTCAAATAGCTCCCCGGTCTTTCAGATTACCTCTAATCCCTAAATGTGTTTTCCTGATAAAATACCCTGGAGGCATTTGTTGACAACCGGGTGTTTGCGGATGCTTCTGCCAATACTGCTTTTCAACTGTTTAACACTGAATATCAAGCCAAGTCCTAATATCTTGAAATAGGAAGACATGGTGTATTGCACATCTTTAGTATGGATGTATCTTTTTGATGTCTTCACAACTTATGTTTACTGTATGCATGTAAACAAGAAGGGGATTGTTACATGAGTATTTCTAATGGAAAAAGAACACACTGTATATAAAAAAAGTCGTTAACTTATTTGACTAATAATGTTAGTGACAGTTAGAACTGCAAATCATTACGAGGTCAATGTGAAATGTATTTATACATTTATTCAACAACTGATGCTCTGATGAAGACCTCTCGGTCACCATGTTGAACAAATATTTTGGTTTTATCCGCCCTCTGATGACAGCTTGTTTATGCCTCCACTTGTCAACAGTATTATCTAGATAAGATAAAAAGGGCCACAAAGACCACCAGTATAAACCTATAAAACCATTAAAGTGTTTTTATAGGTTTATAGTGCATTACAGTAGAGCGTTGTAGCCTAAACATGAAGTGAGGAATGTTTAAGTGACAAAACTCTAGTGGCCGTATTAAAGGTGGGGTAGGTAAGTTTGAGAAACCGGCTCGAGATACACTTTTTGTTATATTCCATGGAATGCTCTTAACATCCCGATAGCAATGAATATTTTAAGTGCTTTGACAAAAAATCCATAAAAAAATGTCATCTGTGGCGCTGTAATACTGTAAAAAGTACAACCAATCCGTTTAGCCGATCAGCCTTCCATCTCGTGCACGCACAAATGTATCTCATGCCCTCATTGGGCGTGCATTGCGCGTTCATGTGTGTTGGAGGAGGTGCTCTGTAAGGAAGTCTGAAGGAAGGGGCGGATTCTTTTCGGCTGTGTACTTTAAAATGTTAGTGCACTCGAGCCGGTTTCTGAAACTTACCTACCCCACCTTTAATGAGAGGAGCCAGGATAAGTCAGGTGACGGTATTATAGAGCATCGACGTGTGTGCAGTGAGGAGGTCGCCATGGATGGGTCAACAAAACAGACTTTAACAAAAGACACATTTGTTAATTTTCTGTTTCCAACCGACAGTCAACATTGTTTGCATGACCATTACCGTCCTAGCCCCGAGCCTGTTTTTCAGGTCTCAGGCTCGAAAATGACATTCCCAGAACAAATGACCATATCTTCCCTTCTAAAAGGGTTACATTAATAATCTTTTTTCTCAAAGTAATGATAAACCTGTGAGACGATGCTGTCCTGCTTATAGTGGTGACAGATCACAAAACACTTCAATGTGTTGTATAAAGAGTCTAGTCTAGTCTACTGTTGCTGATATATGCATTCTCCAAAATGCCAATACATGTTTGCCCTAAAGAGACACCACAAGGAGAAAACAAGTATTGTGATGGTTGGCAGGTCCATTATAACACATCTGACAAAGTCATCTTTACTGACAGCCTACTGCCCACCTCATGAGCACGGCAAAGCAACACATTCAGTAATGAGACAAAACAACATTTCCACCATCATATCAAAATGTGAGTGAAATGTAAATTTAAAGCACGATACAGCCTGGTTAAATCAACATTTCCTGTGATGCAAAGATGACATCATTGGGTTTAATCCAATTTAATCCTAGCCTGTTGAGTCAAATATAAACCCAACATTAGATTCCACCGGGTCCGTCTGCTGCGCGTTGCGGCTGCGCCGCGGCGTCCGCAAGGATCGCGGCCACTCTAGTCAATGGGTGCTATTCCACCAGACGCGCCGCATTATGGCTCAGAAGCATCCCAGAAGCGTCTCGCCGCTGGGCTCCGCTCGAAATAGGATTGAAGTCTATTTTTCGACGCGACGCAGCCGTAAGGTAATGTCATGTATATATACACACACACAAACTAATTTTGCAGACCCTATCCCTCCGTAGTCTTTCAAGTAGGAGGAGAAATGCCAGCGTTCTCCTCCGGTTTACAGGCACAGTGTAAATATGGAATAATTATGATGATGAATGCATTTTTTTACCACTAAAATACAGCAACACATCTTTGATTCATGTCGTTTATAACTGGGAGCCGGCAGGCAAGACGCTCCGCTTCTGAAATGCTTCTGAAAACGCGCCCGGTAGGGTATGACGCCAGAGGAGGCCGGACCAAAACCGCGGCGCAGCCGTAACGCGCCGCAGATGGACCCGGTGGAATCTAGGGGTTAGGCTTTACACATTCCCTCAATAAAAAAAGTTCCTTTATGGAATCACTTTATGTTGATGATGAAAAGAGTAAGCCTACTGAAATATTATAATTGTCAATTGTCACTTTTTTCAACCATGAATAAGACTGTGAGCTTTAATAGTGTTTATTTTAGTAGGTTTGTTTGTCTGTTCTCAGTCAGTTAATTAAATTCCTCTGGCCATTTATTTCTAATTTCCCCAGCAAGAACATATTCTACTATGTGTGCCTATGTCCGTTTATGTGTGTGTACTTTGTACATGATGGATTTATGGCTGCCGCTGCCGCCGGCTGTGAAGCTCCAACCCTTTCCCCACTTCTTACTTCCCACCCTCAGCCCTACTGGGAGTGTGTCTCAATGCTCCCCCTCCTTTCTCTTAATAATTTTCCACCAGGGAGACCAGAGTTCATGGGGGGTTTGAGAGCGGAAACGCCACCAAACACTCCTGCAAGACACAGAGCTGGGTGAGTAAAAAACAAAAGGAGGCGCAGTTTAAGTCGAGTGGGAAATAAATCTGTAGGTGTGAAAGAGGATTAGAAAGCGTGAGGGAGGAGAGGAAACAGCGAAAGAAGGAGCAGTTGGCAGAGGACAAGATGTGAAGATCTGTCCAAGATAGAAATACAAAAACTTGTCAGTAAAGTTGCCTAAAATAAATTGTACATTGTACTCTTTAAAAGGACGGAGAGTTAATTAATGTAATATTACTCCGAACATTCCGGTGCTTTTCTTCGCCTCCCACACAGTGTGTTGGGACGATGCCATGGATCCTGTCTCTCTTGCTCAATGCAGCATCATTATGGGAGATATGGTTGTAAAACAGAGCTTTCCCACAAACAAGCTTTTCTGGATCAATGGCTTGAAGACGCTTGTTGTAATTTGTGTTGTGTACTTTGTAGGAGATAGTGGCCTAAAAATGGCCATGAGAAGGGTAGGATGCTGAGACCTGCTTCCATGCCAACACAACGTGAGGAAGGAGCCACTGAAAGATACTCGGCCAACATCATTCTCATGAGTTCAGTCTACTTCGACATAATCAAAGTGGAAAAATGTGCTAACATAAACATGCCCTTAAAGGAAAGATGATTAGGGATGTACAGACGAGAAGAAGTTCTCCTGACCCGAGGCTCCAACTCTTTCTCTCCGCTGGGAAACAAAGTCCTCTTTTCAAATCTCACATGGCCTGGCCACCCCTACAACTAACACAGGACAGAGATGCTGAGAAACCATGTGAGGACATGAGTAGTAGCCAGTATGGGAAAGAGTATCCTGGAGTACTAAGTCCCATAGCGGTAGTGATTTAAAATGTTTGGAATTTGTCATTTTTTAAGGTTTGGGTTAGCTGAGGCCACACATTAAAGTTTTATAGTTGTTGTTTTTTTAAGTAGTTTTTTTTATCAAGTCAAATGTAAGCTCAGAATAGGGATAAAACCTCACATAAAGAAGTTAAGCAAGTGCAGTTCGCAGTGTGAATCTTGTTGGCTGAACCCCAGCGGGATCTATCAGTGTTTTTTCCTGTTGGTGTGTCCGAGCAGACAGAGCCTGACTCAGCCACAATACTGTGAATCAACCCAAGGCCACGAGTCCTTGCCGCTAAACATGGCAAGAGTCAAGGTTCATGAGAAAATGTGTGTTCCATATTTGAAAAAGTGTTCACAAACACACACACACATTATTGTTGCTGTTGTTAAATATGGTGCATATTAGGGCTGAACGATATATCGTGTCATGGCGATATGCGCATGCGCGATATTCACATCGCAGGGACGTGCGATTTTATTCATCTTTTTTATAATTTTTTTTTTCCATTAATTTTTCGGACGTGCGATATTAAGTAGGTACATTAACTCAAACACGTAATGTTACAAATATTTTGCTGCTTGCTACAAAAGGAAAACTTGCGCGGCTCTCATGTCAGGGGTACTTGAGTGAGTGACATGCAGGCTCTGCATGCACAGCAAACCACCAATCACAATCATTCTTGATCAGATCACAGCAGGCCCCGCCCCGCTAGTTTGCAGACCATCAAATCACCGGTAAAAAATGAGCGAGGCACAGGAGGACAATACCGGCGAGAATGAAGATTTACTTCCAAAAAGAAAAGCAACATCTGCCATCTGGAACTATTTTGGATACAAAAAGGTTCTTCTCTTCTTCATTCACAGATGAACCCCCTTATTTGAGGGTAAGCAACATGCATTATCATGACATGTTAGATCATGATTTAAGGTATGATGAGTCAATCAGTTAAGATCCAGACGTCCGTGACTACAATCCTTCATCCGGTTAAATATAGTTAAAAAAACTGCAATATATATCGTAGTGGAAAAAAATATCGCAATGTCAGTTTTTTTCAATATTGTGCAGCCCTAGTGCATATTGTACATCAAGCACAACATCATAAACATCAGGTTTAACAAGTCAGACCATAGTGAATAGATAGAAATAAAATATATAATGTTATCCCTCGTTCATGGAGGTGCAGCGGCAGTTTCAAGATTTCACTTTAAGGGTTTGTTAGCCTCCCAAACAAGAATGCAAAGTATCCCATTCAAAGCAGACTTAAAGGGGACCTATCATGCAAAATGCACTTTTGTACATCTTTTATACATGAATATGTGTCCCCGGTGTGTCAGGGAACTCACCAAGTGTCAGAAAACACAACCCTCTCTCTTTTCCTCCTTACCCAAATCTCTAAAAACGGGGCTGCAACGGAGCTGATACAGATTTGAATTTTTCTGACGTCAGGAACGAGGAGCTCCGCCTATACACTGTAGGCAATTCTCCACCTATCAGGGGAATCGGGGGTTGGGCCACGGCCACGGCCATTGCCGCTCAAAAGCGCTGGGGACGCTGTAGTACATATGCCAGGCCTGTAAGTGGCGCTGTAGTCTGCCACAAAAGCAGAATCAGCCCTTGCAAAAACAGGGCTGGAAAAGAGCAAATAGAGCTAAATGAGGCATGGCTAAAATGCATGATCTGTTTGGTATTATGAAAAAAAAACTTCACAGACATGTTTTATATAGGTATGGCTCTACAATATATTATTCAAATATAGCATGATAGGTCCACTTTAAACTTTCTGGAAATGAACAGGATTTACAGAGGGACTTTTATCTTTCTGTACACTGACAACCATATGCAAACAAGAATACATAACATCAGGATACAATGTTGTAATGTCAAAGGCTCTCACAAATACCCATTTTGGATTCAGAATGGATCATTTCACTAAAGATGATAAACGTTTGCATGTCTGAGAAGCACACCACAAAATGGCTCCTGAAATACTGTAAGTACTACTTTTTTGTAGAAAATGGATAACACAGTTTAGCAAGTTCTATGTGTATCTAATCAATACTTTTTAAATATGATCAATACAAATAATGTCAATGATAACTACAAACTTGGGGTAAAATGTTGTACTCTTATCATAACTTCTATCTCAAGGACAAAATATTTTGCATCATCATTTATTTTTCCACTTTTGTGCAGCCCCAAATAGCTTCCATATTTAATAACAGACAGCAGTTCGTAAACTTGACAGGCAGTAGCTTGTCAGGGTAGTGCTTTAATTAAAATGTTCAGCACATGTTAAAACAAATCCTTAACAACTCATCTTTAAACTTAAAGATGATTCGACAACTCTGTCATGGCCACTCAACTATTAAACGTATAAACTTTGGGCTGAACTGAACAAAACAGCTTGAGTCAGCAAAGTGGCACTTCCCTTTGCAAGTTCAAGCAGTATGTCTTCTACATTAGGTTCCAGGCGTTAATTATGGGCCCATTTCTGCCAAGTTACAAACTTTATTCCTGACTTGTGAAATCCAATTCTGTCCTTTTTAATATTCACACACAGCCACTGGCCAAAACAGAAGCAAAGAACACCAGTCGGATCGATAATCGGATGCGTGACTGAGATTGATTCTCTGTTTGCTGTCCAGACGGTTCTCAATCTTTCAGACCAGGGTGGGCTTATTTATTACAACTCTTTTTTTCCAAGTCAGAAAATATATATATATATATATATAGATGGAAGATAACTTAACATACCTACCTTCAACGTAAATCATCAGGGTGAACTAACAAGTCGATCACTAAGGTTGGCTGCTTAAAAAGGAGCTCCAGGACACAATGCCACATCTGGTCAAAGGTTAAATCTAGCGCCATTACAAAAGGTATTTAAACAGAAAGAGATGTTTCAGAGTTAGTTTTTTAGAGTAAATATTAGGATATGTCATCTAGCAGTGATTTAAATAGCCTCTCAAACATTGCCACTGTTTTATGTTCTGTACATTCTCACGTCCCAGCCGGTGAGCCTGCTGCGTGGGAGGCCAGGTCAGAACACAAATCAGTAAACAGACCGATGAGGCATTTCAGGAATGTCCACACACGTGCACACACATACACACATTTGCTTTCTCAAGTTGTCTTGTCTACTGTTACATCATCCATCTTCGGAAAATGACCAGTTTATTAGATTCATATGGGAAACCCACACAAAGACGGGAAGGAAAGGCACCGTCTGCATGCACGGACACAATGGGAGCTGAAGGAGAGGGCACCGTGTCAGAGGAAAAACACTCACCTGAGAGAGCAAAGGTGACATTCCAGACACCATACAGTAGATAAGGAGGTTTGGTGTACTGAAGATGTGATGACTTCTTTTTTGCTCCTGTAAAGTAAAGTACATTAAAAGCACATTTTAATATATAATTCATTCTGGGGAAGATTTGAGTACAGCTTTAGATTCTGGAGTCTGTTAGGGTAAGAAAATCAGACACAGTTTAAACAATCCCCAGTGAAAGCAGAAATAAAGACATCCAAAATGTCCATTAAAATGATTTACTACGTCATAAAACTGTGCAGCCACTTTTACAGTCTAGCTATACAGGATCTAACAAACTCTTACAATGGACAGTATTGCTGATAACTTTTAACATTTAACTTTGAGTTGTAAAGTTATTTCTTGACCTTTGATACAGCGGCTGACAAAAATATCTTACTCCATTTAGTTGTTCTGAAGCTTTCAGTCATACCACAGAAGGAGTTTGTGCAGTTGTACAAATGTCCAGGTTATCAACATTTATATGAAAATGGATGAGAAGTTTTTTCAAGTTATATTTCCGTGGAAAACCGGGCAAAACTCCATCTTTGTATATAAATATGTAACAATGGTGGAGAAAGTCCCTCCGGCCTACTTTGACTGCCCATTTTCATATTCAGTTTTTTCTATAGGGTGCAGTAGATTAGCAAATCCAGGTATATTTTCATACCATACGAAAAACATAGACCAAATGTACTTAGAATAATGACCTAATATGGTAACGTTTTTTTTTTTTTTAAATATAAAAATAGCATGTACCAACCATAAAAAGTACCACAGACATCTCTGTATCTCTGTAGACTTAAAATACAGCTAAAATATATTTATGGATACAAAGTGATTTAAAGCTTGTCATCCAGCCAAGAGTTAAGGCTCGTTTTAAGCAACTTTCAAACAGACCCGTGTGTGCTCTCTCTTTCTCTCTGCCTCCTTGTAAACTTTATCAGCCTGGGTCCAATCAGTGAAACTACTCCCTAAGTTATGCAATCCTCATGTCTCCGCTGCATTGTGTTACACCCTGTAGACGGTGTATTCTTTATGTTCACACTGCCATCTCCTTGGAAACACTGTAGATGCAACTGTGCAGCTCACTTGGCCCGGGTCTGGAGGGATGGCCTGAGTTTCTCACAGACGTCTGTGGCATTTCAATTAGGCAAGAAAAATACCTCCACTTAAGACACCCTGGAAACTATTTGAAAACCCAACGGATGTTTCTTGTTTGAGACAGGAAACCACATTGTTTTGAATGTACATAAATGGATGTAGTTTTTCTCCAAAACATGACCCTAACTAGAGAATATCATCTCACAGTGCAAATCAGAATGATGTATCCCTATTGTTTAAAGCACTCAGGATACACACTGATTATAGCTTCAGATACTTAAGAAGAACAGAGATTTGGAAAAATCACTTCCTATTTTCTCCATAACTATTTCATTTGTCTTACAAGCACACGCTTCCCTGGAGATATACACATGGTGTGCTCACTATTTCTTACATCTGTCAAAACTGCACTTTTTTTCTTCACCTCCTTTCTCATAATAAACACAGCTGCCAATAAGAGCAGAGTGCCAGTGAATGAAGGATGATTTTGTACATTCTTCTATTGTGTCGCTGTTTATTCTGGCAAGATTCTGTGGATTTCAAAAGAGCAGTGTTTGTACTGAGAGGCTGCATTGAGTCTCGTCTGTGACTCTTTCATCAATAGGAATTACAAACATGAGACTTAAAGATACATGGTGTGTTTCTGCTCAGAACATTTTGGACGTCGGAGTCGGCAAGACGCTCACGAGAAGTTCTTTGAATTAAGTGTGTGCAAAATAATACCACCTTTTACCTCACCTCTTGTGTTAGTGAAACATTGGGTGATGTTTTTTTTATTCCATCTTATATTGTGCTAAAAAATGATTTAACACTAAACCATAGCATTTAAACATTGTGCAGGGAAAAGGGCTGAATGCGGCATCAAAACTACTGTAAAAGAAACCTGTTAAACCAATTTGTGAATGATGTGATGTCGTGCTGATTAAAATATGTTGATTATATCACGTTGCAAAATGTTTCATAAGCTCTTATTAATGTTTAATGCAAATGTCTGTGTTGATGTTTAAATTATGTATTTTAAAATGACTGATATGCTAAGGGTTGCATTTGATATGAATATTAAATATCCGTCATACCACATGTAGCATCTAAACAATACATTCAAAATAGTTTACTGCTACTTTTTTGTAAGTGGCAATAGAAAAGATGAACGTTTTAACCCGTCATTATGAGAAATGGTTGATTGCACAATGTAATGGTTGCAGAATAACTACACTTCATATTATAAGCCTTTCACTATGCATCCCAAGAGATCTCTAGATAATGAAGACTAGATTAAAGATCAAAAATAGTGGCAAACAAAATGCAGTGTGTTTTGTGCTGTCTTGTCAATTTGTTTTCCAATTAAAACTGAGCACTCCAAAATCTGGTACCAAACGCTCATTTGCATATTGACGATATGATACGCATTAATTTCATACAAATGTTTGAGTTGATTGCAGTGAAGGAGTCTGCCTGTGCACGTCACAGGAGAAGGAGGAGAGACCTCCTGCTTTTGGCAGCAAAGCCATGGACTGTGATTACATCGAGCAGCATCGATAATGAATTAAAAAATATAATTAAGTTCTTGCTTTTCTCCTAACGGTCTAAATGAGTCACTAGTAGTAGGCTACGCTCTGATAAAAGGAGGGGTTGAAAAGTTGTTGATTGCCTCTCTCACTTTTAGAAGTTAAAATTAATTTAAAATCTTATTCTCTTTGCCACTCGGATGAAAAAAGATTATGTATAATTGAATGCCATTTATTTTGGTGGCACCCCATGCACACAACAGGTGGCTTTGGAAACCCTAATGTGAATCATCATTTGATCAAGAGATGAGCAGAGCTGGAGGCCGCATTACGCAGGATGAGATAGAAAGGAATATCCATGATGCTGAAAATGTGTTTGATAATTAAAAAAAAGTGTTTTTATTGAGTGCTTCAAAGACTGCTAAGTTCACAACCATGTGGAGCGAGGCTGATGAATCACACTGCGCATGTGACGATGCATTTTGCAGCTGAACAACTATCAAGTCAGGTCAGTCTCAATATTAATAAATCCGCACAGTAGGATTGACAAAAATGTTTTATAGAAATGTAAAAAGAGCTTTTAAGATAAGCCATCATAATAACTCAAGCCTTTACTGAACACAAATGTACAATCTGCGATATGTGACAAGCTGGAGAACGCAGTAAAAGCAGCTCCACTGTTTCTGGGAAATGACAAAATGTAAAATGTTCAACATATTTCTCTTGCTGACAAGCCTTCATTTTTAAAGCAGATACAGTCCGACTGTGATAAGGTAATGCTGTAAATCTGGGGCCCTCATGTTGTTATGCTCAACAGAGCTGAATATGACTGACGAGTTAGCGAGTCGCCCGGGCATGGGAACAACCCGAATACTGTGTGAGACCGGGCGAAAGAAGTGTAAGAAAACACAAACGCTCATCTGCACTTTTTAAATGTCCATTGTGTGTGTGTGTGTGTGTGTGTGTGTGTGTGTGTGTGTGTGTGTGTGTGTGTGTGTGTGTGTGTGTGTGTGTGTGTGTGTGTGTGTGTGTGTGTGTGTGTGTGTGTGTGTGTGTGTGTGTGTGTGTGTGTGTGTGTGTGTGTGTGTGTGTGTGTGCTAATCACCCTGAGGTGTCAGTGGCTGTGTGATGCAGTGTGTGGATTGTCAGACGGATGCATAGCAACAGAAAATTCCCAATTTCCAAATTATTTTTTCTCACATGTAACATTTCTGAGAGAAATGTGTTTAAAAATTAATCCAATGTAAATCTACACTTCAATTAAAGCCCAGTTGTTGTTTTTTTCAACTTGGGTTTTCTTATTATTTGTTGCAAGCACTTCCTTCAGTGGCCGGCCAACACAGCATTTAGTAAAGCTTGTCTTGTAGCTCTGTGGACATGGAGACTTTTATTATTTACATTTGTTTGGATGCTGTTTAGATTATACAATACAAATAATGGATAGAATTGGGTCCATTGAATAGCTGCAAGTCTTGCTCATTTTGTGTGTCCTGAGTGGGCACTTCAGTTAAGAGAGATATGCAAACAGTACAGCTCATTAAATATCTGTCGCTGCCATAACATTCTCCCATTTCTTGGCTTCACATTTTATTATGTGTACAAGTATTATTTTTTTAATTATGGCAACAGCCTCTCAAGCTCTCCAATGTAATAGGATTATTATTTTTGTTTTATTTTAGATTCATTGAAGATGTAACATTGACATTTTAATTGACATTAAGAAGTCAAAGTGTTTAATGGCATTATGGGGGTTATTCCCTATCTTTATTACCCCCATATGGCATCCTCCATCACTTTTAATATGTAGAGAACATCATCATATTAGTTTAGTATCAGTTTCTTTTTGACAGCAGAGCACTAACACTTCATGTTATTTAAATATAGAATTTGTTTATATAAAAATAATGAATTAGTCATTGAACTTTTGGACACTGTTACTGATAATTCATCTGGGATGTTTTTGTACAGTCGAGGAATTCTTTTACTTAACTTTTATTTTTCACAACATGATTAATCCTTTCCACTTTTCCCAACGGCCTTTTAAATGCTGCTAGAAGAAGAAGATTTTGGATTTTGAAATATTATTTATAATGTTTCACCACAGAGATGGTGATACAAACCTCCTGTTCCTTGAGTCCTACTTCTTAATGGTCTAAAACAGGGTGTGGAGAAAGGACACGATACACTACGAGAACTTTAGACACCCGATTGTGTAGGCTACATTCAGAGATGGGGTCGTTACTAAAAAAAAGTAATATATTACACATTACATATTACTTTAAAAAAAAGTAATATATTACACTACTTCGTTACTCTCTACATAAAGTAATTTGTTACTTTACTCGTTACTTTACTCGCAGGGCCGGCCCGCCCCTCCCTGCAGGCAGATCACGCAGACTGCTAAAGTTTCAAATGTTCTCTTTAGTTCAGTTTCCATTGTCGCATAAGACTGATCCAGATCCTGAATGTTTTCCTATCTGACCGTGGCTGTCCTCTGTCTCCTGCTATCTGTATATTTTGCGCAGTCTATCTCTGCTCACGCTGTTGCGTCGGCGTGTTCTCCTGCGTGTTGGTCATGTGTTGCACTGGAGCCAGACACCGCAAAGACTTCAGCCGAGCACGTACGAACTGCGCATGCGTGAGTGGCAATAACTCTCCTTACCAGCAGGCGGCGGTAGTGTGTATTCGTCATTCAAAACAGGCAACAACCGGAAAACAGAGAAGAAGAACAGACCACGTGATATAAACAAACAACAAATAGCTGTGCGTTAGCTTCACCTTAGCATGTGTTCTTTGCAGGTGTTTGTTGAGGTTTGATGATGACTGATTTTAGTAAGTAACGAAGTAACGCGTGTCGGGGCAATGTTAGTAACTGTAGTGTGATTACTGAATTATAAAAGTAACGCGTTACACTACTCCGTTACCGAGAAAAGTAATATTATTACAGTAACGCGTTACTTTGTTACTTTGTAACGCGTTACACCCAACTCTGGCTACATTTTAAATGAATCAGCCTCTTTGCTTTGCCAATAACATTAACGGTCCCCTATTATACTGTTTTTCATCAATCTGATTCTCTGTCTGTAACTTCAGATGAAAATAAGGAGCCACTCCCCACGCCCCTCTGAGAGATATTTGGTTAAAAAGAACACAATGGTGCTCTTGGAGGAGATTCAGGTGATAAGGTGTGGGGGGTGGGGGGGAGGGTGTTACCTTGGTTGGTTATTGGCTAATGGTTACACAAAATCGTTATGACATCATAAAAGTGGCCAAAATCTGATCAGCTCATTCACAGACAGGTTTTTATATAAATGGATCAGGACAAAAAGTGAACGAATCTTTTTTCCTGAAACTTTCAGAATCTCTTTAAACAGAGGGGACACATGTTGATGTATAAAAGACATGAAAAAGTAGATTTTGCATAATAGGTGACCTTTAAGCAGCTTGATGAAATTGAAATGATGTACAGCTCCATCTCATTAGGTTGTACATAGGGTTATGTGGGGCCAAACATGTAAAAAATAAAAAATAACTTCCAAACAGTTGCTTGTTACAAAAAATGGCAAAGTGTTTTGTGTGGAACTTCCCTTTGATTGCTTGTCAACACTGCAGTTTTTTGTAAGGACGTTACATTGCATATACCAGATGGTCTAAATCTCTGCCTGCAGCCAAGTTAAACTTAGCCTCTGGTGGTCTTGGATGACCCCTGCTATTATCAATCCAAGAAAACTATAAAGCTAGCATCTTTCTATCTTAAAGGTCCCATGTCATGTTTTTCCGGTTATTACCCGTCCCCTTGTGTGTTATGAAGGTTTTTATGAATCTAAACGGTCTGCAGAGTCAAAAACCCTCAAAGTACACCCTGTAGCGAGTAAAACTCTAACACAGTCTATGCTGCTCCAAAACGCCTCGTTGGAGATTTCTCATTTTCTTCCTGGGTATTGTGATGTGGGGATACCCAGAGGCCACGCCCTCTGCCAGCCTTTCACGAAACAAAGCTTCCCAAACCTTTCAGCGATTCATGCCGGATATGTACAGCGTAGGGCACTGAAGAACGATGCTGTTCCTAATTAGTTTGGACCAGCGGTAGATTCTGGTACACAACCTGTAAGTATTCATTGTTGTTTGTGTATTTATGATGTTTAAAACAAACAAGGTATCTACCACGACTGTTTAAATGGGTAAACGTTTTTCGGGCTACTAAGTTGGGATCGCGGAGAAATGCTCTCCGCAGATCCATTCTCACAGCGTTATAAACCTTTTTCTTACTCAATATCAAGCCACACTTATTGTTTTTACTTGGGCTGTGAGTGTTTGTGTGTGTGCTCAGGATGAGTTTCGCTTGTTCTCGCTGTAGCGCCGACCCGGAAGCCTGTCTGCTCCTCGCAGCAGATCGCAGCAACGAGCCTTGCAACGTCTCGACCAAGCAGAGCACACCGGGCTCACAGGGAGGGGGGGCAGGAGCTCCAACAAGCCGTTTAGGACAGAGAGTGAATACACATACTTTACAGAGATGTTGTATGAGAAACCAATGTGAGTTTGGAAAATTGCACAGTATAAATCTATTTTAGTAGACCTCAACAATGGAATTATGATCAGTAGAAATGGCCATGACATGGGCCCTTTAAGAGTACCATTCAACCCACTGAGTTACTGCTTTAAATGATGAGTAATTTCCTAAAATAATCATGTGCTTGTAATACTCGGAAAGACAAATATTATACATCTTTGGTGGTATATATAGGCCGTACAATCTCCTGCATTGTCCCTTTGATGAAAGGTATTTAAAATGATTTACTACAGATAGATTTGGTTTATCATATCAATTAGAACTGCTGTTTATTAAAAAACGAAATTTAACAAAAATAACAACCATCAATATTTATAACCCCTTGGTTTGCAGTCTTATGTTCTATGCGATGTATCACTTCACCTCAATTATAAAACTACACTAATAAGCAAAGGATGTACAGGAAAAAACACTGATTTTCTATTTTTAATTACTACTTTAGTATAATATTGCATATTGCCTAAAATCACGTCTATAGTCTTCATTTGAGCAACATGACATTTGAATTATCTCATTATTTCAAAGAAAATGATTCTTTAATGTGATGAAAGTCAATTTAGTATGTCCATTGTTATTTATCATAATAGCAATTCCCCGTTTCTAAATGTACAGTACTTAAAATTGGATCCAACACTTACGGAATATTTTTGTACTAGATCAGAAGGGTTCATTCTTGACCGGAGGAATAGAGGTTAGACTGAACTCGACAAACTCAAGGTGCGTTTATTGACTTTTGAAATAGCTTTAAACCAAATAAAACTATTTTCTTGAGCATACGAAGTTTGTCAGAGGGTGTGTGGGAGTCTTAGCAGTGCTATGGAGGAAAACAGCTTGCTTTAATGTCAACAGATCAATGTCCGAGACAACAAGTAGACTCTATCCACTGATGAAGACAGCGTGTCTTGAAAGAAAACTAGTAGATCGACCATTTGGGAATGTTTTGTCAAATCAATTATATCATGCTTTATACCTATATTGTACGCTCTAATTCAATAGGGTACATAAATAGGATTGCTGCATTTTCCAATGCCTTTAAAAAACATCTATTCTTGACAAAATTATGAACTGGATGAACCATGTCACTGTTTGTTTATATAAATTATTGCCATACAAAAAAATATATAGACTAAGACAGCTGTGGAAAAATCACATCAGGCAAATTCTTACTTGGTATATTTGGGGAAACAAACTACAAATATAAACCTCTCCTTGTGCAACATGACAGCCACAACACAAGAGCCTACAGGATGAACAAACTTAGATTATTTGTTTACAGGATTACAAGATGCAGACATGAAAAACACATTCCAGTCGAGTAAATAAATAGACCACTTTCTGTTTTTAGCCTGTGAGAAGTGTGTGCTGCTGAGACTCTGACTTACTGATCAGATATTTCGGGATTTTACAAATAACAACAAAATCTAAAAGAAAAAGAACACAAAACCATCTCTTCTGTAGTATCTTCGGCAAAGCCACCTTTGCCGAAGACATATTTGTTTTAATAGTAACAACATTTAAGAATGGGTAAATGTTAATAACTACAAGGGCAACCTAATGAACAACATGGCCATTAAATCCATATTCCATTACATGTGAGGATTGAGAAGCTTTATGATCTTAAGCAGGAATGAGTATATGTAGCGGTTCAGCGATACTTATGTGGATCTACCGGACTAAGGTCACACGCTGCCATCTCCTCAGTCTTCATCCCATAATGCTAGCTTATAAATACAGTCGATTAGTGTGTAACCATCACTTTAACGTATGTCTGGTGAACATCAGGCACACTTTTACCGACTTAATATTCTACTGGGTTAGTAATCTAATACGTGATGATTTTTCGTACTATTAATAAGATTAACCTGCGCACTTAATTACTAAAGCTGTCCAAGCAATAACGAGCAGTACATTAAACGGCAATGTAATTTACTGTATACTGTATGCACTCTACTAGTCCATCATCAAAGCAAAATCGAAATAATACACAGCAACATAGCCAACTCCTCCATCTCTAACTTCCCATTCCTGTCAAAGATTCTGGAGCGAACTGTTGCCTCCCAACTAAAATCCCATCTGGACTGCAATAACCTTCATGAACCTTTTCAATCTGGTTTCGTACTCGCCACAGCACAGAATCTGCCCTACTCAAGGTGACCAACGACATTCTCCTCTCTGCTGACTCTGGTTCCCTCTCAATTCTCATTCTCCTTGACCTATCAACTGCATTTGACACGATCAACCATTCCATCCTTATCAACCGCCTCCAGTCTTCCATTGGCATTACCGGTACTGCCCTCTCCTGGTATAAATCCTATCTCTCTGACAGACATCAATTCATCTCCATTAACAACTCCAAATCCCCCACAGCCACTATCAATCATGGCGTCCCTCAGGGTTATGTACTTGGTCCCCTTCTGTTCATCATCTACATCCTCCCAATTGGACAAATCCTCCGTCAACACCAACTCCAGTTCCACTGTTATGCTGATGACACACAGCTCTATCTCTCAACAACATCAATTTCTCCAACCATACACTCCCAGCTCAGCACCTGCCTCACTGACATTAAAATTTGGATGCAAAACAATTTTCAAGTGACAAATCGGAACTTATAATCATTGGCCCAAACTCACTTACGCGCTCAACCCAAGATTTTTCTCTTACCATCGATGGCTCCATTGTCAACCCCTCCACTCACATCCGTAACCTTGGCATCATCCTCGACCCCACCCTCACTTTCCTCCCTCACGTCAACCAGGTCACAAAAAACGCTTTCTTCCATTTAAAGAACATCGCCCGCATTAGACCCTCCCTCTCATCGACCGCTGCTGAAACTCTGATCCATGCCTTTATAACATCCCGACTGGATTACTGCAACAGCATACTTTTTGGATCACCTGCATTCACACTAAAAAAACTTCAATATGTCCAAAACTCAGCTGCTCCTCCATGACCTCCACTGGCTTCCCATCAAACACCGCATTGACTTTAAAATATTACTTTTGACTTTCAAAGCCCTCAACAACCTTGCCCCCCCCCCCCCTACTTCTGTGACCTCATCCAACGACACACCCCCACCCATCGCCTCAGGTCTGCTGAAGTTAACCTACGGCAGCCCATCAGGACAAAGTTCCGGACCTGGGGTGACAGGGCCTTCGCTGCAGCCTCCCCCACACTCTGGAACTCCCTCCCCAACCACGTCAGATCCGCCAACACTCACATCATTCAAACAATCCCTCAAAACTCACCTTTTCACTCTTGCCTTCAACTCCTAATCAACTAACCCCTTGCCCCCTTATTCCTCCTAGCTTAGCACTTTCTACTTTTGTTGTTATTTTGTTTTACTTGCTTGTAAGCGCTTTGAGCACCAGGAAAAGCGCTTTATAAATGTAATGTATACTATTATTATTATTATCATATGGCCCTTAGGTTTATAACTGGACGTGGCTGTATCGTTTATTGTTTGAGATTGAGAGAAAAGAAAGGCACTACATTTGCATACAAAGCACTTCTTGAAAAACAACCTGATTTTAAACTTAACATCAAATTCCCACAGCTCTAGGTGTCAAGACAATTTGTACCTTCGAATATCATCATGTTACTACTGAGTTTGGAAAACTGGCCTAAACTTTGTATAGATGTTATTTATATAGATTTAATATTTAAATAAATAATAATACAAATATGTTCTATCAGTGAAGGTAAATTAATTGCAGTCTCCCTACATCCACAATTCATTTTCACAAGTCATTTTAGTTTTCAGCAGCGGCGTAGGCCCACCCAGCATGTGGGTGGGCCTGGGCCCACCCACATGCACGTCTGGCCCACCCACAGCCAATCAGCGCTTCATAGCGCAGAGCCGGGAAGCCCAGAAGGAAGTGCCACAAACTGCAGTTCATCTAGTGGCCGACAGGGGATGGATACAAAAAGGAGCAATTCCCATAGACCCCCATGTTAAAATGCCCAACTTTACAGCAGAAATAAACATATTTCTAGCCTGGATCCAATAAAACTTATTCTGGATATAGTTAGATTCCACCTTCATGACAATGGAATAGGGAGTGCATTTTTTTACCGTGAGTTGAATGAAAGTATTATTTCTTCTTGAGGTTTGCAGTTTAGCGTTGTAAGGAAATATTTGTATGTATTCATGTTAGCAAACTATGAATAAGCTTAAAAGGGGAAATGATTTGTGAAGAAAACAGTGAATATAAGACATTGAGCTGTCTCAGGCCGTCCGCATAGGAGGAAAGGGGGACAGCTCGTACCACGGGAGCCAGTGTGCGACGGGGAAACCACCTGCTAGGACCAGGGGACGACATCGAGACGGATCTGGGTCTCGTCATGGAGGTCGACACGGATGCTGTCATCAGCGGACTGGAGGAGAAGGACCTCGAAGGACATCCATGCAGCAGACGACTTGGAAGCGGCTGGCAGTGGGCTGGGGGACTTGTCGAGGCAGCAGAGGAGTCTACTTCTCTCTGATCAGTTCCACCCGTGAAAAAACAGTGAATATAAGACATTGAGCTGTCTGAGTGGAAAAGTACAGTACGGTGTTAAAGTCCAACTGCTGAGGAGCCTCAGTGGAAATATACGGTGTCAATACTGTGTGGTACAAAAACGCGGGGTCAACCAGATTAAGAACAGAGGCATCCTGTTATGTCCAAACTGATAAGCCAAAAGGTTGCAGAACTCATTATTCTCACACTAAATCACCCACCAAGCAGGCGCAACAGTTCACAAGGGCAGTCTTGTGAGTGAACTCAGATCTAGGAGATAATGAAGCTAAGCTACTGTGATTGGGGAAACTTAAGAAGTGAGGTGTTGGAGATATTTGGGCAGCCAAAGGCCAAAGGTCTGGAAGGGAGGCTCAGATAACTCCCCCATTGTTAGCAATGTATAAAACACAGGAACCACGCTGTATTCAGGCTCTCTTTCTTTACTTTGGCTGGCTCACGTGAGTATCAGGTAAATGTGGGATCCCACAGATAACTGTATTTAATTTGTACTGTATTGATTGTATTGCATTGTCATATTACCATTAAAGTGGATTATTGTTAAACGGTTAATTGTATGCTCTGGATTCCTTCCTGTAAGATAACCAGCTTGTTAGGGACGCACAGAGATTTGGAATGCGGACTAGTTGTCCCACAAAATCTCTTACAAATGGTGACCTCGACGTGCCTGATAAACAGAGCTGTGGAAGAATCCGGACGACCGGAATGGGTCGGGAACAAACACTTTTAGACATCTCAGACAATCAGCAGGGCCCTGCAACTACAAATAAGGTAAAACTTTAGGATTGTCTGTAGGCGTTTCACAGTGTTTTTGAAGTTTAAATGGAATATACAATGCATATTTTACTATGTTAGGAAAGTTATATAAAACACGTGAACGTTGATCGCACGGTAGACAGAAAGTCCGGCGTAACGAAAAGTAGAGCAGTTTGGCGTGGATCTCAGGTATACTTATTCCTGAGTGGCGTGGAAACGGTGCAGTTTGTGGGTTGCGAGGTTATATTCCTGCACGACAAAACCTGGAAACTCGATATTTTAGATCGGGTCGCCGTTTAAAACTGGGGTTAAATAGCAGACCAAGGCTAAAAGCTAAGTGCCAGCGGTCTGGTATATGTTGAATCGAGGGGAAAGAGAACGCAAACCTCACCGAAATTGTGACGGGACCGGCTCTCAATTTCCCTTTGTCTGTAAACTTAATTTGAAAAGCTAACGTGTGATAAAGGGCTCGCTAAGACCTGGGTTCATCATTCACGGTCTTGCTTGTCTGTTGAAATACACATCACATTATCAAGCTGGACAAACTGTACGGGGAATAAATCTGTGTGATTTTTTACCTAAAATACCTGTGTGAGCGATTGTCTGTGGAACTCAGACAATGCACTCAGAAGAGTGAAGCTCATTTGTGCTCTGCTGCTGCCATCTAGTGGCTGAAAGGGGGGGGGGAGCACGTTGAATAAGATAAGGGAGAAAAGTCAGATAAAGATATGCGAAGTCAGGCCGGAGGCGGCTGGAGGCGTGGGTTCGAGAAAGCCCCCACTTCACAGCTTTCCTCTGAAAAAGGAGGGAATAACATTGAAGATTAATAGATCAATGTGTCGTAGATATTTAAATAAATAAGAAACATTGCATTGTGAATTTCGTGGTATTTGTCATTTACTGAGAAGTTTACTTATATTTCAGAGGCATTTATTGCATACAGTATCGTTGAGGGAAAGTAATAATAGCTTTTGCTGAGTATATGAAGCAGGTTAAAGTTTGATTCAAATTGGACATAATAGTGGATTATTCCACCTAGTGTTTTTGTAATATCATTAGTAGACATTAATTGTGTTTGTAAGTTTATGAAGAAAGAGTAGAAAGTAAACGGGAGGTTGTTATAAGGTTGTCAGTCAGAATGAATCTGTTAAATGGTTACGCATGACAGAGGTGTTGCACAAACGCACAGGTGATTGATGAGAGGAAACTTGAGCCGGCCGCTGCAGGGCACAGGGAGGAAAGAGAAAGACAAGTAGATGTTTTGAAGAGTTCAGAGAGAGTAAAACTTGTTTCTAAATAATGTCATATTGTTTTGTGAGTAAACATGACATAAAAATATATTTACTAGATATAACAACAACATGCTTAACTAGGTTGACAGAAAACTGATATTAACCAGTTTCAGCAGCTACTGTCCTATCTGTGTTCTAAAGAGAACATATTTTGCATTTACAATTCATATTAAGGAAGTCCACAATTGATACCATTAAAGACCGTTTTGGATTAATAGGGCGTGTCTGTCAGACACTCGTGCTCAGATGGAATAAAGTGTTGAGATGTTCTCAAGAGTGGGAGTTTTCACAACGCTTTTTAGTTTGTATTGAGACAATTAAGTGATAAGGACAGAAAACTGTTCCGTGATGATTTCTTTAGGTTTGAGCTTTAGTAATGGAGATTACATTTTGTGAGGAAACCTTTCCGGCAATAATAAGTGTTCAAACATATATATTCATTAAATATGATCAGATTACTTGTTTTTCAATTATAGCGCTAAATACAGTTAGTTTTGTATTTTGTTACAGATCTAACCTGCTTGTAACACAACTTAGATAAACAATTTCAAAAAGAATAGAATAAGCAAGTGGTTAAAGGGGGTTTCCTGTCTGGCTCATTTGGTTTAGAACTAGAGTAAGGAAGAATAGTGTTTTATGAGAACTGTCATTCCTCATGGTTTCTAAAGATAAATCATCAGTTTGTATGGACTTTGATGTAGAGAGGGGATCATGGTGGAGAAGGAAGACCTTTTTTGGTTTCAAATTAAAGAAGATTTTAAAGATGAAGTAAGCAGGACTTCAACTAGACAAAAGAGATTTTACAATGTGGTTTTACTACTTTGAATGGAGTAAAGAATCTGGGTAGACTACTGCCATTGATTTGTTTTAACATTCACATGTTTCAGCATTCCTGACCATATAGACACTCAGCCGTTTTATTTTGTAACCCGTTGGGAGAGAGATTTAAATTGAGTTTTTCTCAGTAGCTGAATGTGATTACAGCAGCATTGGATAGTTCTGCACCACCTTTTGGGTTCTCTGAATCAGTGTGTTGGTGAAGAGTTGCTCACTGCGAAATGAAGAAGTGTGCAAAGAATGCATCTCTGAGGAGATATTGACATTATGCTTGTGCCTCGTTGTCAAGGCAACAGTGGTGTGAAGAGGTACTGCGGTTTTGGGGGATTTCTGCCGTACAGAGGACAACGTGTGTCTGCCAAGTGATTCCTTCCCTCATCTCAAAGCCAGGGAGAGTTTCCTTGGAGCCCACTGACCAGGGCCGGTCCTAGCTTTTTTGGGGACCCTGCCACTGACTACAGCTGCATCACTGACTGTGCTCATTATGACAAGATCTGGAGACATGCTTGTCTCAGATTGTTCTGGAGGAAGGATGCAATGATTTTACAGCATAATTGTGCAAGAGTTTCCCGGTTGGTGGTGTAGAAACCTTAATGCTTAGTGTTTAGATAGGAGGCTGCTTGTTTATATGATGGTCTGGAATGCTGAAAAGATTAAAGTTTAATATTTTTGGTTAGCAAACAAGACATCTGATTATTATGTCACACATAATAATCTTGTTATAGAAACTAGCTATGGGTAAAACGTGTGGTTGTTATACCATTGTTATCATGAACAAAAGATAAATAAGGAAATAGTATCTGCTTAAAGATGAATGTATTTCATATCCTAGAGGGGATTAGTTATTGTGAATACTTCACAAGGTATCTACTAATGTATTGTAAAGACCTTGAATTGACTTGATAAATAAGTGAAGATAAGAAGATGTATTGACCATAAATTAGTCAATTGGTAAATAAAAAATAGCGGAAAAGAGGAGAACTATTAAAGTGAAGTGAAAAATCATTCTAAAACACACTGATAGGAAAGGGGGGGGCATGAAGGACGTATGCACTCGACTTTTTATTCATGTGTGAATTTGGTAGTGTTTTAATTTGTTACAGTATTGATCAGTTCAAAGGGAGAGTTTTAGTAACAGCTCTATAAGATCAGACAAATATTTATTTATATAGGTCATGTTGAAGGGAAAGCTGGTTCTAAACAAAATATAGTATTTCAATTTGAGGTACTGGTTTCACCATTGTGGCATAGTTATTACCATAGGAGGGCTTTCGGATGGACATACGAAATGACTTCTGTTTTTAAATCCTTGATGAAATAGGGAGTAATTGTTGCATGTTCGGACACCCAGAGTTCCACGCACTATTAAAGAGGGTAACATTGTTCTTTAAGTGCACCAGAATTGAAGATAAATTGATAGAATGAGTTATGGAATACATAGCAGAGCTTTACAGATCCTAGTAATGTTTTGACACAAGATAATAGTGATGTACACAAGTTTCTGAAATAGATCTATTAGTCATTTTAATACTAATTAGGTGTAAATGAATTGCAGTAATAGTAGTAGTACAATAAGGAAGTGACATTTTTTGGCTAACACTTTTCAGGGAATTTGGGAAACCGCTGTTCCAATGAAAAGTTAGAGATATCTTGAACATTATAGTTGTAATTGTGAATTAATAAATGATGGCGCTCCATATATACAGATTTTTATAGACGGAGGATGCTGGCCTGTGCTGAAAGATCGGAGTCTCTGCAGAGCACGACACATGGCCAAAAAGACTGAGACCAACTGACCTTTGACCCTGACCGACAGGGTAACTTGGGAAGGCACTCTCAATGACTGACTCTGAGGTGTACCTGACCAAACCTGACTTTACAACCTGACAGTGTGAGTGTGAGTGAGTGTATGTCTGCATCTGATCAGTGCAACTGCATGATTTAAAACGATGACTAATCAAGCATGTTTTTGGACTAACACATAATTTTTGTGTGATAATAATGTGTGAAATGGGAGGTTTCCTAAACATTCTACAAAAGGGGAAATCGCCCACATGGGACCCGTTTCTAATCTGCTTGATGATATTTCACTCCCACAGGAGGTGGCGGTTTGCAGAAAGTGAAACTCAAACTAAAACATGAAGATTCTGTTTCTTTTAGGACTGAAAGATGGAGAGAAACACTTCATTTCACTGAAGTGTTTACTGTGGAAATGATTGATGTACATTTGGGAGAAATGTTTGGTATTGTCTTATAATCCATTATGACCTGAAGGTTTTCTTCCCATACAGGATTTTGTTTACACATGAGTTAATGTGTAAAAAAGGGGGAGTGTAAACTTCACAATGTACATTTTTGATTTAGGGACTGAAAGGAACCTGCTGCCCCAACTCGGATGTTCAATCTGACCATTGATTGACAGTTTTAGAATTGACCTGCTCCATATCTGGGGATAAGATACTGTTTTATGAATGTTGACATGTCTCTAATATTGATTGAGTTATAACAGGTAACACAGATAAAGAATCAGTGGCCAAGGGGCTACCAGAGAGATGTAATTCCAGAATGGAATACTGAAGAAGCTGACCTCGGGATAATATCTAAGCACTGACGGGTAGAAGCAGTATCACCAGGAAGCCATTCACTTTGTTAGTATCGTGATTTTGGTTGTTTTTGAATCCATAACATTAGTGTGTTTCTTTACAAGAAACATTAGCAGTTCAAATCATATCTAGATTTTTAATGGGATCTCAAGGATTTCATTTAAAAATAAACACAGATGCTTGTCAGAAATTCAGAGCTATTGAAATATGTTATTTAGTTTACCTAAAGATGTTGGGGTTCTTATTTAGTTGGCACAGTCCAAGTATTAAGATTCTGAAGCTGCACAATTAATTTAGAAAACCTGTGCACAGACATCTGTTGTTTTAAGACACCCCACCAACAGGCTCCAAGTGGCCTACGCAGTGGTGGGTCAAACGGCTGAGGGCCCCAGAGCCCAGAGCGTAGGCTTGAGGGATTTGGTATCAGATTTCTCCACACAGGTTGTTGACGCCAAAAGGGGGACCGGAGACGCAGGAGGCTGAAGGTCATCGGGACAAGGTGGATCAACCCCAGGTGCTCCGGCCCCGACCGAGTGACCCAGCGGATCTCTCAGGCCGTCCGCATAGGAGGAAAGGGGGACAGCTCGTACCACGGGAGCCAGTGTGCGACGGGGAAACCACCTGCTAGGACCAGGGGACGACATCGAGACGGATCTGGGTCTCGTCATGGAGGTCGACACGGATGCTGTCATCAGCGGACTGGAGGAGAAGGACCTCGAAGGACATCCATGCAGCAGACGACTTGGAAGCGGCTGGCAGTGGGCTGGGGGACTTGTCGAGGCAGCAGAGGAGTCTACTTCTCTCTGATCAGTTCCACCCGTGAAAAAACAGTGAATATAAGACATTGAGCTGTCTGAGTGGAAAAGTACAGTACGGTGTTAAAGTCCAACTGCTGAGGAGCCTCAGTGGAAATATACGGTGTCAATACTGTGTGGTACAAAAACGCGGGGTCAACCAGATTAAGAACAGAGGCATCCTGTTATGTCCAAACTGATAAGCCAAAAGGTTGCAGAACTCATTATTCTCACACTAAATCACCCACCAAGCAGGCGCAACAGTTCACAAGGGCAGTCTTGTGAGTGAACTCAGATCTAGGAGATAATGAAGCTAAGCTACTGTGATTGGGGAAACTTAAGAAGTGAGGTGTTGGAGATATTTGGGCAGCCAAAGGCCAAAGGCCTGGAAGGGAGGCTCAGATAACTCCCCCATTGTTAGCAATGTATAAAACACAGGAACCACGCTGTATTCAGGCTCTCTTTCTTTCCTCTGGCTGGCTCACGTGAGTATCAGGTAAATGTGGGATCCCACAGATAACTGTATTTAATTTGTACTGTATTGATTGTATTGCGTTGTCATATTACCATTAAAGTGGATTATTGTTAAACCTGTGACCTGTCGGGTAACCCGGGGGCAGCCACTCTGGACGAGATGGCAGCAGTCACGGACATTTGCTGCCTCCCTCAAAAGGTCCAGCCGCTGCTCTCGCAGCAGCAGTCCTCTGCCCAAGCTGCCTCGAACTCTGCGCAATTTAAAACACCGAAGACGCAGAGGTCGCAGCCCACCCCGAGTCCCCAGCCCAGGCTGGAGACAAGGGCAAGTTGGCCTGAGAAAATCTCCGGTTCCGGCTGCAGCTCAGGCTCAGCCAACCCAGAATTTCGGCCAGCAGTCGAGGAAGAAGAAGCGAGCGGCGTGACAGCCCCTCGAGAGATGCCTAAACATCATCCTCAAGTCCGCACAAACACATGTCACATGTTGATTGATTCCTCTGTCATAAATCATTTGCCGCTGACGCATCCAGGCTTCAGGCCGAGGGCGCAGCTCAAAAAAATGAAAAGAAAATCAATAAAACCAATAAGCAGCCCGCCAATTTTTTCCCCTTTTGAGAGCAGCTCCGGCATCTCTCAAAAGGCGGATTATTGACGGGTCTGTGAAGGCACCACCGCCACGCGCAGTGCCGGCTGGGGCTTTAAGGGCACCACCGTCACGCGCATGCGCTGTGCCGGCTGGGGTCGTGAAGGCACCACCGTCACACGCATGCCGTAAGCGTGACATCTCAGCTGGCTCTAAGGAGCATACAGCAGGAGATACTCACGACATCTGCCTGGGCTTCTCAAAACAGTTATACTTTATCTGTTTTCACAAACCCAGAGAGAGTCAACCCATATGCTGGAGAGAGAGGTTCTCTCTCTCCTAGAAAGAAGGGTTTTATCTATAATGCCCACCGAGCGGAGTCAGATTACGGGGGGAAATGTCCTCGTAAAGCACCCACTCAACATGGTCCTCATAATAAAACTAAACCCCGCGCGCCACGGCGTGGGGAGAGTATTGGTTATTATGTAATGCGTAGTGGCACTACACCCAACTTTTCTAGTGCGGGACGCGCCTACGGGTGCTGTCTTTTCACGGAAGGTGGTCACCACGGACGCAGGTCAGACAGGCTGATAGGGTATTTACGAAGGTCGCCCGGTGAGAGGTCCCTAGAGCAGAGACCTCCAGCGGGCACACGTAAACTACCCGGAGCTTTTAGCGGTGTTCCCCACCCTAAAACGCTTCCTGCCTTCTCTCGGAGGACACCATGTCCTCGTGAGGACAGACAACACGATATCGTGTATGGTTCATACACGATATCGTGTATGAACGCAACCTCCCTTGGCGGTTCACCCCGTGAGTGGTACAAACTGAATACAGTGGGACTCCCTCAGAAGGTGATAAACACTATTCAGAGTGCGAGAGCTTCCTCCACCAGGTCTCTTTACGACTGTAAGTGGAGGGTGTTTGAGGAGTGGTGCCTTCAAGAAGGACACATCTCTTTTCAATGTCCTGTCGGGGTGATTTTATCATTTCTACAGGACTTGATCGAAAAACACAGAGCTTTCTCCACGATCAAGGTGTACCTGGCTGCTATTGCTGCATGCCATGTGAGCTTTGAGGGTAAGACGGCTAGCCCACATCCTTTGGTTTGCCGTTTTATGAAGGGAACTCGCAGGCTCCTCCCTGTTTCCAGGTCGCTGGTGCCCTTATGGGACCTGGCAGTGGTTCTAAATGGGCTCAAAATGACCCCATTTGAACCCCTGGAAGGAGCTGACATGAAACATCTGTCACTCAAGACAGTGCTGTTACTGGCCCTGGCATCCGCCAAGCGGGTCAGCGATATCCATGCACTGTCTGTACATCCCTCATGCACTCAGTTCGCCCCAGAGCAAACGAGAGTGTTGTTGAAACCCAACCCTGCCTTTACACCAAAGGTGGTTGGTTCGTGTACCCCAATTGACATTGAGGCATTTCCTCCGCAGCTGGTTTCCTCCGGGGAGCAGCAGCAGGATCTGTTGTGTCCAGTCCGGGCTTTACACACATATATGGACAGATCAAAAGAGCTTCGTCTTAATGACCAACTCTTCGTGTCCTGGGCTAATCCTCACAAGGGTAAACCTGTTACTAAGCAACGGCTCTCCCACTGGATCGTGGAGGCAATTGCTTTGGCCTATACGAGTCAGAATCTGCAAGCACCTTCGGGTCTGCGGGCTCACTCGACTCGGGGCCTGGCTACATCCTGGGCTTTGTTCAAGGGTGTTTCCATCCAAGACATCTGTGCAGCGGCGAGCTGGTCCTCGCCGCTCACTTTTGTCCGCTTTTACAGGCTAGACGTCTCCGCTCCAAGCGTGGCCCGAGCAGTGCTGGGCACCTTGTTGAGTCGGGACTCCACCTGTTAAATTCTGGTTGATCGGTGATCTTCGAGATAAGCTCGTCTGGCAATACGGGAGCTACAATATCCCATAGTGAGACATCGAACGGAGTGTTATGAATGAGAACTATAGGTTACTTACGTAACCCCAGTCCTCAGAGTAACATGAAGTGAGATGTCTCACCAGACGGCCCTCCTTGCTATGGTGAAGCGAGAAGAGGTGCTTATTTTGAATGACGCATGCATCGTGGCGCAGGCTACTTATAGGGGGTGATTTCCCCTGACGTTGACGTCAAGATCACCAGCCAATCAGGATTGGCGTAATGAGATTGATGCTTCTGTTTGCTCCGCGATGAGGCGCATCCCATCTCACTTCATGTTACTCCTAGGCCTGGGGTTACGTAAGTAACCTATAGTTTATTTTTGATTTGAAATATTATGTATTTAATTTAAATAAAAAGCAATGTTAGTTTTGTTCACAATTTGTTTAGTTAGTTGACCTTATTTTTTTCTCCAAAAGAACCGATAAAAGTAATGTTAAAGGACCGGATCGATAAGACATAGACATACTTTATTGTCATTTCAACAAGACACAGAGTACATTTTAATTATGTAAATGATGCTGTATGATGTCCTTTTGTTGTTCTATTTATGTTTTTATGTTTCATGTGGAACTACTTGAGCAGGTCTCCCTTGAAAAAGAGATCAATGATCTCAATGGGATTTATCTGTATAAATAAAGGTTTGAAATGAAATTAAATGAAAGTGTAGCCTACTATTAAAACGAAATTTCGTTGTACTGGCTTACAGGAACAGGACAATATAACAACTTGCTAACATTGTACATATAAATAAATAATAGTGACGTGGTGCTGATCAAATTAAAGATAAAGTGTGCGTTTAAAATATAAAGACTTACTATACATATAAATAAAATAGACATACTATGTAACAAATATGTGCTCTTTACACAGCGTAATGTAATCTTTATGTTACTGGTCTACTTGCTGTTCAGCTGTCTGATGGCTTGGGGGAAAAAGCTATTGCAGAATCTGACTGTTCTGCTCTTAATGCTGCGGAACCTCTTGGAGCGCAGCAGGGAGAACAGAGCATGGTGAGGATGAGTAGGGTCTTTAAAAATGTTCTGGGCTTTTGTCAGGCAGCGTTTCTGAGCGGTGTCTTTGATTTTGATTTTTGATTTGATATACTTTATTAATCCCCGTGGGGAAATTGTTTCTCTGCATTTGACCCATCCTAGTGTTAGGAGCAGTGTGCTGCCATTTTGAACGGCGCCCGGGGAGCAGTGAGGGGAACGGTGCCTTGCTCAGGGACACCTCGGTAGCACTTGGTCTTGCCGGGACTTGAACATTCTGAGGCCGCCGTGCCTATGTTTTTAGTTTTCACTGCTAATTTATGCTTATGTTCTATTAGTGCATTAAAAAATCATTAAAATCATTAATGAAGTTTCAGCTCAGACCCCACGCTTAATATGTCTCCCCCTGGCCCACCTACATTTCTCCAGGCCCACCCACACAATAATTCCTGGCTACGCCACTGGTTTTCAGAGACATGTTTTTATACAGAATACTTAAACAGTGATGCTTGATTCTTAAAGGTTCTTCCAAAAGAAATATAAAACCATTAATGTTCCCTTAGCTCAGTGGTTCCCAACCTGGGGGGCGCAAACACAAACATTGTTTTCTCCTAAAATCAATAAAATGGGCACATTTTCAACACAACCGGCAGTTAAAAGAAAAGTGGACGAGCCCACGACAAGCCTTTCAGCTAATGCCCAAATCAACAAAGTATGATGAGGCATACATCTCCTTTGACATCTAACGTGTTCGGTGCGGAGATCTCTCTTTCTCTCTCTCTCCTGTGTGGGGGGCGGGGCCTCACAGACTTGCTGCACTGCTGCAACGCCGTGCACACAGAGACCCGCCGGTGGAGACCATCAGTGGTGTAGTGGTCGTTGGACGCGGGGGATTATGGGGGTTATTCCCTATCTTTATTCAAGAGCGTGGTATTTAAATTTGAGAGCATACTTTATGTATTTATTTCCCTCAAACCCTGTCCTCGCACTCAAATAGTGCCTGCTTGCACTTAGATTTGCTCTGCTTGTGCTCAAACTGTACGCTTGCACTCAGATATATTGCTGTTTACAGATTTGTTCTGCTCTTTATTCTGTGCGAGCTCGAAATTTTTGTGCAACAATCCTGTCAAAATCCCTCAACCAATAGGAGGCCAGGTGTCCTTGCGGGTGCGTTCGCTTTACTTATTACAGCGTCCCGTAAGGGAAAAAAAATGTTTTGCGAGATATCACAAAACCTTTGCGAGATATCGCAAAACCCCTTTGCGAGATCTCGCAATACTTTTCATTTAGTACTTCCTGGTCAGCTACGGCAACACAGAAACCACAACAATGGAGTGGTTCATCGATTTTACTTTGAGCTTGGCCTTAAATATAAAGATATAACATCAGTGCTTGGCAATAGGCACGGGTTTCACACATAGACTGTATATATAAAAGGGTTTCACATAAGTGAAGACACCTCAAGAAAACACTCAGAGCGAGGGGACATGCACGTTCCTCTGAGCTGAGTTATTGACAGATTCGAATTTCGCAGATCAATAACTCATGAACATAATGTTGTAAAAATACAAACAACATGACTTTACAATCATAGCAAGCTAGACAACGACAGAGTCGTTTTTATCAGAACAGTTCGATACGCCGTCATCCGAGCTAAACGTCTTCACAATAGGTCACAATCTGCAGCTGGAGGAAGGAGAGGAGTGCTTACCGGGCTGCAACCCCGTTGCAGTCTACAAACTGCAACGGGGTTTTGCGAGATATCGCAAAAGTATTGCGAGATCTCGCAAAGGGGTTTTGCGAGATCTCGCAAAGGGGTTTTGCGATATCTCGCAAAGGTTTTGCGAGATCTCGCAAAACATTTTTTTTTTTTTTTTTTTCAAATAATTGTTTTCTTCTTCTCCATGTCCCCTAGGGGGCTCCGTATGGGAACCACTGCCTTAGCTGTTCACTAACATAACCTGCTAATTTGCCACAGAGGTGCTATGTAGAGTACTGTCTTTGTTCTCATCCGGCGTCTAAGAATAGGAAGGCTGGCATTTTGTTACATCATTATAACTCCCTTCGTGCCAATACAAAATATCCCTTTATTAGCCAAATATATTTTACACACACCAAGGGACTGATTTGCTGCAATCCAATGTCACTAGGAGTCGGACCTTCTCTAAGATTAAAAGGAATAGCCTTGGCCTCAACAGTGTAGGAAATCTAATCTTGACGGTGGACTATATGGCTTTGTCAGTTGTTGTTTGTAAACACACAACACTCAAAGTTGGCCCCTCCTCCAGGGCTCACGGAGCGAGAGAGAGCAGCAGTGGTTGAGCGAGCTTGAGTGTGAATTGTCGTTAGCAAGAACAAAGCAATACATCTGAAAAATAAAACACTATTGTCTGATTGTTTCATGCCAGTTACATATACCCACACCAACACAAACCTGTGAGAAAGTGCCAGATGTTGAATGACTGCATTTACAGCACATGCTTCATCCTGCTGTGGCCGGTCAGCTCTGCATGAGAGCATGGCTCGGCTCGGTCAGAATGACATGCCGACAGCAGCACACAGCAACCGCTCTGTACACAGCTGAGGAGAGAGAAAGGCAGAAAAGCACTGAAGATAAAACACAGCAATGTAACAGCCCGTTCTTCACCACTTTGTATTCAGGGGCCGAGGGGCATGACAAAGTGAGGACAGGCTGTACACCCTGCTTATTGGCTGAGGGAAATACTTTGTGAAGGGCCTAAAATATCAGAAACACAGGAAAAGAAAGAGGTAAAAATGAAAAAAATGTGATAGTTGGCAGGGAACTTTTGGATTTCAGCCTTTGCAGAGCATTTAGATGTACAAAAACACATTACAGCAAAGAGAAACACCATAAAAGCATAATAGGGCCCCTTAAAAACAAAAGGTTCTCACCTCTAGTATCCAGCAACGCACATACAGTATTTCTGTTTCTAGATGGATACTTTCCCTCCAATACAATGATGGATTTGAACGTTATTGTTTTTTTTGGTGGTGCCATCAGCATGGCTAGATATGACTAAACATTCAAAAGATAATAGAAATATAATAGACCCAAAGCCACAAGTGGATACATTACTATATATACACTGTAAAGAAGCTTGTAAATCGAGCTACACTACGTTTGGTTCAGACATCTGCACGTGTTTGTAAGTGATGTGTTAAAATAGAAGTGCTCATCAACAATGGAGCCATATACAGATCCACCTTAAACTCTAGCCACAGGCATACATCGTAATCAAGATAATTGTTGTTTTACTTGAAACAAATAAAGATTATAGTGCGAAGAAAGCGTCAATACCCAATACATAAACGACCAGAGAAAACACTGCTCCTAACTTTTTAAACTCACAGTCAATCATAAGTTTGATGGAGGACTGGTCCAACAGATTTATGCATCAGCCATGTGAAACACTTCCTCTAAGACTCTCAAGAAGTCAGAGTTCGAATTCAAGTGGAAGCCGTTTTAAAAGCTGTCAACACAAGAGTTACTGCTCAAGATTCTTAACTTGATGGGAGAGTATGGTCTAATATGAATCTCCTTTATGGAGGCCTTTGTTGTCACCTCTGGGCAACACACTTTAAGAATATTTAATTTTAATATAAATATGAATGATGTAAATTAGTTATTCAAGTGTCACAATAAACATCGAAAATCACCCGGATTATCAGATGTTTGTTGCTAATCAAATGCTGCATGCTCTATATGCCAATAGAGAACCGCAGTGACGCGTCCTAAAACCCGGAAGTAAACTTCTTCCGGTTCCTTCGTCAAAAACCAATGCAATTTCTCCATAGGATTTTGGAAAATAGCTCGAAAATAAGGTCTGTGGTTGACACACATTTAAGAGAGGGATCACGTTTTGTTCAGCCGGATAATCTCCACATGTCAATTGTCAACCCTACTTTTATAATTTTTGAATCATAAATCTAGTCGCCAGAAGCACAATGCTAACGTTATGCTATAAACGAACTACAAGCTAGTACAGCAGCAGGGTCGACTTCAACGTCACGCCAACTTAAGATCGTTTCAACTGACTTGCACTGAAACTGCACTTTGAACACTTTAAATAGATCATTAACATTTTAAACTGTATACCCCGGTTATCTAGGCCCTTTTTGTTTTGTTTTATGTATACATGTCACACTGTGGGAAACGAGATTTTCGAGATTTCTGGATATATAACACATGTAGAATTTTTGACAATAAAGCTGACTTTGACTTTCGCGCGCTTGCATATTTTAACAACGCTTTTTATTTTAGCCAGACTTTAACTAGAAGTCATGGGTGTCAATTACCAGTCTGATATCGTTTTACAAAGATGACAAGAAGAGTGTAGAAAGAGGAGGGAACCACTACAAGTCAGGACACGTACAGCAGTGCAGCCTACACTAGATGAAGGTGTGCTTACCGGTGTTGTCAGGGCTAGCATGAGGGAAAAGGTTTATAGTGTCGGTGAGTAGTGATAGCAAGAGTACCGTTAACCTAGAGTTAATTTATTTACATTAGTGACATTAATTCCCATCTTATGTGTCACATGAAATCTTTATTACAAATATTACACACCAGAAAACACAGAAATATCCATGAAATAAACATACAGTAGGCTATAAACAATGAAAGGGATAATTGGGAAGGCATTACAAATGTAAATATATTTTAAATAATAAAACAATCCCACCACCACAGGTATCTACAGGAGAAGAGGGAATTCTCTCCACAAAATGTGAATGCCCATGTGGAGAATGGCAGAGGTGGGACCAAGTCATTGTTTTGCAAGTCTGAGTCAAGTCTCAAGTCTTTGCGCTCAAGTCCAAGTCAAGTCTCAAGTCAGGATGGGCAAGTTCAAGTCAAGTCCAAGTCCTAAACTTTGACATAAAGTCATTATGTGCTTTTCACCAAATGTAATGACATCGATCAACATAATAATACTTAATAATCAAACTGCTCTTTATTAGTTAATTTAATAATCCATTTTCTCTCTGCTGGTAAAGTAACGTGTTTTTTTCTAATTTAAGAGGGATCAGTAAGGTAAGGCTACCGTGACGGTGTGATTCAGAAGGAGTTTAATGTATAAGATCCCTGATGTTAAGGTGACCAGAATGTTTATTTCCACTGTGTACAACATGTTTTAAGGGACCCACAATCTATCTTTATGCAAGGGATAATGTGCAGCGAGGCTATATTTTGATGCTAATACTTTTCTACTTTTACTTGTAACATTTTGAATGGAGGACTTTTTATTGTACAGGGTTCCTGCAGGTTTCGCCAACTCAAATTTAAGACCTTTTAAGACATTTTTAAGACCACTTTGAATAGAATTTAAGACCTATTTCACGGCAATAAAGTATGAAGGAAAATTGATATGAAAGAAGAAATACGTCCCATAATCACTTACAAAGTAAATGTATTCATGTTCAACATAAGAACAATGACTGAATATAACAGCATAACAGTACAGAACAGTGTTAGCGTATTAGACAAAAAGTGTGTATGTGTGTGTGCGTGTGCGTGTGTGTGCGTGTGTGTGTGTGTGTGTGTGTGTGTGTGTGTGTGTGTGTGTGTGTGTGTGTGTGTGTGTGTGTGTGTGTGTGTGTGTGTGTGTGTGTGTGTGTGTGTGTGTGTGTGTGTGTGTGTGTGTGTGTGTGTGTGTGTGTGTGTGTTAGGGCTGTGCAATTAATCATATTTTAATCGCAATTACGATATTGGCCTGCCACAATTACGAAAACAACATAATCGAAAAAAACAATTTTTTTGCTTTGCTAGGTTGTGACAGTGCACTACAACATATTTGATCTAATTAATTTGTTAGTAATGTATCATTTATTTAATTAATTTTTGTATTGGTTTTTCAGTTGAATTATACGTTCAGGGTAATCAACAGTTAAAAAGATACTGTTCAAATTATTATTCGTTTTAAAGTTTAATAAATGGATGTTTTCAAAGTCAATGAATAATCGTATTTAATGATCATGATATTAATTATTGACCAACATAATCGTGTGTGTGTGTGTGTGTGTGTGTGTGTGTGTGTGTGTGTGTGTGTGTGTGTGTGTGTGTGTGTGTGTGTGTGTGTGTGTGTGTGTGTGTGTGTGTGTGAGAGAGAGTGACAAGAGCTATATTCAGAGCTCTGCTGCCTTGGCACTATTTCATCGTTGCTGTTGTATGATTGGTGTTTAGCTACACGTTCCCCTCCACTGGTTTCAACCAAGCACTAAATTAGATGTTTTCCAACCAAATACGGTTGAACTGACACTTCCCCATATTCATTTGTAAGTAGATTCGAAGATAGGCTACATGAGCTGAAGCTTGGTTGCTAGGTTACTAGCTGGGTGTTCTCCAATAAGGGGCCGGGGAAAACAAAGTTAGTGATTACTGGTTCCATGTTGATTTAATTCAATACAAATTGTTGGGGGGAACTGAAAGGCTATTACCGTACTGGTTACTTTGCAGCCCGGACATTTCCCCCAAAACACATTTAGACACTATCGCAACACAGAAGTACCTTTCAAATCCGATAATTTTTAAGACCTTCTAAATCATATTTAAGACCTTATTAAGGCCTTAAATTCAGATTATCAAATTTAAGACTTTTTAAGACTTGTTAAGACCCCGCAGGAACCCTGATTGCAACTTTTTTAATTATCTGAACTTCTCCCACCGCTGACAATAAATCCTGAGTGGTTACCAAAAAAAAAACCCTGCTCTGAAGGTTATTTTCATTTTACAAATCCTGCACTCAGCTTTGCTTTCTCCAATATCATTGAAATGCAGCCAGATGCTGCTTCTTTTTCGGTTTTCGCTCATTTCTTGACTTTTTCCGACGCGCTTGTATTTAAATCCGGCTTCCCGTCTTCCCGTCGCTCTGTGCAGCTGGCCTGTACCACTACACATGCTGTGCCCCCCACCCTTCTTTTACATAATGGTATGATCCCAGTGTGTCCTCGCATATGATTGGCTGCATGGTGGCCCAGCTAAATAAAGACCCGCCCCTGCCTGCAAGGATTCTCAGCAAGAGTAGGAGCGGCTGAAGATTCTGCTCTCCCCGACGGGAGTCTGCTCTTCTAACGGCAGCTCCCGATCGGCGTGTTGGAGACCTCTGAATTAAATTATCAAGTCACCTCAAGTCAGAAGGCTCAAGTCCAAGTCAAGTCCTGAGTCATTGGTGTTCAAGTCCAAGTCGAGTCGCAAGTGTTTTGTGATTTTGTCAAGTCGAGTCTCGAGTCATCAAATTTGTGACTCGAGTCTGACTCGAGTCCAAGTCATGTGACTCGAGTCCACACCTCTGGAGAATGGAAATGCAGTCATGCGGCTGCATTAGCCATCTTTGCCATCCACAATTTCAGCTGCACTGACACCCCCTGTCAGTGGAAGAAGCCAAAGGCAGCTAAACGTACGCATTTAGTGGAGGAGCTATTTCCTCCAACCAATAACTAATTTAACCCGCTGACAAGAGAGCCCACCTCCGAAGATCGTGACTGGCTGAGGGACAGACTCGGGGGCAGGTTCTCAGGAATTTCTTGGCTTCTCTCCCCCGAGCCAGAAGAGGAACACTACAGCTTGGAAACACTTACTGTTCCTGAAATTCTCAAATCTGTTGGGTATCAAGGACCTGAGGCAATTGTGGCAAGCATGGCATTGTCTGAGGAGCAACAGAGGGCAATTCAGGTGGCTACCACTGGACAGCGAACCAACCCAAACTGGTATTTGTTCAGGAAAGGAAGGTTGACTGCCAGCAACTTTGGAGCTGTCCTGAGGTCAAAGCGTGTGACTGCTTCCCTCATTGCCAGGGTGCTAGGGCAACAACAGGCCCGTGATGGTGTTTTGTCTGTACAGCGGGGGACTATGAATGAATGTGAGGGCGTCAGGGCATTCACCACTGCAACCCAGATGCAGGTCCATGAGTCAGGTTTGTGGCTCTCCCAATCAGGAGTGTTGGGGGCATCTCCAGATGGTCTGGTAGGGTCTTCCGCTGTGCTGGAGGTAAAGTGTCCCTACGGAGCCAGGGAAATGACAATTAGTGAAGCATTGCAAATCAAGGGCTTCTGTGTCAGTAAGGAGGGAGACACATTCAGCCTGCGTGAGGAGCATCCTTACTGGCACCAAGTGCAAGGTCAGCTTCACCTCACTGCAAGAGAGAAGAAGAAATTAAGAAATTGTGAATAGTTTTTTAAAATGTACATTTAGCTTGTCTGTTGGGAAGATATAAAATATTAGTTTCATGGAAGTCACACCGTCACATATAAGAGCATTAAGACATACAGTACATAGGCTAACATCTAAAGATATAACCTTGCACTTTGATAAGTCTCGTGAACATTTTCACTATTTTGACATTTTTATAGATCAAAATGTAACTAAAGAAATAAATTACATTACATTACATTGCATTTAGCTGACGCTTTTATCCAAAGCGACTTACAATAAGTGCGTTCGACCAAATGGTAGATTAATCCATATTGGAAATAGGTGTCAGCTGCTACACTAATTATAATAGTTATATTTCTTAATTAATTAAGATAAGATATTACTGTATTGATCCCAATTTGGGAAATGTTTGTGTTGCAGCAGCATAACAAGAAAAACAAAATATAAGTTATTATATATGAACGAAATATTTTAATGAGATCTGTGCAGGGGAGAATTTTAGTGTTTTCCTATGTGTCCTGTTTGTAATTCAAACAGGGCAAAGGCCAAAAGGCCCTGCCTTCCTGTGGGGGAGTGTGACCAATGCGCAGATGGTTTTAACAGACCCGTCCTTTGTCTCTAATATGTCTGGTATCGATTAAGATGGAAAGCGCGCAAATATAGGCCACTCCTATATTCTCTGTGTAGATTTGCGCTGTGCTGCTGTGTAATCCTTGGTGTTGACTAGGTATCTATATGATGCAAGTTGTGTGGATATCTTGTGAACGCTCCGGCCGTGACTCTCAATAAACTCTGGTGTTTGATAAGGCGGATTCCAGCTTCCATTTCTTTTATCACATTGCTGATCAGAAGTTTCTTTCACACATTGGCGTCACGACAGGATACCAACATATCTTCAGAGGCTGGTAAGTACATTTCTATTTTGAGATTGGCTTGCCAGTATCTGTGATTGACGGTATTATAAATGCCCTGAAAGAACTGAGCTGCTGCAATTTTTGTTTTGTTTCTCTACTCATTTACATTCGGAGGCTTAATTATAACCTCGGGAATCGGTGTCAAGGGGGACGTTGTCCTGGCCGATTTCCCCCGTGATTGTTGCTGGAGCATGTGCTTACGGAGCAAACACGGCCCATGTAAAATCAATAAGAATATTTGGGGCTAATAAATAACCTCGGAATATCGAATTTCATCGATTTCCTCTGTGTGTGACAATTACACACAGCAAATATTCGGAGAGACCTTGAAAGAGAGCATCAGTAAAGTGGAGTTTATGCATTAGAAGCAATGTGATAGATTTGTATTGAAACAAATCGCCGAATTTAGGAGATTTCAGAGGATAAATTGCCTAAATCAACAGCATTTCTGCTGAGTTGCCGACTCTCCCCCTGTGGAGAGGCGCATGCATACAAATAGAGAGGAACAATAGCACATAGACATTATTTCCGCGATTATTGCCATTTTTGAACTAAAGAAAGTGGTTGAACGTGGTATAAGAATGTCATATATGAATTGCTGAATTTAGCTGTTGTGTTTTTGGGAAGAAACGGTGAGAAAAAAAATTAAAGTCTATGCTTTTGGACGAAAAAAAGCAAAGCACCACTAAAATAAGCATAGTGGTTGTTGATTTGAGAATACAATTAGTTATTGCTCTTCAACAGATTGGAACAGTACTAAATAGTCATTATTTCCGCGATTATTGCCATTTTTGAACTAAAGAAAGCGGTTGTACGTGGTGTGAGAATGTCATATATGGATTGCTGAATACAAGATTATGAGTAAGAAGGCTCTCATAATTAAACAGATATTTCTCTAATTGTCGGAAGAAGCTTGGATTGGACTAAAGTTATGCCGTTCACATCGTTACTGTGTGAGCACTCACAACAGAATAGTCAGAAAGGAAAGATTCTGTTTGATTGGCCGTTAACGGGCACTTTTGACATGGCCGTGTTGTGGCAGGCATTCAAATTAATTGAACATGAGGCGAATTGCTCCTGGGATGTAACGTACATGAAGGAATGTGTTAAAGCTTGGATGACTATTGCAGAAAAAAGAGGTTATGATGAGCGAAAAAATGAAAAATCAGTTGGCACCGAGCGAGGCTCCATTGAACTCAAAGCTTTGATTGATCGAGTCTCTAAATGCGCAGTTAGTTGTCATTTGCTTAGCCTAGAGGCTGCTTTTGATGTTAAATCAGAGAACATGTCCAGAATTAAAGAAAGACATGGAAAGGACGTCGCAGCCATTGCGAAATCAGTTATGTACGATTGGCTGAAAAGACAAGGGAAATCTCCCAGCACAGCTCAGCTAATTTCCATTTTAACAGACGCTGGGCTGCTGGAGGAAAAGCAGGCTGTAGCTCTCTGTACAAAAAGAATTCCCGCTGTTACGTGCCGTAGTGTGTGTGTGGTCGTGTGTGTGTGTTTTCCTCTCTCTCCCTCTGATTTGTCCCCAGGTGCAGTCTCTCCCCAGGTGATCCTAATTGACAATCAGGGCTTCCATATAAGTAGTAGTAATGATGCTGTTTCAATCACATTAGTATGCATAGAAAGTGACAGATGGACACGCCCCAAATTATGCAAATGAGCTAAGTCCGTCTCCCATTGGCCAATGAGCTAAGTCCCGCCTCCTATGTCCCGCCTCCCATTCTTTGATGTCAGATTGGCGTGAAAGCCCCCCCGGCGTGATTCTTTTGTTGTATCGATTAAGATAGTTAAGGTATTTGACCCCTGACCCTGAGAGTGGAGTAATTGCCCTGCAATTAGATTAGCCCCAGGCACCCCCTTTGTTGTATAGGTCTTTTGTTGTATTGATTAAGGTATTTGACCCCTGACCCCGAGAGTGGAGTAATTGCCCTGCAATTAGATTAGCCCCAGGCACCCCCTCTGTTGTATAGGTCTTTTGTTGTATTGATTAAGGTATTTGACCCCTGACCCCGAGAGTGGAGTAATTGCCCTGCAATTAGATTAGCCCCAGGCACCCCCTCTGTTGTATAGGTCTTTTGTTGTATTGATTAAGGTATTTGACCCCTGACCCCGAGAGTGGAGTAATTGCCCTGCAATTAGATTAGCCCCAGGCACCCCCTCTGTTGTATAAGTCTTTTGATGTATTGAATAAGATAGTCTCTTTGACCCCTGCCCCTCAGAGCCCTTTGTTGTCTAATCTAATTAGCCTTTGATGCCTGCCCTTTGATGTGATGTGTAATTTCACACTGATGAAAGCCTCTGTATAAATGACTAGGCTACGACCGCTTTTAGTTTCCCAGACGGTGCTTGTCAGGACTCTTCTCACTTCTGGCAGCGGGGAAATAACTCTTTCTTCCTCCACATTGAGGGGCGGCGGTGAAATCTCTTCTTTGATCTCGCATGCTGTCTGTGTTTCTTTGCTTTTCTTTGCAAATATCTTGTACACCGCTGGTTCCACTATGGTTTCTTGATGCACTACTTCTTCCGGTACCGTGGTTGCGTGGAGATCTCTGGAAGACACCAGAGTTAACACAGCCCAATCTGTTGAGGTCAGTGTCGCTTTAACATAGGGCTGGGCGATTTTTTCGGTTTTCACGATTAATTTGCATTTTTACTTTCCTACGGTTTGTGAAATGGCTGAACCGAAAAATCGCGATTTTAAAACATTTCTAGACTCCGCAGATTTGTTTTGCTTTAAGGGACTCCGGAGTAGCTTACTCTCTCACTTTCCAGAACGCGCACAAAACTCAGCCACATTGGCTGTGACTACCCGATCTGCAGCTCTGCCCGATCTGCTGTTGTTATGCTGTGTTCGTTGTTCGTTGTTGAGCATAACAGAGGACTCAGACATTGTACATTACATATATAACTAAACACGCCTTTTCTCCTCCTTATCTCTTTCATGACTTTTCATTTAATATGGTTTTGAACGCTGTAATCAATACTCAATACAGGAAAAACTTCACGGCTGGTTTCATTTGTTGTCTCATGCTACCCACGTCTGTAAACAAACGTATTCAAATAAACTGTACCTTCATTTAATATTCAGCAATAATAATAGCTCGACGTCTATACAGTAGTTGTAGTGTTGAAATCAGTAGGTTTCGGTGTGCAACACTCCGTGTCATATCGCTACTAAATTCACCTCTATAGTAAATGGTATATTAGCCACATGCTAAATGCTAACCGGAGATGAAGGATTTTCAGAATAAAAGCTTAACAACTGCGCACGAGAACTTCTGGTCTTTCAGTATAAAACAGCATTTAAACTGACGGTATGTTTAAGGTACTTTATGCCATCAAAAACATTGATTTTAATTTATAACACTGTGCGCATGTGCAGAGCTGCAGATCGGGTACAATCACATTCACCGCTTCACCGACAGACGTACCACAAAAATGTACACGAACACAGATGAAGAACTCATTCCTAAAAAAGGTGCTACTTCAGTTGTATGGAAGTGGTTCGGTTACAAGCGGTCATACATAGAATAAACAACTGTTCTGTGTAAGGTCTGTAGAAAGACAACTTCCTAGAAAGTTAAAGGGATGTTATTTTGTTTGAGGGTATTTTTTTATTATTCATTTCATTATCATTATTTATTATTTGTTGTATTTCATTTTACAAGTTTTTTCAGGGATGGCCTACAAGAGATTTAAAAAAAATATTTGCACATTAATGACAGCCAGGTGCTGTTTTTATTTTATTTTTTTTATTCTTGAACAACTGATTTGTTCACATAGGCCTGGACTACTTGGTAATCTCATTTATTTTTATTGTGTTAATAAAGAAAATATGTATTGAAATGTTGCCATGGTCTGGTTTGTTTAGAAAAAATCGAGGTTTAAATCGAAAATTGTCCATTAGTTAGAAAAAAAAAATCGAGATTTTATTTTTAGGCCAAATCGCCCAGCCCTACTTTAACACTGCGGGGTCCGTACGTTTCTCCATTCTTCAGATTGTGGAAATGCAGTTAATTCGCCATATAGTTGAATACATAACCCCAAACATCGCCATTTTTCAGAGTCCATTCTTCATGAAGTTCTTCGGCTGAAGGCGTCTGAATCCGGCACAGATATTGCATTCGTTTCTTGATTGGCGCTCCGGACTGATGGCTGTACGTTGTCACAGGCGTCTCGCTGATTAAACCCATATCTATGCTTCTCTTGGCCATTTTTCATTTTTGAAAAGTGCCTTGGTGATTGGAAATGACTGGCCTGTTATTTAGTTTGAGCGTATTTATTTTCGTCTATTTCCATCCCCTTACTTTTAAATGATCTGGTGAGGAGGGCGGGACATGTTATGTTGAGTGGAGGCGGAGCCCTTGTACAAGCTGGAGGCTTCATGGAGTGAAATTGAGCAGAAACACACATTCTTTATGGGTATTATCCCTAGTACAACCTCACACAAACGTACTATTGGTTTTCCTTATAGTGGTGTAATGTAATTATAAAAAGACAAAGATCATGTTTTTAAAATTGTTTTATTATTTCCCCTCTTCAGAGAGATTTTCTTATAGTTAAATAAAGGTAATTATACATTAGTTCACAATCCTACAACTAAAGAGAATATCCTCAGGTATCACTATTAAAAACTAAATAAGATCTTTTAAATTAATATGAATACCCTCTTTGCAAGCAGATACTTCCTTGTAGTTAACAGTTTCACAGAAAACTTAAAAAGAAACATCCTTAGCACTCACATATCATTTAAAACAAAAACTGAATCAGATCTAGAGGGCAATAACGTTTTTTAGGTGTCTTAGTGAGTGTCTTAATTAACATATAGATTAACATCCCCTGCTTATCTTAAATCCTCACATCAAGGGGCAACTCCAACGTGTGTGTGTGTGTGTGTGTGTGTGTGTGTGTGTGTGTGTGTGTGTGTGTGTGTGTGTGTGTGTGTGTGTGTGTGTGTGTGTGTGTGTGTGTGTGTGTGTGTGTGTGTGTGTGTGTGTGTGTGTGTGTGTGTGTGTGTGTGTGTGTGTGTGTGTGTGTGTGTGTTAATTGTTCTTAAGGGCAGGGAACACTAACACTATCGCACAGATAGTGTTCTAAATCTGCCTACCTTCCCTGCACTTTTGTGTATAAAAGCTGAAAAAAGTAGATAATGAAGTACTTTGTTTTAGTAGATTTCGTTAACCCCCTGAGGCAGTCCAAAAACTAAGAATCTGTCTCTTAACCCACCATCCCCCGAGAGCCATAACATACTCAACTCCCTACAGCAGCTCGGTTGTGAACTCCCATACAGAATGTCAGTCACTGCGTAAAACTTTTTTAGTTTTGGTCGATGTGAGTGCTCGTATATCCTGAAATCGTTTTAAATGTTGCCAGTTTTTGAATGATTTTAATAGTTTGTTTTACTTTGCATATTGACTGGCTAATGTGCCATTTTATTTGTGTTTTACAGCTGTATTTGTCTGTCTTTCATGTCTGTCTTTTATATGTTGTAACTTTGTACATGCTGCCCTTCTTGGCCAGGTCACTCTTGGAAAAGAGATTTTAATCTCAATGAGTTGTTTTACCTGGTTAAATAAAGAATATATATATATATTAGTGACACTCTGCAGATTTGTGTGTAATTCACTCACAAAGGAACTGTAAGATACACTTTAATGGATGCAAACCTATAGTTAATAAAAGTAATTATACATTAGTTCACAATCCTACAACTAAAGGAACTGTAAGATACACTTTTTATGTATGCAAAACCTGTCATTTTGGAGAAACCATCTCGAGTGAGCTATAATTTGAAAGTACACAAACAGGGGGGGGGAATATATCCCCCTTCCTTCAGACTTCCTTACAGAGCCCCTCCTCCAACACACATGACCAGAAAGAGGCTGTACTCTGAACCCATCCCCCGATGCTGCATTCGTTTCTTGACTGGCGCTTCAGACGGTTGTTTTGGTAAGCTGAATTGTCTGTCTTTTTTAAATTTAGTTTTGAGCATATCTCTATACACTGGTCGTAGCCTATAGTCATTTATACAGAGGCTTTCATCAGTGTGAAATTACACATCACATCAAAGGGCAGGCATCAAAGGCTAATTAGATTAGACAACAAAGGGCTCTGAGGGGCAGGGGTCAAAGAGACTATCTTATTCAATACATCAAAAGACCTATACAACAGAGGGGGTGCCTGGGGCTAATCTAATTGCAGGGCAATTACTCCACTCTCGGGGTCAGGGGTCAAATACCTAATCAATACAACAAAAGACCTATACAACAAAGGGGGTGCCTGGGGCTAATCTAATTGCAGGGCAATTACTCCACTCTCGGGGTCAGGGGTCGAATACCTTAATCAATACAACAAAAGACCTATACAACAAAGGGGGTGCCTGGGGCTAATCTAATTACATTACATTACATTGCATTTAGCTGACGCTTTTATCCAAAGCGACTTACAATAAGCACATTCGACCAGGAAGACACAACCTTGAGGAAAACAGAATCATATAAGTACATCAGGTTTCATAGAGCCAATCAGTTCAAGTGATACTCAACTGGCTTTAGATAAGCCAGTCCTTTATTAGTATATAAGTGCTCTGTTAGCAGTTCTTTGTTAGTCATTCTATCGCTCGAAGTGGAGTCGAAAGAGATGAGTTTTCAGTCTGCGCCGGAAGGTGTGTAAGCTTTCTACCGTCCTGATGTCTATGGGGAGCTCATTCCACCATTTTGGAGCCAGGATAGCAAACCCACGTGTTTTTGCTGATGGGAACTTGGATCCCCCTCGCCTCGCAGTGAGGGTGCAGCGAGTCATTTGGCTGATGCAGAGCGAAGTGCACGCGCTGGGGTGTACGGTTTAACCATGTCCTGGATGTAGGAAGGGCCAGATCCATTCGCAGCATGGTACGCAAGTACCATTGTCTTGAAGTGAATTCTAGCAGTTACTGGAAGCCAGTGGAGGGAGCGGAGGAGCGGAGTGGTGTGGGAGAATTTAGGAAGGTTGAAGACCAGACGAGCCGCTGCATTCTGGATGAGCTGCAGAGGTCGGATGGCACATGCAGGTAGACCAGCCAGGAGGGAGTTGCAGTAGTCTAGGCGTGAGATGACGAGAGCCTGGACCAGAACCTGCGTCGCTTTCTGGGTCAGCTGGGGGCGTATCTTCCTGATGTTGAAAAGCGTGTGTCTGCAGCAGCGGGTTGTAGCAGCGATATTTGCAGTGAAGGACAGGTTGTTATCTAGGATCACACCCAGATTCCTTGCAGTCTGGGTCGGGGAGACAACAGAGGTGCCGATGTTGATGGTCAGGTCAAGAGTGGGACAATCTTTTCCCGGAAGGAAAAGCACTTCAGTTTTGTCAAGGTTGAGCTTAATTGCAGGGCAATTACTCCACTCTCAGGGTCAGGGGTCAAATACCTTAACTATCTTAATCGATACAACAAAAGAATCACGCCGGGGGGGGCTTTCACGCCAATCTGACATCAAAGAATGGGAGGCGGGAGGCATGTGTGCAGCCTGTCTCTGTGTGCGACCCAGCATAGTTGTGTGTTGTTTATTGTACGTTTGTTTTGTAATTTGACTGATGAGCCGCCTTACTTATTGACGGATTAAAACCTCACTTAAACTCCTTCAGCATTCAGTTTCCTCTCCTTTTTCTCTCGTCCGGCTATCTTGTGTGTCGCTACTTCCCTTGGTACCCCTAGCTCTACAAGGGAACGTAACACCCGCGATAGGACTCTCAAATTCTGGGGCAAGAAACTCCGATGATGATCTGTTAATGTCAGCTGCAGCTATCATGAATCAAAATAGGTTGACATATCAGGCAGGACAGTATAGACAACAAGAAAGTGACCAGCAGGAACACAGTGCAGCGGACAGTGGAGACGAAATGCCAGATAGCAGCTCATTACACACCCCGACTTCTGGCTCTGCAACAAAAATGTTACACAATCCAAACACGCCGTACGGCACCAGTTTTAAAACATATGTCCCGCATAGAATTGTCACAAGACTGCGAACATCTCAGGATAATAATTCTGCTGAAACTGTGACAGCACCGAAAATACTGATAGGAGATGTTCCAGTTTATAAGCCTTGGACACCCGCTGAGGTCATGGATGTCACTAATCACGCTCCAAGTCCCACTAAAAGCCCAGATGAGTATCTGTCGTGGTTGACTAATGTCTGCTCAGTTTATAACTGTCTAGTTCATGATGTTAAACAGCTGATAATCCAACATACAAGGCAGATTGGCCCACGTGCAGAGAGGAATTCAAATTCCTTGCCTGTACGCCTGCAGGTGGCTGGCCTGCGACACAGACGTGTGATATGTGGATCCAAACTGTAGCTGCTGTTGCGATCAGCGCATGCGCCAAAACTCACACAGATTTTTCGCTAGTGACGGCTTGCGTACAGAACCCAACAGAAACTGTCCCAGAATTTCTCCAGCGTTTCATGACAGTGTGGGATAATAATGCGGGCATTAAAAGAGAGGACAATGATTTGTTTGCCATACAGACTTTGTTACATAATTTAATCCCTGAAACAGCTCAGGCCTACATGATGGCTACCCCGGACTGGCAAATTAAAACATGATAAAAATAACATTAGCCACAATGCGCGCGCTGCACAGAAATCAGATATTTCTGACCCCCAGAATTGCCCAGCTGATGCAAAAGTTGCCTCAAAATACACAGGCTTATCAGAGTGCGGATAACTCCCAGCAGTTTCAGGGACAAAACCGCACACAGCAGTATCAAAATCAGGGAAGATCACAGGGTTATCAAGACAAGGGCAGACAGCAGAACAAACATTCCAAAAAGTTGATGCCATGCCATGTCTGTGGTGGAACGGATCACTGGGCGGGGCAGTGCGAAAAGCGCTGGCAAGCACAGCAGGATACACAACCCTTGCCTGCTCTCCCCCAGCCCCCCCGCCACCCGGCATTACTGCCTCCCCCTCCCCTTAACAGTCAATACGACAGGCAGGCCCAACAGGGGCAAAACGGTCAGCAAAGTCAATTTAACAGAAGACAGAGGGGCCATCATGAAGAAATAGGGTCAGATTCACAGCATTTTCCCATTCAAGCAGCAACAATTCGCCTTTCCAATAACCCGCGTGAAGATCCGATTATGCCCGTTGATTTCAGTGGTAAGGCGGTAGACATTTTGATTGACAGCGGAGCAACATTATCAGCAGTGCGCACGAAGGAAAAAGTGTTTGAAGCAACCAATAATTGGGCCAGAGCGGGCGACGTTGAGGCGCATCTTAAACTGCTGGCTAAAAATAAACTTAAATACAGTAGGATTATTATTCACGTCGGTGGTAATGATGTTCGTTTACGCCAATCAGAATGCACCAAACTTAATGTGGAGTCGGTATGTAGTTATGCTAAAACAATGTCGGACACCGTAATCTTCTCTGGTCCCCTCCCCAATCTGATCAATGATGACATGTATAGCCGCATGTCATCATTTCAGCGCTGGTTGTCTTGGTGGTGCCCAGCCAACAATGTGGGCTTCGTAAATAATTGGACAGCCTTCTGGGGAAAACCTGGTCTGATTAAGAGAGACGGCATTCATCCTACTTTGGAAGGTGCAGATCTCATTTCGGCAAACATTTCAGGGCTTTGTGGGCTTAATCCATGACAAACTGGAGTTGAGACCAGGAGGCGGAGTCGCAGTCTTACACGCTTCTCTGCGCTCTCTCCTAGGCAGTCATCCATAGGAATCCCGAACCCAATAAAATACCCAATATTAGCGGTGTGTGTGTCTGCCCAAGGACAATTTAAGGTAAAACCTAATAGGTGTCATACATAATAACCTAATAAAAGTAAATGTAACAACTACTACAGTGCAACAAAACAGGAAGATTAAATGTGGTCTCTTAAACATAAGATCTCTAGCATCTAAAGCAATATTGGTAAATGATTTCAAAGTAACAGTGATAAAACCGCTTCTTAAAAAGCACAACCTCGATCCAGAGGTTTTAGCCAACTATAGACCTATTTCTAATCTTCCGTTCCTCTCAAAAATTCTTGAGAAAGTGGTCGCAAAACAATTGTGTGATTACTTAAAAAACAATGATTTATTTGAAGATTTTCAGTCTGGCTTTAGAACACATCATAGCACAGAGACAGCTCTGGTTAAAGTCACAAATGACATTCTAATAGCCTCAGACAAGGGACTTGTCTCTATTCTTGTTTTGCTCGATCTCAGTGCTGCATTTGATACTATCGACCATGATATCCTATTGCAAAGACTAGAGCACTTAGTTGGCATACAGGGAACTGCTTTAGGCTGGTTTAGGTCCTATCTATCTGAACGCTCTCAGTTTGTACGTGTTAACGATGAATCTTCCACGCAAACCAAAGTTAGCCATGGAGTGCCACAGGGCTCAGTGCTCGGACCTATTTTGTTCACATGGTAACACTTTACGGTAAGGGTACATGAATCATCATGAATTCATGGTTGACTTAATGCATGAAAAAGCATGAATTAATTCATGTAGTACTTCATGAACTATCAGTAATGTACAGGTATTAATGGTATCTCATGCATGACTTAATGCAGGAACAATACCTTAAGTAATGCATCAACTAAGGTATCTCAATCATCATGACTTCTGAGTTATTAATGATGTTCATGTCTTCTTCATATAGATCTGCAGTTAAAGTGTCAGGCCAAAAAAACGGACCAGTCACAGCAAAAGTGTTGTAAATCATGAGTAACTAAGCATGACTTTGTCATTACTTCATCATGTTTGTGCCCCTTCAAATAAAGTGGTGACCTGTTCCATCGTTTACACTGATAAATAACATATGATTAATGGTCAACACACTGAACAGGGTTGGAGTCAACACTTTGAATTCAACAGACTACATGCACTGCTGTGACCGACCGACCGACCGACCGACCGACCGACCGGGTCACCACTTTATTTGAAGGGGCACAAACATGATGAAGTAATGACAAAGTCATGCTTAGTTACTCATGATTTACAACACTTTTGCTGTGACTGGTCTGTTTTTTTGGCCTGACACTTTAACTGCAGATCTATATGAAGAAGACATGAACATCATTAATAACTCAGAAGTCATGATGATTGAGATACCTTAGTTGATGCATTACTTAAGGTATTGTTCCTGCATTAAGTCATGCATGAGATACCATTAATACCTGTACATTACTGATAGTTCATGAAGTACTACATGAGTACTACATGAATTAATTCATGCTTTTTCATGCATTAAGTCATGCATGAATTCATGATGATTCATGTACCCTTACCGTAAAGTGTTACCGTTCACATTATATATGCTTCCGTTAGGCAATATTATAAGGAATCATTCTGTAAACTTTCATTGTTATGCGGATGATACTCAACTATATTTATCAATCAAGCCTGATGAAATTAATCATCTAAATAAAATTCAAGACTGCCTTAAGGACTTAAAAACGTGGATGACCTTAAACTTTTTGATGTTAAACACGACCAAAACTGAAGTTATTGTACTTGGCCCGAAGAATCTACGAAATAAATTATCTAAAGATATACTAACTATGGATGTTCATTAATTTGGCCTCCAGTGAGACTGTAAGGAATCTTGGTGTTATATTTGATCAGGATTTATCCTTTAACGCCCACATAAAATCAATTTCAAGGACCGCCTACTTCCATCTACGTAACCTCAAAACGATGCAGAGAAACTAGTCCATGCATTTGTTACTTCTAGGCTGGATTATTGTAACTCTTTATTATCAGGGAGTCAGTCAAGAAGTCAGTCAAGTCGCTTCAGCTGATTCAAAATGCTGCGACTCGTGTACTAACCAGAGTTAGGAAAAGGGACCACATTACTCCTGTTCTGGCTGCCTTACACTGGCTCCCTATAGAACACAGGATAGAATTTCAAATTCTTCTTCTCGCCTACAAAGCCCTTAATGGGCAGGCGCCATCTTACCTTAAATAACTCATTATACAGATGTAGCACTCCAGATCAGACTCAAAAGGGGAAATTCAGTAGTTCAAACAGCAACAGGGTGAGAGTGAAAAACAGGACAGCACAGATTCACACAGATTAATAAAATCAAAAATAAGATGAGCGATAAAAAATAATAATAATAATGAGAAACTATGAAATAAGAAATGAATAAAACTAAAATGTAATTATCATATCATATATTATAATGTATTGTATTATTAAGTAATATCATACATTAACCCCATTATAGCAGATGCCACATTAAATGGATGAACACATGTATGCATCAATAATTACAACAGAGTATTTCTAAATACAAGTTGTAAAAATACTTATATGTATTTAATATTAACCCTTTGGAGTCGACCGTCACGCCGGCGTGATCAGATCACATGACCTGTTCAAGCCGGTGCCGCATAAAAACAACAGTCCGGACAACATTGCCGTGTGTTTCTGTCGAAAGTGCTGGCTTGAAACTACTGTATATCCCAGTCTTTGATTCATGCAAAAAGACCCAGTAAACACGGAGATACGGTGATATAAAGTTAATACATTTCAAAAGTATGAAATATGGAAGCACATATTTGAATATCTTCGCCATATTTGATCATTTTACGAAACGGAAAATACTGGAAACTGTAGATCCTGCTCAACAGGATGTATATGTGTATTTCTGTCGAAAGTACTGGCTCGAAACTATATGCCAGTCTTTGTTTCATGCAAAAATACCCAATAAACACGGACATACGATGATATAAAGTTAATACAGATATATTTCAGAAGTATGAATAATGGAAGCACATATTTTAATATTTTCGCCGTATTTTATCATTTTACGAAACGGAAAATACTGGAAACTGTAGATTCTGCTCAACAGGATGTATTTACCAGGAAGGGGTGAGGTAATCAGGTAAACGGAGTGATACGAAACGAGACGAAAAGAGACGAAGAGGGACGGCGGGAACCGAAGAGAGACGGCGGGACATGGAGAGAGACGAAGATATACGAAGACAGGCTGCGGGAGACGAAGAGAGGCTGCGGGAGACTGCGATTGAAGTAAAGTGACAAACAAACATTGAAAATGTAGATATAGTTAGATATATTTAGAGTTTTGAAGACTCAACTATGATGAAGAGAACTCTGAACGTGAGTCAAGCTTTAAGCTTGTTTTTTGACATGGAGGAGGAGGAATCTGTGATGTTGCCCTCTGTGTCGTAGTTGACAGAAACCGCTTTGAAGCGTGGCACAGATAAAGACAGAAAAAACAGATTTTTGTACATAATGTGTATATATATATATATATTTGTATTATATTTATAATAACACTTTTGCCTTATCAGAATGAAATCCCATGCTACCTCAATCAAACTTTCACATTATCATAGTCACATCCCATGTATATATTTCCAGCTTTTAAATGGTTTCGTTGTGTATGTTTGTGTTGTGAAAAATAAAATCATTTTCAAAATCTGTTTTTACATATATGTTGTGATTTTGGGTCCAAAATGTTCATATAGTAGAAGATCACCTACATCCAAACGAAATAAATATAATTAATTATGATGAATACGTTAAGTCTTGTTCATTGTTTTTCACTTTTATTAAATGTTTGATATTTCTTTCTCTGTGTGCGGGGGATCACAGGAGGGGGGAGAGCTGTGGAATGTGACTCCACACATTCCGATGGCCAATTAGTTTTAAACAAAGGGTCCCCAACATACATATGAAACATGGGGGGGTTGGGGCTGGAGAACGGTATGGTCCTACCGTTTTCATACTTTATATATCTTAGCATATTCATACACACTGTTCATACTGCTCACAGGCTGATATCTAGTGTATTCATACCCCTCACTGTTTATTCATCATTCAATTAATTATATATTTTATTCTGTAGATTGTGAACATTACTTTTCACTTTACTGCTTGTTGCTCCTGGTTAGAAGCTAAACTGCATTTCGTTGTCTCAGTATCGGCGGTCACTCCTGATGAACCCACCAGGGCTGTTTCCTCAGAACGAGAGGAACGTTTTTACCAGGACAGCTTTTTTAAGGGACAGCATCGCCCTGAGATCTATGCTGCTAATATGTTCATGGCCATAACGCCATTTGTAACATAGGCTATGGGAGAATGGTGAAAATAACCAACTGGACTGGGACCAATGGGACAATGCCTCTTCCCCTCAATGTGAAGCAACAGATTGAGTCTTATGTTTCCAATCGGTTCCCAAATCTGAACATTGACCAGTGGCATAAGATCAGGAGCCGGGTAAACGAGAGACTGAGGAGCCCCAGAAAAACAGATCCCGAAATCGCTCGTCCTGGTTTCCGCAGCAGATAGGCCTACAGCATGTGTCTGTTACTGTATGTCAGTTATTTTAAATAAAATGGTGAAAACTGAACTTGAAAATTGTTTCCTCTTTTTATTTTCGGGATGGGGAGATGTGTGTGATTAAAATTCATTCGCAGAAATGTAAAGTGATCTAACTAAGTTCTATTCATATTCTTGACGGGAAGAGCCGTGTAAATGGGTGGCCATATGCATTTGAAAAGCAATATAAATCACACAGTTATTATGCAATAGGCTATAAAAGCACCACCGATTACCTTTCTCCAATTCAAACTCTTGACGGGAAAAAAGGAAGGTGTAAATGGTTGGGCTATACTGTACTGTATACATACAAAGGCCATTCAATAGACGTTCAATATATAGTATTCGTTTATTAGAGTCGGCTTGACTCGGTTTGCATTCATAAAGAATGCACAAATGTGTTTAATCGTTAATGTCATAGTATTCGTTTATTAGTCCCCGAGGGGAAATGGGTAGCAGCACATCACAGAGGCATTTAAAAAGTGAAGAACATTCAAGTTAAACAATACTAAGTAAACAATTAACACAGTAAATTATGTGGATTAAATCACATTTATTTCGTTAAAAATAAACGAAATGACTCGGTTTGCATTCATAAAGAATGCACAAACGTGTTTAATCGTTCATGTCAGATATGTAGGCCTACTAAGTAAATAGCCTACATTAGTTCCTGCTCAAGATTAGATTCAACTTTATTGTTATTGCACAGATTACAGGTACTGAGACAACGAAATGCAGTTTAGCTTCTAACCAGGTGCAACAAGCAGTAAAGTGAAAAGTAATGTTCACAATCTACAGAATAAAATATATAATGAATTGAATGATGAATAAACAGTGAGGGGTATGAATACACTAGATATCAGCCTGTGAGCAGTATGAACAGTGTGTTAATCGTTAATGTCAGATATGTACTAAGTAAATAGCCTACATTAATTTCATGATGGATTAAACCACATTTATTTCGTTAAAAATAAACAAAATGATTAAATGCAGGGTGAATTGCCCTAATGTGGAACATTTTTGCATTTCAGACTTCGGGTATATTGCGACATGAAGCCGATACAATAAATCAAAATCCAGTAACATTCTGAAATCCCCAGGATGTGTCCTAATCAAACCAAAAGAGAACATGCAGATATTAAACTCATACAAGAAATGGTAGACATATTAGTACTCTTAGTGCCAAGTTGTCTCAGACAATCTGTTTTCCTAATGTGGGACAGTTCTGTGCAAAATGTGGGACACTGAAAAGTCTATATTAAAAAGCCTCAGTCACCTTCATTCATGTAATAAAAAAATCTCAGGCCAGTAACACTCAAAGCGACAGTAAATGTGCAATACCATGCTATGTTACTATTTATAATGTTATTGTTGTTACAACAGAAGATGTTTTTATTTAAATTGAAGTTAAATGCATCAATCTGGTGCACTGAGGGCAAAATTAGTAGATTTGTGGATACGGCTCTCAACACTCATATGAAACAGAACTGTTCTTACAATGTGTGTTGGAAGGTATTAAATTACTATGCATATTTTATTGTGTAAACACACAGCTGATCACCTGAGAGCTGCCGTTTCATTCAGAGCGTTTAAAAAAAACGACGGTCTGATTTCAACAACTCAATGTGTGATTATTATAGCAGTAATATTATACACTAATAATACAGTAAACTATGAACACTGTACATAGTATTGTTTGCTCGTGGGATTAGGATGATCGGTAGAGAGCCGCTGCGTCGGATGTGATATAAAAACAAAGCGATTATTGTCGTTGTTGTAAACTCACGTGGATTAAATGTAGTGCATTCATTTCAACTCGCGAAATATGATACATTAAATGATCGCGAGGATCACGATCGAACATCGTTTGTTTGACCCTGGATGCATTTCCTGATCTAAAAACATAGCGATGGTTTTGTACTTACGCGGCGTAAATTACGCCAACGTGAATTAAACATTATTTTGTTAAATAAAAACATGGTGATGTTTAGTAAATGATTACATGTCTCTTACTTAAGCACAGAATGTGATCCTATCCGTGACATATATGGATCTTAACAAATATCCGCTATATCAGATCCCTGTAGATCAGCTGTTTATTTCACATGAGTTCCAGTGTGGCAGCTTTTCACGGCTCCCCCTGGTGGATCCATGATCCATTGCTGCTGGTTTCATTATAATTAAATGTATTTATCAAGGGGGCGTTTCAAGTCCTGCGGGGGGGTTTTCCTTTTCAGCAGGGGCTCACCCCGTGCCGATCACGGACCCGCCCGGGTAGGCGTCTGAAACGAAGCGCTACATCTGTACCCTACTGTCCTACTAGGGCATTGCGTTCCAAGAATGCAGGGTTGTTGGTTGTTCCTAGAATCTCTAAAAGTACAATGGGAGCCAGAGCCTTTTCTTATCAAGCTCCACATTTGTGGAATCAGCTTCCAGTTTGTGTTCGGGCGGCAGACACCCTATCCGTTTTTAAGAGTGCGCTTAAGACCTTCCTTTTTGATAAAGCTTATAGTTAGGGCTGATTAGATTCAGCCCCTAGTTTTGCTGATATAGGCTTAGTTTGTCGGGGGACATCTTACTTCTTCCTTCTCTCTGTCTATACCTGTGTACTCTCATGTTCCGATTAACCCAGCTTCCCCAAATGTCTTTCTTTTTGGTGTCTATATACGCTGGGATCCGGAGTCATGGATGATCCTGCGGTCCTGTGTCCTGGATCGTGAGTCCTGGATCGCGAGTCGTGGCTGTGGTCCTGGATCATCGGTCCTGGATGGATATCCTCGTGGATTCATCTTCCTATTATACACACATGCATTTCCAAACATTTGGACTACCTATGTTGCAAATGTATTATCTTTTCAATTTACACACGGCATCTATTGCACGTCCTCTGTTGCTCTCCCTGAGGTTTCTCCCATTTTTCCCTTTAAACTGGGTTTTCTTCGGAAGTTTTTCCTTGTACGATGTGAGGGTCTAAGGACAGAGGGTGTCGTATTGTCATACTGATATTCTGTACACACTGTGAAGACCACTGAGACAAATGTAACATTTGTGATATTGGGCTATATAAATAAACATTGATTGATTGATAATTTTGTTACAACAATGGGAGTTTCTGGCATTCCTATGTCTGAGCCCGTTTCAGAGAAAACTAATATTTCAATCGAAGGATCACATGTCCAACACTCTTTCATTATTTCAGATGGAAGTCCTATTAATCTAATGGGCAGAGATTTTCTTTGTAAATTACAAGCAACAATACATTGCACTCCAGACGGATTGTTTTTGACTATTCCTGACAGCAAAGTCTATCAAGCTGTCCAATTCATTCAATCATCTCAAGATAACCTTTATTGTTGGTCATTTCCAGATTTCAACATGATTTCTGTTTTCTCAACAACAGGAATTCAGAAAATTGCTAGCATTTCCCCTGTGTGTGCTTCCTTAATATCCCTTATGCGGCCTGTATTGAATTGTCACTGCACAGCTGCTTTTAACCCATCAGATGACTATGCGCTATCAGTAAGAGGTTTTTGCAACAGCTCAGATCAGTTGGAATGTGAGCAGTTTCTATTTTTAGGACCCCAGGGGTGCGCATTGCCTGTTAGGCTCACACCCTCACAGCAGGCTGTTTATGCTGCAGACACGATCCCTCACCTCACACTAGCGGTCACTTCAGGAAGTGAACCTGAGGAAGTGGGGGCCATGGCAGCCCACTGCCATGCTCTGCTGAGGGCTGCAAAAGCTTCTCTCCCTCACACACACATAATCTAATTAACCTCGGAGAAGAACATTACATGCTGTATCTCTCTGAGCAACTTTCTCTCCCTCAAAGCACATTTCTTCAGTTACAGCCACCTGCACTCACACAATATGGCCCCCCTTCAGATTTTTCTGAGGTTCCGGCCACATTATGGGCTAAACACAAGAACCATGTGGGGTTTGTTTGTTCAGCCCCTCCACACAGAGTCACACTTAAAGCCAATGCCAGATTGCCAGCTATCAGACAGTACAATTTACCCCATAGAGCCATTTTGGGAATTGAAGGAGTCATCCAATCTCTGCTCGATCAAGGCGTATTAATCTATACGTCCAGCCCGTGTAATACTCCGATTCTGCCCATACCTAAACACAATCGCCCTGATGAGTGGCGTTTTGTCCAAGATTTGCAAGCTATTAACGTTATTGTCATTCCGACAGCTCCTATAGTGCCTGACACTAATTCAATTCTTGCATCACTACCGTCAGATTCGAAATGTTACACAGTAATTGATTTGTGTTCAGCATTTTTCTCTGTTCCTCTGCATCCAGACAGCCAGTATCTGTTTGCATTTACTTTTAAAGGTAAACAAATCACATACACGCGCCTCCTACAGGGGTATGTTGAATCGCCTACTGTGTACGCAGCAGCGGTTAAGAGAGATCTGGACACTTTGGTCCTTACAGGAGGTAGTACCTTGCTTCAGTACGCAGATGACCTGTTGTTAGCTTCTCTCAACATGGACGCATGTCGCATCGACTCCATTCTGCTCATGAAAAGACTTTCTGAATGCGGACACAGAGCATCCCTGGCTAAGTTGCAGTACTGCCAGACTGAGGTCACATACCTGGGTCACATTCTGAGGGATGGACACCGACTCCTCTCGCCAGCAAGGATTTGCCTTTTGAACAAAGTGGCACCACCCCGCACAAAGAAAGACATGCTGTCTTTTTTGGGCATGGCTAACTATTGCAGACACTGGATATACGAGTACGCTGCTATGGACTCTGTCCTGCGTGCTGCCACTCTGCAGGCTGCTCCTAACATTGTTCAATGGTCTGAGGACATGCACACAGCTTTTCAGGACTTAAAGCGAGCCCTGACATCAGCTCCTGCCCTGGGGCTCCCTGATTACCATCAGCCGTTTCACCTGCACGTCCATGAGAAGGGGGGCTTTGCAACAGGCATCTTGGTACAGAAGCATGGCTCTAATTTCCGGCCTGTTGCATACTACTCATCTCGACTCTCCCCTGTGGTACTTGGTATGCCTTCATGCCTGCGGGCAGTGGCCGCAGTTGCAATTGTTATCAAACAATCCTCTCCTATTGTACTGGCCAGTGACTGTGTAGTACATGTCCCACATGCAGTTTTGCATATTCTGAACACCTCTGCTACTCAGCATATGACAGCAGCAAGGCGATCTGGTTATGAAGCAATAATTATTTCAAGCCCACACATCACACTTAAACGCTCTCCCCCTCTAAACCCAGCTACGCTGGTGCCAATTCCAGATTTTGAGATAACACATGACTGTGTCACAACGATTGACATGTCTTCTTCCCCCAGAACTGATATGTTGCAAACTCCTATCCCTAATTCAGATATGATTCTATACACAGACGGGTCTGCGAGCAGGCCGTCTGACACAGTACACTTAGCAGGCTATGCTGTTGTAAATGACTGGGAAGTTTTAGAAAGCCGGGCCTTGCCAAATGGCACGTCGGCTCAGGCCGCAGAGTTGTATGCTCTGCTGAGGGCGTGTATTTTGGCTAAAGATAGAGTTGCAACCATTTTCACAGACTCCAGGTATGCATTTGGTGTGTGCCATGATTTTGGTGTCTTGTGGAAATTTCTTAACATCGGCCGGTAAGCCTATTCAACATCATGCGTTAGTAGCTCAGCTATTAGACGCTATCATGCTCCCTACACAGCTAGCAGTAGTTACATGTGCTGCTCACACAAATTCTGATGATCCTATTTCGCGTGGAAATGCGTTAGCCGACACCGCGGCTAAACAAGCAGCAGTTTCCTGCTCTTCTATGGTGCTCCAATGCCCCTTGACACAATCCGCAGAGCCCATTTGTTTGCCTTCCTTTAATGATGTCGCGGACATGCAAGCCCGCGCTGATGTTAGGGAGAAAGATTTATGGCTAAGACGAGGTTGTACACTTGACGCTGAGTCCAGCTTGTGGCTCCACCCAGACGGACGGATGGTCTGTCCACGTTCGTTCCTCCATGTTTTGGCACATGTTGCACATGGCAAATCACATGTAGGAAAAGGAGGGATGAATGGGATTATAAAGTCCCAATGGTTTGCTCCAGGCATCACACTAGCTACACAGACCCTGGTAGATAGATGCATGATATGCCAGCAGACAAGAAGAAGAAGTGGTCAAATTCAGCATGAACACTTACCGCCCCCCTCGGGGCCCTTTGTAAATATGCAAATTGACTTTTTACATATGCCACCATGCCAAGGATTCAAATATCTTTTGGTAATAGTGTTCCAGTTCTCCAAATGGGTAGAGGCCTACCCTACCAGAAAAGAAGACGCTAGAACAGTTGTAAAGTGTCTTCTCAAAGATGTTATTCCTAGATAACTTAACAGTGACAGAGGTCCAGCATAGATAACCCAGAGTCTAGCTACAGTGTTAGGGTTCAAATGGCAATTGCATGTTCCCTATCACCCACAGAGCTCAGGCCAGGTTGAGAGAATGAACTTGACTATAAAGGAGAAACTCACTAAAACAATGTTGACCACAGGACTAAAATGGGTAGACCCGCTGCCGCTAGTTCTGTGCTCCATCAGAAGTTCACCAAATGCAACGACAGGGCTTAGTCCACACGAGGTATTGATGGGAAGGGTAATGTTCACAGGGTCTAGCCCCCCAGTAACACCCCACAAACTCACTCTTTTGTGGACAGATGATTACATGACTAACTATGTCAAATATCTAACTGACATGTTGAGAAAGTTTCACAGGCAGGTGGCTGACAGGCTCCCCCAGCCGGGAGAGGAGCCCACCCACCCCTTTCAGATTGGTGATAATGTACTAATCAAATCTCTTGAAAAGATGCTCTGTCTCCCAGGTGGAAAGGTCCTTTCCAGGTGTTAATAGTGACCAGAACAGCACTGAGAGTACAAGGGAGACCGGAGTGGATTCACGCTACAAGATGTCGTCTCTTCCCTCTACCGGATGCTGGCGTGTGAAGGCACACTGTTAAAAAGGATATTGGTTTTTAGTCAGATGGGCAAATGTTATCATGCTGAGTGAACCCACTGCCCATTACAACTCATTAAGACGAGTTACAAAAACTTCAACTTGAAAAATATTTGTAAACTCAGAATAATCCGTTGCATTAAATTGATAACATGAGTCAGCCTCGGCATTGTATGTAACACGCATGCGCCCGCAATATGACGTCACGCGCAGTGTCCCAAAACTGAAATGAATTTGAAATCCGAGTTGGCTGCCATCTTTCTTCCTCGCTCAGAGCCCGGACTGGAGTTATCAAGTAATTACATTCAAATGTAATCTAGTTCATCAGCAGACAATGCAAATTAATCCTCTAACGTTAGTCTCTGTCTCAGACTGACTGTCGCCACACCTTTTGACGCATATTTCATATTTAACGTTAGTTAGTTTTAGGAAAAACGTTAGCATGTTAGCGAGCTAGCTAGCTAGCAGTAGGTTGGAAATTAAGAGCTGCCCGAGTGAAATAGCGAGTATATAGTGTAAAGCAAAGGAGGGTTGAATGAGTTGAATGTTGATGAGACAAATTCGGACCATCTAGATTTAACAACAGATGATTACATAGAGCAGGGGTCGGCAACAGGCAGACCGCGGTCCGGATCCGGACCCAGACGCCGACCTATACGGACCTGGAGCTATAATCAATACATTAATAGGGGATTTTTCGGCGCCTCCCACTTTTTTAACGCTGATTTGGTTGACTTGTGTAATTCGTGGATAACCGAAGAGTTTTCGTTTTGGGGGTGGGGGGGAGGGAGTCAGTCCGACAGACGGACAACTTCTCACTTCAAAAAAGAAGAAGAAATCTAGACCGCAAAAATAATTAAACAAGCGAGTACCTGTTTTTCCTGACCAAGGACAGGTTCATGAACACAACACGAGCGTAACGTGTCTTCACGTGGTATATGTCTCGTCTGAAAGGAGTGCTGACAGAGAGCACCGGAACGCCGCTCCAGCCCTTAAAATATTGCAATACCCATAAGGAGCCGTACACATGCCGCAGTGTTTGCGTGGCTGTGTCTTTAGTTGTAAGCACAGTGGCGATCTGTTGTTATTAGCATCTGGTTAGCTAGCTATGCTAACGAATTTAAAGAGATTTTCTACAACCAGGTGGAAGAGAGCTCTCTCCTGAGAGGCTCAAATAACCTCAGCTCATTGAGGTTAAGGCACACCTTGATATGATCATTATAGTTATTAATGAGACTAAATGAAAAACAGGTATAAAATACTATATGACAGCAACAAAAAAGTTGTTAAAAATAACAAGAATAGAGTTTAAAATGGGAGTGATTTGTAAAATATCCTAAAAGGAAAATATGCTACAGTTCTGTTTCATATGGGTGTTGAGAGAAGTATCCATAGATCTCTTAATGTTGCTCTCAAAGTGCACCACATTGATGCTTTTAACTTCAATATTTAAACATTACACATATCCACAGTATTTAAGTAATGTTAATTGACAATAAATATTGTTGTTTTTGAATTGTACTTTCTTTATTTGATTGGCAGTCAGTTGTTGATTACATGCAGACGTTGATAAAGCTACAGGTCACTTCAATATATATCACACTAATTCATGAAGCAACTTAGACATTTTGATGTTCCGGACCTTTGCATGGGGAGATTTTCTCTAACTGGACCTTGTTGCATTTTAGTTGAAGACCCCTGACATAGAGGATCAAGACCTGCATGATTTGTTTCAACAGAAAGTTCCATCTTTCTTACTGCGTATGCAAACGATTTTGCATGTGTCTAAGACAAAAACCCAGGAAATTATAAACGAGCTATGTAGTATTAGCTCAGCTGTGGAAGAGTGCACACCACAAATAATTGGAAGTGTACTGATCAACCACAATTGTGCAGTAAATAGTGCAGTCACCACTGCTATAACAGAGATAGTTAAAAAAGCAAACCCCCTAAGTTTCCTGTCAAAGGGCGGACCTTTTGGCTCTGAATACAAAAGAGAAACTTTTTACAAGAATAATTTTAAAGTGATTGAGCCGATTGAATATGTTTTAGATGCATCTTCCAGACGTACATTTGTTTATATTCCAATTCTGAAAGTCTTGACAGAGCTGTTAAATCGTAATAATGTTCTTCTATTTCATGTATTGCATGTTCAACATTTGTATATGGTTTGACATATATATGCTTGTGCAATACCAAATATTGCATCTGGGCAGCTTGTGAAATGTGAAAACGTAGGTCACTTTTAACTTGGACTAAAATGATGTAATGTCACTTCTTCATATAGATCGTCAAGGAATTCACCAGGCTGATGTCGATGGACCTCAATTCGCTCTATGAGGGTCTGGACAGCCACCTGCAGAAATTCCTTCAGTTGTTCAGGTCAAAGCGCTTTGAGGGGATCAAAGAAATTACATCCTTAATGGAGAGCCTCGACAAGGATGTAAGTACAGTTCTTTACTTTAAAGTACTTTGAGGCAATAGAGCTGCCTTTCCACATTCATTCATGTGTTCTCGTGTAAACTCAATGTAATTGTTACGACGGGATACAGGGGAAGGACCCAAAAGCAGGCGCCTGATGCAGTTCAATGATTTAATAAGCAACATGGTGGTACAAAGGCTTAAGGGATAGTGAGGCAGGCAAGGGTCAGAGAAGGCAGGCCACACATGGACACGGACACACGGAATATGAAGGAATCTATTAAGTTAGCTGTGAACGTAGTGCAAATAACCAGAATGCCTTGTGGAGTGAGGGGGTCATATAATTATGATAGCAACGGGCAATATTAATTTATCATGTGTTTTGGCAGGCATCGAACCAAAGGAAAAGGGCAGTAGTGTTGCAGGGCCTACCATGGTACATGAGGGAGAATCCTTCAACTATCATGAAGATGTGTGAGGTAAGCGCTGAAATGTCGTTCAAGATGATACAAAAAACGAGTTCACAGGGTTACATTAGTCGTTTCAGGCGTCGTCTGTGTATGCACATATGCCAAAGCATCTCTAAAGCACTTTCGTTGTTGTTTTTTGTTTCTTTTTGCATGAAGCCAACGGATCCTGAAGAGGACGTCATCAAGGGAATGGTGATTGGAGTCCTTTTAGTCGTTGAAGATGAGAAGGAACCTCTTCCAGCTTCCTACAACGATGTCGCCCTCGTGATCGAGAAAAGGATAGTCATACGTCACCTTGGTGATGTACCCAATGCTTTTGTGAACCTGATGGGATTGCAGTACATGTTGAACCTTGACTATCCAAAAGACTTGAAATACACCTTTGAGGTGATTCAGCGCCTGTTCATGGGAATTGGGTTGGACTCGTGCACTCCCTGGGTCCACTCTCTGAAGAATATATTGCTCAGTTAGAGAGATGGCCTAGGAAGATGTCTCTGCATCCGTCCCAAATGATGCATTTTCATTTTTTGTCCACTGTTTCATTTGTCCACTGTTCCAAGAGGAAGACAAATGTATAGCCCCTCTGTGGGTCACACCAGTTTATTTGGTTTTCATTTTCTATTGCTCTATTTTGAGGAAGTGTCTGAGAGACACTAGTGTGTATTTTATGTTGTTCAGCAACCATGAACAGAGTGGATATTTCAGTACTGTTAGAATGTTTTAATGTTCTGACTGACAGTTAAGTTAAGAGAGATACCATTTTCTATGCATTTTACTGCAGCAACCCTGAACACTTACTCCTCAGAATGGACTCTGTTTAACAAGTCACTCAATTACAGTTGTATCTATAGTGTAATTTCAGTTTTTGAGCAGCCCAGAGCAAAAACAATGGTGTGTTAGAGGGTGTATAGTTTAGACTAAGCTAGTTCTCATGTTAATGTATCGTATAACTTTGTAGCTATTAGTTTGCTTGTCCTGGTAAGTTAACTTGGTACTAGAAGTTGAACAAACACAGTTGTACATGTTGAGCTAACTTGATTAACACATTTTTAAGAACTCAATCAAATACGTTTAACCAACATCTTCTTAAGTTATCTTAACTAATATCTTCTAGTTCAAATAACTTGACATACTACAAGTTGTATCAACTAATTTATTGAAGTGTAATAGACTTGACAATAAATGTTGAATCAACTTGACACAACTTAACTCAGTCAAAGCAACAAGATGACTTGACTTAGTCAAGTTGAGTCAACAAATCATTTTTAACAGTGTTTAACTTGGTACTATAAGTTGAAAAAACAAAGTTGTACATGTTGAACCAACTTGATTAACACCTTTTTAAGAACTCAATCAAATATGTTTAACCAAAATCTTCTTAAGTTATCTTAACTAATATTTTCTAGTCCAAATAACTTGACACATGAAGTTGAGTCAACAGACTACAAGTTGTAACAACTAATGTATTGAAGTGTAATAGACTTGACAGTAAATGTGGAATCAACTTGACACAACTTAACTCAGTCACAGCAACAAGATGACTTGACTTAGTCACGTTGAGTCAACAAATCATTTTTAACAGTGCAGTCATCATCATCATCGTCATGCTGGGTCTTCTGTACCTGGCCAAGGACGCCCTGCTAGATGGAGCTGTGGAAATCCCAACGACAGGTGGCGAGGGATCTCGCTCGTCTGAGGAAGAAAATAAGGTGCTCTTATCTACGAGCGCAGACGACTTGACCACTCAGGGCCCAGACCCTGAGGGCAAAACGACACCAACGGGCAAATCAGTGCCTAGCGACAAGGACAGGTTGTATCCAATCACCACACGGACATTCAGTATGGTGCGAGAGACACAAAGAGAGAGAAAAGGAGGAAGAATCAGGAGGATTGTCTCCCTCCCTGATCATAAATCAGAGACTGTTTCTTTTAACTGTCCAGCTTTAATATGTGATCCATCTAACTGTATTATTATATTTTATGTGTCCTTAGTTCACTCAACGTGGGAGATATATCCAATGGACCAGTACCGTGCGGATGGTGTCGCATCGGAGGGGGTGAGAATAGCACTCGACATCATTGAAGACATGCCCCCAGAACTGTGGTGTAGCACTAGAGAACAGGTTAAGACACTGATAAAGGATAAAGCAACATGTAGAGTGAGGAAACCAGATTACCAGGTTCCCAATCTAAGTGCTACTGCATGCAAAATGTCTGGACCAGATAGAAAAACAAATGTTCTATCCACTCCACTTAAACACTGTAGGTGATGTAGATTTTTCAAAAAAGGCCTTAATTACTCCTTTTAAACAAACTAAAACTAATTCTGCAGTAAGTTTAATGTTAGACTACGCACATGAACGTAATATTAGCAACTGTTGGCTGTGCCAAAATATGCCAGAATCCATGCATTCTCCCATGTGTAGCCCAATTCCTTTCACAAAAGCGGACTATAAATTAGTCAGCTGGAACGATATTGACTCCAGAATTAGCAATGAGGCTGAGGACTGCTACACTCCGTCATACCCAACAGACTCTGATAAACCGTTACAGTACGAGATTCAGGTCTCTCTCATTGTTGAGACAGTAAATAAAAATTACCTGCCTGACGGTTTCAAACGATTGATGTTTTTAAAACTAATATATGTGAGGAAATACATTAACCTAGCTTTTGAATACAGATTCCAGTTAGCTCTGGTACAAACAAATTGTTCGGTTAATTCCAGAAGTCCAACATGCACAAAACAACCACACATGGCATCTTTATTAGCTGAAGCTTTAGTGACAGTGGTACCCTGGTTGGGCTCCAGAACAGTGGACTCCGTTGAGGTTAAAATACATGATTGTACGCAACCAATACCCCTAGGCAATCCCCCTACACGTGACTGTTCAATATATGTTCCCCCAAGTACATGAATGGAAGAATGTGTCCATCTGTTTCCAGAATGAAGTAGGATCTCACACCTCTCCAGATGTGGGACACAGCGACTGTAATACCATAGTGAGGGTAAAATTAGCCAGAATTCCCCTCCCACAGAGAGTTTACTTAGTTTGTGGCGACCGGGCCTATGGCTGCGTGCCGTATGACGTTTTTTATGGCACCTGCTATCTAGCCTACCTAATTCCTTTAATCCGTGAAGTAGAGGCAAATGAGATTGCAGCGATACTTCCCTCTCTACACAGGAACAGCAGGTCCATTACAAAAGGACAACAGATAGCGAGCCTATTTTTGCCTTGGTACGGCATTTATGTTAGTCAGCAGGAAATCATGGCATTATCCAAAGTAGTGGAAAATCATCTAAATGTATCTAACACAGCAATATTAGCTGAACATAAAGAATTGCAAGAAGTTAGGACAGTAGCACTACAGAATCGCATGGCGCTGGTCCTCCTCTTAGCTGCCCAGGGGGGCACATGTAAAGTAATTGGTGCGGAGTGCTGTTCCTTTGTCTCTGATGCCACACCGGAAGTTATGGATATGATTCATGATACAGCTAACGGGATAAAAGAATTGCATGAAACTCATGGGTTTACATTTGGGGATTTAAGTAGAACCCTTGGATCCTGGGGAGCGGGGTTGGTTAAATGTGTTGTTACTGTTGCAGTGTTTATCTTGGTTGTGCTAATCCTAGTGATTTGTTTGATCTCTGTAGTTAAATTAGCCATACGCAGGGTTGCCAAGACTGCCCTCCAGGCCCCACAGAGGCTACTGGGGTATTCTACTGTAAATGACACAATGTTGATGTACGACGCCGACCTCCCAGACCCATGGGTCTCCATGGCAGTTCCTGTACCATGGGTACCTCCTTTCAGCGATTGATACATTGATTAAAGTTGACACTCAGAATACAGAATAGATGTTTTGATTTTTCCTTGAATAAAGAACAGATGTTTTTGATTTTTCCTTCCTCAGGTTTATACAATAAAATGTCTGACTTTTCCTTTTCAGATTTTGAACAAATATATTTGAATAAAATGTATGTAGTAAGTGCCTTACTCTTGAATAAGTGTATTGAAGTAAACGTAAAGTAATGTTAAAGATTGAGGACACTGTACCTTTACAGATTACAGATTGATCGATTCATCACTGTGAATTTATACCTTAACTGTGAATCTTAACTGGATCCCTTATGATTCTGATTTTATACCTCAATTGGATTTCTTATAATCCTACATTCTAATTGTGTTTTAATAAGTAATTGCCTTGAAGTAAATCTTTAAGATGTAAACTGATTTTGAATTTGTGTTTGATGAATGAGATTAACTGAGTGATAAATGATAAAAGATCTTGTTTTTGAAACATATATTTTACTATTATATTTTTGTATTGCATGTGTGTTATTATTGTGCTTTTGACAAAAGAAATCAAACACTGAAGAGAGATTATTTTTCTATTGTGGTTGTCTGTATCAACCATTGTGATTGACTGTTTCAATCTTATTCTGCTTTTGATGTAATTAATGTAATGAGAATCCACACAACTCTGAGGACGTTTTATTTGATTTAAGTAGTGACTGAAATATTCTTAGACTAATGTTAATTGGTTATCAATAAATTGATAAAAGGGAGGATCTGTGAACGAAATATTTTAATGAGATCTGTGCAGGGGAGAATTTTAGTGTTTTCCTATGTGTCCTGTTTGTAATTTAAACAGGGCAAAGGCCAAAAGGCCCTGCCTTCCTGTGGGGGAGTGTGACCAATGCGCAGATGGCTTTAACAGACCCGTCCTTTGTCTCTAATATGTCTGGTATCGATTAAGATGGAAAGCGCGCGAATATAGGCCACTCCTATATTCTCTGTGTAGATTTGCGCTGTGCTGCTGTGTAATCCTTAGTGTTGACTAGGTATCTATATGATGCAAGTTGTGTGGATATCTTGTGAACGCTCCGGCCGTGACTCTCAATAAACTCTGGTGTTTGATAAGGCGGATTCCAGCTTCCATTTCTTTCATCACATTGCTGATCAGAAGTTTCTTTCACAATATATACAAAAGTATGTGAGGGATGGAATATTAAATTGAATATAAATGTAAAATGTACATGTGATTTTACATCCAAGAGAAGCTATGGAGCAGAGAGTTCTCTGCCAGCCAGAGGTGATTTGTTATTAGTTCAATATGTCAAACTGATTTCCCTGACTACTAGGGGTGTAACGGTTCACAAACATTTCGGTTCGGTACGTACCTCGGTTTTTAGGTCACGGTTCGGTTCGGTACGTTTTCGGTACAGCAGAAAAAATTATCACAAAACATTTTTTTTTTTAATTATTATTAAACTGTGAATAATGTATTCACTCAAATAAATACAAAATATAATAAAATAAACATTAAGGTGCAGCATTTCGATGAACTGAAATAATCTGTATTTGAACTTTACTGTACTAGTACTCACAAAACATAAAATATTAGTTTTGGGTTTTTAATTATTATTAAACTATGAATATTCACTCAAATAAATATAAAATATAATAAAATAAACATTAAGGTGCAGCTTTTCGATTAACTGAAATAATCTGTATTTGTACTGTACTGTACTAGTACCTAAGCAGCCAGTTTGACATTAGGACTTGCTTGTCATTTCATGTTTTTTTAAAGAAAGATGAACTTGTCCACATTGCTTGCCGAAAGGGCAGACATGCTGGCACTAGCAATGTCTCCTGCTGTGGAGAACACCCTCTCGCTAGGGACAGAGGTAGCAGATACAGCCAGGTAGTGCTTTGCTAACATGGCAACATAAGGATATTTGCCGTTTGTAATAGCTTTGGCTCGGTCTGAAGTTTTTGCGAGTGGTGGAGGCTTAAATGCTAGTGGGAGTTGGGTTTGCACTTCAGTCTTTTGGTACCGGTGATATTCACGTTCGGGTGATGCCTTTTCAAATGAGTGTGCAAGTTTGATGTATTGCCAGCCGCGTAACCAATTTTAGTTGAACAATGCCGACAAACAGCTTTGGTTCGGTCCACCTGTCTTTGTCCGTCATCCTTGTACGTAACTGCGAACCCAAAATGTTCCCAAACCGGAGACTTCAATGATGCTGGAGGATTTTCGAGCTCAACTTTATCTGCGTTCGCCATTTCGACAGTTCCTCAAATTACTGACTACATTTGAACGCATCCCTCTGACCAGCTCGTCCAATGAAATGACTTGCTCGCTATGACGCGTTGAACACAATGGGAGCAAATTACTCTGAATGCTGCGACGCAGCACCTGAGATTACTTCCAAGAAGTTGTTCACGTTCTCAATTTTTTACGTTTAACGTTATATTCGTTCGGTACACTTCGGTACACACGTATACCGAACCGAAGGGCCCGTACCGAATAATTTCTGTACGGGTACGTGTACCGTTACACCCCTACTGACTACAATTTTTTGTTACATGGTGAAACGTTATGCTGCTTGTACTACAGTAATTAGACTTATCAGATAAGCCACACAGGTTTTAATAGGATGTATTCATTATATTTACTTATGTTGCGGTCTTTTCAACAGCGCCATCTCTAAAACGGCGATACAGTCACTACCCATCATTTAAATGTCACCGTGACATGGACAAAAATGTAACGTCAGCTTACGTCATGGCACTAATCCAGACTCTCCTTTGGAAAACATTCGCCGGGAAACGATAGAACGAGCACGTTTCATGCGAAGACCTGTGGCTGCAACCCGGAGCAAAGCAACAAACCATTGCGTAGCTAACTAGTAGCGCTAATTGTTATATAATTTGTAAAACTACAGTGTTAAAAACGACAATTTCAAAAATACAGATTCTAATGGTCAGATATAGATATACAGATACTAAAGATAGGCAGGTACTTGCTTTCAAGCAGAACACGGAGGAAAACAAACTTAGCGGGAGTGTGTACGTGTTTGGCGTAATGACGTATGTTCTGACACCATAGGGTATTGGCACCCCCTAGTGGCAAAAGTCGGTACTGTAGCTTTAAGGCACCAAATAGCGCGACTCTCCTTCTTGTGTTTTAGTTTACACAGCAATGCCATGCAGAGCACATCGTAGCTCAGTTCTATACCACAGATCATTTTGTTTTAATCCTTGGAGTAGATCTGTCTGTAAGTACAAACTTACCTGTGTGCCAAGTAATGTGGTTTAATTGATTGTGTGGTTTCAATGTTTAAGATAAGCTAAGCTAACTAGCTGCTAAGCTAACAAAGCTGCTAAGCTAACGGACATAGCTCATTCTTATCCACTTATTTATCACGTCTCGTTTAGACTACTGTAACTCCCTCTATATTGGTGTTGACAAGTGCTTGATCCGTCTTCTGCAGCTGGTCCAAAATGCGGCTGCCCGCCTTCTTACTGGGAAGAGACGTTATGACCACATCACACCCGTTCTGGCAGACCTTCATTGGCTTCCTGTCAGTTACAGGATCCAGTTCAAGTACTTACTTGTTGTTTTTAAATCATTGCATGGACTGGCACCACATTACCTGTCTGAGTTGTTGCACCGCCATGCTCCTGCTAGAGCATTGCGCTCAGCTCAGCAGAATATGTTGGTGGTTCCTCAGAGCAGGAAAAAAACCAGAGGTGACAGGACCTTCAGTGTTGCAGCTCCCAGACTGTGGAACAGCCTCCCAGCACATATCCGGACTGTTGAGTCTATTGAACTTTTTAAATCCCAGCTAAAAACTCACCTCTTTGCAATGGCTTTTAATACTAGTTGAGCATTACATTTTTATATTTGTATGTGTTTTTTTATTTATTTACTTATTTTTATTTTTTATATGTTTCTATTTATTGTGCTTTTTATTATGTTTTTAATTATTGTTTTTATTATCGTACTCCCATTGGGCTATTCACTATTGTAGTTACTGCCTGCCCTGTACAGCACTTTGGTCAGCCGAAGGTTGTTTTAAATGTGCTATATAAATAAATAAAGATTGAGATTGAGATTCTTAGCATAGGCTGTTGATTATACTGCACTCTATTTGCATTATGTTGCACATGTATTATTTCAATTGTGTAACTTGTGTTGTATTCTTCTGTTTATTCTTGCAGTTTTACAATTTCAAGCCTCAGTAAATGGTCAACTCAACAACTGTCTTCTGAGTCTTTGTTAGCTATCTGTTAAGCTATGCAGTGCGATGCATACGCAAGGGCAGAATAACGTACAACGGCCTCGACTATTTCTGTAGTCCTATTCAGCCACTCGGTAACAACCATCGATTTTCAGACACGTAAACTCTTCAAAAATCACCAGTGGGGTCACTGCTGATGTATTTAATGTCGTAGAACAAAACGTGATTTATCTCTTAAATTTGTGTCAACCACAGACCTTATTTCGAGCTATTTTCCAAGACCCTATGGAGAAAATGCATTGCTTTTTGACGAAGGAACCGGAAGTGCTAAAAATGCTAACTTACTTCCGGGTTTTAGGACGCGTCACTGCGGTTCTCTATAGAGCATGCAGCATGACCCTTCAGTTCCATGTTAGGAAGTAGGGATGCTCCGATCACCAATTTTGGGGCCGATCGCCGGAATCAGTATCGGCCGATACCGATCGCTTACACAGGCATGTTAGACCCTGTACACACCTGACATTAACATCCAGGCACGGTTCTAGACATTTTGGTGCCCTAGGCGAGATTATGATTTGGTGCCCCCCCCCCCCCTCCAAGGAATACACAATAGAATATATAAAGAATAAATTAAACATCTCTACAAAAGACCAATACACTACAAAAACTGAAACGTATTGACATGTTGGTTATATACATTAAGAAGGTTTCAAATGTATTCATTATTGTATGAACATGTTTTAATGGACGTCACATCCTCTAGGGGGTTCTGGGGGTATGCCCCCCCAGAAAGATTTGTTTTAACATTTTAAAGTAAAATGCTTCAATCTGGTGCACTTTGAGACTAGATCTAAGGGGTACAACTTTAAACACCCATATGAAAAAGATCGGTTTATATTTTAATAATCAAATAAGTATGTGAACATAACCAATAACCTACCATAGCCAATAACAAATTAATGTAACGTATCTTATTTTACCCAGTTAACATTTATTTATTCATGCATTTTTTTTAATCTCTCCAGTTTTAAATTATATTTTTAGTTTACTGTCCTATAGTATACATTGGAATGATTTCAAACCTGTTTTTATTTATCCTAATAATTATAAAGGAGAGCCTTGAAAATATTTGTTTACATAAATTATGACCAAACCGTTTGAGACCCACTGAGATAACTTGACTAAAGTTAACTATCTAAACACTCATTACATTACATTACATTGCATTTAGCTGACGCTTTTATCCAAAGCGACTTACAATAAGTACATTCGACCAGGAGGACACAACCTTGAAGAAAACAGAATCATAAAAGTACATCAGGTTTCATAGAGCCAAGTATTTCAAGTGCTACTCAACTGGCTATAGATAAGCCAGTCCTTTATTAGTATATAAGTGCTCTGTTAGCAGTTATTTGTTAGTAATTCTATCGCTCGAAGTGGAGTCGAAAGAGATGAGTTTTCAGTTTGCGCCGGAAGGTGTGTAAGCTTTCTGCCGTCCTGATGTCAATGGGGAGCTCATTCCACCATTTTGGAGCCAGGATAGCAAACCCACGTGTTTTTGCTGATGGGAACTTGGGTCCCCCTCGCAGCGAGGGTGCAGCGAGTCGTTTGGCTGATGCAGAGCGTAGAGCACGCGCTGGGGTGTACAGTTTAACCATGTCCTGGATGTAGGAAGGGCCAGATCCATTCGCAGCATGGTACGCAAGTACCAGTGTCTTGAAGTGAATTCTAGCAGTTACCGGAAGCCAATGAAGGGAGCGGAGGAGTGGCGTGGTGTGGGAAAATGTAGGAAGGTTGAAGACCAGACGAGCCGCTGCATTCTGAATGAGCTGCAGAGGTCGGATGGCACATGCAGGTAGACCAGCCAGGAGGGAGTTGGAGTAGTCTAGGCGTGAGGTGACGAGAGCCAGAACCAGAACCTGCGTCGCTTTCTGGGTCAGCTGGGGACATATCTTCCTGATGTGGTAAAGCGTGTATCTGCAACAACGGGTTGTAGCAGCGATGTTTGCAGTGAAGGACAGGTTGTTATCTAGGATCACACCCAGATTCCTTGCAGTCTGGGTCGGGGAAACAACAGAGGTGCCGATGTTGATAGTCAGGTCAAGAGTGGGACAATCTTTTCCCGGAAGGAAAAGCAGTTCAGTCTTGTCAAGGTTGAGCTTGAGATGATGAGCGGACATCCACTGAGAGATTTCAGCTAAACAAGCAGAGATGCGTGCGACGACCTGGGTCTCTGAGCGGGGAAAGGACAGAATTAATTGGGTGTCGTCAGCGTAGCAGTGGTATGAAAAACCATGCGGGCTAATGACAGATCCGAGCGAGTTTGTGTACAGGGAGAAGAGGAGGGGACCAAGAACAGAGCCCTGAGGGACCCCTGTAGTTAATTGACAAGGGTCGGACTCAGACCCTCTCCAAGAGTCTCAAGAGTCCTTTACCTCACTGAGCTGTAGTTATCAGTCTCAATCCAACAACAATCTGCGGTACCGAGCCGCGGGCGCCTGATAAGTCAACATCCCCCACTTTCATCACTTACAGCGCCCATCGTACAGGGCCAATGAAAAGTGTAACCGGGGTGAAAAGGGTGTTACATTAGGCGCATTCACACTGCAGTACTTTTCCCACAAAGGTTCATGAGAACTTAGTTCATGAGAACTCTTTAGTTCTCATGAACTGAGTACAGATCGTGTTCAAACCGGAATAAGTCCCTGCGGGAGGATTAGGCAAATGAAGCCGCTGACGTCACTTCTTCTTCTTCTGCTTTGGGTTTACTGGCAGGCCGCAAACCACTTCACGGCATATACTGCCGCCCAAAGTCCCCGTCCGGAAGTCCCCGGAGTTAGGGACTGGCTTCAGTAGAAGCTGCTGGGACTCCAAGCAGCTTCTACTGAAGCCTTCCGAGTAAATCGCCAGAACGCCGACACCTCCTCATCTCCACCGCTCCCATGTTTTATTTTGTGTTGCCATAAGTTAGTCTCTCTGCGTTTCTGCGCTGGGCTAATGCTAATGCTAGTAATGCTAATGCGAGGATAATAAAATGGCGGCTTCACAAAACTTTTTGGGAGTTTTATGGGGCGTGGTTTGCAATCCGCCCAGCGAATCAGACATAGGAACCTTTTTCTCCCACGAAAGTCCCTGCTCTCTAGCAGGGACGGAAAAGGGGGTGAAAAGGTTCCGACCTGGAAAACTGTGAAATATCTTTCACAGTTTTTTTCTTTCACACTATACCAATCTTATTTGTTACAGTGTACCGTGCACCAGGTCCTTATTCAGAATTCTTATCAGAATTCTCTGAGTTTTTATCAACGTTGGTTCTTAAAACAGACAAAGTAATTATCGTAGGTGACTTTAATATTCATGTTGACGATGATAAAAATAGCCTTACTGTTGCATTTAACTCTATATTAGATTATGTTGGTTTCTGTCAGAGTGTAAATAAACCAACCCACTGCTATAATCACACTCTCGATCTTGTTCTGACTTATGGTATTGAAATTGAGCAACTATTAGTCGAACCGCATAATCCTGCTTTATCCGACCATTTCTTAGTAACTTTTGAAGTACTATTACGAGAATACAAAGCATTAGTCAAAAGCTCTTGCAGCAGAAACCTATCGGTTAGTGCTATAGCCAAATTTAAGGAAGAGATTCCACCAATACTTAACTCGATAGCATGTCTGCATGTAAGGGAGGAAACTTATACAAAATGTACAACACCCCAAATTGATCATGTTGTTGATAGTGCTATAGATGCGCTGCGAATAAAATTAGACTCTGTTGCTCCTTTGAAAAAGTAGAAAATAAAACATAGATTAGCTCCATGGCATAATGCCGAAACCCGCAAAATAAAGCAAAAGTCGAGACAACTTGAAAGGATATGGCGTTCCACTAAACTTGAAGAATCTCGTTTAATTTGGCATATTACTCTCAATGAATATAAGAAAGCACTGCGTAAAGCGAGAGCAGCCTACTACTCTTCATTAATAGATGAGAATAAGAATAATGCAAGATTTCTTTTCAGAAGTTAAACTTTAAACATCCATGACTTAAACACTTTATCCAGGATAAAAGCCACATAGTTGCACCTGCAAGGTGAATACAGCTGGTAAAAGTGTTTGAATGCGTACATTAACAGGTTTATGATATTACTGTCTAAGACACGATCTGACTTTAATTACATTTGTCTCGAGTGTTTCGTCAACTTAATGTGTTGCTTAAAATAATACTTCTGCATACAGTATGTGACACTGTGAGTGTTGCACGGCCAGATACGGCTCAGCTGACTCAGATAAGAAAATATATGATACATTATGAAGTGACTGTACTTAATGTTACTCTGATCCGGTTACTTATGTTGTGGCAGATATTTAAGTAAGCTTTCTTAACGCTAATGTTATAATAGTCAGATTGCTCTGAAGATGGGAGATGATATTCTATTAATGTTCACGTTCACACAGTCGGTGAGTTTTTACTAACCGGTATCAGTATGTTGTTACTTCGGCATCATTTAGAAACGTGTATTACAATTAAATCACGGTCAAATATGTTCATCTTGTTGTAGTTGTAGCCCCCTTGCCAGTGATTCTCTCTCTAGTTTAGCATACTCAGCCCGACTCAGCCTGGTTGTTGGCCCGGAAAGAAACTCGATTTTATGGGGCCAGAAAACTGTGAAATAGTACCGGCTAGCGGGTACTACGCTAAGTGGAAACGCAATCAAAAACGGGCCCCGCACGGCTCGGCATGCTTAAAGCGAGCTGCTGCTCTTAAATGGCTATAAAGAGAGTCACCAGTGTGAAAGAAAGGCCTTCAGCATATTACTAAGGACTGTCATAAAAAAAACTTGCCTTCAGTTCTGCCAAGCTGGTATTAATGCCTTAACATCTTGTTGCAAAATCAGCATAACCATGTCGAATAAAGTTAATGTTGCTCTCATAACAACTAAATTATACCTTTACTGCATTTTTGCTCAATTAAGCATGAGCCATATATGGATTCCATTTCATCAAATAGATATGCTTAACATGAGTTATTCAGCGAGTTACCATTCAAACTTAACAGCTTTGCTGATTTACTTTGATTAGCTTTTCTCTAGATGCCCATTAAGCAGGGTGAAAGATGTTTGAGTTGAAATTATGGCTTCCTTGCCCTGTACCTTTATAGTCACTGTGACCTTTTTACCTGTGCTGGACTATGGGGATCTGATCTATATGAATGCACCTGCCCATTGCCTGGTCAAGTTAAATGCTGCGTATCACAGTGCACTGAGATTTGTGACAAACTGTAAAGCATTAACCCATCACTGTACCCTGTATGCAAGGGCTGGTTTGCTTTCACTAACTGTACGGAGGCTCAGTCACTGGTACATTTTTATATACAAAGCCATGTTAGGGAAACTTCCATCTTATATCTGCTCCCTGATCTCACGGAGAATTGTAAGTGGCTACTGCCTGAGATCGAATGCTGTGGTTTTATTAAATGTGCCAACTGCTAGGACTGTCTTAGGGAAGACAGCTTTTAGATGCGCAGCTCCTCTGTCTTGGAATAGTCTCCAAATTAAATGGAAACTTAACAATCTGGTGCCACTAAATGTTTTTAAAGCTCGGTTGGATGCTACTCAATCGGAAGCTATTGGTACCTGTTTATGTGGATAATTTTGTAAATGATGCTGTATGATGTCCTTTTGTTGTTCTATTTATGTTTTTATGTTTCATGTGGAACTACTTGAGCAGGTCTCCCTTGGAAAAGAGATCAATGATCTCAATGGGATTTTATCTGTATAAATAAAGGTTTGAAATTAAATGACTTTTTAAGCGATTAACTAGTATTTATTTAGACAATGATGCCTGATAGGTGGCAAATATGCTGAATAACCATACTTATTCAACACCATGAATATGGACATAGGTTGTCTTATATGATGCTGTACTTTTCTTTTAAATTGCTCTGGGTTGAGGAAGGATGACAACTCTTGCAGTGGGTAAAGGGACAGAAATATACATATACAAAAAACACAAGGTCACGGAAACCGAAACTCACTTTAGCTAAATGTAAAAGTTGACAGCGCTGGATAAAAATCTTTAATATACGAGTAGGCATTTCGTTTTTTGCTTAGGAAAGTGTGAATGTGCCTTTTTAAGAAAAAATGTTGAGGGACACTTGTAAAAAATAACAAAGGGTGCACAATAACAAAATGGCACACTTCTAGCTCATCAAAGAAGACGCTGCTAAAGGGGATGCTCAAATCAGGCTTTCAGGATCTCAAGCATCTTTCGGAGACATATAAGCAGCAGGAAAATGAGGTCAAATTGGGCTTGCTCAGCAGAGCAAACATAGCCACCCAAATTGACATTCCAAATACAACGGGGAAACTAAGTTTACCTGAATCAACCCAGTGTTAAATTGTGTGGAAAATATGAAGAAGCTAATTATATCAAATTGCAAAATGGATTACATATTTTCCCACCTAAAATCCCCACTGAGTAGAGCCTTGGCCTTCTTGGCAGGCCTAGTCAGTTTTCACATGGGAAAACCGACAGGCTTTTCACAGCAGCATGTTGTTGGGACTTATGAGGAAGACAGGGAGAGACAGGAAGCAGCAAATGAGAACAGAAGCTGTTTATATGGCCTCAGCATACCAGACTGTCCATGTACATGCTTGGCTTACCCTCAGGGCGAGCGGTTAGATGCCCCAGAGCCATGGACCAATGCTGTGCATGTAAACACATTTCCAAATAATGTAATATCAGTGCTTCTGTGCATGATCACTCTCTGCAGGTGAAATCAAACTCAAGAGGCATCCCATTTCTTGTTTTTCCCTGTGGCACTTTGAAGATTAATTTGCCTGTGTAGGTGTGAAGAACAAATTGCTCCTGAGTGACTTACATAAAAGGTTTTTGGGTTAAGGGTTGAACAGGCTTGTGCGGCAGAGAGCTTATCTCCTCAAGCATCATGCTGAGGAAACAGTATAGTGAGTCAAAGAGCTTCTGAGGTCACACTGTTATCCACAGGGGCAGGGCCATATCCAGGATTTCCTAAATACCAAGGTCCAAATATGTTAGGGGGGTAAAATGATCACAAAACATTGTCAACATTCATTTTCCATGTCTCTCTCCTTTCCATAACCTGCACCCTCTCTTCCATCTTCTTTAGTCTCTCTGTCTTCTTCCTGTTCATTACTCTCTCTGTCCTCTACTCTTTCTCTTTGTTCAATCTCTCCCTCGTTGTTCACTGTTTGCTCCTCCTCACTTGTCGCTCCTGCCAGTGAATTAAAAGCAATTCAGCAATTTAGTTCAATTCACTTGTTTGTTTGCATTCTTTTTTTTACTTTAAATCTGTTTTGTTTGATTCTCAAAAGAGAACAAAGATGTAAGCAAATTGTGTTTTATACAATTGTATGTTATTATGACATCATAACTGCAATAGATGTATGTTGTTTTACAATTATGCCTATTGTCTATATTGTAAATGAAGACTAAGTTATAGATGGATAGATGGGGTTATTAAGCATACATTCTTTTGTGTGACTGTACCTGCAGTTCAATCAATCAATCAATCAATGTTTATTTATATAGCCCAATATCACAAATGTTACATTTGTCTCAGTGGTCTTCACAGTTTGTACAGAATATCAGTATGCCAATACGACACCCTCTGTCCTTAGACCCTCACATCGTAGAAGGAAAAACTTCCGAAGAAAACCCACAGTTTAAAGGGAAAAATGGGAGAAACCTCAGGGAGAGCAACAGAGGAGGGATCCCTCTCCCAGGACGGACAGACGTGCAATAGATGCTGTGTGTAAATTGAAAAGATAATACATTTGCAACATAGGTAGTCCAAATGTTTGGAAATGCATGTGTGTATAATAGGAAGATGAATCCACGAGGATATCCATCCAGGACCACAGCCACAACTCAAGATCCAGCGCTCGCGATCCAGGACACAGGACCGCAGGATCATCCATGACTCCGGATCCCGGCGTATATAGACACCAAAAAGAGAGAAATGTGGGGAAGTTGGGTTAATCGGAACATGAGAGTACACAGGTACAGACAGAGAGAAGGAAGAAGTAAGATGTCCCCCGACAAACTAAGCCTATATCAGCAAAACTAGGGGCTGAATCTAATCAGCCCTAACTATAAGCTTTATCAAAAAGGAAGGTCTTAAGCGCACTCTTAAAAACGGATAGGGTGTCTGCCGTCCGAACACAAACTGGAAGCTGATTCCACAAATGTGGAGCTTGATAAGAAAAGGCTCTGGCTCCCATTGTACTTTTAGAGATTCTAGGAACAACCAACAACCCTGCATTCTTGGAACGCAATGCCCTAGTAGGACAGTAGGGTATAATGAGTTCTTTAAGGTAAGATGGCGCCTGCCCATTAAGGGCTTTGTAGGCAAGAAGAAGAATTTTAAATTCTATCCTGTGTTCTATAGGGAGCCAGTGTAAGGCAGCCAGAACAGGAGTAATGTGGTCCCTTTTCCTAACTCTGGTTAGTACACGAGCTGCAGCATTTTGAATCAGCTGAAGCGACTTAACTGACTTCTTGGTACTCCCTGATAATAAAGAGTTACAATAATCCAGTCTAGAAGTAACAAATGCATGGACTAGTTTCTCTGCATCGTTTTGACGCAAGATATGCCTGATTTTTGCAATGTTACGGAGATGGAAGTAGGCGGTCCTTGAAATTGATTTTATGTGGGCGTTAAAGGATAAATCCTGATCAAATATAACACCAAGATTCCTTACAGTCTCACTGGAGGCCAAATTGATGCCATCCATAGTTAGTATATCTTTAGATAATTTGTTTCGTAGATTCTTCGGGCCAAGTACAATAACTTCAGTTTTGGTCGTGTTTAACATCAAAAAGTTTAAGGTCATCCACGTTTTTAAGTCCTTAAGGTAGTCTTGAATTTTATTTAGATGATTAATTTCATCAGGCTTGATTGATAAATATAGTTGAGTATCATCCGCATAACTATGAAAGTTTACAGAATGATTCCTTATAATATTGCCTAACGGAAGCATATATAATGTGAACAAAATAGGTCCGAGCACTGAGCCCTGTGGCACTCCATGGCTAACTTTGGTTTGCGTGGAAGATTCATCGTTGACACGTACAAACTGAGAGCGTTCAGATAGATAGGACCTAAACCAGCCTTAAGCAGTTCCCTGTATGCCAACTAAGTGCTCTAGTCTTTGCAATAGGATGTCATGGTCGATAGTATCAAATGCAGCACTGAGATAGAGCAAAACAAGAATAGAGACAAGTCCCTTGTCTGAGGCTATTAGAATGTCATTTGTGACTTTAACCAGAGCTGTCTCTGTGCTATGATGTGTTCTAAAGCCAGACTGAAAATCTTCAAATAAATCATTGTTTTTTAAGTAATCACACAACTGTTTTGCGACCGCTTTCTCAAGAATCTTTGAGAGGAACGGAAGATTAGAAATAGGTCTATAGTTGGCTAAAACCTCTGGATCGAGGTTGTGCTTTTTAAGAAGCGGTTTTATCAGTTCCTCCCTGACTTCCATCCCTTTCTCTCTCTCTCTCTGCCTGTCCTGTCTCTTCCGTACCAAAGCTGAGCTTCAACTGACGTAGTCTTTTCATTATATCTGAGTCGGTGTAAAAATAAAACAACACAATGTTATATCTCCAATGTTTTACTCAAATTGAAATGAAAGAAAAGCATTACAACGTTTGTTAAAAGGTAATCCTTCTGACATTGGATGAATGTAATTAACTTTAGCTCTCTAGCTAGTTTATTCACGCTATTTAAACCAAAGTATAGCCTATAGCTGCAATATAAGTTAGTGTGCATTTTGTCGGACGTCCACTGACTAACGTAGAGCGTTCACACAGGATCTGCTGGTCATAAGATGTCCTGATGAACAGAAACACAAGCAGCCCACTGGACTCAGATCTCTCGATACATCATCACTCCTCCGCTGATCCGGTACAAGTCCGAGCTGCGGTGGTTTGTTGATACCGGTTGATACCATGTCGTCTTCTTCTGTTTGCTTTAATCGAGGCTACGTAGTTATGCAGCGCCCCCATCGTCAGTAAATGGAAGTACTACAAATAACCCCGTTTAGTGCAATTATTTCACAAGTTTAGTTATATACACAGCTCGGAAAAAATTACCGAGGTCCGGGCCTCGGTGACCTCAATGGTGGATACGGCCATGCACAGGGGTAGAGAGTAATCTTCCCGTTCCCTAAAGCAACGTTTACTACAAGGACGTGATTCTGTGAGACAGATCATTCGAAAGCCAAAGACCATCTTTAACAGCTTTACTTATTCTTCCTCTGTGACGTGAAGCCGTGCACGTAGCAGACATAGAGGGACATAGTGCTTGTTGTGCTTGCTGCAGTTTGAGGCAGAAGGATACATGTCTGATGTTGCAGCCTCCTCCAGTTGTTAAAAAATCAGTTTCATAAACATGAACACAGATGCTTAACAAGCATAAGAATTTCCGTACTTCGGGGCCGGATGCTATTTCAGTATCTCTCATTCCTACGGGAAACCAAACTGATTTATCCCTTGGGTTGTGTTATTTTATCTTAGCGGCAGTTAGGGAGGATAAAAGGGTGTTTCTGTAAAAATGTACTTCTTGGTGTGGACATCGTTAGATAAAACAGCGCAATACCTACCAGAAAATGTTTGTGAAAACAGTTGAAGGAACCTCCTGAAGGAACAAGGCCAGAGAAATGGGCTGAGATTACGATCGAGTTGGCTAACAGTTAGAAAACTTCACTAAGACAAGAGGGAGAGGGAAAACCCAAACATGAACCAAAGAGCAGCAGCTGCCATGTCTGGTGAGTTCAGTCAACCACAGTGGCTGAGGTCTGGAAGCAATTACTGCTGGCTCCCCAGTGCCACAGAAATTACAACTATTACTACACTTAGATCTAGAATAGGAGTTTCTACTAGATGTTAAACGTGGCAATTAAGTTTGCTGGCTTCATTTCATTTTGACCAATTTCAGAAACACAATATTATGGACAGTTATTCGAACGTGCAGTTCTTGTTACTTATATTTGTTTCAAATAAGTTATCAAGACTTTGTGAATAAGAGATTACTCAATGATATTCTACAATCTGGAAGCAATTATGGTCCTACTTTGTGTAATTCAGGACCAGTTCATACAAAGTTCAGAGGAGTGAAAAATTACAGTGAAAAGCAAACAGTGTCAATGTTTTTGCAACATTTGATCAACACCATTTTACCAAAAATATATTCTCTCATTTGGTGTTTTGTTGGTTGTTTGAAATCTAACCTTGAACACCAAAGCTCACATAGGTGTTCAGTTAGGTTGAGAATTTGTGAAAGCTATAGTGATTTACATGATTTTTAAACCATTCATTAACCCCTTGTATCCTGTATGGAGGCATCCGCCCTTATATTTTGATTCAAATTGTTCACTTGTCTTCAGTTGCATCTTATTAATGGTCTCCAACAACAGCAGCAGCAGTCTGTACTAGTCCTTGAGAGCAGCCGGTCTCCTTGTCTGCACAAATGTTCACATTAATCCAGTGTTAAGTTGGTGTTAGTGTATTCCCAATAAGTGTGACAATGACGGAAAACCAGAACTCTAAAACAGAATCAGATAAATGGAAATCATTCATTTAATCATGTAAACAAAGTGCTTTTCTTATTGATGAAAAAGGTGATACTGTGACTAAATTCACTGGGTTTTCAGAGAATGTACTAACGTTTACATTGTTGTTGTTGTTTGGCAACAGGCAGGCTATCAGAACAGGTAACTGAGTACAAAGAGGTAAGCAAGGGAATTGAAGCGGGTAAGCAAGTCATTGGTGAGGTGAAAGGTGCAAGCACAAAGGGGAACACTGCTGGGAACAGAGTGAACAGCGAGTTCTGGGATGAACGAGATCTCATCTGTTAAGAACTTGTCATTGTGACACAGTCATTGTGAGAAACTATCTTTTCAGGGAGGGATCTTTTATGTCTTACCTCCAATTGGAGTTGGTAAGTCAGAGGTCGGCATCAGCTCATCAGCTGTAAAACAGTAGCGTTGGACTAATTATGTCCTTCTGTAATTCATTAATTAATTATACAAGTGCCAGTTCAAAACATGCCTGTTTAAAAGTGGCTTTTTGCTTGTTCTGTGGAAATGTAAAGCAAATGAAAAAAGTGGATTCAAGTCCATTGGATGAACGGTTGTTGAGAAAATAAAAGACATCAATACAAACCTATTTATTTTTTATCTGGCAGGTCAAATTGCAGGCTGAGAATTTTATTTTCTGCGGTATAAATCAATCGGGCAGTTTTGCCATTCAACATCATGCAATATTTCAAGACTATTCAACAAAGTTTAAAAGGAAGCAATAAGTGATTATTTATTTTTCACTCAGAAATTCAACACTAACATGCTGTTAATGAAAATGAATTTCCAGTTATTCAAGCTAAACAAAAACCCAATGTTCCTTGAAATTAGCTGTTTCTCTACGCTATCATCCAGGGCATTTATCCATTACCTGAGCTCAAATTGAACGGCACTTTTTCCCTCCAATTAAGAAAATAGCTTCATAAGCACACATCTGGTGGAAACAGTGAATAGAAAAGATAAGAAGGTGGAGTGTGAGTAACAGAGGGAACAGCACGACAAAGAGAGAGAAATGGAAATTAAAATGTTGGAAAGCCGAGTTGTACTCCTCATTAGGCACCGGTCAAGCAAATTATGGTCTTTTTTTTCTGCACAATTGCCCAAAGTGAATTTGAAAAAGTTAAAGGCAACATGTTTTCAATCAGTGTTTCCAATATAAGAGGCTTGTAAGGAATGAACACAGAGCTCTCAAATTACATCAGACGTTTAGAAAATTAAATTAAAACTGGTAAAGGCACGACTAGTTAAGAAATTGTCATCAAATCAAATAAATTGTTTTGCTACAATCAAAACAGCAGATTAACCAATCGAGAGTAATTAAAGTTGACGTTGGAAAGCATAACACACTTATTTCCTTATTTATTTATTAGAAAGGAGTAGTTTGAAAAAATGTTAAACAAATGATTCACTTGTCAAAAGAATAACACTCATGCACATCTAAACATACATACATAAATACATACATACATACATATCAAGCTACAAGCAGCCAGCTAGCTCAGTACCAACAATGGAAATAGTGGAAATAGCTCGCCTGGCTGTGTCTAAAGCTAAGAAAAAACGCCCACCATCATCTCTAAGGCTCACTAATCAACACATTGTCTTTTTTTGTCTAATTTGTCCAAAAATCTAAGTGTGAGAACAACAAGTTTCTGTGTAACAAAATGTTATGTATCGGACTATTTTGAGTCTCATGACCACTAGTACATACATACTATACCCATGAACACACCATACACATGCACTTAGGCTTGAATAAATAAAACATACCAGATGCAAACACATTTGTCATTGTCTACTACCTCTCCCAGCAGTAACTGGGGTTACGTAATGTAACCCAGCTTCTATGAGTATAGGCGCAGCCCTCTAAGGCTATCGCTATTGGGTAATCCCCACTGCACGTGTGCAGCACTGACAGACTTATTCCACGCCCACCTACGACGTGGGCCCCACCTCCAGGCTCACTTCCGTATAAATAGGAAGTAGGCCCTACAATCCACCCCAACAGCTTTTCTTCAGCTATTCGCGGAGCCAGTGGGGCCCGAACCTTAGAGGGCTGCGCCTATACTCATAGAAGCTGGGTTACATTACATAACCCCAGCGCTATATCGTATAAGGCTTCGCCCTCTAAGGCTATCGCTATTGGGTTAAGGGCGAAGCAGGATGTAGTACACGCCCCACTGGTTCCGTCCGTTACCAGAAGCACAAAACACACCTACTCAGTTAATAACCCATGTCCATTTCGCGTGTGTAAATGGAGCATCCCATTCCCGAGGAATATAGCATTTTAAAAAATGAATATTTCTCCATCAGGGACGCAGGTAGGCTTACTCAGGCGACCTGTCGTTTATAAAAGAAGAGATCGAGTCTCACTTGTTAAAAAACGATCAAGAGAGGGGAACAAAAGGCCGCTCTCTAAGTGCCGACAGGCAGGAGAGAGGGCATGCAATTGAAAAACCCCCGACATTACTCATTCTGGCAGGCTATTCAGTACTGAATGTGTCAGAGAGGAATGGGAGACATCCCTCAAATAAAAACGAATAAAAGAACAGGGGGAAGACCAAGATGCAGCAGTGCAAATGTCTTCTACTGTCATTCATTAAAACGCACAGCACCAGGAGAATATCAACTTCTGCGGCGTTGCACGGAGGTGCAACGCCGCAGAAGTTGATATTCTCCTGGTGCTGTGCGTTTTAATGTTTTCCGGGGGATCCAACCCAAAGGAAACACACGCCTGTGACACCGCCTCACCCAGCCAGTGTGACAGGCGCTGTGCAGATAGAGGCTGCCCTATTGAGCGCTCTCTGAAATGCACAAACAGACGCTGGGATTTGCGTAACGCAGCCGTGCGTGTAACATAGCATGCCAGCGCGCGCACGGGACAAAGGAGATGAGATGTGGCTTCCTCCTCTGATGTGTGCGGAGGAGGAAAGAAACCCTCCAAGGTTATCACTCTCGATCTAAACGAGCTTGTGATCACTTTTGGCATAAAAGCCGGGTTCGGGCGCAACACCGCTGAGCTGCCATCTCCTTGGATCTGGAGACATGACTGAGCCACAGAGAGAGCAGACAATTCACTCACCCTTTTAGCTGATGTCAGAGCCAGGAGCAGGGCTACTTTGGCTGACAATAACTTCAGGGGAACCTGATCTAAAGGTTCAAAAGGAGCTTTACTTAGTGCGCGCAGCACTACAGCCAAATCCCATTGAGGCGCTAAAGCGCGTGATACCGGTCTGAGTCTCTGTACTCCTCGTAGGAATCGTTTTGTCAGAGGGTGACGAAACACCGTGCTGATCCCAAAACCTCCATGGCATGAAGAAATGGCAGCCGCATATGTTTTTATTGCGCTATAGGCCAAATTCCTGTCCAGCAACAGCTGGAGGAATGATAGCACCTGAGGCAGGGGACACGCAACGGGGTCCACGCCTTTCCCTACACACCAACGCTGGAACGCTGTCCATTTGGCTGTGTAAGACGCCCTGGTGGACGCGGCTCTAGATCCCTGAATAGTACTCACAACATCTTGAGAGAGGCCGAGCCCCTCTAAGTGTTCCCGTTCAGGGGCCATGCCCACAAACGTTGGCCTAACACTGGGTGACCGCTGATTGCTCCCTCCGCCTGGTAGAGAGCATCCTCCCGCCACGGAATTTCCCACGGTCTCCCTGACAGTATCCTCTGTATGCAGGGAAACCAGGACGCTCCCATGCGTTCCGGGGCTATTAAAACCGCTACCAGTCGCTCCTCCTGCACTCGGTCCAGGAACCGAGGGATCAGAGGGACTGGTGGGAAAACGTATAGTAACACCCTGGGCCAAGGTCTGTGTGTGAACGTGTCCACCCCTAGAGGGGGGTGATCCTGCCTTCTCAGGGAGAACCAGAGAGCACATTGCGCGTTCCCGCGTGCAGCGAACAGATCTACCTCCGCTCTCCCGAACCTGCTCCACACTTGGGAGACCAGCTCGGGGTGGAGGCTCCAGTCCCCTTGTCGAGGACCTCCTCTGGACATGAGATCTGCCCCTCTGTTTAGCTCGCCGGGAATATATACTGCTCTGATCGAGAGTATGTGTGTGCGCGCCCAGCACAACAGCCGTCTGGCTGTGTTCAGCAGCTGCTCTGATCGTACACCTCCCTGACGATTTATGTAGGCTGCCGCCGTCTTGTTGTCTGTTCGAATCAACACATGATGATTCCACAGCAACGGGGCGAAGTGCTGGATTACTCTCCATACGGCGAGTAATTCCAGCGTGTTTATATGAAGGGACATGTGAGGCGGCCACTGTCCCCCCACTGCCTGCGACCTGCATGTTCCCCCCCACCCCGAGAGCGATGCGTCCGTAAACACCGAGGTGTGTGACGTCACTCTGCCGAGGGGAACCCCCACGGACAGGACGTGGGGATTTTTCCAGTAGGTCAGATCCAAACCTATGGATAGAGGAATGCACACCCTGCGTCTCCTCTGACGCACGGGGTCGATGCGCAGGCGGATAAACCACCTCTGAAGTCTCCTCATGTGAAGGAGACCCAGGGGAATCACCACGTGACCAGCTGACATCATGCCCAACAGCTGCATCACGGAAAGGGCTGTCACCACCCTGCTGATGATTGTTATGTGGAAGTAAGCATCCTTGAGGTCTATGGAAGTGCACCAATCTCCCCGGTGCACACACTCCATTACCTGTTTGATTGTCAGCATGTGAAACGGTCTTTTCTGTATCACTTTGTTGAATGCTGACAGATCTAGGATGGGTCTCATCCCCCCGGTCTTTTTCGGGATAAGAAAATAACGGGAGTAAAACCCCTGATTTTCTTCCCTTGCGAAACCCTGGAGATTGCTCTTTTTAACAGGAGTTTCCGTAGCTCTGACTGGAGCCCAAGACACTGTTCTTGGGATGACAGAAGTGTTTCCTGAATCCCCTTGAACTGCGGGGGGGTAAGGCAAATTGCCGAGAGTAACCTCTGCTGATCAGCCTGCTCATCCATCTGTCCATTAAACATAGCCGCCTCCACTCTGAGCATCGCTCTGAGAGCGGGCGTACCTATTTTTGTTGTGCTGTGGTAGTCATGGTGACAAGCCATGCCAGAGCCCTCGCCGCCGTTGCTTGTGAAGCAACCCAAGGGGGGCCCCGCCCTAAAGGGCTGTGCAGGGGTCTCCACACGCTGCATCACACACCGACTCTCATCCTGTCTCTGTTTAGAAAAAAGCTCATAAACAGGACCCTGAGGCGGATTTATGCTCCCACTCACGGAGGTGTGTGCAGTGCTTTTCACCTCTTGCGTAATAGCCGTGCTAGGCTTAATACGACTGTGTGTAGGCACAACTGAGACAGAGGAAAAACCGCGTTGCTTGTTACCCGAAAGGATAGAAGCGGCCGATTTATATGTCAAGCCCTGCTGTCTTATAACCGACTGGTTAAATACCGCAGGCTTATACAGCGAGCCTAGCTGTTTGCTAACCGACAGATTAGAAACCGCTGGCCCAAACGGCGAGTCCCTCTGTCTTTTGACTGATAGGTTAAAAGCAGAGGGATTAACCAACAAATCCTGCTGCCTTTTAATCAATGGATTAATGGCAGCCGGCCTGACTAGTGTGGGGGATACATGAGACACAGTTGCTACAGACACACTGTTGAGATTTGAATCATTCTTTTTATTGATAAATCTCTCTTCCCACATAACCCCCCCAAAGAGTCATCTTCTGTTCTGCTTCCTCGGAGGTTCTCTCGGAGGAGCAGACCAGGAGCGGGGGTTCTTCCTTCCCCTCCGGCTCGTCGCCTGCAGATCCTGTCTCTGCGGCGGAGGAGCGGAGACCTGGGACGGAGCCCCTGCAGCTGCCGAAGGGAGATTCTGACGCCGCTGCTGTTCTCGCCGCTGTCCGCGCTGCCCCCGTTGAGACTGTTGCGGGGGCTGCGGAGGCTGTCGTTGCTGTCGCTGCTGAGGCCGTTTGTCTCTAAGCCAGCTAGCGTGACGCCTTATGTCATCTGCCTGCTCTGTCGCAGATTTCATGGTCTCCACCATGGTGTGGAACTGTGGTCCAAATAGTCCGTCCGGACTGATTGGAGCCTCCAGCAGATCCTTTCCTGCACCCTCCAGTATATTCCCCTGCTGTAGCCAGAGATACCGGTGGACCTGTGTCGCCCATGCCGCAATACGCGCCTGCGAGACTGCGACTGCTGCACACAGTGTAAGTGTAATACTGGCCGCCTTCCCTATCTCCTCAGCCTCCACTGAGGACATCGTTTTTGACCGCTCCGACATTTCCACCATGGAGTTTGACAGCAACGCTATGTTGTTCGCCGCCGCCGACACCTGAAACGCACACTGGTGCATTCTGTCCGTCTGTCGAGCGACAAACCGATCTTTGGTGGCAGCCAGCATGGGTTGACGTCCGGTAACTGCGCTGCCCTGCCTAGCCCCAAAGAACGCTGTGAGGTTCGGCTCTAGAGGAGGCACGGTTGAGAAACCCACATCCGTGAATCCCACCACTCTCGTGAGGGGCACGTATGTCCCTATCGGAGCTTTCATTGCTCCAGGGTCCTCTGCCGCCCCCTCCTGGTCACTCCTTACCCTGTGTACCCGGGAGAACACCCCGGACATGTCATCCGGAGGCGAGCTCTCCTGAGCCAGGGGAACGGGGAGATTTCTCCAGGCGGCCGCCTTGGATATAATCTCCAGAAGTTCCAGGAGAATCCCGCCAATCGACGGCAATGCCGTGTTGGCGGAGATAGGGATCACGGGATCATACACCGGACCTACACCGGGTCCCCTACCTGTCTCCTCCGTCCGGAGGGGAGAGATAATGGGGGACTCCTCACCCGGTGATCCCTGAATGGAGGGGACGTAGTCGTCCGACTCGTGCCCGCCATTCGGATCCAGGAAATCAAGGGCTTTGTCCCCGGAGTTTGGAATGTTTGTTTTTCAGTAAGTAGCTCTTAAAAGAACTGGTTTTGCCTGTCAATGCTTCTGCAACTGAGTGCTGAAGAAAAGTAGGAGTGGATTGTAGGGCCTACTTCCTATTTATACGGAAGTGAGCCTGGAGGTGGGGCCCACGTCGTAGGTGGGCGTGGAATAAGTATGTCAGTGCTGCACACGTGCATTGGGGATTACCCAATAGCGATAGCCTTAGAGGGCGAAGCCTTATACGATATAGAACTGCAACCATGTGTTCCCAACATGGAAGAATCTGAGCTTTTCCTTTTGCTGCGATCACTCAGTTTCACATCGAAAAACCCAGCTGATAGTTATTAGGATGCACTTCTGAAGGAAAATGCATAGATCTCTCTGAGCAAATATTAATGTCTAAGCTTCTCCTGAATTGTGGATGAAGAATACATTCATCATGGCCTCAGGCCTTTTCCTCACCCCTCACTCCCGGGATAAGCCATTAATCAAGTGATAAAATGGAACTGAACAGAAATGGTTTAGATATCTACATACATACATGCTGCTCATCCATCGCTCAGCGGCTTTGAATGAGAGCAGACCTATTTTTCGATCATCGACAGAAATACTCCTCACCGCCAGGTAGGGCTGAATGATTAATCGATTTGATAATTGTTTTCTTCTTGTGTGTCAGTCATCCACACCAATCAGAAGTGCTGTGCTCCACATGTACCAGCCATTGTTAACCAATCAGAAGTGGCCCATGATAAAATCCAATCTTTATTTCAGACTCAAGGTCCATATCATGATAGAAGGTGATAGACAGATTGATCCAGTCACCTGCCATTTCCCTAAATCGTGCAACCCTACTGCCAGGGGATCTCATGGTCTACAACAATTCTCAAGATGAAAATATCCCACTCCTCACAGAGGATTGGCAATGGTCAATGTCAAGAGAGCTATCTGTTTGGCATTATTTTGGGACTTATTTACAAACTTCCATGCAAGGTTTATTTTTGATTCGTGTGCCTTTTTCCCCTTTTGGCAAGTTGAACGAAAAAGATTCTGAGATTATAACGATGCCTCACACACACTTTTATGCTGCTCATGTTGTGTGTCCACATGTTTCTTTGCATAGTATGTAAACACCTGCAACACAGGAATTATTCCTGTTTGTTGGAACTGCTAAAAATCACTCAAATAATAATAATCTCGGCTCATGATTACTCGGCAAATCCACATGATCTATTGCCAGTGATCGACTCCGCTGTGAAGATGGACTCGATCCTGAGAGCTGGGATTTATAAAAGCAGCAAAACTTATGCCCCTATAAATATAGCATCTACCTTTGGGAATGATAACTCTTTCCAGCGAGGAAAGCATCTCTCTTCTCAGACTTGATGTGATGAGGTCCTCCAGCTGGCAGTTAGGGAACGTCACAACAGAGCGCACCCTTTTAGCAACTATCTGAGCCATAAATAAAGCTTACAAAAAGTGAACCATGGGTGACTTCGTCTGAAACAACTCTGTAACATTAAGGTATCAGACCGATAGAACAGAGGGGGGTTAACTCAACATCCAATCATACTTTACGAACTCCATATCAACAATAATTCTGTTATTAAACTACCCCGGTCTGTTTTCTATAATTTTGGCTCTTTTAGGGTGATGTTGACTTTGCACTCTCCATCTCCTCATTCTCTCTACCGTCTGGAGATTAGGGAGACGCAACTCCAGAAAAAAAACGTTGAATAAAGAGCGTGTAATCATTGTCAGCCCCGTACAATTTTCCAAACTATTAAAGCAGATATAATCAATATGTATTATGATAACAATTAGTTTAATAATGAGACAAATGCAAGGAACATTTTAGATTGTTAAAGTAGGAGGAGCTATTTCCTGCAATTGTACTCACAGTTGGAGCACTTCAAAGGATGCGATCATGACAATGACTTTACTCTCAACTACCTGGTGACCATAGAGCATTTAGCAGCTAAAGAGCCAGATATTTCCCTCAGGAGTTGCGGAGAGCAAAACAGCGCTCCAAGTACATTAAATAATAATGAATCGGGTGGCCAAACACACGTCAATACATGAATGCTTATGCTACTGTGTATGTTAGATGTGTAAATAGGCCACAGTCTGCTTAAAATGTTCATATGCAGATATAAGTTTTGCGCTTATAAATTTTTCATAAATCATTTTAAAAGTTAGCACATGTATTTTACTGACTACATGGAGATCTTTTTAAAGAGGGAAATAAAGCTAACTGTTTATCTAGCATAGTTAGCATTTGTTAAATATGTAATTCGAGGAGTAAAAATACATTAAAGAGTATCCAGAAATGCTTTGGGTAACAAATCATATTAGAATCTTCCTTTTTTAAAAGCATGCTGTTTTTCTAATTTAACAACACGAAGTAAAGTCAGACAGTATTTTGATTGATCTTTCGATGTGATGGAAAACTCCGGCAGGGGCAGCGACCTTCAACTCAAGCCAAACCACAGCTGTGTTGTAGATTCTTTTATATATACACTAAAGGCAGCAGGGGCTTTGAAGAGAAATATGTTTGATGAGGAAAAGTGTGTTTTATATACTGACAGCTTTTGTTTCCACACAGGGGGTCTGGTGTGACCTCAGTGAGCACAGGGCTACGGTCATATCATCAAAAAACCTCTTGCTGCTTTCAAAGAAATCTTCTAGTGACAGATGTTCGGGCAAACCAAACAAGCCTTACTATGAGAAACAGAATCTCTTCCCATAGAAAATGTCTTATTATCCCCTATACATATATTTCATTCCACCCTTAGATTTAAATATCATGTCAAGACTTTTCACATCAGGAAGCCTTTGATGGGTTTTAGAGCTCAAGATGAACCCAAGTGAGAATAGAAAAAAAGAGTGTAAGATGAGCACATTGTACCTCGACCCAGAGAGGGACAACATGTTCCTCCTTTTCATAGAAGAAAATGGATGTGAGTATAGGCAGCTTCAGCAGGTCATTGCTCATCTGTCTTAACCTGTCTGCTTGCTTGTGGAGGAGACTTTGTAACAACTGAGTACGACACGACCGTCATCGGCCAGATCACAGACGGCGACGAGACGGCGTACAGAGAGGAGGTTGAGAAACTGACATCTTGACACCATCAATGGGACTACGGTGGAGAGATTCAGCAGCTTCAGGTTCTTTGGAGTCCACATCACTGAGGACCTGACATGGACTCTTCACACCACCACCATCGCCAAAAAAGTTCGACAGCGGCTCTTCTTCCTCCGCAGGCTGAGGAGATTCAACATGGACTCCAGGATACTCTGCAACTTCTACAGGTGCACCATAGAGAGCATCCTGACGGCAGCTGCACCGCCCTCAATCGGAAGGCTTTACAGAGGGTGGTGAAAACTGCAGAGAACATCACCAGGACGGAGCTGCCATCCACGGAGGACCTTTACTCCCAGCGGCTCAGGAAGAAATCCCTCAGGATTATAAAAGACCCCCATCACCCCAGCCACATACTGTTCAGTCTGCTGCCGTCTGGCAGGCGTTACCGCAGCATCCGGACAAGAACAACCAGATTCAGGGACAGCTTCATCCCGCAGGCAATACGACTGTTAAACAACTGAACTGCTGAAACAATTTCACAACATTTATCTGCTACTTAGTAATTATCTATCTATTATATCATTCCAATAACTTGTATATAAACTTGTATCGTTTTTAAATGTGCTCTACAAATAAAATTTGATTTGATTTGAATGGCACTAATCCACTTTTTTTTCTCTCACTTTTAAAAAAAAACATTTTTCTTTTTGTATATAGTATATTTTAATATTGGTTAATATTGTCTGCTTATCTGTATTATTGTGTTGCATTGTTGGAGAAGCCTGTGACCTAAGATTTTCAACGACATTATTACTCTGTAGCTATGTTAGTTTGACAATAAAGAACCTTGAACCTTGAACCTTGCTTGCTTGCTTTGTTTGTTTGGCTTGGTGTAACACCCCAGGCCCAGGGATGCATTAACTAGTTTTGACAGAATGTTCTGAGAAAATGAGAGCCATTGACGCAGGCAGACTCACCATCACTTCACCCAAACTTAAGGGAGATTGTAATTAAGGCTTGTCTGACCTATCCTGGCTCCGTTTTCTTTTTGATCAATGATCTGAAATGGAACCGCTCACTATACTCGGCTCAACAAGCAAATCCTCACAAACACTGATGTGCTGTGGACACATTGTCTATACTGACAAACAATATGTTGTTTCCTACTTTTTGAGTTAAATAAATAAATAAAAGTAAAAAAAGCCTTTCTAAAGAGACTTGGGAATAGTCTAACCTGCGTCACTCCCACTGGGTAAAACTAATGATTTGCACAATCTCAACTTTGTTTTTATACATTTCTTGACTCTGAATGCTTAATTACCAACTACTTTTTTTACAAAAAAGCCCATTACCATTCATCATGGATCATTTTAAACAGATATGAAATGTAAATTATTGGGATGTATGACAGAGGACTGTTGCAAAATGTCACAGAATCCAACAAAGTCGGCCAATTTCTACGAAGATTCATGGCACACAGATGACTGAAGGCTATCTCAGCCAAGAGTACCTCAACCATATTCAAAACCTCAACCAATATCCTGAAAGTTCATAAGAGAATCTACGGGCAAAATGCAATGATGAATTTCTTTTAAAGTCAATTTAATCAAAGGATTAATAAACCCAATATTTTATATACTATTTAATTATTAAATTTGTATATGACATTAAACAATGTTAACATCATAATATGCTAACTTTGCTATTTAGCAGACACATGAAGCACAGCAGGGACTGATGGGAATGTCATAAACCAACCAAAACAATTTACCATACGAGGTATCACCTATCTTACTAAAATCCTTAATATGGAGAACATTGTTTACTATGTTTCCTGCTTTACATCTAATAGTTGGGACATTTCACTCAAAACCACAAATGGCACTCTCCAAGTGGCACTAGAGGAAAAATCAAGGGATCACCAAAGTCATTGTAGGATTCACTCTCAGGAAACTATAAATGTCAAAACAAACTATAATGGCAACCAAACTAATAATTGAGATATTTAAGTCAGTGGAGGAGAGACCGACAAACCGACTAACACCGTAATTCCTGTAGCCATGTTGCTGGTGTGGTTAAAAATGCTTAAGTACATAATTAAACTTTTTATGATGAATAAACCATTATGTCTTGTGTAATGTTTTACTTTCTCTTGTCTTGCTTCCTCAAGCTCAAGTGTTTCCATGCTACAAAGGAGATAAGCAGGAGAACATTAACATCTCCTTGATGTATTGTGAGTGCATCTATTTGAATGAGTGGCTTTTACTGAGGCCATCCATTCAACTCTGAAGGACCAGCGCCAAGTTTAAAATGAGCTGGTGGTGCTACATTGATTACCATACATAGAATTACTCCTCTACCAATCAATTCGCAAAGGCCTTCATCCCCAGTGTACCCTTTTATTTTTATTCATGGGCTGAGAGACATTCTGAAAGTCAAATATAAGTTTGTCATGGCGAAGTTCTAAATTGTGATGTTGTTACTGTTAATTGCGTCCACTAAAGGTTTAGTGTCAAAGAAAGATGAACAAAGAAACCTGGAACACTATAATTTATCTGAGCTGTTCTTGTAGTCAAGATTGGTTTGTTTGTTAATTCCCCAAGAACAAGAAACGTGCAACACATGCGCACTAACAGTCACCACGCTATACACTCCTTAATAACAGCCTGTGCCAAAGTGACAATCAATTTTAAGTTATAAAAGCATGAAGAGGCACACACAAATAGACAAACATGTTCCTATCAATAAGTGAAAAACAATTCCCCAAGAACAAATTGCTAGTTGCTTGCGAGTGGAATAGGATTGCGTTCAAATAGATTGCTAGTATTCAAATGAAATGAGGATGTGCAACTCAGAGTTGATAAAAATTACTTTGATATAGAATTTTGTTTAGTTGAATGAAAGCCGGAGGCAGCTACTAACATCTTTGCAGAGCTAACGACCTGTCACTGGAGGTGAAATTGCACGTTTCTGGACTGGAAATGATTTCTCTGATTTTATAGGAAAATAATGCTGCAATTTCATTCACATGCCATATACCAAACAATCACCAGAAGGCTTATGTCTTCTGAGACCACAGTGGAATGTCTATAGGAATTGTGTCTGCATTATTCAGAAAACATGCAGAGAAGTTCAAAGTATGTAGTGGGGGATCAAAGGCCTCGTCATTATGTCCCTGCAGGGAAAACAGTGAACTTATCCAGCTTCACTCTGCTCACAAAACCTCAGAGGCAATCTTCTAATGGTTGGGGCTCACTGCACTGCTGGAGTGTCCACTCAGCACTCATCTGTATGTAAAGCCTGGGCTCCTGCCAGGCCCTTTCCTGTCTCAAGGATCATCAGCCAAGATTCCCCTCTGATGAACGCACCTCATACTCCATAGTACCATACGGCCCATCAGTCTCGCCCACATATCCCTGCCCCGGCCCTGTTTGTTGTCAGACAATCTGCAGTAACACAGATTTGTGCAGACATGGGCATTTCTGATGGGGTCAACCAAGAACCCGACAAGAGCTTTATCAAATTTAAGTGATGCAGCTTCAGCTTCGATTCCCTTTTGTCAAATATAAATAGTGATTAACAAAGTGCTGGACCTGCAGTTTTTCCACTGAGGAAGGAAATTGCAGCTCTGTCAGCTGTGCATTGCCAGCAGGACAGGTACAAGGATGTGTGGTAAGTGTCCCATTGCATGGTGTAGCCTATATAACTGTATGAGCAGTTATTGTTACAGAGGTATGATAACTTATCGTGGATGGCCAGTGATATCTAAAGAAACAGGGAGGCAGAGAGGTGGGAGCAGACAACGTGAAAGCCAGAGAGAAGCTGAGATAAAAGATGTGGTTTAAAGGTTTCTTCTAGCAGATAAGCTCAATCATGCCCCAAGCTCTTTACAAACAAGAGAAAGCCTATTCATCTGCTCTTTTGTGCAGCCAACAGTTTTGTCTCATCTGGCACACTGGCTGCGGAGCAGCATTGATGAAATCCATTTTCTTCTCTTTTTATTAGTCTCTACTGGCTGATACCTGCTGCTGAGCCGCCCTGAAGCTGTGATCTATCCACCAGGATCTTAAATTATTGTTCTGCTCTGGTCCAAGATCCACAAGTGCACTATTCAAATAGTTTAAATTACTCTGATTAACATCAGACAGAAAAAAATGAAGGAACTGATTAGACAGATAACGCTCATTGTGTCAACAACACTGCTGATGTGGATTTGATGGTTCCAGTTTAAAGCCAAGCTCAGGCATTTGCAGAGGAAGTTCACATTACAATGTAACCAACACACAACAATAACTAGCAACAGCCAGAAATAATAGGACACACTTCCTTGTTAGACAAACATACTCTGGGTTATAATAATGACAATAACAAAAACATTTTAGAGCAGTTCATATAAATACAACTTGGGTCTAAGGTAAGCGTGGTTTATTCACTAAAAGAAACATGACACTGTTCAACTCATTATGACAACAAAACTGATGTTGATCTCACTTTTGTGTTTAAAATCAAAAACAATTCTCATAGCCTTCAACTCCACTCTGATGAAGCCCACAACCTGGATAAGGAGTGTGAAATTTAAGAATATTGTGCTCACACACAAATTCCAGTATTACACGGGCCAAGTAGAGCTGGGAAGGTAATGTGTTAGCACGCATTGTAAAGCACATTAAATGAGAGCTAGTCACAGCTGTGTACATAATACCCAAAGCAGGTATTTGGTTCAGAGAGCACCTGCAAAGCAACATAAGCACATCTGCATTCATAAAACATTAGCAAGCCGCTAAAATCAGAAGTCTGACTTGTGGGGAGAAAGAGGAACATGTGCTCTAGTCATCTCTTCTACATCTGAGAAGAAAAAGCAATAATCAGGCTAATGCTACATTGCTGGCAACTGTCAGGAAGGATCTATTTTGCAGCTGCTAGATGAAGACAAATGTGTCTGAAAATATAAGTATTTAAATGTCGCTCTGGTCTTGGTATAATTCAGAAGACATCAGCAAAAAATAAAGTGAATTCAGTTACTGACGAGTTTTTCTCACATTGTCATGTTTTCTGAAGATATTTAGCTTGACTGTCTGTTCAAATCTTTCCAAGCCAATTCCCAAAAGACACTTTAACTTCACTTCCCATTTCATGACACATTTTGCAGACACGGCCTGATATGTGTATTCCTTGGCCAACATTTTTCGTGTTTTTCGAAATAAGAAACGTTCAGCAACAGCTTTAGATGTCTGTTGTCAGGGAAACGGAGTTCTGACCTCAGCTTCTGCTGATCTGGTGTCTGTGTTGTGGTTTGTGGAAAATGTGCTACCAGGTGGCGATGACTGTCACATCCATATAGGCTGAGGTGTGAATCCTCTGCTGCCTTGATGGAAACCAGATGGGATCTGCCTTGTTTTTCTGAGGATGAGTAAGATGTTGAAAGACAGAATATTACTGTGTTCAGCCAAAGTATTACTCGAATGGAAGGCGTTATGGAATAAAAGTGGCTTGGTATTAATACGCTTTCATTTTAAGACAGAAACAAACAAAAAAATACTCAATTTGTAACAATTACTTAAAAGAGCATTATGAGAATTATTTTGCCACTTTTACTGCCGATTTCTTTTTTTATCTTGATGATAGAATAAGTTGACCAACTAAATTCAGTCGCCTGTGTCGGTCTGACGTTTTGTGTTGTGCTTGTCTTCTATTTTTATTATGATCCTAGGATCATTAGTAGTACATCCTAGCCACAACAGAGCTATTTATTAGCACCATCACAGCTGTCAGCAACACATACAAATACATTAAGCCATGCTTAAAAGATATTATCCCCCTTTTTGTTTGACCCCTCTCCAGAGGGGTGAGCAGAAACCCGGGAAGATGAAAACTGTTTTTGAACCAGGGTCACCGAGGTGGGGTTTGGTCTCATCATGGCTCACTTTGGCCTGGGTCGGTTAAGGAGACAGACTGTGTGTGTGTGTGTGTGTGTGTGTGTGTGTGTGTGTGTGTGTGTGTGTGTGTGTGTGTGTGTGTGTGTGTGTGTGTGTGTGTGTGTGTGTGTGTGTGTGTGTGTGTGTGTGTGTGTGTGTGTGTGTGTGTGTGTGTGTGTGTGTGTGTGTGTGTGTGTGTGTGTGTGTGTGTGTGTGTGAGATGCTCTCTTAGTGTTCAACTGTGCTAATGGGATCTTCCTTTAACCAATGTATATTAGCTCAGCTCTTTGCAATCCCCACAGGACTCATTTGGGGTTAAGTGTCTTGCCCAGGGACACAACGACATGCTGACTGCAGTGGGGTTTGAACCTGTGACCCCCTGATCCGAACACCACACGCCTCTTTTTTAAGATAATTTAATTTATCTTAAAGATATTGCTACATGATATTTTCATCGACTGAACACTGAAGATGCTAAAAATAAAACTTAGAGAATGTGCACGCTCCAATCCTTTCATTAGACAGCATGACACAGTGTATCATGTTATTCATGGTTTTGAAGGGCCAAAATATCATTTTGAGATAAATGTCTAAAAAAAGTGAAAGAGCCAATCGTGTTCTCTATCTTTGTAGTTTGGCTCCTTGAGTCTATGTATGGTCCTTACAAAATCATATTACTAATCCTAAAAAACAGTTATACAACCAAAAGTATTTTCTGCATCTGAGCACATTACACAACATCCTCCATATATGGTGTTGGAGAGACTACACCACCAGGCAGCTCGGGCCCACGCATTCAGGTGGGCCGCTATAGATTATTGGGTCTGTGTGGGCTTCACTGCCAGCTGGCATCTGTATGCCTATCGATGAGACAAAAACATCAACTTAAGAGGAGTTTGCCCTAAAACGAGAAACATTGGGTTATATAAATGCTCATGGTGAACATCTTCCACACTTTTGCATCATAGGTGCCAGATTTGTTGTGAATTGGTAAAGACAAATTATTACATGAATACAATTTCTGAGGTAATTACTTCTAAATCTTGGTCTTTAAATGTGTCACGGCAGTTTCAAAAAGAATTATACCCAATTGAAAAAAGTAGTAGCTTGTTGAAGCCTCTTTTAACATTTCAGATGTACGAGTATGTATGAACCGTTCCAACAAGACGACATTACTTTCAAACAGATGTTTCATCTTAAATAACAGTTTAACACCAAAGAGAGTATTATCTATATTTCACAGTAAAGCACAGATGAGTATAAAAAGCACCACCAATTTTAAGCAAGAGTATTTTTTCTTTTGATACTTTAAGTAATAATAATAATAGCTTGGATTTATATTGCGCCTTTCAAGGGACCCAAGGTCGCTTTACAAGTAATAGGGCTGGCGCTTCTACTGTCAGATTTGCATAAACGTGTTTGATTGGCTGACGCTTCCAGCTCAGCTTCAAAAGTTGAACATTGCTCAACTTTTGAATCCTGGAAATCTTCGCTTCGCTCCCCACAATCAGTGTTGGGCAAGTTACTTCCAAAATGTAATATATTACATATTACTTATTACTCTCTTTTGAAAGTAATAAGTTACATTACAAAATTACTGTCTCTGAAATGTAATGAGTTACACTACTTTAGTTACTTTTCTAGTTACTTTCACCAAAATAACCGCAAAAGAATGGCTAGGTATTTGAAATGCTAAAATGTAGTTTAGTGCAGCTCATTATACATCCAGTGAAGGGCAATGTGGTATAGCATAACAACTGTGTAGGCCATTAAGGCTACTAACAACTTGTATTACACGGGTTAGTTGAATACTCAATTCTGATTGTAAATTCTTAACATGTGACACGTTGTTAATACAGTAGTACAGACCACTGTCAAGGACTATAACGAAGGTTGCTAAGGAGGATCAAGAAAGAGAAAGGAAAAGAGGTTAAAAGACGGAGCGCTGGACGTCAGATAAATCACCAGAAGAAGGCGGAGAGGAAGTAAACACTAACAGGACACGGAATGGGCTCTGTAGTTTGTTTAGTATATGGCCGTGTGCAGGCCCGGTTCCAGAACAAAATGACTCGGGTTGAATCTGAGATCACAGGGGGCGCAGCAGTAGTAGGTTTCCATGAGCAATAGTGGCCGGCAACAGCAATGAAAAATAGCATTGATGGTCCCCAATGATCAGATTATGGCCTTTGTTATGTTTTGAAACCAAGTGAGAACATTTCAAGTGAGTTAAAAGTGCAATCCTGAAATATCTCATATACTCCAAAGTGGACTGTGGCAAAGAAAAGCACAAAAGCTTCAAAACTGTACTGATAAAACAAATGAGAACATATTGTAAATCAAGGCAAATATTATTTGAACCAGCTCATGGTTTGAAATGGCAAACATTGAAAAGCAAAAGTATTATTAAAACCATGTAGCCTACTAAATCATCACTTTGGTCCCATCATATACTCTGGGAAGAGAACATTTACTGTCCTTGAAAACTGGTATCACATCATCATGTGAGGTTGACTTTGTGACCTGGAGATCATTTCAGCTGCAACATTAGCTCGGTGAGAAGCTTGGGATATGAGATCTTTTTGTAGACATTCGTGGTGAAGGCATCTGTGCTATTGTATGCATTATTTTTTTACCCAACATTTCTACAGGCATGGCAGAATATGGCACTATTTTCACATATTCTAGCCCTTGTCTATTTGTATACCACGAGCTGCAAAATGACCACCTAACCCCACTGTACAGGCGGGTACTTGTTTAGATCTACCTGGGCAGGCTCTGTTTTGCCGTGGTATCCTGGCTCGCACCTGCGGGCCGCAGAGGGGCGGCGTAGTTTCGGGCAACGAAGAGTGCTGCTCCGGGGTTGAGGGCGGCGAGTCAGGCGGGAGTAAGCTAGTGTCCACAGCGGAGGGTCACGTGATGTCCCCATCTGACCCGTTGCTACTGTCTGCAGTAGATGCAGTGTTGCTGGCGTTTAGTGATGGTTGCTTTAACCATTTTCGTATAAATGATTATCCACAGATGTGTGTCACTGCTGTGGAAGCACTTTGGAAATGATGCACGCGCAGTGGAGCAGGTCATGCGCACCTGACACAATTTGTTGTTAGTATTTTTCGCTCCGTTCTCTTTTTTGAATAGAGGGTGCATAACATTCAACTGCCCCGAAGATCCCGGCGCGAAGCCTGAAGAGTAAACACCAGGTTTACTAATCTACCCGCACAATGTGTCTGGTGTCGGAATGTCTCGCTATGTTAGTACATTGTTAAAAAACAAAACACCATTTAATTTCGGGTTAAAATGTGTTGTAACTGCGTTACTGAGCATTGTAACGGGTAATATATTACCCACATTTCATTAGTAATGCGTTACATTACTTCGTTACAGCAAAAAGTAATATATTACTGTAACTCCGTTACTTTTGTAACGCGTTACACCCAACACTGCCCACAATGCAGTTCGGCGAAAAGCGAGGCAAAGTGACGTCATCCCCATTCAAAGTCAATGGGCAGAGAAGCGTTGGAAGCGGTGGAAGATTCGTCTAAAGCTGCTGTGTGGACGTACCGTCACTATCACAGATTTTTTCAGATTTGTGAACAATATTTGAGAGAAATGGTTATTTTGTGTTTAGAAAATGTTTTAGATCTTTGAGTTCATCTCATGAAAAATGAGAGCAAAAACAAAAGTGTTGCATTTATATTTTTGTTCAGTGTATACATGTATTAAAACCTTTACTTAAAGTGGACCTATTATGCTATATTTGAAAAATATATTGTAGGGCCATACAGTACCTATACAAAACATGTCTGTGAAGTTTTTTGCTTAAAATACCAAACAGATCACCCATTGTAGCCATGCCTCATACTGCTCATACCCCTCTATTCCAGCCCTGTTCCAAAAAGGCTGATTCTGCTTTAAATTGAACGGCTGCTGCTAGCCACGCCCCTTTGTAGCGTCACGCAGCTTTCCCCTGCTAAGAGAGTTTTCTACCGGGAGAAACTCAGCTAAACGCTGCCGTGATTAAATCCCATATTATGTTCCAAACCACTTCAAGCATTATTTCTGAAACAGTATGGAGCTCAAACCTTTCTCTCTCGCAGGGTTTACCACAAGGACATTACGTTACACATATTCCAGGGCTGCCAACCTTTGAGTTCAGCTTGCAATTTAACTTATACCACATCGGGTTCGTCATCATCTGCTTCAGACCTGGGATACTGGTGAATCACTTCTGCTGCAAAGTCAATCACAGATAATGGATAATGGATGGGTAACGCTGAACATGTGGAGTCAGTGGGCCCAGCACTGCAGTGACCTGGCAGTTTGAACAGGAGCACAAGGTCAAAAGGGAAACTATGACCTCCGACCTCTTAACATCAGGAGAACCATTTAACCTAGATGGCTGAACCCAAACAGTTTAATTCAAGGACAGTGAAATAAAATAAACTTTTGCTTTCCACCACAATGAGCCATTTGTCGAACCACAGTTCTCCTTCAGTCACCTGGAGTGGAGTGCACCAGCTGGGCGTAAGCTGGGCGTAACTCTACGTCCGACGTAGAACCGAAGGCTAAAACCAAACTAAAGTTATGACTAGTGCACCACTTAGACTTAAGCCCTGTATGCGTTGCGCCCGGGAGTAACTTTTACGCCTAGTATGGAGCAGGCGTAAATCGGAAAGACAGACTAGTATTCATAGTAACGTAAAACAGGCAAGAAGGATATTAACGATGGCAGGGCATCTTGTTTACATGTTTAACAATGAAAGGGCATTAAGAAGAGAAAGAGTCGTCCGTGATCTAACAAACCCACTGGACATCGATTCAGACAGTGAACTGAAAGAGAGGTTTCGTTTCGGCAGACAAGCCCTTTTTGATTTAATCGAGGAGATCTCCCCTCAACTCCAGCACGGATCAGATCGAAACGCTGCGCTCTCCCCAACCTTGCAGGTGCTGATTGCGCTCAGATTCTACGCGAACAGGGCCTTTCAAAATACTGTGGGAGACATGATTAATGTTCATTTAATGTTCGAATTCCGCTTTTGGAGAGAGCCTCCGAGATGGCAGTCTGCAGCTACCACCTGACACCGTCATCCCAGGAGCAGAGCGGCTCGGCCTTCTCCCCCATGTCTTCGTTGGAGATGAGGCTTTTCCGCTGCTGGACAACCTGCTGCGTCCATTCCCTGGACGTCACCTCACCCGTGAAAGGAGGATGTTCAATTACCGACTCAGCCGGGCCAGGTTGGTTGTTGAATGTGCGTTTGGCATCCTCTCATCTCAGTGGAGAATGCTCAGGCGTGTCATCACCACCAGCCCGGAGGTAACAGAGTTGTGTGTGAAGGCCACCTGTGTGTTGCACAACTTCCTCCGCAGGAAGACGATAGGAAGACCATCACGCACACCTATCGCAGAGTCCACGGGTGAAGCTACTCCAACCCTGTGTGATGCACCGAGGATGGGCTCCAACAATGCCACACACAGATCCATCCAACTGCGGGAGACCTTCAGCTCCTATTTCAATGAGGAGGGTGTAGTGTCATGGCAGCATAACGTGGTGTAGGGTCACCATTGTCTCCAAACCAAAAGCTCTTTTAAGAGCTACCCATTTTCTTTAAAAAGCAAATATTCCAAATGAGCCATTTTAAAATCAACCATTCCTAATAAACATGTTTCCTGAATTGATATTATGATATGACTAACAACCTTTTTCCTTCAGTCCTGTTTTTAGTGATAAAAATTACAACAGATTTTCACCTGAACAATTACAGAAGACAGCACATTATATATCGACATACATGAAGCTTCTGGTATGTTGCAACTGACAAACCACATGAACAAGTCAAGACACAGTATAGCCATAACATACTTTAAATAACTTTTATTTATGTAATGTTGTGAGTGAAGTGTGTGATGAGTGTAAAAACATGTCATGTGGATCAGTATCAGTATCAGTATGTAATTCATTAATTCTCCAGCTCTGCTGCCTCCAGGACCGCCTTGTGTATGGTCAGTCTGAGCCTCAGCCTATTTATCCTGCTGATCAGCCTCATGGTGGGCAAGAGACTCCGGAAGAAGAGCAGGTCTTCGTCCTCCTCCTCCACCACTGGTGGTGGTGGTGGTGGTGGTGGTGGCATTTCCAGCATTGGACCTACAGTCAAAAGCAGATTCTCCTAAAAGGGAGACATCTCCCTTCCCCTTCTCTTTTTCCCCCGGACTCTCGCCTGTGCTGGCTGGCTGGCTGGCTGGCTGGCTGGCTGGCTGGCTGGCTGGCTGGCTGGCTGGCTGGCTGGCTGGCTTTCCATGCTGTCATCCAGGCTCTCTTCCAGGCTGTCTTCCTCTTCCTCTTCTATGGATGTGGATGGAGGCAGGGCTTGCCGGGGGAAATTGCTGGACGTCTCGCGGTCAAGCATGAATGGCTTTAAAAAGCTCATGATTGCCGCGAGACGCCAGGGCTTAGATCCCCCGGAAGACCCTGCCCCGCTCCTTTTCCCTTCCTTCTCCAATAGCCTCTCCTTCCACCTCTTTTTGCACACTTCCTCTAATAAAATTAAATGAAAGAATACAGTTAATTTCTTGAATTTAAGAAAATGATTCCTCCATTAATGAAAACCAAATCCCTTTATCACTGTCAATTGCATAAAAGGTTTTACATGTCACACTTTATCAGAAACAGGTTTATTGCCAGGTAGCTTTGCACATACTAGGAATTTGACTTGATGTCATGGTGCATATATAAAAAACAAGAAATCTAATATAAAACACAAAATGTTTTACACCGTAATAAAATACAGTTAAAGTGCAAAAAGATAAAAATTAAATAAAGCAGTAATTTACATGGAAATAGAATGCATTTTTGCATATATATATATATAACTAAGAAATGTGAAAGCAGAGTATGACAGTGTGTGCATTAATGTAATGCAATATAGTCTATGATGTGGCAGAGGTAAAGTGTCAGCGGATGATGAACATTTATGTGATTAATGTCTATGGTGCTATTTTATGCTAAATATAGTCGCTAATGGCTATGCTTGCTATGTTAACACTACGTAAACTGGATATAAACTCCCCAAACAGGCGAAAACCTACCAGTTTCACCCACTGTCTCTGCCACCTCCCTCCATGACTGGTTCCTCCGGTTTGTATCCCGGTAGGTGAAGAGGGTCTGGTCATATACTACCGGGTGATTCGCTACGGCGATAATCAATTGTATCCTTCTTACAGTTATTGGTGGACAGAGGGCTTGCGCATTCAACAGGTGAAAGTGTATGCAGCAGCCATCTCGTCCTGCCATGAGGGATTTGGCGGCAGGTCAGCCTTTAGTCAACCACTGATGTCGCGGTTTTTACAGGGGGTCAGGAGGCTGCGCCCAGTAGTGCACGCCTCCGCCCCGCAGTGGGACCTGCCCCTAGTGCTCGAGGCTCTGGCCTCGGGCCGTTTGAGCCTCTGGAGCTCTCCTCTCTGAAAGCATTGTTGTGGAAAACAGCTTTGCTTCTTGCCTTACCCCCTAATCCCACCAGGAGCGTCTGCGCAGCTCTGCGGCTGCGGCGTTTTTAGCGATCGCGGCCACTCTAGTCAATGGGTGCTATTCCACCAGACCCGCTGCGCCGCGGCTCGAAGCGTCCCAGAAGCTCCTCGCCGCAAGGAATTTATAAAATATAGGATAAATCATATTTTTGACGCGGCGCAGCGCAGGCAGGAAGTGATGAAAATCACCTTGTTGTCTGCTTTGCTGGTTGAGGGGGTGCACCGGGTGCACCCAAAACCGGCTCCTTCTCCTCCCCCCCACCACCGTCTTTCAAGTAGGAGAATACATGCCAGCATTCTCCTCCGGTTTACAGGCACTGTAAATTATATATATACATATAGAATAATTATGATGATGAATGCATATTTTTTTACCACTACCACTACAGCAACACATCTTTGATTCATGTCGTTTATAACTGGAATATTACAATTATTATTAACTGTGTCTGTAGTCTACAACACAACAAAATAGAAAATAACAACAATAAACACGATTTAAACAGACACAAACAAACCATTTAACTACCTAGCCTACTACTTGTAGAAGTACAAATGTCCAGGAAATATTCCAAAATCAACAACAACTGCGAGGCTGCACACACGACGCTCCGCTTCCGCAACGTTTTGAAACGCGCCTGGTGGATTATGATGCAGGAAGAGGTCGCGGCGCGGCGCAGCGCGGCGCAGCGCGGCGCAGCGCAGCGCAGACACTTCTGGTGGGATCAGGGGGTTAACGTCAGCCAAAAGGGTGTCCGAGTTAACTGCTCTGTCGGTGCACCCGAGTTGTTTACTGATTTGGGGTGACCGGAGCGGCGCGACACTCAGACCGAACCCCTCCTTTGTGCCCAAAAACCTAAGGAATGCGTTCAGGTCGAGGGCTATTCAGTTAGGGGGTTTTAGTCTTCCCCCCCATGGTGGGGCCAGGGAAGCTAAACTGCACCTCCTCTGCCCGGTGCGTGCGCTAGCATGTTATGTGGAGCGCACGGCTGCTCTTAGACGCACCGAACAGCTGTTCGTGTGTGTGGGGGGCGGTGTGATCGGGAAAGCTCTGTCCAAGAAACGCCTGGCAGGCTGGCTCTGCGAATGCATTGCACATGCCTACGGACAGGCAGGGAGAGCCTGCCCCACGGGGGTTCGTGCGCACTCCACACGGGCTGTGGCTGCGACAGCCTTATTCAACGGTGTGAGTGTGGAGGATATATGCACAGCGGCGTCTTGGTCGACGCCAGGCCCCTTCATAAGGTTTTATCGCTTGGACATGTCGGGCTCTTTCTCCTCGTCTGTGTTGGCGGGGGCAACACAGGACTGGTGGGGGGAGGGGGGTTGTGGGTCAGTTGGCATCTGACTCCCTCCCCGGACGTAATGCGCCTTCGCTGTTCTCGGGCCCTCTGAGGGTCCCGGGATGGGTGAGGGGCGCGCTGGGCCCTTACAGGGCTGGAGGGCTGCTCTCCTCTTGCCGAGAGGCACACTTTAGTCCACACACTCTGCACGGGGTCAGTGTTTGAGTGTGGGGCATGGGCTCTGACACTCTCCCTGTTATCCTTAGGGATTCAGGGAGGCAGGCGTGTAGTAAGCCCATTCGGGGCCGAGGGGGCCCCCGGGCACTGTTTTTTGAGCATACTTTCTGCGAGGTAACCGCAGCAGGGTGTGCTCTGTCAGCCACAGCCCAGATTCCTCCTCGGTTATAACCGGGTTAAAGGAGAATGTGGGGCAGCAGCTGCTGACCATAAAAGCCGGTCAGGGGCAGTAGGGTGGAATGTTGTTGTTGGACGACAGTGCGCGTATACATCGCGGCTCCACCCACTGTACCCATAGAGTCCAGTAGAGGGTGGATCCTGTGAGAGATATAACGTTCTACTCAGGGCACTGTCTGTCCTATTCCGCTCGCTGAAGAGAGGTGTAGGATGATAGTCAGGAGGCGAGGCCTCCTTTTATACGGTGTGATGCGCGCGCATTCAGGTAGGCCCGCCCAAGGCCGGCTACGTCTATAGAAGTCTCAGTGGGAGAATGCTCGCAGGGTAAGGTAGTACCCATAGAGTCCAGTAGAGGGCTCCGCCTGTGCTAATTTGACAAGGGTTACAATACGTAACCCAACGTTTCATTGGCCCTCCAGCACCGCCTTAGGAACTATATTCACCTACCCACACAAGAAGAAGCAGCGAAATCCAGGCAAGATTTTTTGTTAAAATCAGGTATACCTGGTATTGTCGGATGCATCGACGGTACTCATGTTCGCATTCAGGCCCCCTCTGAACATGAGTATTTGTATGTTAATAGAAAGGGTTACCATTCTATAAATGTTCAAATTGTGTGCAACTCGGACATGGGCATTGTCGACCTCGTTGCAAGATGGCCTGGGTCGACCCATGATGCTCGCATCCTGAGAGAGAGCGCCCTTCAACGGGAATTTGAGGCAGGGAGAGTGAATGGTCTTCTTCTCGGAGACAGTGGATACCCTCTGAAGCGCTGGCTAATGACACCTGTCCTCCCAGAGAGAACTGCACAAGAACGCCGCTATAACGAGAAGCATACACAAACGAGGAACATTGTAGAGCGCTGCATTGGAGTGCTCAAAAGTAGGTTAGTAAGTAATTTTTATAATATATAAAAGGCCAGCCTTTTAAGGTAGCCTAGATATAGGCTAAATTGTTTTTTGCTTTTTTTTGTAGGTTTCACTGCCTCCACAGTGAAATGCGAATGCACCCTGAGCGCGTCTGTGTGATCATTGCTGCCACTGCGGTGCTGCACAACATCTGTGTGAAAAAGAGAATCCCCCTTCCGATGCAAGGAGAATTGGTACTGGAGGCGGATGAGAACCCTGTGGCTCCTGCTGGCATCCGTGAAGATATCGGTGGACGACTTACCCGCAATCATATAATAAACAACCTATAATAGACCTATATATTTGTAATATGAACGCTGTTTTTTTGCAATTGCATTTCAATAAGCTCCCTTTGTGACCACATATTTTCATTAGGCCTATTTTATTCAAAGAACACACACAAGAACATTAAATAACAACATTTTGGAGAACTATTAACATGAAATTGAGATAAAAAAACAAGTAGGCCTACAACATGATTACAGAATGGTGAAACATTGTCTTCTTCAGTGATTAGTAGCTGATTCTTAAGAATGATTATTTGGAGTCTCAATTTCTCCTTCTCCAACTCAATTTTTTCGTGTTCCGCTCTCAATTTGACGGTCTCCACCTCCACACGAACGATTCCTTTCTCCGTCAGTTCCCGCTGTAGCTCTGACAAATCCCTCTTTCTCTTTCGGGGTGTGGCCTCTTCTCTGCGGTCCTCTGAGTCTGTAAAATGGTAAAATGGCGTTGCTTGGCAACAATTACTGTTTTGCGTGTATTCACGTGGACGCGCATCTTAAGACCAGGCGCAGCTATGCCCGAGACTAGTCAGGCTTGGTGCACTCGGTATAAATTCGAATCACTACGTCGGACGTAGCTAAGCCCGACGTTAGAGTTAAGCCCTACTTTTTTACGCCCAGCTGGTGCACTCCACTCCTGAGTTTAAAGCATAATATATATACATATTTAAACCGAATAAATACGTATCTGACAAAACAAACTTTTCTAAATGTGAAGTCTTTATCTGCAGTCTAAACAAACCAACTCCTAATTTAATCTCATTTGATTAATGTTAAATAGATAAATATCATAACAAATTACTGTGCATAACTGGGGGCCATATTTCCAAGTATAAATCAATTGTCTCATATTTTATGTAATTCAAGATTTATATTCCTGCAAACAAGAAGTTAATCCTTTTGAATTTAAGGAAAAGTCTCACCACTGAAGCACAGAGGCGATCCGGTTTCAGCCCGCCGAAAGATATGAAACTGGCTCAGAGTGCTTGGCTGCATAGAAGAAGAGAGCTTCATGTCATGTGAAGCTCAGTGTATTCAATCAAGTGAAATGAGCAATGAAATGTACTTCATCCCGCACTAAAAATCCATCTAAGAAATGACATGATATAATTGCCGATTATCTTTTAAGAAATATCTCATAATACCCTCATACTCTGGCATCTGTTGAAGGGTTGAAAGACAGAGTGTGTGTCTACTGACTGATACGCGTTGAAAGGAATGCAATACATTTAGGGATTTCTTAATTAAGGATTTACTCACATTTGTTATAGCCTACTGTACAAAATCCTAAGAACCAATAGCTTTACCATAACACAAAGAAGAACAAGATATTTTACTTGTAATTTAATTGTGCAAATCAGGGGTCCTGAAAGTGCTCTTACACTTTTAATGCATCATGAACCAACATTGAAATTACAATTGATAATAAAAACAATTTCACTTGCTGTGAGTGTCTTTAATTAGAACGACTAATCCACAAGAGATCCACAACTTAAAATACTGCTTCCTTAAATAATATACACATCAATGTATTGGCCTACTAGTGAAAATGGAAATGGTAATAAGACTGCATTCAGTCTATCCACCTATCACCTACGTGCTTTTAGAAGTCAGCATTCACACATGCACACACATTCATACAGAGGCTGCAATGCTTAGGGAAACTAACTTTCCCACCACTGGCTACGCCATCTGGAGCAACTTGGGGTCAAGTATCTTGCCCAAGGACACATCAACAAGTTGACTGCAGTAGACAAATACCTCACAGCCAGAGATCCCTTATCAATTCATAGACACCTTGGTGCAGCCTTATAACAAGAAAAAAGAGGCAAAACTCAACTAATTTGCCTTTAATGACCAACAATAAACAAAAACAGCCTTGGAAACCATGGCGGATGCAACAATATGCATTAGGACACAGAAATTAAAATATTTGACACACACAGGGCTGCCAAGTTTATGGACAATGTTTAGTAACCTGGGCTACAACACACTGATGATATGTCTCTATTACACAGTGGTTGTTCAGTGTTCGTCTGTACAGGTATTACATTCGTGAGCAGTAGTGTAAAGTAACTAAGTAGATTTACTCAAGTACTAACTTGTACAATTCAATTATTGTTTACTACTTTGTACTACTACCCAACTACACTGCATAGGTAAATCGTCTATTTTACTCCAATACATTTATTTAGTGCCTTTAGTTACTTTGCAGATTTAGTTTAATGATGTGAAATATGATCAACACAAGACTTGAGTTACACAAGTGGCGCAAACTTCACAAGCTAACCTGCAGCATATAAAGTAAGTAACCTTACCAGCTTTGATAAACCCATTAATGCATCAATAATTATAATCAAAACAATAATGTATATTAAACTGAAATGGGCCAATCTGCATGGTAGCCTACTTTTACTTTTGGTTCTTTTAGTATATTTTAATGCTAATACTTTTCTACTCTTACTTGAGTAACATTTTGAATGCAGGACTTTTACTTGTAACAGAGTATTTCTACCCTCGGGTACTTTTACTTTAAAAGTACAATTCTAAGTAGTGTTTCCCCCGCTGTTCATGAGAGTTTGTTTTTGCACACACCTGTTGGGATATCAATTTGCGCGTCTGCGAAGTCTCCCTCCATCTGCTCCAGATCCATCTTCTTCTGAGTTCGTTCATGCTAACTCTAGAATAAACCAGCCGAGCCTCTCTTCCTCTGCAGAATATTGTCACAGGCAGCAGAAAGGCCTCTCTGAAGGTAAATGTTTGCTGCTCATGAAGAAGTCACCCGCTGGACGATCACCCATGAGGATGTTTAGCTAGCTGCTAGTAGCTAGTGGGTTAGCTGCACCCAGCATGCACCTGTCACCGGCAGAGGTGGAAGAAGTACCCTGATTATGTACCTAAATCGAAGTCCAGAATTCCAAATTATAGGCTATTTAAGTTAGGGGGGAAAGTATTTGAACCAAAAAATACTTAAAGTACCAAAAGTAAAAGTACTCATTGTGCAGAATGGCCACTTTAAGTACCAGATAAGCCTACTATTACATTATTTTATGATTGTTGCATTACCTTTCATTCATAATTTATTGTGTGTCGATTTAAATATAGCAGATCTCAGTTATCAGCCAATAGTAGCCTAGGCCTATCTCAAATGACATATGAGATACAAACTGAACTGTATGAGCAGCACCAGGTCACACTGAGTGATTGTGTTTTCTTGAAAGAATGCAAAGTAAATGAAAACAATAAGCAATGAAGTGAATACAAAAACATCTGTATTGGATTAAAAAAAACACCTCTCATTCAAAATAATTCTTTAGAAAGGTTTTCTAAAGAATTATTTTATATATATATATATATATATATAATCACCCATAACGTGCTGATTTATAATAAATTGATTTTTAAATGTTTACAACATCCCATACTTTTGTCACAACTAAGTTCAAAATGAACCTACAGCTATAAACATTCATAGGGAAAAGCCAATAAAGTAAATGCAGATAAAGACTATAAATTGCAAGACATCACACATTCACCTGTGCCTTAAATATGTTGTAAGAATGTATTTAATCATTGCATTTCAGACAGTTTATCTTAAAGAAAAAACTGTGCTCTATCCCCCTCCAGTGTAACATCACGATGAAGGGCAAAAGCTCTTAAACAGACGGACCCTCAGTTTTAGGAATGTGCTTGTGTCTAAACTCAGCCCCTTAAATCAGTCGGTCCTCACGAACAGAACTCAGATACAAAGTGATGTTACTTTGATGAACTCCTGCATATGACCAAAATAGGAAACTATTTAGAAATAAATGCCTGTTATAGAAGAGGGGATGTTGGTATCTATTTGAACCCTTATCATTTTGATCAGGTGGTGTTGGCACAAACGTCTTTCGCTCATATGTGCACCAGTTAAGTGCCCTCCCACAGCGAGGAAAGACAAAGACAGCAAACAGTTCCATTGCGCACAGCTGCGTAAAATTATGCAATGTTAGCCTGTTTTCTCTAAAGTAGCGGGTTTTCATTTATGCGTCATGCGTATACTTAAAGACTCGTGTTTAGGTATGTTTGGTCAGTAGGCGACATGGGAGAGCTGTGTGTGGTGCTGAGGAGGCAGGAGATGACTGCTGCCCCCCTCACTTCTCCACTGAGCCCCCAGGAGAGTGGAGTGAGGACTGCATGGGGACTGCTGCGTACTGATCGCTTCTTTCTGACAAAACATCTCATCAGTGATTTGGAAATTAAATTGCAGACCCGCAGTTCAACCATGGAGACTTTGGATATGTAGTTCTCATTTTGTTTAGTAGAGCTCTTTCATGAGTTGGAGTTACAAGTGATCTGAAGCCTGCTATGGAGGACCTCTTGAGTCAAAATGAGTCTGAGCACTGACAATGTCACAAACTTGTGGAAAAAGGGTTCTTCGGAACTCGGCTGGACTGCGGGCGCGTCCTCCCCGGTCAACTTTACCAACAGCTCCAGTGGGAACTACACGGAAGTGGACCTCACCCGAGCCATCCCGCTCGGCATGGTGCTGGGGGCTTTCATCGTGTTCGCTATCGCGGGCAACATCCTCGTCATCCTCGCGGTGGTGTGCAACAGGCACCTGCGGACACCGACGAACTACTTCATCATCAACCTGGCCATGGCCGACCTGCTGCTGAGCACCACTGTGCTGCCAGTGTCCGCGACTCTAGAGATCTTAAACTACTGGGTGTTTGGCCGGATCTTCTGTGACATTTGGGCGGCGGTGGACGTGCTGTGCTGCACCGCGTCCATCATGAGCCTATGCGTAATATCCATCGATCGCTTCATCGGAGTGAGCCATCCACTGCAGTACCCTGGCATCGTGACCGAGAAGCGAGCTCTGCTGGCCATGCTCGGGGTGTGGGTGCTGTCAGTAGTCATTTCCATCGGACCTTTGTTGGGCTGGAAGCAGCCGCCGTCGCCAGACGAGACGGTGTGCTTCATCACCGAGGAGCCGTATTACGCGCTCTTTTCCTCCCTCGGGTCCTTCTACATCCCTCTCATCGTTATTCTGGTCATGTACTGCCACGTGTACATAGTTGCCAAACGGACCACTAAGAACCTTGAGGCCGGTGTGTTGCGCGAGAGGATGAACTCCGGTGAGCTGACCCTCAGGATCCACAAGGGCTCTCAGGTGCAAGAGGAGAACTGTGGTGCAGGCGCCGGTAAAGGCCGAGCAAATCAAGCGAGAAGTTCCCTCACGGTGAAACTTCTTAAGTTCTCTCGGGAGAAGAAAGCAGCAAAAACTTTGGGAGTTGTGGTCGGCATGTTTACGCTTTGTTGGCTGCCCTTCTTCCTCGCCTTACCCATAGGTAGGTTCAATAGGTCCTTTATACTGTGCTCTGTTACACTGTCACAAAATGAGCTTTTACACAAAATAAAACCCACACCTCCCCCTCCTCTCCAATTTATAAACTTCATGATATTCAATTAGCTAATGAAACCCGTAGACAATATGTTACAACCATCTAAATATAGGATGCTGCAGGCATTGTAAATCATACATATAGCTGGCACAGGGGAAATATCCTGGGCAGCATTACTGCTTTGAATTGATACCAAACCTATGAGTGGGCTTTGATATACTGTAGTGCTTATTTTATACTGCCGGAATAAGAAAATAACATCACCGGTATTGCCGCTTTCATTATAAATAGTGCGAAGGGGTGGATCTACATAACAGTTCTCTTACTTCATGGCCTCTGTTAAGATAATAAAGTTAGATTGCATCATATTTTATTATGACACAACTTTTTATTTGGGCCAACTTTAACATTTTTCCGACACAAAGCCAAAGCTAACACTGATGTTTTGGTCTCTAAACTCAGGGCTCTTAATATGGGACACTGTGTTTTTCCTGTAAAGGAATTCTTCACAAGCCTATCGAACATTATTAGTGTTATCTTTGCATTTTTCCCTGAGTGTCAGTTAATCTGCTGGTGCAACAAATACACTCCTCAAGTGTGCCAAGAAGAGAGTAGGTGGCCTCCCTTTGTTCCGGTCGGTTTATTCAGAGGCCTGTGGGGCCAACCGGGGCTCCCTGAGACTGGCAAGCATTTAACACCCTGTTGTCATGGTTGTTTAAAAACCTGCAGAGGATATTAAACAATATATTCTGTGGTGGAATGCTTGTGCTGCAGGCTGTCTTGTAGCAAAGAGGTTAAGGTAACATTAAGTCATTATTTGTTGGAATCTGGTCAAAAGGACGCAATCAACAAAGAGTAAACTACAAACATGGCTGCTGTATTTAGATAATTGTTCCCCATATGCCCCTGTAGGTTATAGTATATTAGTGTGTGTGTTGTCATGTGTCTGCATGTGTACACTTTTAATGATGTAAAATATGAATGTGTTGATGCTCCAGGCTCACGCCATCCTCACATGGACACACGCACATTACTACCTGGGGCAAGTTCACAAAATGGGGGTGGTGGGGACATTTTGCCTCAAGCGTTCTTAGTGCGATACCAAAGAGCATGTTACAAATGTAATTTTCCAAAGTTCTGATTATCAGATCTGAGAGGCTCCAGAGAGCAGGGGGACGTGAGGTTCAGGAGGGGCCTATTTATGTAATCAACAAACTGCTGAGAAACCCCCAGAGCGTGTTTCAATGTATCAACACTGATTCATTGGGACAAAGCACTATACAATTTAGTTTCATGCTCATTAGAAATGGGCCTCCGAGATGCATGAAGGAAAAGCCTACAAGCAAGTCCACCAGTCTGTTAGTGGGGAGCACATGGTTCATCTTCTGAAGTTCATTGCATGGTGGACCTATAAAGCAGGACACTGAAACTCTCTGTTTCTATTTGTAGGAAACATCGTTGTTTTTCAATGTAAGTTTGTGTCACTGTTCTTGTGTGTGACTTTTGTGTGAACATTAATACTCAAAGTGAGATAGGGCCCTCCCCATGTTGCTCTGTGGAGGGGGATTTCCTGTCTCACACTAGCCTGCTCCCTCCTCTGCCCACTGTCACTGAAAACCTATCTGGGGGTTTAGGAGTGTGTTGGTAGCAGCGAATGGCACGTGTGTTTTGTTTATGTGTGTGAGGAAAAGTGATACAAAAATGTGTGTTTATGTAGATGAATGAAAGATAGAGTGATTGTATCAATGTGGCGGCAGTTTGTACAACTCTTTCTAAAGCCAGGAAAGGTGTAACTTAGACTGCATGCTGTCAGAAAGAGCCACTGTGACCTCTGACCCTTGAAGTGTCCACCATAGACTGTCTCAACCCAAGAACACGTGCAGTTTAAAGAAATATTTGAAATCTCTCCTTCAGAATATTATCTGAACAATTTGATTCAAATTCTATAAATGCCATGTTTTTTGTTTTTGCCCAAGCCTGAGCTAACCAGTCCCAGAGTTTGAGTCATTTCTTTTTCAGGTTCTGAATGATCGTTTCTCCTTTTACGCCTTTAGTAGCAAAGAAAGGTATGCAGACTTCAGGATTGTAAACATTACATTAAAGTTAGCGTCACTCCATGCAAGCTTCCTTGGACAAAAAGCAGCAGTAGAATTTCCCAAACAGACTTAACTTAACTTTATTTGATATTAAAGAAGACGTATTATTTGATCACAGGGGCCAGACGGAAAGAAATAGGGCACACAAAGTCCTACAAAATGCTTTTAGACCTTACTATTAATGCAGCGGTATAATAATAACATGTATTTTCATTGACACTCTTTAGGGCCTTTCAGGCTGCACATGTCCCACCAGCTGATCTCTATTACAATACAGTTGGTTCAGCGGCCAAACATTGTTTTGAAACCGAGAACAATATTCTAAAATCTAGTCCAGATGGCAAAGTCATTCTGACCATTTCTATGATTCACAAGATGTTTAATTATTTATCGAAGAGCAGTCTAAAAGTCATTAGTAGCGCTTGTATTATTAAGCACCATATTTCATCAAAGACACATCAGAAAATGTACAAAACCAGTAAATAGAATCAAAGTAAAACGAGGAAAAGCAGCAATTCCTCACATTTTTAACTCTGTGAAAAATGTAAACAATGCTACTTTAAAATTACGCTCAATTGCTATTAGATAACTATCAACACTATTTTGAATAAATGTTTCTGTCCATGGACTTATCGTTAAATGAACTTCGTATGGGTAAAATAAATCAACATAACTAAACCAAGATAAGGGAACATAAACAAATAATTATTAATTCAAGTGTTTTTTATAAAGTATAGAAAAGGTTTTGTTTTAACTTCTAAAATATGAGGGGTCCTTTGAGGTACTTTGAGGTACTCTGCATTTTCATGTTTCAATGAGCTGTCTCTTTCTGTCCAATCTCCCAACTCTGCTGGGAATATTATCACCAGTCCTTAGTGATTTGTGCGTCTTAATTAATTGCACACATTGTCCCACGGCTCTTTAACACCCGCACAGGCACTAATGTCTTGTGAAGGCCTCACATTTAGCAACTGGCACAAGCAGTGTGCCCATGTGTGAGAGAAACCAACACTTTGAGGTGTTACCCAATTGTTTCCATGTCGAGGTGTTTTTGGACACGATAGTGTGCATGTGTGCAGCTCACACAAGTGTGTATGTGTTTTGTATTGCTTGTCACATGAGCTGGCTTGCCCCTGCACTAGGGGGTAATCGAAATGGATTTTTGAAGGTGAAAAATAATGAGAGTGCTAAGTGTCAAAGCATTGAAGAAGAAAGGAGGGGTCTGATCTGAGCAGACCAGTGGGGGGGAAAGTGAGCTACCTTTGGATGTCAACCCAATTTTCCATAAATAGCTCCACGCTATGGTTTCATTGAAAGCAATTTGCTAGGGCAATAACTTCTGTCCTTTTAGATCAAGACAAATTAATCACATTTATAGGTGTGTTATGAAACTGGATGCGTGAGGTTTTGGAGAGCAGATTGTGGGGTTGTGAGCACTACGTGGCAGCGAATAGGCAATGGTTCTTCAATTAGTTAGAATAACAGGATGCCTTGTTTTGTTAAGTTGTTCCTGTGTTTCATGGTGAGATGTTTTTGCGTGTGCATGTCCTCAGGAAGGAGGTGCAAACGTTTCTCTTAACAGAAGGACAGAGACCACAAACAACAACCCTCCCACAGTTATCACCATACCATTGTCTCGCATCCTCTGCAGCTTATACTATAACCTCATAACATAAACGCTCTTCAGGGGACAAAAACGGACCGTGCTCACACAAAACGTAAACATACAAACATGTACATCTGACTATAGGAAGGTCTGTTGACAACCAGATTTATTTATGTGTTTCCTTCTCCTTTATTCTGTGCCTGAGTAGAAAGGAGGCACAGGAACATATTGTCCACCTTCTGGTCTCTGTTGGGGCCTGTAGATGTTTAGATGTAGTAGTGTTAGGTGGTTAACAATGCTAAAACCTTCTCTGCCTTTCCATTGTAAAGATGTGTCTGTTGAAGTGAGTAGATTGATTATGGTGTTGTTTCAACTGTTGGTTGGACAACACAGACAATGTGACCTTAGGGCTGGTCTTATTTTGTACCCTATTTTCAAAGGATACATTGAGAAATAGATGTAAGATTAAGAGGAAGAAAACTCCTGGCACTGGGCACAGACATTTGTATTCCTAAATTAGATAGAAAAACAAACTGGCACATTTGGGATCATAGTATGCTCACACAGCTTTTATTCAAAAGCATAACCATTACATTTAAAATGGACTATTTACAAGTAACACAATTATGTATTGTTGAAATAAATAGTTGATCATTGATAAGAAAACATTGCATTGTTTCAGTGGAGCGGCGCGTACATTTAATATGATGTTTAAATTGTCTAAATTGATGATAATAAGCAGAACTACCTCAATTTCTTCAGAAAGCTGATGAAATTCAACTTAAATCAAACTATTGTTTTAATAGTGGTCGCCTTAATTGGTACAAAAATAATAAACATAGTCAAAGCTGGAAGTATTTATATCTTCATTTTCTCTATAGTTTCTCTTACAACATTTTTTATATCGCTATCTAAATATGAAATGACCTATATCGGGAAAGACAATTTGAGACATATCGCCTAGGCCTATGTTACAAATGCTAAACTCAGCTTCATCCGTAATTCATTAGGTTTTCTACATTTGTGATCTAATAGACCAAAATAAAAGACCATTAATCATTACTTGCAACGACTATTATCAAAGACAGATGGAAGCACATACAAAAGAGAAAGATAAGATACATTATTAATTCCACTGCGCCCTACTATGTATCCCAATCACAAGCATAACTCACACGGTTATATAATCACATCTAAGTGGATGTCCAGAAGCTAAAATAGCATGTGAAAATACTAGCCACTAAGAAGAACCATTCATCTAAAGTGCAGGAGGCCCAGGCACATTTAGACGTCTCAAGTTTGGTCTCACTCAAACACACACACACACACACACAAACACACACACACACACACACACACACACGCGCGCACACACACACACACACACACATTTGTGCTGTCATTAGGTTAAATGGAAGTTGAAAAGGACATGTCCTCATGTTGTTGCACGATTACTTTCCTCCAGGTTAACAAATTCACAAGCGTCTGTGAATGTGTGTGTGTGTGTGTGTGTGTGTGTGTGTGTGTGTGTGTGTGTGTGTGTGTGTGTGTGTGTGTGTGCGTGCGTGCGTGCGTGCGTGCGTGCGTGCGTGCGTGCGTGCGTGCGTGCGTGCGTGCGTGCGTGCGTGTGTGTGTGTGTGTGTGTGTGTGTGTGTGTGTGTGTGTGTGTGTGTGTGTGTGTGTGTGTGTGTGTGTGTGTGTGTGTGTGTGTTCTCTTTGGATATTGAATGGTGTTGCTAGTTCAGTTTTAGTTGCATCTAACTAAAAATGTGAAATTATAAAAGAAGTTCAACCTAAAAAAGTTAGACACGATTCAGGTAACAGAACTTTTGCTATGTATTGCATAATGTACGTTGTGCCGCTTGAAATAATTGTGAAAGGTGTTGATGTGATTCATGAGGCAGTAAGCTGAGGTGTGCCTATATAATATCTATCCAGAGGTCATTTCACACTTGAAAGCCTGAGATTATCGTGCATCCTCTTTTATTTTCAGGAATGTGAAATCCATTTAAGAATGTGGGCTGGTGTAAAGAAGCACAGTTTTGCTCAGATCTGCCCACACACACAAACACACAAAGTCTGTCTTGCTTTCACACTAATGTCTCACTTGCTGTGTTATTATCTTCAGGCTTCCCCCTCTCACCTCATTAAAGTGTAAGGTATTTTTCCTCTGTTAATCTTGCCCACAAGAGGAGAAAATGCACCACTTTAATGCATTTTAACACCGGCACAACTCAACTCATTAGCATGCCTGAAAAACGTTCAGTATGTTGGTGTTTATATCAAAACAATTGCCTCTAATTTTGGAGAAAAAAATCTTGTTGAGTGTCACATACCTCTGTGTACTATTCTGCCTGTGAGAGCTCCTCAGACAGAGAAGGTGCGATTTAATCTCAACCTTGTACCCTTTGCTCAAAGCAAAGTTTATCCCAAAAAAGAATTCAGGGACGTCCCACTTTTTCTGTATTCTCATTACATTTCCCAACATGAACTGTAAGTGTTGGCATCGGTTTTTGAAAAGGGAGCACTTTATTGGCTTCTGAAGGCCTTCCTATATTCAAGGTCTTTCTATAATTGTGTGAAACAGGCTTTCCCCTTGGGACTTCTGTGAGCCACATACTATCAGCATGCAGTCTGATGTTGTTCCCGATCAATGCTGCCCCCTACTGGGTAAAAAAACAACCTGCAAGTCTCACAGTGTAATTATCTACTGATCCTGAACGGCCCTGATTAAACAGACCATGGCTATGATGTGACATGCAATTTGCAAATGTAACACATTTTCTTCATCAGTGTCTTTTCATGTCACCATACATGAAGGTTATTCTGATGACTTCCACATAGTAAGAGGTACACATTTTAAATTCATGGAGGAAGAGCACTGATATTGCATCAGCATCACTCAGGCATTGGTATCAGGAGATTTAGCATGATATATGGGATGTGTGGGACTTCCACTACAACTTTTTTGCAATGACAAGCATTAGGTCCAAGTTTGATCAATGTCAAGTTTTACATTTTAGGAAATACTATAGATGAGCCCAATGCTATTGGCATGACATTATTTCCTTTTTCTTTCTCCATGTCTCCAGGTGCTTTTAATAAGAATTTGCGAGCACCTGAAGTGGTCTTCAAAGTGATCTTTTGGCTGGGATACTTCAACAGCTGCCTGAACCCCATCATATACCCCTGCTACAACCGCGAGTTCAAGCTGGCCTTCATCCGCATCCTTCAATGCCAGTGTCACCAGCGTAAACGCCCCGGCTGGAAGGCCTACAATTACCGCTCCTCGAACATCAGCTCCTCCGGAAACTCTCGCAAAGGATCAACGGATCACAACTCCAGCTGCTTAAACGGCAGCCAGCGTACTCTGCCGTCCTCAGCCAGCCCGAGCCCCAGTTACCTGAGCAAGGGTCTCCCTCCTTGCCCTGAGGGGGAAACGTTATACATCTGGGGGGGCTCCACCCCAACTCCCTCCACACCCAACCTGCTGCCCGGCAGCCCCGCAAACTGCCAGCTGGAAGATCTGAGAGGGGAGGTCAGAGGAAGGAAACCATCTGAAGAGACTACTGGGGGTATCTTCTCTTTCTCCTTTGGTAGAAACAGAGACAAGGGAGGGATCCACAAGGACGACATGTTGCCTGATGACAAGGTGTGACTGCTGCTGAGTGTCGCTGACGTCTGGCTCACTCATTCCTCACAGGGATTAAAGTCAATAACAGTGCAGGAGCGTAGGATTTCCCAGGTGTGCGCTATTCACTGTAAATGTTCATTCATCAGTCAATGGATTGTTGTTGTCAATGTGAGGTGAAGGTAACTGAGTATTGACTATGCTGCTGTATCAGAGGTATTTTGTCCTATTTATCTTTTCGCTCAACGGACAGTAAGGGGTTCAAACTGTTAATCAAAATCACTGTTCTCCACGCTCTTTGGTACAGGAAAGACACCAGTGCATTCATTTGGGAGGAGAACAGGAAAGACATTTGAAGGAAAAAGGACACGTTTTCAGAGAACCCTACACTGCCTTCCCTGTAAAATAAAATGCCTGTCTGCCCTAAAAAGACTGACAGAACCTTTCTCATGTGAAAAATGTGATAAGACAATTGATCACCTTTATGCTGCAGTCACTTGTTGGTATGTTGTGAAAATAAAGTATAACCCGGTTTATCTGCTGCACAATTATCAGATATCATCTTGTTGTTTTGTTTGTTGTTTGAAAAAGTACTGAATATTGTGATTAGAAATGTGATTGTTGATATGAATAAACATAGAACGTTACTCTAATTGCGGTCTGTAACACTTCCTTTTTTTATGTAAATAGAATGTGTACCCTCATAATGTGAATGATCATACTCTATGTTCATGTTGATGTCGCAATGGTTATGGTTTATTAAAGCAAGGAAGTGTCCTGTATCCTAAAACAAGGCCAGGTTCTTCAGTAAAAGGCAATCATGAGGCTGTTATTTAGGAACACGTCCAGTGAGCAGAGGTAAATACTAAGCTTTATTGCTTAAAAGACCTTAGATCACAACTCCACTATAAGACATGTAACGATATATACCAACTTGTTCACTGACCTCACAGCCCATTGACTCCTGGTCCTGTACATGCCAGTTAATCATTTATTCCTGATGGGCTTTAGTTTTAAAAAGAAGCAATACCGGACAAACGCAGACACACATACTAACAGCCAAAGAATCTGGTAAATCTCAGGCTTTTTTTTGTGAACAGATTGAGATTAATCCGTGAAACATAACCGATGGATTTAAATTGAGTGGCTTTGTTTATCGTGATTTCCAAGCCAGGGACCAACACCTCAGACAACCACAGCCTGACTCATGACGGCAGTGATTCTGCTTTATGTCAGCTCGGTTCAAGTCTGTGCCTGCTCCTACCAATCCCTATCCTTGCCATCATGAGGAGTCTTGTCATCATGTGGCACGTTTCCAAAGCCTCCAGACGCCCACCAATGGTTTGGTGGTGTGCCTGGTTGTTGTGGACTTCCTGGTTGGCAAACTGATGATGCCTTTGAGTCTGGTGCGCTCCATCGACAGCGGGCACTTCGGGTGCTGCTTCTGCCGAGCTAACTTCTTTCTAGATGTCGTCTTCTTGTGCTCCATTTTTCAATCTCAGCCTCATGGTACTGGACCGATACATAGCAGTGTGTGACCCGCTGCACTACCCTGCCCGGATGTCAGCCGTTGTGTGGCATATTGCTGTTGCCCTGCTGGATCCTGCCTCTGGTCATCTCCGCCCTTTGCGTCAACCTTGACATGAACTCTCAGTAGGCCTACTCTAACCTGTCTGGCCACGTTTCACCTCACCTGCGCCTTTGCCCTTTTGCCTTTGATGGCATGTTGAGGCTGCCCAGATACAAGCGAGTTGGATCCATGCAATCGAACATAGCAGCTCCTTATGAGGACTGACTCCACCTGACGTGTTCGTCATGACATAGAAAGATATTCTCTGAAGAAGGAAAGAAAGGCTGCTAAGACCCTAGGTCTGATCATTGGGGTCTTCCTGTTCTGTCGGCTTCCTTTCTTCTGTGTGAACGTGGTCCATCCTCTGAAGGGCTTCAGCGACAGCCCCCTGATCCTGGAGGCCTGCTCGTGGCTCGGATATGCCAACTCTTCTCTAAACCCTTTCCTGCTTTTTCAACAAACACTATCAACACTTATTGTGATGGAAACTTCTGAAGCAATTGGAAACAGGACTCAGAGATACGAGGAGAGCAGGAGCTTTGATGGCAAACGCTGATGGTTTATTTGGAGTTACGGCCGGAGAATTGAAAAGACAGGTTGTGTGTCACGAGTTGACACAGCGGTTGCCAAACCAATTCTGAAGATCTCTTCTGCAGCTCGAGGTTTTAACTAGATCGGAGTGTAATAATCAACATTCTTCATCAGCGAGACTAAACATTATGGACCCTGAATCTGAACTAGAGCTCTCGTCCATAGGAAAGAATGTGCGCCAGGGAACCTTCGTCCCTGAACAGTAAACTACCTCATGGCGGCTTGTGCTCGGTCATAGACTGGCAACAACAATGCGCCCAGGCTGCCCCTCCTTAAGAGAGATAGCAGCAATACCCAAGGCCGGCGTAGACCTATGCCGTGGGAAAAGAGACAGTGAGAGGAGAAAACGATGAACTGTGTCGAAGGTCGAATACCTAAGCAAATGATTCCCTAACAGTTTCTCTCTTTTTATTACATTACATTTAGCTGACGCTTTTATCCAAAGCGACTCACAATAAGTACATTCGACCAGGAAGATACAACCTTGAAGAAAACAGAATCATATAAGTTTATCAATTTTGATAACTTAAAAAACCTATTCTCATAATAATTTGTTCAATACCCTAATCAATTCGATTCTTCAGGAAGGGTGTAGGCATTCTACACAATGTTGCAAATAATCACATTAATAAAACATTTCAGATTGAAACAGTCAATCACAATCATAAAAAGTATCTCTCATTAGTGTTTGGAGCATCTTTTGTCAAAAGCATAATAATGAACATACATGAAAATCACAGATACATAACACAAATCATTTAATCCTAACAAACTTTATCACGTATTTATCAATGTAGTAAATTCAAATCTTACTCATTAACCTTTTAAATTTAAAAGACTACTTACAAATAAAGGTGTTCTGATTCAGAAGCTAAACACCTGTTACTTGATCAATTACCCAGGACCACAAAGAATCTAAAATTTAGATTTAAAAGGCTATATATTTTTAAAGTATTGTAGCCATGTTGGACAGGGGTATTTGGGGGAGGCAGTTAAGGTCAGCTTTGCATTCCTCAGTATTTGAAAGGTAGGCACATACTATTGTAACCTTGGAAACCATTTCAAGATGATCATTGTGTTTTTTCAACAATAAGGTGAGACAATTTATGGTTGGGAGTTTTTGTTTGTTCAGTTTTGTCATAACCAATCAGTAGCGAGTTACTTCTCTGTTATTCAGGTTAGAGCAAGAAACTTTACTCAATCCAGACTGTAGGCCTAACTTCAAAATCACTTCAAACTACATTTCCCACAATACAATTTGATAGCATCTGTCATTGTACTTTCCCATCGTGATAAATGTTCCAGACTACACACTCCAAGTTTTGAAAGCAAACTAGTAAAAACATATACATTTATAAACTATGTTATGAATGTGCATGCCTGAGAATACCCTGAGGAGATTACCAGGGTACATTTATCCAGGTTTGGAAAGCTCAGAATCACAGATATTCAACTGCTTCATATGGTGAATAGTAGTAGCTGGTAGCAAGCTCACTATAGATGACCAGCTTTTTTAACTGATAATACTTTAAGCATCAATGACAGGTTTACCTACACTCAATAAAACATGGCCTTGGATATCCTTCGTGCAGCCCTAAACCAAAAATAATTCTGACCCTCATGTTAAGATTTGGTTTCAGGGACCTTGATCTGAAAATATTTGGGTTGTTATAAAGTGTATAAACAGCACATTTGAAAGCAGTATTAACTGGAAATTGGGGGTATTTACATGATTTTATCCATTGTTAATATGAAAGAATATTATGAGTACGGCTTTGATTAAGTGCTTTGTGTTAAGACGTACAAACAATAAAAGCATAATGAGTGTCATTCCCTTGATATGGCTTTCAATGCTGAATTAATAAGGACACTTTCAAATTCTGCGCCTCTTCTTAAACACTGCAGGAACACTAAAATAAGAATCCCTGTTATCAGATTATTGTTCAGAATTACATTTCGCAGCACAAACATGCTTAAACATGCAGACCCAGATCAGCAGAAAGTGTAGGATCTCTGCTTTGAATGTGACAAATGATCTTCCTGCTCGCTGCACGTCCTTTCCTCTTCACCATGTCAATGAGGCAGCGGGCCCTGTCTGCCGTGGTGTCGTTCTCCTGAAGAACAGAGTCTTTCTCTCCGTCATTCAACACTCCATCCATTAAAAGGTCATCCAGCAGCTGATTGATCAGTTCTCTGGACATGTTCCGCACAAGTTCAGGCCTCATTCTGGCAAGCTCCTCTTCTGAAAGAAAAAAGAAACAAAAAAAGACAAATTTGGGGCACAGATATTAAAAACATATTGCTAAACTGTAATAGTATGGCCAAGGTGAATATTCTTCTTCTCTTCTCAGTCTTTATTTCGAACAGATTAAAAAATAACAAATAACAAATGTGAAAAACAGAATACCGTATTGTTACAATACAGTATTTATCCACATTCATGGTAATATTTGTATATTAAAAAGAAAAAAACAACAAAAAAAAGTCTTCATATTAATCATAATAATAAATCATATGTGTCCGAAAGGGAGTAGGAGGAAGCAAATGCTTATTAATTCCCACCCCTTACTTGATCAATGATTGTCCTTTAAATCATTATGCAAGTTATTCCTACATACATTTACATTTATACATACATATACAATAATTTCTCATCTTCAATCACCTCTCTTCATTCTCATAGTTTTCCAAAAAAGTGTTTCTGTACATCCTTTTAAACTGAATTATGCTTGTGCTTTGTTTTAACTCCTGCTCCAAACCATTCCATAAAATCCCCCCACAGATTGTTAAACTCATACTTCTCAGAGTTGTTCTGACCTTGAGTTGTTTAAAATGTAGATTTCCTCTCAAATTATACCCACCCTCTCTGTCTACGAACAATGTTTTTAATATCCTAGGAAGTAGATTATGTCTTGCTCTGTACATGATTTGTGCCGTTTTAAATGTAACCAGATCAATGAACTTCAATATGTGTGACATCAAAAATAATACATTAGTGTGTTCAAGATATCCAACATTATTGATAACTCTTATAGCCCTTTTTTGTAATGTGCATAACGGCTGTAGGTTGGTTTTGTACGTGTTTCCCCAAATCTCCACACAGTAAATCAGATATGGCAATATTAAAGTGTTATATAGAGTATACAATGAGTTGTAGCCCAGAATGTGTCTGGCTTTTCCCAATATTGCGATAGTTTTAGCTAGTTTTGCTTTTACATGAGTGATATGAGGTTTCCAGCTGATTTTGTAGTCTAAAACCACACCAAGAAATGTCATTTATTAGAGCAATACTCATTTGTAAATCTTTTACTCACCCTGGGTTGGCTATAATTTATGAGCAAAACTTTGGTCAATGAAGACCCAAAAACAGAGAAATATCTGGTTGAATTTAAATAAATTGGAGACGTGTTTAACAACAGCAAAACTATATCAAAACATCATCTTACAGACTGTCACATAACTTGTGCAATAGAATTCTAAATTTCATTTAATGAGTCCTATCTTCAATAAAAGGGTGTCACAATTTCCATCAAAAATCCAAAATCAACAAAGCTCACCTTCAGCCTGTAGCTTCCCTTTCCAAACTGAACAATATTTCGGCATCCCTGAAGCAGCCTTTTACCCTTCTACTGTGTGTGGGCTTAGTTTGAGTGATTCTTACAGTTTGTGGTTCAGTTTTGTGATTCCATTGTCATTGTTTAAAATTGAACATAATGCCTTGATGTTACACATTGCAAACAAACATGGTGAATATATTAGCTTAATACCCTGAAGAGCCTATCTATGTTTATGTAAATGACGGTTGTCAGTTCATAAAACCAGTCTTTACAAATCCAGACTTGAAAAATGGAATAGCGATCAGTTAATGATAAACAAATGTTTAAATGTAATCAAAAGTAATTTAAAATCATGACGGGGGGCGGCTATGGCGCAGTGGGCGAGTGCATTGATCCTCAGATCAGGGGAGCTGGGGAACACCAGTTGGAATTCCGCCTTGTCCTTGGGCAAGACACTTCACCCTAATTTGCTCCTGTGGGTATTGTCCACAGTATTCATTGTTACGTGTGATACATGTAATTTATGTAATGGAAAGCGCTTTGAGCATTTCGAAAAGCCCTAATAAATGTAATTAATTATTCATTATTATGACCGTAAAACAAAAGTCAAATCAATCGTTGATATGAAGATTTGTTCGGCCATTACTGTTTAAAACACTTCTGCAACAGTACTGGCACGGACGGTGTAGCTGGCCTGTTAATGTGGGTTATTGTTTTAAATACATTTGAGCAAACATTTTAGTTTTTTGGGGCGATAGAGATTAAATGACTGGATAAAAAATGCCTGGATTATACTGCTAAAGTTTTGATATATGGTTTTGCTGTTTTTAAACACAAACCTAATTTCTTTTATTCATTAAGAATGTTATAATTGTATATACACGTTGTTTACCGTTGAGCCATTCGAGAAAAAGTAATTTCTCAACAAATCAACATAACAGGGTGATTAATGGATAAAGTTGTCATTTTGTGGGTGAAATATTCCTTTAATATAATACTGTTAATTCAAAATCTCAGGTCCTGTGAAGACACTGTATTAATTTGTAGTTTGTGGTAATCAACAGTTTCTTACCATACATCCCCTGACTATCATCAGTGTTTGTATAGTCATCTGGAATGAAATACAGAAAATCAGTATATAAATGTCTTTGATTAGGTGGGTTATGTTTTTTGATTTTTGTAACATAAGACAGGATATTTTACATAAATAAGACTGGAACTAATGTGCAATATTTATGCAACCAATGATATCCTATAAACACTGACCTTTTCGAATGACACAGGTCCACACTGGCGCAGATTTATGGGCGAGTGTGAGCTTGAAATTACTGTCTGGATTTTCAATGAACACTTCACAAAAGTTTGGGTCACTTCCTTCATATACAAGCTTTAGATTCTGTGAAATAATGTATATGAAGTAAAAAGGTGGGGATTAGACTCTGTCCAGTGTTAAAAACTCCATCCTGCTGAAGCTTTGCATTATTCATACAACATATTTCTGGACAACAATCACAAACAAAACGTACCTCAGGAGTAATTTCTGCACTGTCCAAGTTGGCCTTGAGGGTGAAATATTTACCCATTTTCAGGGACTTCTGTGGGTATGGCTTTTTGATCATTTTGTATCCACTGGATAATTCCTTGCTTTTTATTGTCTGTGGAGGAAAATTACTTTTTTCAGCACAAAACGTTCAGCCAACACTGAGGTCTGAGTTTTTAAGTATAAATCAAAAGCAATTACCTGTTGCAGAGCAGGATCACTAGGGATCAGATACACATGTAGTGTGAGGAATGCCAGGTTGGTCTTGAATATTAACACTTTACAGTTGATTTTTATCCGAAAGCCAGCTCTCATCAGGACTCCTCTTGGAGAGAAATGTGGCTGAGACAACTTGACATGGGATGGTGTAACCTCGGACACTGGCTCCACGACGTCTCCACAGGTATCTATGTGCAGGACTGAGAACTTGCCTAAGACTTCAGGGTTGTCTTCTGCATAAAGAAAAGTGCTTCAAAGTTTTTTATGGACATACTATCAAACAAAGCTATTACATATTTGTTTAAATGATATGTTTTGCTTGCCTGTGCAGATCCAGTGAGGCAGATACGCTTCCTCCAACTTTCCAGCAATGACAGTAACGTCGAGAAGGGGACCTCCAGGAATGAAGTGCAGAGCTTCCATCCTCTCCATGTGTTCCTCCCAAGAGCCAAACTGGTACTTCAAGCTGACCTTTTCCTTACAAACCCAGCGCAGTCCAGAGACACCACACTCAAAGGGACCTGCATCAGACTGTAGGCTAATTTATGGAAGGGAAGATATTGTAAGAGTGGCGCACATTTGCAGTATTGTTAGAGAAAAACTGACTTATTTATTCATGAAAATGTACTTGTTGATTATCGTAATAAAGCATTGGAATTAATGGTCGAGCTCAGAAAAAGATCTTAGGTTTTCATCGGGAAATTAGTTCGCTGTGACACAGTAATTGAAGACGTTTTTACCTGTAAATTGGAGTATCCTCGTCATCCACACAGATCACTTCAGGTTTGAGCGTAATCCAGTGAACCTCAGGTACTTGAACTACGGTCGGCATCTTTATTTTAGTTGTCTGAAATATATTAAAAGTATGATTTACTGTAGATGTACTGCAAGTAACAAGTAATTTACAGCTTGGTGTTAAAGTTTGATTTAAAAAACTTCAAATATTCATGTTTTAAGTATTGCATTTTGAATGTAATAATCAATTCATAAGTCTTAAAGAGGATTTGACGAGACAAAACAACTACCCAATCCATATATATTGGGAGGGATGAAACCCTCTTTAAATGGTCACACATGCAGAGCACACAGTGAAATGTGTTCTACTGTATGCATTTAACCCATCCTAGTACCAGGAGTCTAGTACTAGGAGCAGTGGGCAGTTATTGGACAGCGCCCGGGGAGCAATGGGAGTGTGGGGGGGGGGGGGGGGGTTGTGCCTTGCTCAAGGTTCTTGGTCAATGAGGATGCATTAGACAGCTTTACTCACTTTTCTCCTGACAACCTTTGGAGGTCCTCCGCTGCCGAGTTTGTCAACACTCTCTGAATAAACTGCTGGGCTTAAGAAAACATACATTTTGTTAAATAATTCATAATTTTTTTATATATAAATTAGCCTCACAGATCAAAGCAGATATGGCAGTGCAACACATTTGAACAAAGATCGTTCAAAGGAATGTTTTAGACAGCAATTTGCAAAAAAAGCCTTTCATATTTTATTGTTTTATAATTTTCTTATCAACATTTTTGTTTATATATCTTAATGGCAATACAAGACCAACCTTGCACTCTGAAAGTGTGGTATCCATTTCTCAACAATTCTGTAGCAGATGTCTTTGTCTTCTTCAGATTTTAGATGACCATCCAAGAGCTCTTTCATCTTCTCCTCCGAGGTCGGGAGAGCGCAGATTTTATCATAACTTTCCTGATGAATCACCCCCTTGGTAATTAGCTCATCCAAAACGGATTCCACATCGGTCACATCGTGGATCAGCTGATTTCTTAGCATATCCATAATGTGCTTCTCTAAAAAGGAAAACCAAAGGAAAAAATACTCAGTCATTTTGAAGTTTTTAAAATAAAAGTATATTTGAGGAACACTTTCCACATATTACGTTAAGATTTGCATTTTCATTGTCTGATGTGTATCACATTCAAGCACTTTACAATGAATCCAAAGAAAAGTTACGGTCAAATAAATAATAGAAATGCGTTACTCATGCACGACATAAAGCAGAGACAAGTGTTGATGATACCTTTGAAAGGACAGAGGTCAATATTGATGATATTTGATATGATATTTTTACATCTCTATTCCACCTTTTAAGTATTTGTATTTTAACGTCTGAACAAACTGCTGCTTCGGTAACGAAATCATTTCCCAAATCTATTCATCTAATATCATGATATCAGCTGTTGTCTTTGAGGTAGGATGAGAGCAAGGAGAGTGCAGAGCCTGAGACTCCCAGTTCTTGGAGAGTATGAAGGAGGATCTGGTGGTTCACCTTTTTCAAATGAAGTAGAAAGGTCCACAAGTATGAGGAAAGAGGAGATGGAGGCAGCTTTAGCAGTGTGCAGTTCCTCAGTGACCGCAAGGAGGGCAGTGTCAGTTGAATGGCCTAGACTGGTGCGGTGGAAAGTTGCTCTGATGAAGGTAAGAAGAGAGTTAATTAAAGACAGCACACTCTTTAATGTGTTAGTGTTTTAGAAATAAAAAGAAGAGAGACAGGTCTGTGGTTTGTTACATCAGAAGGGTCAGGATTTGGGTTTCTTTATGAAAGGATTCACCCATGCCTCTTTTAAAAGTAATTGGAAAGCAGCCGGTTGATAGCGAGGTGTTGAGGAAGTGGGTGAGAAAGGGAGGAATGTTAGGTTTCTGAGGATATGTTGTTGGACAGGCAGAGGTAACGAGGGCAAGAACCTTTGTTGGAGAGAGGGGTGAAAAATAAAAATAATAAAGACAAAATGTCTCCGTAGCAGGGAGGAAGGTGTTGGGGGACTGGGGGTTCAAGGAGGGTGGCAAGGACAAAGAAGAGTTTTTTGGGGTTAGAGAAGAAAGACTGAATTTTAGATTAAAAATAATGGGCATTGAGCTGAAGATAAGTAGGGAAAGAAGATATTTGAGAAAGAAGTAGACCTAAACTGTGGAAATAGGTAATGTAGGAGCTAACATTTTATTTAGCCTAGCCTTTATTATTTGTGTTATTATTGTTTACACCACCTTTATTTGTTAATCACTTCCGGCCATTGGAAATTAGCTCCATAGATAGGGTCAACAACGAAAGCAATCATATCAGACCAAACATGCGAGAGCAATTCAAAAAAAGATAGGTATTTACAACATTCAAACCACAAAAGAATCACTATTAATTTTGCAAATAAAATGAAAATTATCCCGTTTTTTAAGTTTAGCAAATCCCTTTTTGACCATGATAAAGAAAAGCGCCTTGTATTTCAATTTTAAAACGAAAATGAAATATCCAGTCGTTTTTTGTTTTTGAATATATCCATTTGTGAAAAGAAAATCCAACGACCAAAATGTACACTACGAATTCTGTATTAAACACGTAAACGGAAGAGCGTCTGAGAGGCGTTTTTGCTTTTCACCTTACTAAATGGTCAAATGGTCCTTGGAGCGAGGGGCGGGGCGAAACTCACGGAAGTGATTTCAAAACAAAAGCACTCGTTTGCTAAAATCACATTTGAATCACTACAGTATCCTGCTGAAGGACCTGTGATTATTATAAACAAGGGGAATTTAGCGATCACAACGAAAACGGCCAAGACACACATTGAGCCCAGAAAATGGATGTTATTAAGGGCTAGCGGTTCTGCACTGCGGTCACTCAGCCGCCTCTCGAGTTTGTTTTTTCAAATCAGCTGATCTTCATTCCTGCTATATTTGACGAGTGATACAAATATGTTTTACCACAAGTTCTTAAGAAAACTGACACTGTTTTACTCAGTACTAGTTTGACTTCTACCAGCAATAAAATGAAGTACTTTTACTGTGTACTTTGTGAGTAATCCTCTATCAATCCACTCCATAGTACATAATGCATGTTTTTCTGCTATCTTTGATGAATGATACAAATATAATTTTACCATTAGTTCTTAATGAAATTGATACCGTTTAACTTTGTATTAGTTAGCCTACTACTTACAATACATTGAAGTACTTTTACTGTGTATTGTTTGAGGAATACTCTGTCAAAGTCCCCTGCTGAGAACAAAATCAACCCACTTCTGCTAAGTTTGATGAGGGAATTCTTTTTTGTTGCCATTAGTTCTTCGCGAGATTGATCCTGTTGGACTAAGTACTAGTGAAACTACCCCCACAAGTACTATGAAGTACTTACTGTGTACTTTTCCAGTACTCCTCTGTCAATGTCCCCTCCTGAGAAAAAGAATGCATGTTTCTCTGCTATTTTGAATAAGCGTTAAAAAACCTTTCTTCATGAGACTGATATTGTTGGACAGAGTATTTTAAGAGGATGGTAGACTGCACAATGACACACTCCGTCACTCGTGTTGGCCTCTTATGATGCTGCTGTCTTTTAATATATGATATTCCTCCTCCGCTAGTTCGTACCTCGCAGATTCTTCAGTCTCATCAGCCTCATCCTTCCATCAGTCCCAGTCAACGCCTCCAGCACACTTCCAGTGTCAGACTCCATATGATATTGTCCTGATGCTGTAAGGGTGATGCCCCATGTTCACACAGTGCCAAGGACCTCATATTATGTCTGCATTCATGTTACATCACCCATTATAACAATTTGCTTTCATTTTTTCTCTTCTCTTAACTGAATAGTCCTGTCTTTAAGTATAACAATGTAAAGTCCATTTCCTGCACCATTTTAAGGCTTCAAAACAGGCATTTTTACTGTATGTGTTTGGAGAAATAACACAATCAATGGCCCAGAATTGTACTTTATAAACTCTGAATCTTGTGTTGTGGTGCTTGAAAAAATACACACTGGCTAAGCCGGCCAGGTTATATATGCCTTTTTTGGAGCACTTTTTTGCAATATTTATAAAATGTCAGTAGTTATTTAAACAAACCACTATCTGAGGATAACACAAGCAACCATAAAACACCCTTTACTAGAGAGCCATTGAAGCCCATGAAGAATTTATCCTTTCAAAAATCTTTTCAACTTCTGTAAGTTAAGGCACTGTCTGTCTAAAAATATTCTTCATTTGCAGTATTTTTTTAAAAAAGTGTTCAAAGACTGCATCAATTATATGCTATATATATATAAAATATCAATATTTGTATTAACTAACCAAAGTCAATTTAAATAGTGGGCAACAATGGTTTAATTGCCATGCATGTCTATTGAAATCAGGACAGCAGATAGCTTACACATCTTCCGGCACAGACTGAAAACTCATCTCTTTCGACTCCACTTCGAGCGATAGAATTACTAACAACAAAGCACTTATATACTAATAAAGGACTGGCTTACCTATAGCCAGTTGAGTAGCACTTGAAATGTTTGGCTCTATGAAACTTGATGTACTTATATGATTCTGTTTTCTTCAAGGTTGTGTCTTCCTGGTCGAATGTACTTATTGTGAGTCGCTTTGGATAAAAGCGTCAGCTAAATGCAATGTAATAATGCATGTGGTGGTGTTTGATATAGTTTTACGTTCAACTATTTTAGGCAGAAAAACGTATATTGACTAAACCCTTTTTTAATAATTTAGAAAGGTTTTTGTGAGAAATCATTTCAAAAGTAAACTTATTTTTCATTTTATATTTAAATTTGAAAGGTTTGCAGCTTTTTGCAGATGATGTGGTTCTGATGGCTTCATCGGTCTGCGACCTTCAGCACTCACTGGATCGGTTCGCAACCGAGTGTGAAGCGGCTGGGATGAGGATCAGCACCTCCAAATCTGAGGCCATGGTTCTCAGCAGGAAACCGATGGACTGTCCACTCCAAGTAGGGAATGAGTCCTTACCCCAAGTGAAGGAGTTCAAGTATCTCGGGGTCTTGTTCTCGAGTGAGGGAACAATGGAGCGTGAGATGGGCCGGAGAATCGGAGCAGCGGGAGCGGTACTGCAGTCGCTTTACCGCACCGTTGTGACGAAAAGGGAGCTGAGCCAGAAGGCAAAGCTCTCTGTCTACCGGGCCATTTTCGTTCCTACCCTCACCTATGGTCATGAAGGATGGGTCATGACCGAAAGAACGAGATCGCGGATACAAGCGGCCGAGATGGGTTTCCTCCGCCGGGTGGCTGGTGTCTCCCTTAGGGATAAGGTGAGAAGTTCGGTCATCAGGGAGGGACTCGGAGTTGAGCCGCTCCTCCTTCGTGTCGAAAGAAGCCAGTTGAGGTGGTTCGGGCACCTAGTTAGGATGCCACCTGGGCGCCTCCCTAGGGAGGTGTTCCAGGCACGTCCAGCTGGGAAGAGACCAAGGGGTAGACCTAGGACCAGGTGGAGGGATTATATCTCTTCGCTGGCCTGGGAGCGCCTTGGGATCCCCCAGTCAGAGCTGGTTGATGTCGCCAGGGAAAAGAAAGTTTGGGGCTCTCTGCTGGAACTGCTACCCCCGCGACCCGACCACGGATAAGCGGGAGAAGATGGATGGAAGGTTTGCAGCTTTGCACACAACATTATTCATTTATACATTTGTATCAATTTTTTAAAATGATGAATCCATTTATTTTAATGTATTTCCTTGAGGCTCAGAGGCTGGGGAAGATATCATGTAGTTCAACATGCAAATGTTGAACAAGTAAGTATAAATATAACATGGAAAAGTAAATAAAATACGTTTCATCGGAGGATGCGTAATTATTTTTTCTCTCACCTTGTAATTACACAATCAAACAATCTATAATTTAGCTCTGGCCTTCACTCACAAAAAAACATTTTGTTGAATTGGACACATTTTTCGAAGCTCTATTGACTGACATGCAATGACTGGGACTGAAGGAAGAATCTGCGAGGAATGATGGAGCAGAGAAATAATCATATATTAAAAGACAGCAGCTTCATAAGAGGCCAACAAGAGTGACAGAGTGTGTCAGTGTGCTGAAGGATATACCAGCTATCCAGGCCAGTCTCTAAAGACTTTCCAAGGGGTAAAATGCTGCTGCTGGAGTACTGACTGGAAGTATTGCTGATATCATGTCCACCATATCCTCTTAAAATACTCTGTCCAACAATATGAGTCTCATGAAGAAAGTTTTTTCAACGCTTATTCAAAATAGCAGAGAAACATGCATTCTTGTTCTCAGGAGGGGACATTGACAGAGGAGTAGCCTACTGGAAAAGTACACAGTAAGTACTTCATACATAGTACTTGTGGGGGTAGTTTCAGTAGTACTGAGTCCAACAGGATCAACCTCACGAAGAACTAATGGCAACAAAAAAGAATTCCCTCATCAAACTTAGCAGAAGTGGCTTGATTTTGTTCTCAGCAGGGGACTTTGACAGAGTATTCCTAAAAAAATACACAGTAAAAGTACTTCAATGTATTGTAAGTAGTAGGCTAACTAAAACAAAGTCAAACAGTATTAATTTCATTAAGAACTAATTGTAACATTATATAGAAGTCAAACTAGTACCGAGTCCAACAGAGTCCGTTTCCTTAAGAACTTGTGGTAAAACATATTTGTATCACTCGTCAAATATAGCAGGAATGAAGATCAGCTGATTTGAAAAAAACTCGAGAGGCGGCGGACTTGACCACAGTGCAGAATCGCTGTAGCCTATAGTTTAAATCTCCTAACAACGTTGTCCATTTTAGACAGAGGCTTATTATATGTACAGCCCTTAATAACATCCATTTTCTCGGCTCAACATGTGTCTTGGCCGTTTTCGTTGTGATCGCTAAATTCACCTTGTTTCCCTTTGTTTATAATATTATCACCGCTTTTGTTTTGAAATCACTTCCGTGAGTTTCGCCTCGCTCCAAGGACCATTAGACCATTTAGTAAGGTAAAAAGCAAAATGCAAAAAGGCCTCTCAAACGCTCTTCCGTTTACGTGTTTAATAAAGAAAAACAATTGGACGGTAGATACACGGATTGTACACGGACCCTGAAAGGAAGGCAACATAGAAAAAAAAGTGATTGCTCGAAAATTATAGTATTGTGTATCTTGAATTCATGGATTAAATATTCTGCAACCTTTTGGTTCCAGTGTGTCAGCCTCGTCGTTGCAGTCCATCATCCTCAGTATATTTGCAGCCTTTGACAGAGCACCATCCTCGGTGTAAGTTGAAACCATGAAGTCGGTGATCTCTGAGATGTCGAACGTCGCATCGCTCCAATTCGGGCGGCTGCTCGATGACCACCACGCCAGCCGTCTGCAGAACCATCTTAAATGGCTCGGGCTCAGTTTCAACAGCGTGTATTTCAAAGCATCGGAGGACATTTTTCACAAATGTAAACGACCTAGACTAAAGTAGTGCTTTTCGGGAGTTTCTCACACGGCTGGCGGCTGTTGAAGTACAAACAGGAAGACACTTAGGTGCGTTCAAATGCTGTCGGAAATATAACAATCATTGTCTGTCTGTCTGTCTGTCTCTAATGTTTTTATATGTAGGATTATACAGCTGTTAAAATATGGTAATCTGAGTACCATTGCTCAAGTCAAACAGGCATTGACTTCACTTCACGTTCTCTTACTTTGTTTAAGAGAACGTAAACAAAATAAGTATTCTGAATGCGGGCTATAATTAGAAAAATAACAGTTAAATAAGGGCACAGCATTTTCACATGGCTACACATGTTCAATTCAGTGGCTCTCCTGAAAGTAGCATTTCAAAACAAGTCATTGAAATAAATGTTATCAGCTCTATGAAATCGTTTTTTATTTTTTTATTTGACATTGTAGAGACCAACAATAAAAAGGAATAATCAGCGAAGAATGAAAATAATCACTATTTGCATGCAGATCTGTGTAATGCTGACAGATAACTCACTTCAATTTATAAAGACTCATTCTCATATAGGCCTATAGTTGTCAAAAATTGCTGATCCCTAATTAAAGAAACCAACAAAGCTCAAAACATATCTCTATTTAAAAAGGATGTTGATAACCAGTTTTGTTCAGAGCATTTTATTGCAACATACATGCTCAAACTTGCAAAGTTCTGGAAAACCGGGAGCCAGAAGAGAAAACTGCCTCAACTGTTCACACACACTTGTGGGGCGGACGCAGTAAAGTATATGAGAGAAGAAGTGGGTATTGCAACACTTCACACAGTGTATCCGTTACAGGCCACTCCTTTTTGTCTCATAAACTCCTTCCTCACTTCGTCTCTATCCTTTCACCATCATGGCATTCGCTGGGAAATACGAGTCAGAGAATCAAGAAAACTATGAGGAGTTTCTAGAAGCCCTTGGTATGAGATTGTCTTTAATGATACATCATTCATAAATAGATTTATGGTCATGTATGTAATCTTCAGCATTTGGAATTTCCCCTGCGCTCTCACAGGTCTTCTCAGTGCCATGACAGACCACAACGTGGTAACGGAGGTGCTTCAGGATGGGCACGACTTCACCTGGACACAAAGCATTCCCAACTGGGCCTGGTCCAATAAGTTCACCATCGGTCAGGAATGTGAGCTGGTGACAATGAAGGGTGACAAATTCAAGGTGAGCTATTAACTCAGGCACTAGAGAACATGATCCTTTAACTGCAAATGTGCCACATATTCACTACTTGTCTTGATCTTTCATGTGAGCAAGTTTATTGGAGATGTTCCTCTGTGCCCTGTAGGCTACTGTCCTTCTGGAGGGCGGAAAGATTTCAGCTCAGTTTCCTCAGTACCAATTCACAGCAGAGATCATTGAGGATAAGCTGGTCATGGTAAGAGAAGTGAACACTTCACTTGTGTTCAAGCAATCAAACCCTGCACCTTAATACTCATTGAGACTAATTCTGTCAGATTTTTTATGACAAGAAATTGTTATATTTTCATCACAAATCATCTCTTTCTTTTGCACATGTCCTCCAGAGTTGCATAACTTCAGGAGAGAAGGGCGTGGCTTTCAAAAGAATTAGCAAGAGGATGTAATGCTGCGAGACTCAACATGCTTCAATAGAAAAGAGGCTCCCTCGGCGACAAAAAACATATCATGAAAATGCTTGAATTACTGAAGCAGAAAGAATAAAGTAACCATCTGCAGCGAGGAACAAGTGGGACATCTTTTGACTTCACTGAACTTTGTTTGGTTGTTCTCGTTTCATATATTTATGAAGAAAATTGGTAAATATATATTGTATTTCTACCAGGGTCCATGTTTGATCCAATAAAACTGAAATCAAATCAAACATTTCTCTTCCAGGCAATCTTTTTATTGTATTTCACTTGGTTTACACCATTGATGCTGTGGTAATGAACTCTGACATACAGGATATTTTCTTGTGCACATAGTATACTGTAAATAAAAACACAAGCTGAATACCATTTAAAGATGGATAAATCAGGATATATGTATACGCCTATAGTTGGCATTAGTTTTATTTGAAGTTTGAATCCATGGAAACAAACGATATTTAAATGTGATGCAGACACACCAAGCTATGTGTGCTGGTAATACATGTGTCATCCTCCAGACATTTGTTCTCATTTACTAATTAGAGTTACTAAAGTATGGTTCAAGTACCAACAGGTTGAAACAGTGCTTGAACTTTAAAACACAAAAGTTTAAAAATAAATAAAAAACAGTATTCCTGGTTTTATAAAGAACTTCAACATTCCTATCATTATTCCTATTTATGTATATTCACCACCAGTATGGTTTCCTTGTTTAAAATGCACATTTATCTTTTGCTTGCAACTGGATCTTTTTTTAATTGAAGAAATGATCTGCTGGGGATGTCAGTGCTGTGTCTGCATTACTGCACCAAACAAATGAACCGCTGCAGTTTCAGGAGCGTCAGGCCTCCGCTCGGCTCAGGTGGTCGGATATATTCGAATAGATATATTTGATTAGTGTGAAACGTGCCTGAGGAGTTGTTTGGTTTCAGGGACACAATATCACAAACACCTGTGCACACTCATACGATGAAACAACTGCGACAGAGTTTATTGAGACACAGGTGTTCATTTAACTTTGTTTCTATCTTTTTTTAGTTGAAGCACTGAATTGCAAACATTGTGGTGTATTGTAAGGTATTGATTTCAAATGAAACACAGCCAATTCCATACCCTCTCAATCATCACATCTCCAATTGTCTTCAGAGTCAGCGATTGTAATGAAGAAATGTTATATCATTTCATTAAGAATACTGTGCATGTATGTGAAATGGCAGTTCAGCCTGATAATCAAACGTGACTGATCAGCTGAGAAACCCACAATCAAGTCAATGTGAACAAAATACCTAAAGTAAAATGTTGATTGATGTTGCATTAATATCAATATTGTTGCTCTGCTTTCAATTGAAAATGTAAATGTTTGTTTTTTTTAAAATACTAGCTAACTGTTTCTACTTCCCCTTTCTTTCACAATTAAAGCTGTGGTCTGGACAATATTGGAGAATGGTGCTCAGAGAACAACCTACTACTAAAAGTTAGTCCCCTTGTCTTCATCAATGGAGTTAAGGTGGAACAAAGTAACAGTTTTAAGTTCCTGGAAATCAGCATCACAAACAACCTTAAATGGTCATCATCACACATCTTCATCCTGGTAAAAACACATGACGAGGCAAAATCCTCCTGCCAAGGTTTTGTTAACTTTTACAGAGCCTGCCGACAGGGAACATTCGGAACTGGCCTGGGATCTGCACGGTCAAGCACAGAAGGGCTCTGAAATCACCATTGATAAGCAAGCTATATGTAGCCCCCATGATGAGGAGGGGGATGCTTGAGAAGAGCCCAAAGGGTATTCAAGAACAATCTACCTTCTCCATCACCAGACTATAGAGCTGCTTAGTTTTGCATGGTTTTCATTAGCATCATTGTACTACCACTACAACCATGTTGTACAATGAAAGAAAATCACCTTGAGCTTTTTGACAAGGCCAGTTCTTCCTGAAATAGCCAAAGTGCAGAGGTCCTCTGAGTTTCACTAACATAAAGCCAGGCCAAAATACCTACATTCTTAAAATCTTTCTTTTAAATCAACTAACAGTACTGGATCTAAATTGTCGACACTGATCCCATTAATAAACGTCTTCTCTGAACTGCATTAGAGATAATATTTCACATGGAGCTACAACACCTCAACAAGGACACCTTCAGCTGCCATGAATATAAAGCTGCTGATACTGAAATGAAATCATGAACAAATTAATGATCTATATATTACTCAAATGTAGCCGAGGAGTGCTTTCCAAGGGGCTGTTGTTAGTGAAAGCTGCACTTTCCCATCGTCACCACTGCGAGGCGCCCTCATACCTCAATGAAACATCACCGGGAGTATGCCTCTCACACTTTCATTGCATGGGGTTTATGGGTAAATTCACATTTGTAAAGATGTCATTTGTTTTGATGGTGTTCAAAAACAATAATTTGTTTCGGTTCTACCAGAATTTCAGTTCCAAATCCAAATGTGTTCAGCAGTGAGCCGTTTGCTTCTTTTAATGGATACATGAGGGAGTATATAGTTCTCCATTGATTCCCTTTTGTTGTGTGAAAACAGTAACACATTGGTCCCTCTATAACAGATAGTCTTGTTGGCATTCACCCCCTTGTCCTAACAATTAGACATGCTGCATTTCACTGTGAAAAATACAAAAAAGGAGAACTTGGGAAGGTAGCTCTTTCTGGTCACATGTACTATGAGGCATCACATTTTTACTAGGCCTACAGACTGACCATTTTCAAAGCTTAAATTCAGTGAACTGCTTTTTCTTTAGTAAAATGTTCGTGTTTATTATTGGAACTCATTGAATGATGATTTCCATAATGACTTCTCTTGCACACATTTTAAATACCTGAAAACATTTGATTTTTCATTAATAAAGTAATGAGTAGGGTTATATAGGTATTGTTACCTCTATATATTGGTCTATTAGACTGGTATATATTTTCTTGAGTACCTTTACAGTTTAATGAAGCATCACAGACAAATGTAATTTGTGTAGATGGTACATATAAGTAAATTATTTTTTTAAATGTGGCTGTTTTAACCTGTAAGAGTTGTGTGTTGATTTCAGTTAACACAAATGAATTAATACAAATGTGCATTGGCATGAACCGGCTAAAAACGGTGATTTACTAATCATTGAGATTAGCCACCAATGTATGGCACTGACACACTCAGTCCAGGTGTTGATAAGGCTGATTAAATGTAAAAAGGTATTAAGCAAATGTAATAAGACCCCCAAACATTGAGCAGCTCTCTCTGCCCCCCCTTTTCTTCCGTTCTGTTTGCCAAGTTAATTACGTTTCAGGCTTATTTTGAGGAGCATGTGGATTGCTATATTTTCTTCAAATGTTTAACTTAATGATGATTAAAGATCTGTGAGCTGATGTGATTAAGTATTTGTGTTCCAAATGTGTGGGGAAAAACAATGAAAACGCCTCAGTTGCATGATGAATTAAGGATCCTGCTGTGTTTGAGAGAACAGAGCGGAGGCCTACAAATGTCCGCGGTCCTCTGTGCTGCGTCCAACACGAGGAGGGCGGTCAGTCTACAAGCATTGTGCTGGGGTATAATGTGTCGTGTGAGAGAGAGAGACACTGAATGGATTTTTTATATATCAAAATGTTGTTAAAACACAGAAAGCTCTGACTGAGCTGTGGAGGAGGACTTAAGAAGCAGCAGAGACTGAACTTCATTCTCTCATACTGAATTATTACTTTGTCTGCTCGTTGATTCCGATCTTTGTAACAGGGAGAGATTATTTGCTTTCGGTTTGACCTCAAATAGAAATGGTGCAAATGTGGATAGAATATGTGCATAATTTAGATGCAATAACTCGCATACAATATTCATGGGGAATGTGAAACGCTCCATTCAGAAAGTAAACTAAAGCATGATTAAATATATTGAAGATTATAAAAAAAAGTAATCATTCAGCAGCATGAGCTATACGTTTATGTACGCCATCATGTGTTTTAGTATTACAGTTGAAGTTAGTTTACAAACTTTAAACATTGCCAGCTAGCCAGTTTGATATATATATAGTTATGTTTGTTTGCCAGATTAAATTAACAAAGTAACAAATAACCACAGCTGTAAGGTAAAAGTAGAAAAGTAAAACAAACAATATTATCTGAAAAATGTAGCAAATAATAAGTGTAAAGCAGAAGTAGTGGAATTACCTAACATTTTTTAAAAGGTATAAAGCAGGGTAAATGTACTATGGTGCGTTTCCACTGCAGCGGGTAGCTCGCTTTAAGCGTGCCGAGCGCGTTTTTGGTTGCGTTTCCACTTGGCCTAGTACCGGCTAGCGAGTCCTAATTCACAGTTTTTCTGGCCCCATAAAATCGTGGTTCTAGGGCCAGGAACAACCAGGCTGAGTCGGGCTGAGTATGCTAAACTAGAGAGAGAATCGCTGGCAAGGGGGCTACAACTACAACAAGATGAACATATTTGACCGTGATTTAAATTGTAATACACGTTTCAAAATGATGCCGAAGTAACAACATACTGATACAGGTTAGTAAAAACCATGAATTAATGCTTTGACAAGTCTGCAGACAGACGGCAGGCGAACAACCCTTTTAAAATGCGTGTTTTCTAAATGGAGCTTGGCTAGGCTAATGTTATATGCTCCGACCGTCCACACTCACAACAACGGCCTATACAGACATAAATAAACCAGCGACTGTATTCGCCATGACACAGGCAGTCTATGGTTTGTACTTGTTTAACTTTTGTCTAGTTTCTGAACAGATATGAGGAGCTGTGAGCTCTGAGTGCTAAGAGCTAACGGCTGTGTTGTTTTTCTGGGGCTCTCATTGAAGATGACGTCACGGCTCCGCCTACACTGCGTTACTATAGTAACTACCCCAGTTCCTAAACTGTAATGGAAGCGCAGCATTAAAGTGAGCCGGGCCTAATAAGGCCTAACCAAACCGAGCGAGGCCTGCAGTGGAAACGCGCCATTAGTTACAGTTCACGACTGGCCGTACTGGTGTAGTGCTGTTTGGACGACAGATGTGTTGCATTGACAGCATGTGGTCACAGCTGCAGGGTTGTGTAAAGCAAGCGGGGTTTATCACTGGAGCTGCTGCATTGTCTTTCCCCTGAACCAATCGGAGCAGTGCAGGGGAAACTATCCCCCACTATCTATCGTCAGTGAAGAAGATACACACCCTTCATTACATTGCATTGCATTTACCTGACGCTTTTATCCAAAGCGACTTACAATAAGTGCGTTCGACCAACAAAATACAAACTTGAAGAAAACCGAATCATATAATTACATAAGGCTTCATAGAGCAAACACATTTCAAGTGCTACTCAACTGGCTTTAGATAAGCCAGCCCTTTATTAGTATATAAGTGCTTTGTTAATAGTTCTATCGCTCGAAGTGGAGTCGAAAGAGATGAGTTTTCAGACACTCAGTTCACTTTTGTTTATTTTTCCGTGGCACATCATGATAAAATAAATCCTTCTATCCTTCGGTGTCACATACACCAAAGCTACATATTGGTACAAAATAATACAAAAATATAAATTGGAAGTTTGTGTTTTCATTACTATCACATTAGACAAGTGTTGTTTGGTGTGAGAGACATCAGCACCTTTCACAGGAGGAACAACTGCATCTCTAGCTAAAAGACAAAAGCATTTAGTAATATCTATCACTCAACGGAAGTGGCTGCAATATGCAACATATTCATTGTGTTCAGAGCCCACTGCACCTGTGAAGGAGATGAAGCTGCAGCAGCTCAAATCACACAATTATCAAAAATAAGTTACAAAAGATGAACCAGTGGTGTACACGAGACAGTGATGGCTGTGGTCAGTTTAAACAGAAAAACATCATATTGCACCTTTGACACCTCAGTGAGAAGTTGCTCATGAATAATGAGGAAAAGAGCAAGTTGTACTCTAAAAACAAAATCTAGTTCACACCAGCGGCATTCATCGGGAGGATCACAAAAAGCTTTAACTAAAATACACTGAAAAAAGGAATGTAAAAAATATAACAAAACTGTACATAAAAAGTTAAAACAAAGGCATAGTATCTTAGCTCATATCACCGGAAAGCAAATGAACAGGTTGTTTACTCAGGGGTGGGAAGAAAAAGCTGTAAATATGAGTTGATTATTGTAGTTTCAGAAGGCTTCATGTAGTGTTATCTGAGAAATGCTTCTCTGAGTATGGATTTAAGACTCACAGCTCAAGCACAGCAGCTGCTCAGGACAAGGCACGACACGGTAAGATGGCCTCTGTCCACCACAACGTTTTTCAGTCAACATCTGAGGGTCTTCAGTCGAGCTGCAGAGATCACGGGCTTCATTTATCATTCGAAAGAGAGAAAAGCTATCGGTTTTGTCATTTTGTTTAGGCAAAAAACCTCTTCTGCATCCCCAGCTTCACAAATGTGATGCTTTTCTTCATCCTAAGTGATCAGGAGCTGAACATTTATTTGCCAGCAGGTCAAATAAAGCAGGCCATTTAATTAGAAAAAACATGAGCGCTGTGGGAACTTAACGCTGTTATCTTTTACAATTTCTTCAAAGTGTTTTGTATGTTATCAAGAAAATAATCATTCCTTACATACCCAAATTAGTTTAACAACATCCCAAAGCGCGAGGCCCGCCGTCGTTTAAGGCATTACCATGGTAACCAGTGGGAAACCCATGTGATCGAAACTGGCAATCTGGATGTGTTTATACGTTAACAGGAAGTGGAAGATTGGGGATTGCAGCTTCAGAAGTCTTGGAGGCAATTACCTTGGACTGCCCACAGATGTGTGAAACCAGTGACCATGAGGTTGTTCCACCGCGAAGCAAACAGACTGCTTCATGCATTCAGTTACCGACTACACAGCAGAGAATGGTCCAGTGATGAAGAAGGGGATTATTCCAGCCCCCACAGATGCTGCACTAGCATCCACTTTAAAGCATAAGAGCACAGGATGATGGGAAGGCTGCTTGTTTCGGCCTTGAAACCTGAGCCGGAATAAACCGTTTCTATGAACAGGTACAAAGAAAGCTATAATTAATCAATGGTGTGTTTCTAAGATGGTAAAAGAAAAGCTACACTATATCAAACACAAATGGAAATCGAGAGAAATAATGATCATAAATAAAAGCTATGGCATGTTTCAATGGCATCATATTCAAGTAATCTTGTTCAAGTCCCTGATAATTAGTGGTTCATGTAAACATCGGAGTCATTAACACAGACACAGAACCAACAGTTCACGAGAAGGCAGCAGCAATTCTTATTTACAAAACACGAACAACGTCCACGGCTCCTTCTGGTCCAGTCACATCATTTTGTGTTATATTCTTTGAGCGGTGCAGAGACACCAACATTAAAACTTTAGTATGACAAAGCCTGGAGGTTCCAGAGAGACACAGTTTCACCTGGATGAGTGTCCGCTCTGCCACAAGGCTGGACTTTGGAGGTGGGAGAGACGCCAAGGACAGCAAGAGGAGTAAAGAGGAAACACTGCAGATGCTGCGGACTTCACCTGCTGTGCTCAAAGCAATGAATTCCTCGACTCCTCCGAGGGCTAATGCTGTGAGGAATACCCAGAGGGGCCCTTCATCTCTAACAGAGACTACAGGAGTCGGATCGATGTTCCCGGTCACTGTTTTTCTCTCTCTGAAATGGTGGCTCAAGAAAAAATTAAACACCTGCCTAATTCTCCCTGTCCAACATGTTACATTTTTGGGATTAGAAATTAAAAACAATAATTTCAAGCAGCAAGATATCCTTATCACAGATGCTTTGTGTTCCGTGTTCCTCTAAAAATGGCTCAGCTATCACATGACTGAGAACAGGCACTGAACGAGGTGGGTGTTGGATCACACTGCTGCTTTCATCTCATTCACAGTGATGACAGTCTCATAATAACGTTGATTTTTTAAACCAGTTCAGAGAATGGAAACAGCATCTTTGCAATGCCTCTGTATTTCACGATGGCGGAGCATTTGTCACGTCAGTGTGATGATTTCCACAGGGTCTGTCTTGCATTTGGACCTCTGCTTGCGTTTGAGGCGTCTCTGTGTTTGGGACGAGGGGGTTGGACAAGCTGAAGGTGTAGCGGAGCTGACGGAGAGAGAGAGGAGGTCTGCAAAAGGATATTTTGGGGTGGGGAACTGGCTCGGAAACATAGCAGTGCAGTCCCGCATGGATTTGTGTTCCCTCTCCGTCTCCTGGCGTCACCTGTCAAAGCAGCCGGCTGTGAAAGTGTGATGGGACCCCAGGTAGCCCCCGCTGTAGGCCATACTCAGACAGTGGCGTGGCTCTCCAGCTAGGGCCATCTGCACAGAAATGGGGCCCTGGAGCGGCAGAGCGCGGGCCCCTGGCTGAAGGCCTGAGGTCAAGCTTGGGTATGAGGGGAACCCCCCCCCAGGAGTCATGGAAGAAGCCCCAGTGAGGAGGCCCATCCTGTGGCTCTGAAGGAAGTCCTGAGACATGTTCACCATGGGCCCCAGAGCCTGGGAGTCAGCCAGCGCCTGCAGCTGGGACAGGGACGGGGAATGCTGGGTAAGGTGTGCGAAACTGTCCGGCTGAAAGAGCAGCTGTGGTGTGGAGGAGGTGGAGGAGGAGGTGGAGGAGGAGGCTGGCCTCTGGATGGCTGACATTGGGGAGAGGTGAGAGGTCTGAGGCTGAGACTGCAGGGAGGAGGGCCGGTGAGGAGGAGTGGATTTGGTCTTGTTGGCCTCCTTCACGTCATTGTCATGAGCACTGTGTGAAGGGAAGAAGACAGATGAGAAATGACTCAGCAAATATGGAAGAATGGAATCTTTTTGCTCTGTGCTCCAATAATAGTTGAGCAAACCTCAACCAGCTCTCTTCTTTCCTGTTGCCTATTTATAATGCAATGTCTTTAAGAAGCTAACATGACTAAGTAAAGCCACATTTTCACAATCTTTTCACAGCTTAAGTTAGCTTGGGTAAAGCTAGCGAAACACTGGCTAATAGTTAACGCTTCATCCACACTTATTTCTGTGGTTCAAGTGACTTGACAAACAGGAATTTGGATGAATCAATTTAATTATAACTTAAACCATCCTTGCATTGCTGTTGTAGAGAACAACCTGGGTAGAAGATTTTCCAGAACAAATGGCTACAAATCCATTTATGGGGTAGAGATTGGTCTCTACCAACCATTTGTAATCCTCCACAATTTAGTGTGAACATGTGCCAACAATTACACTAACCCAGAATATGCACACAAATAAATGCACACAGCTGCCAACCAAGAAGTGTGCAATTTAATGACAGTTGTTAAATGACACTAAGGCTACCAGAAAGGTGGACAGGCTTAACCTGATGAACAAAAACATTATAAGCCTTGACTGTTTAAAAAACACAGGCACCCTGTAATCCAAAACCATGGCAACTAAAAATGAACAAGGATAGGGGCCCTGAAAAGACTGCCAGACTCGCTTTCTATGAGACCTTTTGCTTTCTTTTGGGGGTGTGTGTGTGTGTGTGTGTGTGTGTGTGTGTGTGTGTGTGTGTGTGTGTGTGTGTGTGTGTGTGTGTGTGTGTGTGTGTGTGTGTGTGTGTGTGTGTGTGTGTGTGTGTGTGTGTGTGTGTGTGTGTGTGTGTGTGTGTGTGTGTGTATGTATGTATGTATGTATGTATGTATGTATGTGTGTGTGTATGTATGTATGTGTGTGTGTGTGTCTTACAGCAGCATGAGCTCGATGCACTGGGTGAGGTGTTCCCAAGTGTAGCCTGTTAGTAGATGCAGAGCAGTCGTCCAGCTTGGAGAAATCTGAAGGCAAATACGAGATGCTGCCACACATGCAGCAGCAACCTGGGATGGTCGGAAACTTAGAAAGGCGTGGTCTAAAAAAAAAAAAGACAATAGACAATAAGGATCAGAAAATAGTTCTACAAGCTAATTAATCAAACACCTCTGAAAGAAACAAGGCTTGATCCTTTGTCCTTTTACACCCACCTTGCAGCGAGACCTCCAGAAAGTAGTGAGTGTATTTGTCCATGAACGCCTTGGTCTTGGAGAGGGAGGAGAGCGGCCAGCCGTTGTACAGGTCGCCCTCCTGCACCGAGGCGTGGAGGTAGTAGTCAATAAAGTGGGCGGGTGTGGGCATGCACAGGTTCCAGCCAAAGGTCTCGAGCAGCAGAAGCTCCATTTTGATGAGATCCTTCTTGTTGAGCACCAGGTTCAGGCTGCACATAAAGCCCAGAGAGTTCAGCTGCTCCAGTTTGGGAACCCGGTCTTCCTTCTCCTCAAATTTACCTGCAGAGAACGAAAGAGATGCAGTCAGGTCACTGAACACCGTTTAGTGCAATTTGTGTACAAGCATTGGTTTCAAAGTGACACGAAGATAGACTACACATGAAAGATGGACGGCAACAGAACAGAGGAGTAGTCTGCAACAATTTATAATCAATTCATCATTTTCAACGAATCATAAACTAATAATAGAAAACACATTCAGCTCCTCAAACGTAAGAACAGCTTTTTCTCCATTAGGTCTTTAAAATGAAAGAAAAATCCATATAGATTAACTGAAAATTAAGATATAACATATTATATGTTTTATATGAATATTTAATTGGTAAGATCCTCTTTTTGCAAATCATAGCCAAAATAGTCACACTAACAAGGATGTGAAAAAGTAAAAGGGACAACTGCCCAGACTCTCGGTCATTATATCTTCATGTTTTGATATGAGGTGATGATAGTTCTTTGTTCCTTTCAGTATCAAATATAATCATCATGTAGCTACAGGCTGCGCAACAAAACATAACAAGAGCCTGCTTAGCATTAGCAATTAAGCTGACGATTGCTGAACATCTGGCTGTAGCGCTAAGCTATAACGCTCTCAGGAAACATCGCTACCGGCTTGCAGAGTGTGGAGCACCAACTGTGGATTAAACAAGCCTAATGCTTTCTATGAAAAACAAACATTCAGCCAGATCCCCCATATTTCTGTCTCTCTCACCCACTCCATATCCTCAAAGACTTTGCAGCGTAGCATTACAGTGAACCCCACCCCACGATATCCTCTTCTCCATGGCAACAGCCCTGAGGCCTAGGGGGTCCGTGTGACCAATGGAGAGGGGTGACTCTGCCTTTAATCCCACAGGCCTCCTCTGCTCAAACTTAAGAATGAGGGCGAGGGGGTATCAGGTTACTCTGATACAGACTTCCCTCTCAAGCATGTGCTTTAGCTACACTCGCTTTGAGAAGGACGACGTGGAGACTCATTGCAGCCAGTGATGGTTATTTGAGGCCGTCATTGTGACATAATTGTGCTAAAATGTATACATTTGGTTTACGAAACGGTTCAAATCATGTAGAGAGCTAAACAACAATCACTAGCCAAAGGTATTCAAATAAGAGACACTTTGTATGCAAAACAAACAATCAGCTTAGACTAAAGCAAAGTGTCATTGTAGAACATTTAAATGGGTTCATTTATGGACCAACTCAAGTGAGGAAATCAAAACATTTACAGCGTTTAACAACTTTTGTTTTTTGAAGACGGTGCAGGATATGTAGTTTTATTTTTTTATTTGTGGTTTCTTTTGTTTTATTCTGGTAATCAAGTAATCGGGTATGGAGTATGACATACAAACTTCGATTATTTACCTTAAAGGTGGGGTAGGTAAGTTTCAGAAACCGGCTCGAGATACACTTTTTGTTATATTCTATGGAATGCTCTTAACATCCGATAGCAAAGAATATCTTAAGTGCTTTGACAAAAAATCCATAAAAAAAATGTATCTGTAGAAGCCGTAATACTGTAAAAAGTACAATCCGTTTAGCCGGGCCGGCTAAATGGATTGGATGGCCTACCTGCCTGTCAGCCTTCCATCGGGACACAAACTTATCTCGTGCCCTCATTGGTCATGTGCGCGTTCGTGTGTGTTGGAGGAGGGGCTCTATAAGGAAGTGGCAGATTTTCTCCGGTTGTGTATTTTCAAATTCTAGCAATCTCGAGCCGGTTTCTCAAACTTACCTACCCCACCTTTAAGTTTAATAATAAAATACTTCAAAAAGAGACATGATTGTGTTAAATTCATTCTACTCCTTTTGAGACATTAAATATCTGCTTTTTTTGTTGTTGGGTATTCTTGAGTTGTTATCTTACTTTATCGTTGCTGGCTAGCTGTTGTTTCAGAGTTTCTAGGAATTATATCCACTCGGTAGGACTATTAAGTTATGCTTTGTCAAAATATGCATCCAGTACAACAACCCTTCTGTTAGGGTAAATATTAGCCTCTAATCTGGATCCATGGCAATGAAACATTAAAAATAAGGGCTGTATTGGCTTTCCGAGCTGCAGTTAGAAGTCCTTCAATCAACAACTGTGTGCAGCGTCTTTCAAGGACCTCATTTACTTCATCATGTCTGAGGGTCGTCTTCCTATAGAGTGCGAGTTTTACCACTGATGTTGCGACCCACCATTAAGCAGGGGAGAGATGGAGACAGGGAAAGGTTGAGAGAGCATGAAGGGGGGGCAGCCTAACCGGCCAGAGGGGTAATTAGCAGAGAGGCAATAATGAGATCTCCCCACCAGAACAGGAAGCAGAATGAAACGGCGCTGATTACGGCCATCAGGGCTCCCTCCACAGCCCAGTCCACACTCGCCCCATTCTCTCACCCTCATATCCTCTGGACCTGTCTGCTGCTAGTCTGCTATGTCCACACAGATGCTGCCATAAAACGCCATCAATGCTCCCCAATCTCCACACAACCCCAGCCGCTTTGATCTTAAGAGAGACACCGTGCAAGTCAATCTCCTCATTGTGCTCTGTGATTACTCCTCTGGTTTACTACAGAGGGTGACCCGGCACATGAGACACACGATGCCCGAAAGCTTTGAAAAAAGAACACAAAGCCACTTCAGAGGGACCTACAGGAGTACAGTAGGATGAGAGCCACAAAGCGGTTTGAACTACTGTTAAAAAGAAAACGGACTCATGTGTTTATCACAGCCTGTGTGACAAGACTGTGGTCTCATTCCTTTCAATGAGTTGGCACAGCATGGGTGGGCTCCAGCAAAACAACACAGGGCACCAAAGTTGATTCTGGTTCGCCTTTATCTGCAGCACAACAGAAAGTTAGATAACAGAAAGTTAGATAAAAGTGCTGAGAAAAAAGAGCATCAAACTGTTTATTTTGTTTGTAGGATTACGGCACATCAAACATTAACAAACCCTGATTCAGTGCTTACGGTTTAGTCATTAAACTGGACGTCATCTTCTCGTTGGTATTATGTAGCAACAACCCAAATGCAGCCCTTTGTTCTGGTAGTCAGTGTGGATGTGGCCCGAGAGACACGGTGCATTCCTCTCCTCTGAGTGCAGCCTACCTGGAATGCAGGGGGCTAAATGATCATATCTTAAGTACGCGAGCAAGAAAGAGACACTGCTAACGGAGAAAAAACTGCCTTCCTTTTCATCAACACAAACTACCTTTGAATACTCTGCGACTAGAGGACACCTATCCTCGCTCCGGGCACCCGCAGGTGATGTAGGTGAAGAGAAAGGTCAAGGGAACAGGGAGAAGTTAGGAGTCAGGGGTTAGGGAGAGGTAAGGGTCCCTCCCAGGTGTGCTGTTTGAGGAGGAGGAGGGGCAGAGGGGTTTTGAGTAATGGAGGCTGCTAGGAAACCTGAGAGCTGTATTCTCACACTGAGACAAAGAACTCTGTTTCTGTTGCGCTTCATTCGTCCATTTTGGTCACCCTTTCAAAAAGTTAAACTAGGGCCACTACAATAAATGTTAGGCTTTTACAGTCGTTTTCATTTCCCTGCAACACAGAGCTGGAGGCTAGTAAATGTTGAACATTTCTTAATGGAAAAACTGACACAGCGAAACCGGAAGAAAATGGGAATAATTGACATCATACAAGACTCATAGTGGGGACATTGCAGCTGAGCTACACATTAATCCTATATTTTAAAAATAAATAAAAAAACATGTGAATTTATGTTTCAACATTTTTTCCATGCTTCCTTTTGTTATAATTTATTGAAATGTTCCTCTCCAATTTCATCTTTTCTCCTCGACCTGAAAGTGAATTCAAGGAATTTCCTCTTCTGCTGAAACTCCTTTTAATTGCAGGTTCATTTTTCATTGGGTCAATGAAATTGGTCACAGCTTCGTCACAGAATTCCGTGTGGCCACCCCTGGCCCCGGGACCTCTCACAATGTAGGCCCGGGCCGACCCTTGACCCCTGATGCACATGCCTGGGTGATTTAGGAGAATCTTAACTCAGCCCACAGCAATGATGTGTGTGTGAGTATGTGTGGTGTGTTTTGGGGGTATGGGCAAAAAGACCCTCAGGCATGACACAACTACGAAATATGACTTGTGATTGTGGATTATAATCACACAGAATCACTCAGATGAACACCACGGTGAACTGGTGTGTGATTACAATGAATAATATTAACTTTTTTAAGTCCATCTGTACATTTTTACATAATTCCTTTAATTATGAGATCCCCACATGACAAGAGTTCAATCAGAATTATTGTCAAACCTCTGAGAGGGGGTAAAGGGGAGGTGGATTCCCCATTCATCTACAATTCAGGGCCCCCTGCTGGGTGGTTCAGTTCTAACATGTCCCATTTTGCAGGCCACCACCTCTCTCTCCCTTTCTACCCTGTTTAACATCAGCAGCCGACCTGCCTTTGAAGTACAGCTCCATTCGTTTCCCAACCCCCCAGGGATGTGGGGCTGCTTTTACTGGCCGCCCTGTCCCAGGACTGGTTCGCTCTGCCTGTCCCTGACAAGGTGAGAGAACCAAGAGGAAACGGAGCCAGCAGCCAAAGGTAAAAGGACGCCAGAGCCCTGTCGGTTGAATGTGGCAGTAAAGCAGTACCCTTTTGTGGGACAATCTCTAGTGAATAACACGTCAATATGAATCTCAAGTAGATAAACAACAAAATGATTATCACAAGGTTGCCACAGCGACAACTACTAATTTAGCAACGTTAGCTTAGAGCAAATCTCCTCCATACAAACAACCTCAGCTCCCCTCCCCCTCTCTGCGAATGGTCTGGCTGGCTGTCCTGCTTGCATTGACGGGCTTTTGTTTGAGGCCTGACTCGGAGAGCATATGGCAGGTGCCCCTCAGCTCCTCCCCGCCCCCGGGCTCTGAGGCCTGTCTGAGTGCACTGTGTAGTCCATATCATTGAGCTTCTTGTGCGTTCCACATGCAGGATGCTCTTTTTTCGTTTCCTTTAGAGACCCTTTACTGAATCAAGTCCTTTGAACAAAGTAGATTAAATCCAGTTTCAATATAACCTTGCGATGAGATATACACCAAGCATCCAATGATCATAACAAAGAGCCAAACAACAAACAAAATATATAAATAGACAGAGTTAAACCTTGGGACAATGTATACTAGCTGGCAACAGAGGCCCATCTGTGATGTCATTTACCATAACAAATAGCTGCAGTATGCAGAGCTCTGACTTCAGGGACCGAGTCCTGTCAGGAAGACTGATGTGAGCACGGCAGGACTTCATGGAATGTAACACAATAGAAATGTAGGTTTGGGTATGCGGGACGATTTTTTAAATAGAAATATGCAGAGTATACTCAAATTGTCTTCCCTGATATCCACATTAATATGCCCCAGTATTCTGGTTTCGTGGAGCAATTGGATTTTCTGGAATTAAGTAAGGTCTCTAACTAGGATCCCAACAGTTAATAAAACTGACCATAAACTCACTCCTGCTAATGAAGAGCTCATCCATGAACAAACACATGCACACTCAAGCACCCTCAAAACATATAGACACAAAAGAGTAACAGGATTAAGCATTGACTGCTGAGAAGGACAAAAGAAGTAGCGATTAATTAACCGAGTGCGGAAGCCGGAACATTTGAAAGAAAGACAATGTAAGTGGCTGTCAACGGCAGGCAGTGGGACCTGGGGAGGCTGTTCAATAACTAGGCCAGATTCCAAAGTACCTCAGGACAGAAAAGAAAACCAAGACAACTTTGATTCAAACGCCCTTTCAAGCCATCATCAATCACGGCTGAGACTCCCCAAAGTCGAGCAGGAGTCAGAGGCAGGAGAGCAGAGAGAAGAGAGTCTCACTACCCGAGAGCCACAATCAAAAGACTCCGTATAAAACCAGATTCATCTATTGAAGGACAGGAGAAGCACCTCTGTCCAGGTTGGCGTGATAATATTTATTTAACTTCAACAGCCATCTCTCAAAGCTATTTTTGGATTCTCATGATAGCTTTTAAATAAAAAACCTCTTTCAAGTGTCGTATTCAAATGTATTGCACCAAAGAGACTGCTCTGATTGCAAAGATGGCCTGTGTGCGACTTCACACACACGCATACACTGAGCGCTCCCAAGTGAGCGGGCCCTTTTCCAGACTCCCACTTTGACGGCATCATTAGTCTAATTACCCATGATGCCAAGGGCTGCACTAATGTACAGAAAACCTCACAGTCTGTTAATCACAAGACAGACACAGAGACACTAATAACTACCACACAACCTGAACCACGCATCAGCGGGGGAGAATGATTACCATGCCTGCTTTACACAAAACACACACAAAGACACAGTTTTACATTTCACAGCAGAGAAGCATGTTGGCATCACTTCTGCAGAAACACGGGCCGCTTGAGAATGAAAGAGACATGCAAAGGTCTCACATCAACCGGTTAACAGTCTAAGGAAGGATTGCTTTAAATCGGAAACAGTGTAATCAACAAGTATGACATTTGAATGATAATGCGGGTTTCTTAAAAAATACTTCCCTATCCTCCAGCTCAATACATTTAGTTACAACTGAAGACTGCTAGCCTTTTCTTTAAGGTGCCGTCATCTTTTGAAACAGCTTACCGTAGTTTTAAACAAACATAACTCAAACAGGAAGAAACTGTTAATTTGTCTATGACATCAAGTCCCAGATGAATTCAAATGAGGCGTTCAGGTTTTTGGGGAAGCCAGAGTGTATGTGTCATAAGTCAAAATAAACTACAGAGCCCACGTTTATCCAGTAATATTGTGCTACACAGTCATCGTAGCTCTTGTACAACAATAGGGCTGTATGACAGAGGAAATAGCTACATCAGGCTTCGGCTATACCTGTTCATTACTGCCACCAAGTAATACTTATCCTTAAGGTATGAAAAAAAGGCTGAATACAAATTAAAGTTTCATTAGAGAATCAGCCTAAGGAAAAAAATGCATTTATATGAGGATTGCGGATAGGTGGTTCTCTGCAACAAATCACATTTTACAATGACGAAAGGAAAAAATAAATCACACCTTTGATTAGAGGACCTTGGCAGGTGTGATACTAGTTCATATCAAACCGACTAGCTGGCAGCTTGAGTAACAGCAGCTGCCGCAGGCATGTTATTGTCCTCAAACACTCATCCCACTGCAATGGAAACCTTGTTGTTTGTTTTTAACCAACAGCTACAGTAAACTGGCGACGCAGGCTATCAGATCAGTTTGAAAAGTGTAGCTGGAAGGAAAAAAAGCTGCAGCGGTCTCTTGAGCGTATCTCAAATTAGCCTTGTTGCAGGAAGTGTTTCACCTTGTGCCATCTGTGCATAAACCACAGTCACAGTAACTCTCTTAGCGCAGCAAACTTAAAATGGGACTCTTCTGCATTTACAGGAACAGTCCAAATGGAATGCTCAAGATCACACACACAAAGCATGACCTTAGTTAAGTGACTTCTGAAGTAGACTTAGGTTTAGATTCATACAGTTTCCAGTATCAACTCAAACACATGTCTGAGTTTTGATTCAGCATTTATTTAATAGCAACCAACAAACCATTCAAAATGGATTTGAAAGACAAGGTGGAAGTTTAAAAATGGACCTACTTGCAAGGAGCAGACAGGAGAGGGCGATGACATAGAGCTGCTTGACGGCCACATCGTAGTGGTCCATGAACAGGTCCAGCAGGTAGACGGCTAGGTGTCGCGCTGTGGGACATAGCTGGTAGCGGTTACTCAGGATGGCCAACAGGTCTGCAAAGTACCGCCGCATACCAATCTGTGGAGAGTGAGCTCTGTAGACCGGTAGCTTCAGCTCCTGTAGAAGAAAAAGAAGAGAGATGAAGGGGGATGCAAACTATGGGGGGTGAGAGGAGCAGGGTGGGCAGGAGGAAGCGGTGGAGAGTCATGGGGGTTGTAAAGAATATGCATAATAGTGAGCCATGCATGTTCCCTGCTGACTGGGTTTAACTGCTGTGTGTAAAATACGCGAAGAATAAAACTCTGTTAACCATCAGATATTCTTGATTATGCGTCATCCTCATTTAAATTCCATGTAATTCACCATTGCTGAAGAGAAGAGGAGCTAATTTGGGTCAGTTCAGGGGTCTGAGGGAGTGTGTGTGTGAGGGAGGAGGGGGCATGGTTTCTCCAGTAGAGGTTGAAGAGTAGATAGGATTAGATTTCACCCCTAGCATATCTCCTATTCATGTTCAATTAGTTGCATGTGTTTCAAAGTGGAAGGAAGACACTCGGGGGCATTATCATTGAATCAGCCTCAGGTATCTTCACTATCAGCAACAGAAAGCCGCAGAGCAAAAAGGCTCCAGTTTCTAAATCTGCCTCACAGTTAAAAACAATAAACATTAAGTAGTGGATGTACAAACTCCGAGCATATACTTTCTTTGATTTAAGCTGCTTACATTAAAAAACTATTTTTTTTTTTTTTAAATGTTCTGTGACCGTGTAAAAACAAGGGATTTGATTTAATAAGAGATTGAGGATTGCCAGAATAATCTGCTTAGGTTCAAACCGTGAGGGGTCTTTCCACGAGGAGAAATGCAGAAAACATCCACACGATATCAGGACTGTTGTTTAGGAACATCCCTGACTGAAGGCTGTCATAAAAGCCCACAACGCGGCTTTAAATCTTCATATTTCAAAAGAAAAACACGTTACAGTCAATACTTAAAATAATGCAATTTGCTGTGAGGCCTAAAATGTACCAACACTGTCAGGTTTGTGCAAAGTAAACTTATTTTGAACGTAACCGAAACAACAATGATCCTCAGACTGACAATTAAATTCAAATCTATAAATAAACAGTTCCCCCACCCAAATCCACTCCACCCCCGGCATGTGCCACAAACACCCAGTCCTTCCCAAACTCTGCTCTCCTCCCAATGCTTCAGCCTCTGGTCCATCTGTCTGTCTGGGGGTACAAGGGCAGCAGGAGTCTGAAGGGGCTCCGGGGGGGGAGGGGGGTCTGTGTGGGGTGGAGAAGGTGCCTTTGTGGGGGACCCGCACCATAATTAAGGATTCCACAGCTGCCTCCGTCTGATAATTTGCCACATGCTATACACCACAGCTATCTCCCACATCAGGGCATTAGCACTGCAGCAAGCGTCATTAAGGCTGGGGGAGGCTGGGGGGGAGCAGGCGCCATGCAGGAAACCTGAACACTCTGTGAAGGCCTTTTTACACACAGCTCTCTACCATTTATTACCAGTGCACATTTTACTGAGCTTTCAGCTAACCAACGTCTGAACACATCCAGTCTTACAACTTACTGAACACTGTAAAGCATACAAGCAATCTTGTCAATGTGGATATCTTAAAAACAGGACAATATTAGGGCTGTAGCTGGAAAATAGGCGATGTATTAAGAAAACTGGAACCCTGCAAACTTTCTTTATAATCAAATAAACCCAAATGAAAAAACATTAAGAGTCCAGGTTGACTTGAATTCATTAAGCCAGAAAAAAAATATTGATAGTGAGACCTATACAAAACCAGGCTAACTTTTGTGTTCCACCAATAGATAAACATTCAAACACATTCAATTTATATCATGTATATGAGAGAAGTGCAGCAAATCTGCCCTTAAGAAGCAGAAATAAACATACCTACTGTTTGTCAAAACACAGACACAATTAGACATGTTGTCTTCTACAGGTGACTTCGCAAAGCAATCAACTCTAATAGTTTAAGTCTCAAGCATTTCTCAATTCAGCAGTATTTGCGAGGGTATTGCATTATACAGTATATACTGTGCTGAGCCTGTCGCTTGGGATTTCACTAAAATGCTGATATGGGGCAATCAAACCTAACATTAGACTGACACTCTCTCTCTCATTACAGAATGAGAAAAGAGTGGGTGTGTTGTTTAGTTTCCAGCTCTGTGTGCAGATTTTCAGTCTAATTGACGTCTCACTCTGAGTCAGAAGTGCCCAGCATGAGTAAACTGTGTGTATAAGAATGAATCATATATATGGCTCACAAACATCCTATCCACAATCTGATACAGCCCTACGCATAAATGTAATCTCTAGTACTTTCAGGCACCCGATATCTAAACCTGATCTGCAGTAATCTGCCTTAGCTCGAAGCTGGCAGCAGCGTGCCGGCTCAGAGATGCCAGTCGAGTGACAGATGTCTCCATTAATGTGACACATGGGAGAAATATGATCACGCTTGAGGTTAATTAAGACATTTTAAATTAATGAGCCTTAACTCCTCCATGTAATCTAATTTAGATCAGGTTTAAATAGAAAACATGACCACGTAAGTATATTTCCTTCACACCTTTCAATATATTGTGCGGTTTATAAGTCTAGGATGCTGCTGCGGAACAGGCCGGCTGGCTCATACATGTTGGGCTACAAAACTATTATTTTCATCATCGAAGAAAAGTTAATTAGACTGATAATCTACACACAGAGCTAGAAGCTAGATTTATTCTTTCAATCGATAATTTATTACCTAAGCTCTCTGAAAATTGTGAACATACAAGTACTCTCTTGATGTTCTTTTCATCAATTAGTTAAAAAAGGCTTGTAGTAATTTTCATTACTGATAAATCTACAGATACAATTCTTAATTAATCAAAAAAATGTTGAAAGAAATGTCATCACTGTCTGACCAACAGTCAAAAACCTCAACTCAGAATATTTAATTTGTTAGGATAGAGAGAAACAGAAAAATATTCACATTTGAGTGAAGCAGTTCATGTTTACCCTTTGAAAAAAGAAATGTACTTAAAACAAATCATTTGATTTTAATACTGATGCCGATTCAGTTGCTAAACGTTTAGCTTTAGTTATTCGTCTGTTGTTTTAATGAAGATATAAATCCAATCCACTTCATTTCTATAGCACATTTCAAAACAGTGCTGTACATCAACAACAGTATAAAAACAGAGCATAAATTCATAAAGAACAGACAGGACATGAAACAAATGTAAAACACGAGACAATGAAACCAGATCAAAAGCCACAGACTGAGAAACTCTCCTACATGACGTAAAAACAACACAAAACACTAGTAAGATAAAAGCCCAAATGTAAAAGCCCAAGTGTCACTTGGTTTGTAAATGCCAGGGAAAAGAAGTGGGTTTTTAAACGAGATTTAAAAACAGGCAGAGTTGGAGCAAGTCTAACCTGGAGGATATAAAACCATGTATTACTTTCTCAAAGTCATTAAAAGAAAGGAAAGGCTTGACCTTTGCTAAAATTCTTAGCTGAAAAAAGCTGGATTTTACCACAGAATTTATCTGTTTGTCGAGTTTGAAATCATGATCAATCCGTACACCCAGATTTGTGACAATGGGTTTCACATATGGGACAAGAGAATCTAGCACAGGCGGGGCATTGGGGCCACCACTGGGTCCAAACATTATCACCTCGGTCTTTTTTTCATTTATTTTCAAAAAGTTCAAGGCCATCCAGGCTCTGATGTCCTGCAGACAATCAGACAGACGTTGCAGAGGGTTTGGGTCATTTATTTTCAGGGGCATGTAGATTTGCGAGTCATCTGCATACAAATGAAATGAGACGCCTTATGTTTTAATGATAGCACCCAGGGGAAGCAGGTACAGGGAAAATAACATCGGCCCAAGAATGGAGCCTTGGGGTACCCCGTACGGGAGAGGAGCAGAGGAGGAAGTAAATTCATCAAGGTTTACATTAAAACTTCTTTCAGACAGATACGACTTAAACCAGTCTAGAGCAGTACCACTGATTCCCACAGAATGCTGCAGGCGAGAAATGAGAATACTGTGATCAACAGTGTCGAGGCAGCTGTAAGGTCTAAAAGTATAAGAACAGCACTGTTCCCAGAGTCAGTAGCTAAAAACAGGTCATTACAAACTTTAAAAAAAAGAGCAGATTCAGTGCTGTGGAGGGGTTTAAACCCAGACTGGAATACCTCAAGAATGCCAAGAAACTGCTTCAGTACCACTTTTTCTAGAATTTTGGACATAAGAGGAAGTTTAGAGATAGGTCGAAAATTGTCAAAAACAGAGGTGTACAAAACACTGTTATCCTCAGGTTTATGGAGATGAAAAAAGCTAGACAGACTAAATGGGATTACTGGTTGTAAAAGGTTAGCTTTGTTAAACACACGTTTGGCTCCTTCTGTCAACAAAACAAGTCAATAAAGTAGTGCTCAATGATAATAGACTCACCTTGATGCGGAGCGATTGATGGATATCTGCAGCTAGCTGTCCTTTCCACCATTGCAACTCTCTCTCCATCTTTCCCATCCAGAGGACACTTCAAGAATCAAGTTTAACCTGCCGAGACAAACGTGTAAAAAAATAAAGTTGTGTGCTGGGCTGAGAGTGGCAGGGATACACATATTTAATACTTTCTAACTGTATAGCCTATATACTAAGAAAACCATCAGACACATGAGAGGAAAGTTTAATCAAAGTTATTCTACACATGTTTTCATTATAGGCAGTGGTTAAGTCAGTAAGTACATTAAATTAAGTAATTTAATTGTTGAACTTTCTTCTTCTACTCCACTACAATTCAGAGGTAAATCGTTTACTTTGATTCCACAACATTTAATATATATCTTTAGTTACTTTGCAAATTCGGATTAATAATGTAAAATGTAATCAACTCTTAAATAAGACTTTAGTTACACCTGGAGTAACATTCACAAGCTACCATACAAGTCATTCAAACTAGCTGCAGCTTTACCAGCTTTGATAAACACTTTAATGCATCAATAATTATAATACAAATATATAATAAATTATTCTGAAATGGACCAATCTGCATAATGACTGCTTGGTACTTTGTATGTTGACGCTAATACTTTTGTACTTTTACTCGAGTAACATTTTTGAATGCAGGACTTCTACTTGTAAGAGAGTATTCCTACACTCTGGTACAGATACTTTTACTAAAGTACAAGATCTCAGTACTTCTCCCACATCTGACTATCGCATGCAAACAACTAGGTGATTGTGTCGACATCTAAAACAGGGCGATTAAATAAATAGTAATTGTTGAGAAATTCATTCGTTTTGATGAGGTTTGTGAACACCTTGCTAAGCCGATAGCAGTGGGCTCTTTCCCCGCATAGGCCATTTTCTCTGCTCGGGAATTTAAAAGGCTCAGTTAAATGCCCGCTCGACCACGCTGTAGGTCAAAGGAATCAAAGCAGCCTTTCCATAATGCCATTTTTCACACGGTGGTACACTTCCAGCGAGAAATAAATACCACATCTCACACTATGGTTATCATTCAGACACTACGAGCACCACGAGTGATGCTACACAAGTTAACTGCTCATAAACACTCGCATTGTTTAAAACACATCACACTGCGATGAAAATAAACATCTCGGCTCAAACACAGAGAATTTGTCCGAACACGACAGCAACCTAATGAACTTTACATCTCGGAGGTTATTCCATGTGCCACTTACCAGTACGACGGGAATGCCCCCCAGACCCCTTTGTCTCAGTCCGACATCCTGAACTCCTCTTCGGCTCAACTTTGAGAAACACCTCTCTTTTTCGGCGACAAGACAACGGTTGAATCCGCTGGCAAGTTCATAAAATAGCTGCCACCGATCAATTCCAGCAACAGGCGTCAGGTAGCGCCGTTTTCCCCCCTCTGTTTACACTTTTCCGTGAGGTTTTGCTTCGCCGTTTTCTCTCCGGTAGCTCCGTGGTAACAAAGTAACGTCCTCGGCTGCACCAGCTGCTGCTGTTGCGGTGGGCTCATGCGTTCGACGTGAAGGGCCCTCCTCCTGCATGGGAGTTGTAGTCCTTTAGAGTTGAGTGTCAGTACTACAAACACCCACACATCAGAATCGAGTTTATTGCCAGGTACGTTTACACATACAAGGGAATTTGCGTTGGGGTATGGAAGTGCAAACGTACAACAAACATAAGAAAATAAGATGTAAGAAAGTGTCAAAAAGACAACGACTATAACAAATTTACAAACGTTTTAACATTAAAAAGAATAAAAACAAGTATTTACACCAAATATAAATATACAATACTATTACTATATTTTTCAAATTCCTATAAATATTCAAAGTATTTGTATCAATATTATGCATTAATCATTTAAATATTTTCTCCGAATTATGACTTTTATCTCAGAAAAGAGATTAAAGTCAGAATTCAATTATTTTTTTAACTTTTGGTCACATCCCACGTTTTTTGCATGATGAGGCCTTAATCCTCTTCCGTAAGACATCATAACATCACATCTGCTCATTAAAACACATTATACTGCATAAATACTATAGCAACTCTGGTATGATTTCACTTCCAAGTGTTTTTTGTCTTTTTGTGCAAAAAGAAAAAAAAACATGTGGAAACCTTACAGCTCCTCTGTAAGACAGTACCAGAGGAATGGAAACACATGGTATTGGAAAATATAAAACGTTTTAATACCATCATGATGAATGATACTGCTGATAAAACCCATGGCTTCAAATTCCATATAATTTAAAGGAGTTCCCCAACTGTGGCTGACTTTTCCTCCCTTGTGTGCCCCCTGGTGTCAGAACAACTGCAATTCACTGAAGCATGCCATTGCTTACTAATCCCTTCACATTCTCATTACATGTGAAATTAAGTGAAGGCAAGTATTACAAACTGAATAAAGATATCTCCGGATTAACTGTCATCCTTAGCATTAGCTTTTCTATCAGCCTCATTAAGATACTCCTGGTCAGCATAGAGGAGAAAGCCAGTGAAGGTGCTGTCTGTCCAGAAAGGATCAAAGAGTCCGTTCTGCTCTGCGTAGAAGATCTGCAGCCACACCTGGTCAGACTGCTGCAGCTGGAGGACAGTAGAACCAGACGCCACATCATGGTTCCCTGTGTTTGCATCAAATGTTCTGATCTTATACTGTCCATTGTGTAGCAGCCCAATGCCCAGGTGCTTGTTTGCCAGAGTGATATCATATGTGAAGTAATAGACCCCGGGGACAGCACAGACAAACTTCCCACTGCTGGCATTGTAGTGATTCCCTTCATTCAGCATAATCCGGTTGAAGCGGATGGGCAATCGCTCTTTGGGGTAGCTCTTTGTCACCGCCACAGAGAAGGCTGATCGAGCTGCACTGCCACAGTTACATCCTCCTGGAGCTCCCTGCTGGCCCACGTCACCCAGCTCTCCTTTAGGGCCCCGTTTCCCCAAACCCCCCGGTGGTCCTCGCAGCCCCTTCAGTCCTCGAGGTCCAGCCTTGCCGATGACACCTTCACGCCCATTCACACCTGGCTTGCCTGGGTTCCCTGTCCTCCCTGGATCACCTAACAAATGAGGACATTTTTGTATTTTTACAACTTACAACAATGACTACATGATGTATCAACAAAACTCAGAAGTCTGACTTAATACTTATCTTCACGTTCAGGTTATTTAAAGGACTAAATACAGATTATAGACTGGCACTTTGAGAGATGCCAGTCCAGCTCCTGGGCACTGCCGAGGTACCCTGAAGCAAGGCATCCAACCCCCACACTGCTCCCCGGCTGCTGCCTAGTAGCTACCTACTGCTCCTAACACTAGAATAGGTTAAACGCAAAGTATGTGCTGCATATATTCCTTTCCATTTCTCATTAAAAAAACTATTGATAACACCAATCATAGGTAGGGCAGATTTTAATAAAAATGTTTAGCTGCTACAGCTGTTAGAGCTGTTATCCCTGAGACCCCATACAGAAGTAATGTGTCTCTGTAGAAGACTTTTTTATCCGACCCAATCATCAGAAAACCGTAAATCAACATTAAGGTTCAAGCCGGTAAGATGTTGCGTTATGTCATCTTTGTAAAGGGTTGAGGGTCTCTACAACCCCAAACGATTCACATTACGATAGGAGAGATTCAGACAGTAACTACCTCCATCTCCCTTTTGACCTTTCTCTCCATCCTTCCCGTCCAGGCCATCCTTCCCTGGAGGCCCCTCAGGGCCCATGGCCTCGGGAGACCCAGGGGCTCCGGGGTGCCCGGCAAGCCCCTCTGGACCTGGCAGACTGCAGAGCAGCTGGGAGGAGTGGATGGTGATGTTGCGACCTCTCGGGGGCCAGGAATATGTTGATTTGGAGAAGACAACTGACCGCAAACACAACATCACACACATCTGGAGCATGATGGTAACTGTGGAGCCACAAGAAGATGAAGGAATGTAAATGTTTACACCAATAAATGTGTTCAAGTTTTGTGAGTAAGTCGAAAAAATATTCTGTCAAAAACACTGGAATGGAAAGTGGTGACTAAATGCATAGTATCAGCTATAATCTGAGGAAAACAATTATTATCATAATGTTTTAGTCACTGTCATGCTCTGACTCAGGTCTTACTGATGAATATGAGATCAATCAAATCTGCCTACAGCATGTTTTTCGCCAAGGGAGTGCATAAAACGCTTCTTAATCAGAGAAAGAACTCACCAGTTGAGAATGTATGACCCATAGTCATCTTTCAGCTCTACATCCTTTTTCTGCACAAGGGCACACTTTCCTACAATGTTTTCCAATAACCGGATGAGATAGCATTCTTCAAGAAGAGCTGCAGAGAAAAGTGCAGCCCAGTGAATCAGTCTTTAACATCCGCCCTGTTTAGCAAGTACATGGCCAACACATACTTTCACAGTGACGTCATTAAACTCCAGTCAGTGCAGCAGGGGTGCAGAGCTGAAGTGGTGACGCATCGCTTGTTCAGTCAAACTCTGGGGAAAAGGATGTTATATAACATGTTTAGAACAAAGCATTTAAGGTTTGTTATACTGTTTACAATTTTGATAAAGTTACAACTGTGTGCGTTTTACATATAACTCCCTAACAAGATGTTCAAGTGCAAAATCCAACAGAACAACAAGATGGTCTGCGGTATAGAAGTGTATAAAACGTAATGTGACCAGATGTGTGTACATATGTGGTACAGATCTAAAAGGTCAATACAATATCCCAGCTGCTGGGCGAGGCAGTGCCTTGTTTAGAGATCTTTAACTGGAGCCATGGGAACATAAATAACATGACTGCTGGTTTTTAGGAAACACAACTAAAAGAATGATCACACAAAAACATGTGGTCACAAAAAAAAAAAGAGTTCTCGAAAACCTGCACATGCTGTAATCTAGTAGTTTTAAATGTAGTTGTTAACTAATAAAAGGAATACAATTACATTTGGGAACAAATCAATAATAAAAGATAGTGATCTCAAAAGTTGTGCATTCAATCTAATTCCAATATTTATGTGGTAGTGTAAAATGCTTGAATCCACTGCTGTCAAAGCTCTACTCTTTGCATGTCCAAAGAGAAGTTGTTAGAATCGGTCGAAAAACATTTTAATTGAATTACTGTCCATCATTAAGAACCACTGAAGACATGAGCTACATTTCATATTGCAATGATACCAATATGCATAACAAATAAAAAAAACTATTCACACAAGAATTCAGGCAAACATACATTTTATTATAAAAATTATGCAATAATCCGAATAAAAAGTAGTTGGATGTGCTACTATTGAGACATGAGGGAGGCTCGGTCATCTAAAAACAGCACTTCCATTCTCTCACATGGAACTTAAGCATATATCAGTATTGTCCTATGGTCTGTCAACCTGTGGCCTCAAAAACAAAAGTATTCCAAAAAGAAATGAACACATTACTGTACACGTTTTGTCGAGTTTGTAACCAAACATTTGCTGAACTTTTGGAGTCTGATTATTTTTGACCGAGCAGCAGCTCTGGTGAGAGTCCTTGGGAGAGTTTGGGTGAGTCAGCAGGTCACTAGCTGAGGAAGGAAGCCATGGGATCATCCTCCCGGCAGCGCTTCATGCGGAAGGCCTCCATCTCCTCCTCAGTGGGCGCCTTCACTTCCTGCAAGCTGTTGTACGGCCTCTTCCTCTCCTCCACCTGCATGATCGCCTCGATGTGCTTCACCCGCTTGTCCTCTGCTTCTAGTGCCTGGGAGGAAGAAACAAGTTGGAGGGAAATCAGCAAAACCTGAGACGAACACAGAACAACATTTTGGCAATCTGAAACATAAAATATTTCACCTTCTTCAGCTTCTCCTTTTTCTTCTCTGCGTCATCTGAATCGCTGCCGTCAGAGTTGTGCTTCTTGTTCTTCTTGCTCTTCTTTTTCTTCTTCTTTTCTTTCATCATCTTATCTCGATGCATCTGGGGACATGGACACGGTTAACTTACTAATCCAGGGGTGGTAGAGCTTTTTAAGAATACATTCAACTTAAAAAGGTACAACAATAAGATTCACACACGCTTACCATCACATCTTAATTGTTAGTATTAAAGCAATTAATAAATGTATAGTTTACACGATTTCTCTATATCGGAAGCTATTAAATGTATACTGAACATTTTAAAGATATCTTAGTGGTTAATATACGTTTTGCATTTGACGGTATGTTTTGATCATGAGTTTAATTCATTTCTAGTCAAAGCAATCAAAATGGTGAGTATACAAAATAAAACAACTATATAACTGTAAAAAACGAGATACGTTTGGGAATAAGGCCTTTTTTAAAGGATTTCATATATATTTCAAGCACATCCCTAACTTTGAAAACAAAAAGTAAATTTCAAACCTTTGTACAAACCCCCAAATGACACAATTAAGGAGGAAAAATGAACATAAACGCGTCTCAGCGCCACTTACTTCCAGCAGAGTCTTGGGCGGTTCTTCATCCTCGTCATCCATCAGTCCCTGCTCAAATGGAACACAGTCTGTGTGGTTCTTCAGGTTATGAAAAAAGTAAAAACACAAAATAAGTCACAGAGCTAAAGTTATAAAAACTGATGTGTGAATCCCACAGAGCCTTCGGACACTTGATCTCCTTACCACTCTAAGTCCAGCATCTCCTGTGCAGTAACTCATCTTGACCATGGAGTGACAGCACTTGTATCCCCAGTAGCCGTCGTTCCAGAAGGAGCCCCAAATACACTAAAGACAGGAGAACGATTTTAGAATACAACAAAATGTGATACAACTCAGCGGGACGTTTCTCCGGTGTGTTCTGCTGTCCTTACATTGTGGTTGTTGATGACCACGTCCTCCTCATACTTGGAGCGAGCCACGGCCTTGTCCTGCCCCTTCAGCACTGCCCCGTGCCGAGAGTACTCCACGTAGTCTTCCGTCTGGGCCAAGAGCAGCTCCCGTGGCGGGGCATCCAAGTGCTCTTCACCGCCGTACTGAGAGTCGCACACAAACGCAGAAACATCAGCAGTGAAGTCTCCAATCTGGAGGAATTCAATTACCGTAAATGTTGGCTGAGGGTTGACCTCTTACCTTCTCTAGAATGCTGTCCCTCTGTTTCTCCTTGAAGTCCTCCTTCTTGACCTTGAAGGACTTGTGGAGCAGCTCCAGCTTGGTGGGGTCGGCCTGCAGATGCACCTCCGAGCCCCTCTCATAGGCCTCCCAGGCAAACACTGTCACAAGATGAAGCAATTTCAGTTATTTACGAGGTACAGTACAGACAACAGCTACAAGTGGGAGAGGGAATGTCATTTGTATGTCTATCTTATCGTTAGGGTTTAAGGGATTAGGTCTGCATGATATAAGGCAAGGGATTATATGAATATTGTTATACTTATATGTGATTTTAAAAAAAAATACAAAATGTTGAAGTGTGCACAGATCTGCTGCTAGAATATAAACGTTTTTGCTAATTTTGAATGTATATGCTTCTGTGAGTAGCACTTGTTATAATATATTATTATGATATATATTTCCAGTATCTTTTTTTTCATAACAAAATTATAATGCCATTTTAAAGTTCTTCCTAAAACGCTATTTCAACTATCTACAAAAAAAGGCCCCGATACCGTTTGTGTCCCATCTCATGTCAAATCAGAAGAGTGGATATGCTTTGAGGGGGGAGGGGTAAGAAATCCCCCCCAAATCATGTTTTAATTGAGCTCCGTCTGCTAGCTGGGGGTTAATCCTCCTCAGAAGTAAACTCTGTTTTTGCAATGTCAGACAAATCACAGATCTTAGAGTGGAATTGGGGGCCTACATTGTGTTTGAGCCATGTTGATGGTGGCCCCACTGTAACGAGCAAAGTTGTCTCCAGCATACCCAACCCTGTCAGACAAAAAACATTTCAAAAATTGTCATCAATATAAAACAATTCAAATGTTTTACCTATTTGGAAATACAGTATCGACAACTTACTCGTCGGGGTTCATGCCGGTGTTGGAGTATGGGTTCTCTCTCATAGCTCGAGTCTTTGGATCATAATATGCCGAATCTGGATCCAAATTCCTCAAATACTGCAAGAAACAGACATGAGAAGTTGATATTAGTAGTTGTCTCGGAGTTACATAAACAGTTGAAACAGTTGACCTCGGAGGTATCACAGTAGTTCAGCAGATTGGCCTGAGTCTCCAGATGCTTTCCGTACTTTAGCTGTGTCTTCTCTGATACGCAGGTTCCTGACAGTGATTCTTCTCTTGGAGTCAAAGTTCTGACCAGGCATGTCGATGTCATCTGCATATTTATCTTCATCCTCATCCTCACTGTCGTGTTCCCGCTGCTGCAGAGAAATTATTCAAAGAAAAAGAAAGTTAGTCTTCTAGACAAGAGATTGCCTTTTATCGCTTTACATTAGACAACAACATTGCTACTGCGATCTTGACCGCTCACTTACACCTTGGTCCAGTTTTCCAGAGGCCAACTCATCCTGAAGCTTCTGGGCCTTCAGGGTCCTTTTGGCCTGTGAAGCAGAAGGAAATACAAAGTGAGATCCCAGTGGTAAACAGGAAGCAGACAACTCAGCTAGAATGACTATGGTGACACAAAGGTTAACACTTGAAGCTTGATTCACCACTAGACTGCTTACCACATCTACTTTGGCGTACTCTTCCACGATGCGATGGTGGTCCTCAGGGTTATACCCGTTCCAGCGATCTCGCTTCCCGTCATAGTCCAAGTCCAGCTCTACCTGACTGTGTTCATCTGGAGCTATGCTGGTGCCTGTAAACTTTGCCCCAACTTTTCTGGGTCGCTAATGAGACAAGGATGAAGGTCAGAGGTTATTTATGACTGATATAATTATATTAATGTGAAGGATTATAATTAGTGGAAGATTCAAGATTGCTTTATCCATTTTACCTCCAAGCACTCCTTCTTCTTGTGTGTCATGGCACCACAGTTTTCACAAGATCCCTTACGAAACTTTGTGGTGACAGACAACTGTTTGGAAGACAAAAGAAAAGGATGCTTTCACCTTTCAAGTTCATTTGTAACGACTACATGAAAGTAGCTGATTGATTAACCCTTACATCGTTCACTCCTCTCTTGTACCACTCTCCAATGGTTGAGAATTGCACCGCAATTTCTTCCTGTGGTCTCTGATGCTTGAGTGTGGGCCTTTTGGACGGGTCGATGTACCATGGCACCGATGAAATATACTGCGGGATGTGAGGATTGATGTCCCTGGAAAAGAAGGAAGCAGCACAGGTTAGTCCAATTACAACAGTAGTATCGTAAATAAGTCAAACTGCAGACCTATGTTTAAATCAAATGAAATAAACAAAAGTTATCTGTAAACTAGGTGCTCTTTTAAAGAATGTCCTGGCTCTGTTTGTGCAACATTGATATAATTAAGCCATTGAATTTTCACTTTGTGTGATCTGTTCCGTTTGTGCTTCATACCACGTGATCATGTTTCTGAACCACATAAATAGATAGGTCATGAAAAGTAGTATCCAGGGTTTTAGGGAGTTAAGTCAGTTGTTGAACAATGTTTGTTTTTTTAAGTCACAAGTTCCTGAACTTAATGGAAGTTCAGTTCTAAATCACCGAGTGCTCTTTAGAGAAATGGTGATAATTCCCCATTAGACCTTTACTCACTATATTTATTTTACAGATTTAGATTTTTCAGTACAAAATATAAATCAACCAATACATTATGATATATAACTATAGGTTAAGCTAACCAGTAGTGTATAAAGCGATTTAAATAAACCCAACTTTTATCAAGTGCAACATTGAAGTGATGGACACAATACATAATTCTAATATAATATATGTGGGGGCTTAAATTGGCCATTCTAGCCATGAGTATTTTTGCTTTTGGTACTTAAAGTATATTTTGATTCCAATACATTTGTACTTTTACTTCAGTAATATTTTGAATGTAGGACTTTGAGTATTTTTACTCGTGTAAATAATCAGAATACTTCTTCCACCTCTGCTGAGGACCCTTTCTCTGGGCAGACATGAACTTACTTTCCCTCCTCGTCCACCTCAGCCGGAGCATTTCCCAGCTTCCTCTGCTCCTCCAGCTCCTTCTTCTTCCTCCAGTCCTCGCGGGTCATCTTCTTGGGCTCATCCAGGGCCACGAGCCCCTCCGGGTTCACACCAACCGTCGCCTCCTCATCCATGGCTGAACCTGCCAACAGACATATAAAGCTTCAGTAAGTAACTAAGTACATTACTCAAGTACTGTATTTAAGTAAAATGTTGAGGGACTTTATTCAAGTATTTAAATGTGTTGCTTTGTTGTCCTACTACAATTCAGAGGTAAATAGTGTACTTTATTCCACTACATCTATTACCTTTAGTTACTTTGCAGATTTGCATTTATGGTGAGAAATATAATCAACTCTTAAAAAATACTTTAGTTACACCAGGAGTAAATTCACCAGCTAACGTGCATCATACAAAGTCATTCAAACTAGCTGCACCTTTACCAGCTTTGATAAACACTTTAATGCATCAATAATTATAATCAAAAAATATCATACATATTATTCTGAAAAATCGTCAATCTGCACTTTACTTTTGGTACATTTTGATGCTAATACTTTTGCACTTGTACAGGACTAACATGTTTGATTGCAGGACTTTTACATGTAACAGACTACTCCTAAACTGAACTCTGGTAGTTCTACTGAAGAATAATATCGGAGTATTTCTTCCACATCTTGCTTTAGTACAGCCGTGTGACACAGCGAGGGGTTTATTAGATACATATCTGTGTACATATTTGAATATCTTACTAATATACTTCCCTTTGTTGTCGTGAAGCCCCATCTAGCAGTGATTGAATGTTGTCCACAATAATACAAGTTAAACCGAAGCTATCCCTCTCACGTTAGCTAACCTTAGTTTACCAGATGAGTGACTTGAGAGTGAAGGAGATTGTTTATATTTAATTATTGAATTTAATCAATAACTTGCTTACCTTGTTAGGACACAACAAACACCAAGTGGATGATATTTCCCCGTAAAATGGGATTTTCTGTGTCTGTTTGCGATCCTTCGTTATGTTTTGACTAACACACGATGGTGGCCATTTTACGTCAACTGCAGCTACGTCACGTCCTCTCTTTTTCTTCTCTTGATTTATGGCGGTCTGCAAACCAACGTGTGAAGGTGCATGGCGCCACCTACTGTACCGGAGTGTGTAACTGCGAGACTGAAAGACAATTCCTTTAAATTATTTAAAGAGAAGAATAAAAAACAACTATGCTCTATTTTAGAAATGAATTCTGTTTTGTTCAAATATTCAAATAAAGCCATTTCAACCTAAAGCTGTTAATCCAATCATATGTTTAACACCTCCTAACAATTGCAAATAACTAGACTAACGTTCAGAGATAATCCGTGTATCTACCGTCGAATTGTTTTTCTTTATTAAACACGTAAACGGAAGAGCGTTTGAGAGGCCTTTTTGCTTTTTACCTTACTAAATGGTCTAATGGTCCTTGGAGCGAGGGGCGGGGCGAAACTCACGGAAGTGATTTCAAAACAAAAGCGGTGATAATATTATAAACAAAGGAAACAAGGTGAATTTAGCGATCACAACGAAAACGGCCAAGACACACATTGAGCCCAGAAAATGGATGTTATTAAGGGCTGTAAATATAACCCTCTGTCTAAAATGGACAACATTGTTAGGAGATTTAAACTATACAGCGATTCTGCACTGCGGTCACTCAGCCGTCTCTCGAGTTTGTTTTTTCAAATCAGCTGATCTTCATTCCTGCTATATTTGACGAGTGATACAAATATGTTTTACCACAAGTTCTTAAGGAAACTGACTCTGTTGGACTCGGTTCTAGTTTGACTTCTACCAGAAATAAAATGAAGTACTTTTACTGTGTAGGCTACTTTGTGAGTAATCCTCTATCAGTCCACTCCATAGTACATAATGCATGTTTTTCTGCTATCTTTGATGAATGATAAAAATATAATTGTACCATTAGTTCTTAATGAAATTGATACTGTTTAACTTTGTATTAGTGAGCCTACTACTTACAATACATTGAAGTACTTTTACTGTGTATTGTTTGAGAAATACTCTGTCAAAGTCCCCTGCTGAGAACACAATCAAGCCACTTCTGCTAAGTTTGATGAGGGAATTCGTTGCCATTAGTTCTTTGTGAGGTTGATCCTGTTGGACTCAGTACTAGTGAAACTACCCCCACAAGTACGATGAAGTACTTACTGTGTACTTTTCCAGTACTCTGTCAATGTCCCCTCCTGAGAACAAGCATGCATGTTTCTCTGCTATTTTGAATAAGCGTTAAAAAAAACTTTCTTCATGAGACTGAAATTGTTGGACAGAGTATTTTAAGAGGATATGGTGGACATGATATCAGCAATACTTCCAGTCAGTACTCCAGCAGCAGCAGTTTACCCCTTGGAAAGTCTTTAGAGTCTGGCCTGGATAGCTGGTATATCCTTCAGCACACTGACACACTCTGTCACTCTGGTTGGCCTCTTATGAAGCTGCTGTCTTTTAAAATATGATTATTTCTCTGCTCCATCATTCCTCGCAGATTCTTCCATCAGTCCCAGTCATTGCATGTCAGTCAATAGAGCTTCGAAAAATTTGTCCAATTCAACTAAATGTTTTTTTGTGAGTGAAGGCCAGAGCTAAATTATAGATTGTTTGATTGTGTAATTACAAGGTGAGAGAAAATAAATCCACATCCTCCTATGAAACGTATTTTATTTCCTTTTCCATGTTATACTTATACTTACTTGCCTTAGAACATTTGCATGTTGAACTACATGATATCTTCCCCAGCCTCAAGGAAATACAATAAAAGGATTCATAATATTAAATAATAATATTAAAAAATTGATACAAATGTATACATTAATAATGTTGTGTGCAAACATTTGAAATTTAAATATAAAATGAAAAATAAGTTTACTTTTGAAATGATTTCTCACAAAAACCTTTCTAAATTATAGTAAATCATTAAAAAAGGTTTAGTGAATCGACGTTTTTCTGCCTAAAGTAGTTGCAATTGAACGTAAACTATATCAAACACCACATGCATGCATGGCAGTTAACCCATTTTTGCCCGCTATTTAAATTGACTTTGGTTGAAGTTAATACAAATATTGATGGCTTGTTTAAATAACTGACATTTTAATAAATATTGCAAAAAAGGGCTCCAAAAAAGACATATATAACCTGGCCGGCTTAACCAGTGTGTATTTCTTCAAGCACCACAATATTCAGAGTTTATAAAGTACAATTCTGGGTCATTGATTGTGTCATTTCTCCAAACACATCCAGTAAAAATGCCTGTTTTGAAGCCTTCAAATGGTGCAGGAAAAGGACTTACATTGTTATACTTAAAGACAGGGCTAGCCCTAGCACCCTGGCAAGAGAAAAAGAAAAGCAAATTGTTATAATGGGTGATGTAACATGAATGACAGACATAATATGAGGTCCTTGGCACTCATGGGTGTCTCCTTGGGTCATTTTGTGAACATGGGGCATCACCCTTACAGCATCAGGACAATATCATATGGAGTCAGACACTGGAAGTGTGCTGGAGGCTGATGCGTTGACTGGGACTGATGGAAGGATGAGGCTGATGAGACTGAAGAATCTCTGACGAACTTGCGGCTGAGAAATAATCATATATTAAAAGACAGCAGCATCATAAGAGGCCAACAAGAGTGACAGAGTGTGTCAGCAGTCTACCATCCTCTTAAAATACTCTGTCTAACAATATCAGTCTCATGAAGAAAGGTTTTTTAACGCTTATTCAAAATAGCAGAGAAACATGCATTCTTGTTCTCAGGAGGGGACATTTGCGGCTTTCACACCAGCGCTTTTCAGTTTCTAGCTCCGAGCGGGCGCTTTTCTGGTTCAGCTCCGGTTTCCCTTTTCAGCTCCCGCTCTGTACACACCGCCCACTGGCGCCCCAGAGCTGCCCCTGCTGCGTCATGACGTCACCGTTTACATCGCTGATTTGCTCCCCAACGGCAGCTCACAACAACAACAACTGCGTCGGGTCGATGATCGTGTTGCTTTTAATCACACGAAGCCAGAATAAATTGAATAACGACTTCTCCAACCTTATGCTCCAGAGTGCCGTGGTTCATTGTTTATTAATGTGTTTCTGCAGCATTTACCGACCGCTGCAGTATTGGCTGCTCTTCCACGGGAGTGTATTCTCCGGTTAGCTCACACTGCAGCGGCCGCTCTAAAGTATTCACTGTCCGACTCACACAAGCAGCTGATGCATATCCCCAGTTCCCTTAGCCTAAATGAATGTGTGTCAGTCTGAATTGACACTGTTTGGTATCACAACGCTGTTATGAAAGTTTCTCTGGTATAAAACGGGTGATGTTAGCATAGCAACCGAAGCTAAACTGACTACTTGCATCCGATAGCTGCTATAATACAAAACAACACGTCTGCCTCTCTCCACAATGATCGATAACAGTGAACGGATGGTCAAAGTAAGGTACAAATAAACAGAATCACACGAGCTAAGAGCTAAGAGCCGGCGCCGCTGCGGTGTGAACAGGAAAACCCGGCGCTTTTCAGGCTCTAGCTCCGAGCCGGAGCTGAAAAGGCGCTGGTGTGAAAGGGGCAATTGACAGAGGATTGTTGGAAAAGTACACAATAATTAAGTATTTCATAGTACTTGTGGGGGTAGTTTCAGTAGTACTGAGTCCAACAGGATCAATCTCACGAATAACTAATGGCAACAAAAAAGAATTCCCTCATCAAACTTAGTGGGTTGATTTTGTTCTCAGCAGGGGACATTGACAGAGTAGGCCTATTCCTCAAACAATACACAGTAAAAGTACTTCAATGTATTGTAAGTAGTAGGCTAACTAATACAAAGTCAAACAGTATCAATTTCATTAAGAACTAATGGTAAAATTATATTTGTTATCATTCATCAAAGATAGCAGACAAGCATTATGTAGCCTATATGGAGGGGACTCAGAGGATTACTCACAAAGTACACAGCAAAAGTACTTCATTTTATTTCTGGTAGAAGTCAAACTAGAACCGAGTCCAACAGAGTCAGTTTTCTTAAGAACTTGTGGTAAAACATATTTGTATCACTCGTCAAATATAGCAGGAATGAAGATCAGCTGATTTGAAAAAACAAACTCGAGAGGCGGCTGAGTGACCGCAGTGCAGAACCGCTGTATAGTTTAAATCTCCTAACAATGTTGTCCATTTTAGACATAGGCTTATTATAGACAGCCCTTAATAACATCCATTTTCTGGGCTCAATGTGTGTCTTGGCCGTTTTCGTTGTGATCGCTAAATTCCCCTTGTTTATAATAATCACCGGTCCTTCAGCAGGATACTGTAGTGATTCAAATGTGATTTTAGCAAACGAGTGCTTTTGTTTTGAAATCACTTCCGTGAGTTTCGCCCCGCCCCTCGCTCCAAGGACCATTTGACCATTTAGTAAGGTGAAAAGCAAAAAGCAAAAACGCCTCTCAGACGCTCTTCCGTTTACGTGTTTAAAGAAAAACAATTGGACGGTAGATACACGGATTAGAGATGCAGCAACTATTGTATGATTTTACCTCCATTGTTATACAAACCTTGAAGCAACTAACAAAAACTACAAAACCAATGGGATACACTTTTTAACCTGGCCTATTTTAAGTAGGCTACTATACAGATAAAGTGCATTATTAGTTATTTTATTTTATGTATTATTATGTGGCTACTAGTATTTGTTGAATTAACGTTTAAAATACATTTATTGCTTGTGTTTTGCAAATTCCTGAATTAGTGGATGTACTCAGATTATTAACAGGTATATTGCGTGTTTTTTGTGTGTTTTGTTATTCAGTTGAAAAATATTTTTTAGAAGAACATTTATTTTATGCTTCCCATCTCCTGAATGCCGACATTGTTTGCTCATTAATAAAACATGTACGCTTACAGTACAACATATGGCATGATGCACAACGCTGACTTATTTAAAGCCTTTTAATTGATTGACTTAACTCTAAGAAAGGATTTTATTGCTATATGTGAGGAACATAATACTAGATACCAAGCGATCATGTACTGTTGATTGTATTATCTAAGTGGAGATGGCAACATTTAATTACCTCACTTTATTTCTGTGTGACTTAAATCCTGAGAACCTGTTAATATAAAAACAGTAAATCACAAAAGGAACAGGCTGTTTTTGTAGTGAGAAGAATCATCTAAAGTCTTCGAGACTCCAGTGGGTTTATTTTTGCATTCCTCAGAAGCACCAGGCAGACATCGCTCTGCCTAACTGTAACATGGACCAGTGAGAGCACTATTTTGATCACTATTGTAATTAGAAAAACAAGGTTAAGACAGTAACAACAGAAGATGCCATTATGATGACAGTTTGGTCGAGGGAAACTTCTCACCTTTTTCTTAACACTCCAAACATTAAAAAAAGGCAGAACAAATGTAAACAATGTGGAGAACAAACTAAAGAACAGAACAGCACCAGACACAAAGAAACGTATCGGCAGAAGTATAAAGAGACAGAGTCAATCTTCGAACCGTAGCACCAGTATACCCCCCCCACCGTGAGTCCAGCAGTCTGGGGACGAGAAGGCAACGCAGCACCAAAGTAGGTACCAAAATATCAAACTCTCAGTCTTTTACTAAGTTTTGTTGTCCTTTGAGAGTTTGGGTGTCATTTGTCATCATCTTCAACTCTCCCCCACTCCTCCACATTCTCCCCCTCCACCTCCCCATCATTATCATCAGCTTCTTCATCCACATAATCCCCCCATGTGTCATACACATCGCCTCCTTCGTCCTCCTCTTCGTCATCGCCTTCCTCCAGAGGACCACCTCCAATGTGCTGCTCATCCTCCTCGTCTTGAACAATCTCCATCTCCTCCATGTCATCATCTTCCTCCCCTGCTTCCTCTGCTTCTGCTTCTGCTTCCTCCTCTTCTTCTTCTTCTTCTTCTTCTTCTTCATCATCATCATCGTCGTCCTCGTCCACCTCGTCCATCTCTAGCCCACACACCTCCCCATCCTCCACCTCACCGTCCTCCCTCTCGTCCTTGGAGGAGGTAGGAGTGGAAAACCCTTTCCCTTCAGTCCTGTCTGTGCTGTGCGGCCTGCTGGAGGGGACGAAGCTGGAGGTAGCAGTTTTTGTGTTGATGTAGAGACGTGGAGGAGGCCCAGGCGATGTAGCCGGACCCTCAGAGGAGGTCATGGGAGCAGAACTATCTCCCCCTGAGTCTGCGCCCACGGTGCCAGGCACAGCCGTGGCCCCGGGCTTCATGGTGGGCACATATTCACGAATCTCCCCCGGCTCCAGGGGGTCAGAACCACAGGGGTCATGTTCACTGCAGGACAGCTTGCCATCCAGCTTGGAGATGAAGAGCATGCCTTCACGATGCTCCTTACAGTAAGAACTGGGGCACATCTCACAGAACGAGGCGGCCTCTTTACCACAGCCGTCACACTGGTGCCATGGACACTCCCATCGCCCTGGGGAAAAGATCACTGTCATTACCGAGTGTAAAAGGAATAGGGGCGTAACGGTATTCAAACTGTTGGCGCTCATTGTGTGCACTCAAGTATGGCTGCCAAAAACTGAGATTGTGGTTCAATGTATACGTTGACAAATGAAGTAAGGACAAATGCCTATAGTAAGCAATTTGTTGGCTTGGCCTTTTTATTAAGTTAATTTACAAAGTTATTCTAGCTTATTGTTAATTAGTTGTATTGCAGTTTATTCAATAAAACCAATACATTTTTCTTTTAATTAATCACCTGAGAAAACACTAAAAAGAAAGTGATGAAAAATACTAACATTGATTTTGAGAATCGTTATACCCCTAGATAATGTATATTTTTGACTCCCACCGCCACCTAAATTTGTCTCTACTACAGTATTATAACCAAAAAAGGAAAATGTTTATGTTATTATATCCGTTTATAAACAAACTGAAAAGGTATTAAAATATTTAATTTCGATCAAATCTAGTTAATATAATCTGCATTTAGGTACGAAAAAGTTCAGATTATACTTAATACTAAATATATTATACTAAAAAGGTTTTCCTTCAGTCCTACACTCGGTACGCTCTTCGTCCCCTCCCCGCTACTTGCCTGCAGGCCTCTTGGCCAGGTTGAGACAGTCTGCGTGATAGACCTTGGGGCAGCCCGGCTTCTTACAGGACACTATCTGTCCCCCGTCCCCACAGCTGAAGCACTCGTCCTCCCTCTCCTTGGTCACCTCTTGCTTGGTCTTCTTCTTCCTTTTACCTTCCTTTAGTTTCAGTTTCTCCGCTGATGGCTGGTTCTGAACAAGGAAAACGGAGGTTATAACAGAAGCTCATTTCACATGTTTAAATGTGTCCCTGTTTAAAGTGTTTCCTAAAAATGTTTACCTTAGGACGGACACCTAGGAAACCGCTGCAATTTGATGCTCCACATTTACAGGCAGTTTTCCCATTGCCAAGACACTCCAGGTTGTAGTTGAATTTCAGCTCCACACCTAAAGTACATAGTTTATTAGATCTTTGATTCTTGTAAAGTTATCAAATAATCTGCATTTTTAATCCTACACAACACAAAAGAGCAAAATGAAAGTAGGCTGTCACACAGACCTTGTGGGATGTCTTGTAGAGCAAACAACCCGACCCTGGTGTCTCCATTCACAGTCCACTTCTGAGTCTCACAGTTTGGCTGGCAACTGTGGTTCATGAAGCGAGCCTTGTTCCCTTTGGGCCCCGCATCAATGATCCGGTCCTAGAATAAAAAATAAAAAACAGGTTTGCATCAGACGTCTACTTTAACTTGAGTGTGTTGCTAAGCCAAATCATAAAAAGAGAGGTGTATTTGATCACCTTGTCCAGTGTTAGCATGTAGAAGTTACAGATGTCGTTCTCCTGGGCGTGTTTGATCCTGGCTCGACACTCTTCTTCATCGATCACCTCTCCGACGTATTCACTCACAAAGGCTCCCTGAGAAGCACCAGAAAAAGAATGAGAAAGAGAGTATTAAAAACGTAGAGAGATACGCAAATATCATCGTCGTGCATTTTGCAATTATTTTATTTCTTCTTTTTTTTGTATCGTTTTGTTTATTTAAAGTTTCAAGGCTTGCATGGAACAGCAGTTCAGTTGTTTAGTGTCATAGCCCATTTCCCCAAGGGTTATTTAACCAAGTGTCATTAGCTAAATACCCCTTTACATGGTAAGATAGGAATATTGATAATAAATATAAAGTCATCATAAATAAACAAAAATAAAGAGAAATAAACACAATTTATATAAAAGAGATAACATTAGTGATATCAAAAATGAAATTATACATTCATTAATGAAAAATAGGTGAAAACAAATAAAAAGGGAAGAAATGCAAATAAAATAATGATGGGATAATAACCAAAAAAAATAAAATCGTTTTGACTATGGCCTATCTACATTTTTCCAACATACCTTTTTGATGTCCGATTCACCGACCAATCCCCAGCCGCACCCCAGTGTCCTGAAAATGTCCACGGGTGTGTACTGGCGCATTGTGAAGGTCTGGTTCTGACAGCGCTCCCCTGCCACACACACCTGAGGGTGGCACTCGTACATCAGCATGCGGTTAATGCACTCCGAGTCGATGCCGCACGGGTTCTCGTCCGACGCCTTACAGTTGCAACGTGGGATCTCTGATAGGTCGGCAGTAATGACCTGCACCTTCCCAATTAGCTTGTTCACCTAAGAGACAGACACAGGGGTGTTCATTTTTCACAGTTCATCTCATTGAACAGCGTTTCAGTCTGGGCAGAAAAGCACAAATCAGGGTTGATGACAGTACCTTAATGTGCCGGTACGGAGGAGGTTTCTTGTCGTTCTTTCTGTCCTCCTGAAGTTGCTTCATCTCCTTCTCTGCCTGGAGCTCTTTGAAGCGCTCCGCTGCAATATTCAGCGCTAAAAGACAAAACAGGACCTTTGTTAATAAAACACATCCTGAATACGTTAGTTAATGTCAAAAGCAGATTTAGACACAAAAACAAAACTGGACTCAATTACATACCATTTTTATACACTGCATCTGCGCCCTTTCCCATTTTCTCTATGTTTTGAGTGTCACCCTCCATGTAGGGGAAGACTCTGGCTTGGTACGTCCACACAAAGTCTTTGGAGCCAAAGAATTGCACAGGAAACTCTCCCACCTCATGTTTCATCCTTAAGATGTTGCTCGGGACATCTTTGGCCAGACAGACCTCTGCAGGCCACCACCTGAAGAGTCAGACCAGGTTTCAGAAATGCAGACACGGGTACTTTTAGCTGTAGCGTTACAGTGTGTATAGGCCAGGCAATGTTGTGACTTTACCTGTAACGCCCCCATTTCACCCACAGTATGTCCTTAATACGAGGCCTCTTTCCAGATTTGCAGTCATTGCAGAACCAGCTGCCCTGAGGCATCTCAATATTCAAACATTCCTGATGAAAAGCAGCAGGACAGGCCTCACAGCACAGCAGACTGCCCCCTGCACAATCACAGCAAAACACACCAATTAGGTTATATGCTTTATCAGTTTGTTTGCTTTATCCATAAAGTCCATAAAATGTTCAAAATGATGTGTGATGACTAGTGGCCATCACACAGTGTCCGGGCTCACAGCTCATCTGTATGAATTATTTGATATACAACAATATAAAACAAACCTGGAAAATCAAACAAAAGTTAGCTATTACAAGCAAATAAATATCAGACCATCCATCTATTCACAAAAGGAGGTAAAGCTTAACATTCAAAAATAAATCTGATCAATAACTGGATCTTATCTGCCAATTTCATTAAACTCAAAATATGAAAGACCCTTAAAACTAGCACTTTGCCAAGAGGGAGCATTACATTGGTACATATTGGGTAGAGCCATGAATATGCTCTGGAGCACAGTGCATTTTCCAAATCAGCCACTTTTATGTTTTTTTTATTAACATTTGAAACGGGGTGTTTGGGAGACGCATATTCAGATAAAATGTACTTCCATAGTTTTAGGTACGAATGCATCTTATAATTTATTCATGATCACAGGAGTTTAGCTGTTGACAGGTTAAAATGAGCATAAAACAGGCGCAGACTTACCCTCGGAGCACACAAAGCACCAGCTGACGTTGATGTGTTCGTGGTTCTTGCAACCCTTGCGGGGGGTGAAGTGGTTTGGACAGAGGAAGCTGTTGTTTGCAAGCACCAAGCTGCCTGCTGCCATACAGTTGTCATTGGCATGATAGGCCACAGGACAGCGAACACAGCGAGCCAACCGACCTACAATACAAATATAGAGGATCAAAGATAGCTTAAGCGATACACACTTGAACCTGATTTGATAAGGGTGATGAAATCAAATGGAGTTCCACTAAAGAGCTTGGAACTGATGAGCTGCACCGAGAGTTTATAGTTTTTGCAACGCATGTCCCTAAATTGGCTTTTACCAGTATAGCATAGTTAAAATAAACTATTTGAGTGTCACAAAACACAACTCGCTACAAATATCAAAACACAATAACACACCAGTACACATACACCTTTGTATATTCAATTCTCAAAGTATTTAGACATCTAATGGAAGTTTTGCAACAATAAACTGACAAAATAGTGTTCTTGCAACACTTAATATAGACATAGAGCCAGGTCAGATTGCAGTAATAGTAATTGCAACACACTGTTAGCAGTGCAGCATCAGGTACTTATTATACGATGTTATATAAGCATCTCGGGGTACTTATCAATTGCAGCCTCTTTGTTAGGTACATCACTCTCTTTGTTCAAAACAGCTGATTGCTACAGACAGTGATTCACCCATAAAGATTCAAATCACCTAAACAAATCCTGATATCTCCAGTCATAAAGCTAAAAGCCATTCAATAGTAGGTTTAGCAAAGCTGCTCAAGGTTTATCCAAACAAACTGGTTACATGCAACTAACTTCAGATCGTGTTGTGTAACCAGACAATCTTAGAAAACTTCAAAACAAAGTCATTAATTTGCTCCAGGATTGACAGACAAGAACAAAGAGCAAGTTGACACACGATTGCCAACACATTTGACAAAGTGATAGCAAGTTCAGAATTTGGCAAAAGACACAAAAACAAACATGTATCCATTTTGCAGGACAGTACACACTAGAGAAGGTGATCAGGACTGTCTAAACTGGTAATAAATAGTCAAGGTATATACAGTATATATTTGCCAAGTTAATAGAGGAGCGTAAGGCATAGTTCCAAAAAGAAACCTGACAGTAACATAACATCTATGATCATCAGGTCTTAGTTAAGACAATAAGAACATATCTGGCACTAAAATCAACATAGCTTCAAATATGTGATTTGAGCTTACCTTTAGAGCTACAGATGTTGAGAGGGTTGGTGATGTGGCAGGACAGACACACATGCAGAGAGCAGCGGAAGGTTTTGTTGTGTTGCTGGGTGGCAGAGTACGCCATTATGCAGTCTGTGTGGTAGAACTTCCCACACAATGCTATCATGCAGCGCTTTACTTCAGTATCAGACTCCTTACACACAAAGCAGGTGTGGACACCTGAAAGGGAAAGAAAACAATAACTAACATTTGTTGAAGTGTGGGTAAGGACAGATACTTTATGAGCGGTCATAGACTCGGCAGTTTGTCAGACACAAGGTGTACGCACCAGCTTTGCATTCACGACAGAGGAACTTCCCCTTGGGAGCCACTGACAGGCCAATACACTGCGGGTGAAAGGCTCCATAACAGTGTCCGTCACACACCAGCAGGTCTCCCGTCCTCTCACACACCTGCACAAACACACACAATAAGATGTTATCGATCTACCCGTTACAAATAAATGATGTGCCAAGCCATAAAACGCTAGAGATGGATTATCTCACCTGACAGACATTCTCCTTTAAGGATGTGGCTCCTATTTTCCCTTTGACATCCACTTGAGAAGAGAGGCTTATAGAGAGCACCTGAACAGATGAAAGAAGAGATGAGGGCTGCAACTAACCATTTTTTGCATAACGGAATAATCTTTAAATAATTCCAGTTCATCAAAGTCCAAGAAAATGTCTTTGGATGTCTTGTTTGGTCAGTCCGCGACCCAGAGATTGTACTTAAATATGATACAAAACTGAGGTAAGCTGCAAATATCCAGATTTGAGGGGCCATAATATTATTTTCTGCAATTTTTGCAAGACCAACTACATTAATGATCAATGAATTAATAAAATAGTTAGAAGTTACTTTTCACTTGCTGCACTAAAAGATTAGTCAATCAGTGCAGCTCTATAGGAGATACTTTACACTTCTGAAAGGCTACAGATTTAATGGATGACCAATGTCTTGTTTGCGGAACAATAGAAAATGCACACCTCAGATTTGGGAGTTAGTGTTCCAGTTTGTTTCTCCACAGTGCTGCAGGCCTCCACCTCAGCCTCCTGCTTTGGGGTCTTGGATCCACGAGGGCTGGACGGCCTGTTTGGAGTGAGGACTTCTGGGAGGTCTTTGCTCTCCGAGTGTCTTCTGGCAGCAGCAGGGGTCGAGGATGCGCCGGGTACAGGCTTCTCCCTCTTTACAGATCCAACCTATCCAATGTGAGATGTAATCATGTTTAGAATGGATATTTTTAGCATCATACTGTTTGGTTGTACCCAATAATGACAGTGATTGATTTTAAATGTTAGTACCTGAGTCTTCTTGACAAACTCTTTCGCTTCTGAGGTAACTCCAGTTTGCTGCTTTGGCTCCTAAAAAAAGATTGTAAGGTTCATTTAACATTTCTAGTTCAAAACACTAAGTGGAATAGTTGTCGAATTAATCTCCACATACCTTCTTCTTTGTATGAGCAACAGACACTTCTTCTATGGTACAGTCCAGCACCTTGTGAGAAAGCTTCCTTGGCCGCTTTCTTTCTTGGACAGGGGACCCTATGTCTAAAGTAGGAAAAGAAAAATAATAATAACTCAATATAACTTGAATGTAAAAATAACATCTCTGGGGAAGAACTGTTCCTTCTAAAATCAATTAATTTGATAGATTCTTGCAGCAACATGATACTATTTTAAATTAGACAGCTAGAGAGTTTACATTATCGATTAAACACGATATCCGGTTAAAAGACACACTTAAACTTGTTTACCAAGTTCAGGAGGTAGATCAGTTGCATCTGCTGTCTCTGCATCGAGGAGGTGTTGTGATGTGGTCGGAGAAGCAGGGGACGCTACAGGAGAAAGTTCATCCTGACAAGGACTCCCTTCCAGCTCTGCCGGAGCCTCGAAGGGCTCAAGAGAAGACGCCGTTGAGGTAATTATTCCCGATGAGGTGCTGGGATCATGCAGTGCTGTCATCCCTGATGCCTGCTGCGTACACACATGCAAAGTCGCCATCAAGTTCCAATTATATTTTAAAAATGTTCAGAGAGGAATTTGCTATTTGTGTCTGCAATGCTATCTTGATAACCTAGGAAAAATGATGATGGAAAAATTATGTAAGTGAACATTTGTAATGATTGCATGTGTGGATATTGTTGGATTATGTTTTTCTGGAACACAGACAATTCAGGAATGACGTGAAAAAGACACTTCACAGTAACACCAGTTGCTGTTTAAAAGAACGAGTTTTGGAAGATCATTACCGTTTTGGAAGATTCTGAGCTGTGTTTCTTTGATTTCTTTTTTGGGACAAATATTTGTTCATACTCCTCAGTTGACTCGAGGAGCCTTTTAGTTGGTTTACGTTGACGCTTGTTCTCCGAATTACCTGTGTAAATACATAATAAACACAATTAAATATGTAATCATTTTTCGAAAGAGAAATACAAACGAGGTACAATCCAAAACACAGTAGATCAAGCAAAACCTTTCAGAAAAACTGTCTCAACACACTCAAATGCTCTCTTACGCATTTTATAATCTTAGTGAACAAATTTAACAGCAGCATTTAGTCTCTTACCAGGTGAGCTGCTTGTCTCTGAGATGTGCCAGTCACTTTCTGCCATCTTCTCAACTCCCAGATCAAGATCTGGTGACGCTCCTCTGGTGTAACACCCATTCAGGTCTGCAGACACCTCACTCATAACTTCACCCTTATTCTCAGCGGCCCCCATAACCATCTGCCAGCGCTTCTTTGGAGCCACTGTGGATCCTGAGTTCTTATCGAGGTAGCTGGCCAAGGCATCAGTAGTGAGAGTAGGACAGGACCCAGGATTAGCTAAATCAGCGTGGCCACTAACAAACTCCCTGCCGTAAGCCAAGTCCGCCAGGTCCGAAGAAAGTCCAGGTATGGCGAGTTTCAGTTTGGCAGGTAACCTTTGTTTTCTACGCTGCTTGTCCGAGTTCCCAGTCTGAGAGAGAACAGGAAAGCTCTCACAATGGTAGGTGTCAGCTGTCATGAGAGCTTTAGTCCTATTGGTTTTCACCACTGTATTTTTTATGGATTTCCTGGACCTCCCATTCTCCGTTTTTACCCATAAGGCGAAACCATCACTCTTCAGCGGGTCACCCCCTGTAGAAGTAGGGATTACAAGAGGTTCCTCCTTTATGAGGACTGGTGATGGAGGCAGAGCTAGGGGTGTACCATCTTGTTCTCTGGTATCATGCATGTCTTTCAGAAGCATTAGGAAGGTACTGAATTTATAATTGGAATCAGGCCGAAATGCAGTCCCTTCCGTGTCACTGCTGTCCTCCTTCACAAGAGATTTAAATGTTAGTTCCTTGACATCCTGGAAAGCGTCCATTGGAGACAGAGATGAGGACGGGGAAGTAGATAATGACAGATCTAGGTTTTCTTTCTTGACCTCAACAGGCTGTACAGTGGGTTCACTTGAGTCCAAACACTTAGACCTCATTAACGAGCCATTACGAATTTGTTTCTTATCAGGTTTCCTTGCACGCCTTTTTGGAAAGCTGTGATTTGCAGAGGATGATACTTTGCTATGCAATTCCAACTTTTCAGTTTGGATGGCTGCATCAGTAGATATATTGTCAAGAGAATCATCAGCATGAGCACCTGTTGAGATTTGGTTTGTGACCAGTGCATCTTTGAGATCTGTCTCTTCCTCTGATTTCAGAGCCCTCGTCATCAGACGACTGCTGGCAGGAAGATTCATAGAGTGCTTTTCATTTGAACTGTACAACAGTTCATTACAGCTGCCCAAACTCTGTTCAGGTTGTTTGTCTTTAGATCTTAATGTCGAGTGGTTCACTTTTTCACTCAACTTTGTTTTAGCTTTTGTGGAACCCTGTTCTTTCCTGACCAATCTGTGTACATCCTTTATAGGAGACACTGCTGTGCGTTTAGGACGTTGCAGTACTGGAACTGAATCCAGATCTGCATAAGGTGAGTCCTTTGGCTCATCTTTCAGTGCACGAGTTGTTGTATGAAAAGGATCCGCTGTGTTTGTGATGGAAGATAACTCCTTTGATCCACCAACTATATGGCCAAATATGTCTGACAAACATTTCTTTTTCTTCTTACAAGCTTTGCCCCTATTGTTTTGAACTGCAGCAGAGTTTTTTATGAGATCATGCACATTGCCATTGTTGGTCATATTGGCTGATGGAGGTTGAGCAGAATCCACAGAGACAGCGGGGGCCTCCTGTGTCTTTTCAGTAGCAAATGGACTGGGCACACGCTCCTCTCCATTGACAGATATTGAAAGCACGCTTTCAGTATTCTTTTGTCGATTTGAAAGAAGAGACTCAGCTTCTGTCACACTGACTTTCCAGGCAGTCAGTAAACTTTTGGGTATCTGCCAAGAACAGAAATAATATTAGTCCACAAAAAAAAACATTCCACAATAACATTATATGATATTTTGAAACCAATTTCTTGAATTTACCGTATACTTGTAGTCTTTCTCCTTCTGCTTCCCTCTCCGTCTAAGCATAGGTAGGCCTTCAAACTGATGGCCTCCCTCAAAAGGAAGAACGGCACTCCCGGGGACCCAGGCAGACTCTTCAGTCTCCCCAATCGTCTCCAGGAAATACATCAGACAAGGACGAGGACCGGGAACTAAAATAAAACATAATAATATATAAGTGGTCAACTTATTAATCAACTTGTGCACACACGGTATAATTCCTTTGGAAGGTGTTACCTATCAGGTAAAGGTTGTGATGTGGGAAACTATTTGGTTATGAAATCCATATTCAAATTAAATTTCCTCTACAGCTTTACTCACCTTTCATCCTGGTGCAGATGCCCTGGTCACAGGTGATGTGGCAGGGCCACCAGGGCCGCCTGTTGAATTTGGCCCACACCAAGTCCCCTTCCACGTATTTTGCGGTAAAAAGAAGCTTTTTCTTTGGGCTGTTGGACTAACCAAGACAATAAAAAAACTTTAATGTATAATCCAGAAAACTGTGATATAGTATGCAAACCGAAAAAAATCCCAAAAGTATTCAAATATATTTTTGTCTAATAAACAGTTTATGTTTCTGTTGCACTTAAACTTTTCTCTGTTGTTTTGAGTGCATATGTAAAACCTTTCCTCCCTACACACGGCACAATTAATCTCTAAACGATCAATACACGTATTTTTAGGATGACATTGGTACACAGCTGTTGGTGAAAGGTGGTCCAGGCACAATGAAATAATGACTTCAACGCATCGACATTCTTTCTCCCCAACAGTACATAACCAAGTTAAATTCTGAAAACATAATGTACATTTTGTTGTACAGCGGTAAAGGAAAGAAAGTATCCAAGGTGTTTCAGACTCACATTGGAGTTGGTGCCAGCTGGTGAAATAAGTCCATGGTCAACAGGAGAGGAAAGTTCAACATCACTGTCTGATTCCTCACTCAAGCTCCACCCATCCCTCATAGTGATTTCCGGCAGTGCACTGGGGCTTAGTGTAGGGTTGAGTTCAGATATAGTTTTGGACATGAGGTTAAAGACAGTAGGTTTGTATGTTCTTTTATCCACCCCTGAGCCCCTACTGTCACTCACAGTTTGGTCCTGACCCAGCTTTGGGGAGTGGTAAAAAGGTGCCATGTCCTCACTACCACTCTCCTCCTCCTCCTTGATGTCACTGCTGTCAAACAGTGTGGACTCGAAATGCAGGTAGCCATTTGGAATGGGAGAACATCGCTCCATGCTGTCAGGACTGTGAGGGGAGAAGCCATTCCTGCTCACATCCTGAATAGTCTCAAAGGGCTCCGTATCATCAATCCCTGGAGAAGAAGGCAGCTGCACTGACAGTGCCTCAAATTCGTCATCATCACTATTATCATCATCATCATCATCACTGATGGGGCTTGCACAGTGCAAGTTGTTCCTCGGTTGGAGGTCCCTCTCTAGGTCCGGCCTGCTGACCACAGTGTTCAGGTTCTGCAGCCTCTTCAGCGGGCTGTAGCGGTGGGATCGGTCTGGCTGGGTGTACCCCAGCACAGCAGGCTTTTTGATGCTGGAGGATGGCAGCTGCACGGCTGGCAGTTGGTCTGATCCACGTCTCACACTGCATTGGTTTCCATAGGAAGTGCCTACAAGACCATTGCGGGGCCTCAGCTCTGGCTGGCCTGAGCCAAACCCTGAGCCAACCCTAACAACAGGTCTGTATGACTGATTCATGTTGTCATGGCTAGATCCTGTCAAATAAAGAAAAAGCAGGTTAGACGGGGGAAATGTGCCACTTAAGTTTCTCAGTAACTACAAATGTGACAAATGAGACTTGTATACTGTAAACACAATAAAGCTGGTAGGCACATCACATCAAATCATTGCGGAAATAGAGCGACAAGCATTTCGGGTAAACAGACACCTATAAAGTAGCACAGGCTACCATGAACTGTGCGCGCTCTCACAGAGTAATAAGCCGACTTTGCATGGCCTCCATACTAGAGGCCGGTCGGACTGCAAGACAAAACACAGAACACATCCGCTGCCCCGCTCCTATCGCACATTTCATTCACAAACTATCAGAAAATAGTACCGCTTTGTCTGATGATTGTGGGTCATGGCGATCGCTGAATTGTACAGTCAATGGAGGAGCGCTGTAGTGGAGGTGGTGACACTGAGCCATCACAGTGAGTGGCTCACACAAACAAGCTACAGCCACACACCGACAGAGGAAGCTACTATTAACTCTAAAAAGGGCTGATCGGCAGTAAGTTCACAACACTATCAACACGTGTAAAAACGAGAGAAACTCACCATTTGGAGGTCGGCCAACGTGAAACCAACAGCGGATGTTTGATAATGTGGCACAAAGCGAGTGTTTTTCTCGGTTTGTGGAAGCGTATCTGCACAATCCCAGCTGCAGCAGCACTAGCAGTAGGCCAAGGCACAGCTCTCATTCTCTGCACTTCATCAGCCCCCTGAAAACTGTAACCTAAATACAAAATAACAAGTAAATCTCCATTACGCTGCAACAGCGAAATTAAAATGTGCCATAACCGGTCCCTAAACCTAACAACAGCTTATTTACTACATAAGGGTTATTTACTACATTTGCCTTCTGTCGAAGTGCCCCCGGTTATGTTAAAACAAGCCCAGACTGACTGTGTTGGTGAGTAGCAACCAATCGGCACTGCTACCCAACCCCCCGTCTGCACAGGGCCGTGACACTCACCCTCTCTACACGCGCACGCTCGCACAATTAAAATCAAGCACGCACACAATAATTCACGTGCATGCGCATCCAGGTGAAGTGTATCATAGTTAATTGTGTATAATAGCTATATGGCATAATAAACAGTAATGAATTACTTGTTTTTGGATATGTGACCCATTTCTGTGCGTCTTTCATTGTTTTCTGAGCTTAACCCTACTGACAGGCCTGTGTTTCTGAGTGTGTCGCAGGGACATGGAGAATACAGAATGGTTGCATTGCGCAAACAGCAACACGGCCTCTCCGGTCATAACTCCGTGCGCCATGTTGCCTTTCCACTGAGTCCTCTGACATGAGGAAACAGGCCGCTAGGCGCTCAGGAAAAATAAAATAATGGAGTGAATGTGGCTGTAAGCGTGCACAAAAACTGAATTTGCGCCGATTAAAAACCCCACTGATCGTCTGCCATCTTGACACCAGTAAGAATTTGATCCGTGTATTGGAGATCGAATTGACACATAAACACGAAAGCACAATAGGCTCGCTGCAGTGGGCCAGCCCTTGAAGATCAAACAAAGACCATCCGGTTACCGACCTGACAGCACAGGAACTCTGCGGATTTTTAAAAATACTATCAAAGCTGTTGATTTAAATAGGTAGGCCACTCATATCTCACACATTTTTGGTGAGTGATCCAGTACAAACACTGAACAAATTCGAGAAAGCAACTTATTTACCCACCCTGATATGTCAGCTGTCTAGCGTTTACACACTGTTATTTACCAGTTCGGATATCTCACGGTGTAACACTTAACTGTAAGACTGTAGATATCAGAAAGCTAGGACGTCATTTGATTTCACAGAAGGTAAATAAAGGATTTATTAGAAGGTGATTATATTGTCTGGGGATACGGCCCTCTTGTGTCCAGAGGGAGAATTACATGCTTTCGATTTTACAGGAAATTGAGTAGGTACGTGGAAAAGAATGTATTTTATTTTGGTTTCACATACAACACATTAGTATTTATTACACAAACCACAAAGCATTTTTTTCAGTTTTTCAGTAATTTCCCCCCCTAATAAACAGCATAACATACACGTAAATCTGGAAGTGCTTATAAAGTGAGTGTGGTGATGATGTTACAATACATAAAACTATTCACAAAGTGCAATAATAACAAATACTGTGTTCAAAAAAAGTTATGCAGTGAGTCTTACCAGTTCAAGCAATTACAAATATATTGCAGTGCTGCTATTTTAGGTATGATGCAGGATAATATCACAAAATAATACACAGATGGAACTAGACGCCACATAAATGGTAACTATACTTTAACATATGTATGCACAGGAAAAAGCATATTTGTTAGGCAGTAAGTACTAAAATGCAATTTTATAAATGTAGAAAATGTCACAAAGAACTTGGTCATAAAACATTAAAGCAGAGAAAGAACAACTCAAGGCAAGAATGCTTGATGAAAAAAAGGATTAACTCTCAGTAAGGTTTTAACCAGACTGATAAATACATGTTTTGCCTTTATTGATTAGTGCGATTAATTCATTCACATGCATCTCTGCCAAACTGGAATAACATACTTGTAATTGATTCATGTATTATGATAACATGAAGAAAATGTCAAACACTGTACAAACACTCAGTCAGAACCATTTCTAAATGGCAAAAAGTTATTTCCTCCAACATTTGAGATCCCATCGGCATCTTCTTGCTCATGCACATTTTCCAGCACTGGAGAGAGGGCTGCAGAACTATTCACTGGATTCATCCACTTTGCAAATGGGCTCACAGAGGGGTCTTTTCTCCATCAGGTTGTATGGAAAAGGTGGAACATCACAGCCAGTGAAGTCCAGTTTCTTGGGAACACTGCAGTTAATAAAGTCAAGTTTCTTGGTGCCGTCACAACCAAACTCCAGCCTCTTGAGCCGAGCTAGATTCTTGATGCTGCCGGGGGGCCGTCCGGGGCTGACCTTATATCCTGCTGCTTTGGTGGTACCAAGGGGCCTTCCCGGGCTTGTTTTGAACCCAGCTGCTCTAGTGGTCCCGAGTGGACGTCCAGTACTTGTACGATATCCTGCTGACTTTGTGGTCCCTGATGGCCTCCCTCTCCTCCCCGACTTAACTATGCTCTTCTTCTTTTTAGAGCCATCCAGCCCCACCGCCTCACTGCTCCTGATCCTCACTGTCTGAGGGTGGAAGTCGTTCTGGGTGCTTTGCATTTGACATATCATGGCTTTGTGCATGCCCTGCGGCAAAGGGGCTAGGCCGGCAAGGGACAACTGCAAACCAGGGGTTGTCTGAGATGGGTAGAATTTGTTGGACTGTGTGCTACAGAGATCAAAGTGGCTGGCTGGATGACAGTCCTCTGCCAGCCCACTCATACAATAGTCACTGCTGCTGCTTGTCACTTGATGCATCATTTTCTGTTGGAATGCAGAGAAATACAAACATTAGGTGGAAAAGCTACTCATGCAAATGTGAACCAAGAAAAACAAACCCAAAGAAGCATTTTTAGTAGCTTACTTTTGATGGAGCCAATAGGCCTTTTAGCGTTGCAACAAAACACATTTTACGTCAAGACAAAGCGAGGTAAACTACAACTATAGTTAGCATAAAGCCAAACAAGTCTCGCAGAAAAATAAATCTTACCGCATGCAATATCTTGTTTATTTTAAAAACGTAAAATAAATAGTTCGTACCTCATTTGTTTGGTGAATGTTAGATGGAAAGGGTTAATTTCGGAACGCATACATTATCCTTTTCTGTCAGCGACAACATGTTTATGAAGACGCTGCTCAAAATACGCCCTGGCATTCATGAGTATTGTCTTGTAGCGGGGCTGCGATTTCTGCTGTTTATTTCATGGCCATTTAATCCTTTAAGCAGAGGTTTAGATGAGGAGCAGCCATTTTCGCCTGGATTTTTTTTTGATATAACAGGATGCGCTGACCACGCATGCGCACATATTCGGAAACGGCAGAGGCAAATCGGTATCCCCCATTGTGGTTCTGGCAGATTAAACAAAGACGCATCATAATAGTGTGCGTAACTAAACAAAGGGCACTTAGTTACATTATAACAAATAAATAAAAATTGACACAACTCCAGCAATACCATCATCTGCTACATTGTTCATAGTGTGCAAGTACTCTAATCCAATTACGCTTTTAACTCAGTATTGCTGGTAATTAGGAACTATGAGTGTACATGTGCCACAATTACAACAACAGAGACACACCTTCACTTTTTGTAGGTTTTATTAACATCCATATCAACTTAAGTATAGACACTGGATTTATGGAGCAAATGCAGTGCCAGGACAGATAGCAATATACATTTCAGCATTTCCCCCTATGGTCTTCTCCAAACGTATGAAAGTCCATAGGACTTAAGTTTCCTTGATGAGCTTGGTGAGCTTCAGAATCTTTGTTTTGGTGGACATGTCCACGTATTTGTCCCCGATACTGACGATCATGCCACCAAGGATGGTAGAATCCAGCTGTGAAGAGGAGACAACGTTTTAAATTACATGCAACACTTAAAATGTTAGGTTAGAGTGTTTTTTTAATTAGCTTTACTTATTAATGTATTTGTGACCTAAGACTATATTTAGTATGATAGGGAAAATGCTTTTTTGTTCCGATAGGCTTCCAATCTTGAATTCTAGGCACGGAAATGTTTTTGGGCAACAGTCAACCTTGACTATTGATAACAGTGCTCTAAGAATTTCACAGGATTATTTTTAAAATGTCTTCCATTTCATATTTTATATATTAGATATGTGAATATAACTTTTTCTCCTCTAGTTTTTTTTAATAGAATATATGTAAAAGTATTTCTTTCTTTCTTAAATAAAAAAAAAAAGTTATCCCATGTGCCCAAAGGCTTAATAAATGAGATAAACTTGGAGTCACGACAACTGCAGAATGTTAATTCGTATGTGTGTGCGATCTTGCAACATACCTTTGTTTCCAGCTTGATAGATTCATGCTTCTGAAGAAAGCCCTTTAGAGCTACTTTCAGGTCAGCAAGGCTAGCTGCATCCAAAGGCTGAAAATTGACAAATGTTACTTGGTTGATTGTATAACATATTTGCAGTAAACAGATGCAAAAGTAACCGATACAGAATAATGACTGCGGTTTAAGGTGACCAGTGTCAAGGTGTAGTCCAATCCACAAGGATGTGGAGTCAGATAGATATCGTGTCAACTCATTTTATACCTGTGCAGTGGTGACGGTGCAGGACACCTCTCCACGGTGTGCACTCATCATTTTGCCATAAGCAGTGATGACGTCAGCAGTTATAGTAAGACGGCCATTATCAGCCAACACATCTGCAAAACAAAAAGGAGGACACATTTGAAGAAGATGCAATACTGTCCGTTTCCTTGCATTACCAACAGATGGCCTTCAGTTCAGCTAGAGTGTAGAAAAGCCTTTTTAACCTAACATATCTAACTTTAGAATATAAATAGTGTTTAGGCAATTACCGTTTGACTGCCTTGTTCCAAAAAACACTTCCAGAGATTATTAGACCACAAGAAGCTAACATATGACCACAAGAAGCTAACGTATGTCTCTGACCTCTACGGAGGTCAGACAAACATTATGTTCTACTACTCCATTTTGCTGCACAAGATGCTTTTCATTCCCATGTGACTTCTTATTTTAGATAAAACAGAAAAAGTTGTGTGTATTCCCAACACACTCAAGTCAGTAGAATTTCAATCTAGCACCAACTATAAATAATTAAAATGGTTGAGGCTAGGCAAACACACATGTTTTTACATATTCAACATTGAAAACACTGAGCATTTAAGATTACTTTTTCATATTTTTGCATGTTGTAATTGTGAAAACGTTTTTTATGTATTTGTATCCTAACTGGTGTGTGATGGTGGACTCCTTTATGCTTTTTCATGGTAACGACCTTACACTACACTCACATACCTGTGTTTTACTCATCTTTAATTAGTACAAATCCATGCTAAAACTTGTAGCAGTATTGAGGGCAGTAACTCACTGATGAGGTTGAAGGTGATGGGGGAAACCTTGGACTTTGCAAGACCATCCTGGAAGGTTTTCTGCTTGAAGCTGCGCTTTACATGAGGATTCATTACAATACTGGAAACCTTGGGGTCCTTGATCAGGGACTGAAAAACAAGATGGCAGAAAGCAAGAGGACACTAAATGAATGTACTATAATAGAAATGCATGTTGAATTGAAACACCATGGATGAGCAAAAACTGAAAATGAATCCATAATTATCCTTATGTCTGATACACAGGACATTGTAATACTGTAAATTGATTACCAACAATTATATTCTTATCAACTTGTGATAAAACGTTGAGAAAACACTCCTCCTCATCGTCACCTTTACATCATTTAAAACTGCACTTCAAGGTCTTAACTGTTCACTTACAGACACTTTCCCCAGCTCCTGCTCCACTTGGTCCAGAATGTTCTGCTTGCTGGCAGCCGAGAACAGAGCAGTGGCATAGCGGCCCTCCACCCCGTAGACCGTGATGGGAGCCTATAAAGACATGTACACACAGATTAACTGCGAACTCTAATCAGTTTTAAACAAGCGTCCTGCAGTGTGACGATATTTACCTTGACCAGTTTTTGTCTGATGACAGACGTGCTGAACTGGCGGGCCTAGAAAATAAAAAATAAATGATGTCAACACAGATAAAGCAGAACATTAGCCGATTAACCTTTAGGAACCAAGTGTACCGTTTACGTTAAAGTGAGCTAGCTGGTAGGCTAACACATTAGCAGTCATTCAAGTGCAAAGGCCTCGTGTGGGTTTTTTACACATTAAGAGTTACATCCTGGTCTCCAAAGGGAATACAACACAATAAGATGTGCAACTGAAATGATAAACAAGTCGGTCAAAACCACTGTAACATGATTAAAATCACCAAAATCATTGAATGTCTTACCTGCTGTCCTAGCATGAGTGCTGCCATTTTCTCCTACAGCTGTGTAGAGTAGAACAAACAACTGCGCATGTGCCCTTGAGAGGAAGGAGTGTGACTGTGGGTAATGTAGTCTTTCCAGTGTGGCGCATTCTGACAGGTCAGGTCTATAAACAACATTTCTAAAAATAACAAATGTGGGGCCATTCAGTAGTGTAAAAAGCAAATAAACATTGCAGTTGCTTTTCTGTTTATATAATATGACGTGTAAACCCAAAATAGACTCACTGTCAAAAATAAAACTGGCAGTAGAGACCAGACATTAATTGTGTGGGAAGTTTAAAAAAGGGGTTCAGTGGTTAGATAGGCTATAGAGTTTCTATTAGCCCAGAAACCCCCCAACCGACTGCTACAAACGGCAGACAACATACATATCTGTTACATTATTATCTTTGAAAAAATGTAAAGGATGTGCTTAGTTTAAGACTTCAGCAAAGTCAGTTTATCATCATGTGAAATTTGTTGGATTTGTAATGTTCAACCTTTGGTCATGACCGCTGTCGTCCAGCAGAGGGCCACAGAGCAATTTCACTCTTTATATAACCGAGATCAAGACAACATTAAACCAGAGTGAAAAATTAAGATAAAATACATAAACTAATTATATTTCATCCCGCAGTGTTACATTTGCGTTTTTGTTTGTTTGCTAAAATCCTCCCCAGAGAGCCCACCACCGATGCGATGACGTAAATGTGATTTGTTGCTCAGCCTCTCTGGACCAGCTGGAGTTAGCTGGTTGGGTCTACATTTCTCTGAGCTAGTATTGTTTGTGACAATAATAAGGGGCTCTATGACATTAAGCTTAACTGTGAATAGTTACGTCACATTATTTAGGTATCATGTGAACTAAACACTTTTTTCTCTACCAAACTGGAGGGACGCAGGGCAGTTGACGCATTCGTTTTCGTGGAGCCCGCACACACATACACATACACACGTACAAACTGCGAATGACCAGAGCGCTTGCTAGGACGTAGCATAGCTGGGACATCAAACGAAACGAAACTGCGAGAGGTTTTCCGGATTTGTTTTTAAAGCTGGTCGGCTCGCTAGCTGACAGCAAACCAGGCATGGACGACAAGTCATTCACCAAGGAGTTGGACGGATGGATTGAACAACTGAATGAGTGCAAACAGCTGAGTGAGAACCAGGTCAAAGTCCTGTGTGAAAAGGTAAGGTTTGCGCAGGAAGGAATTCAGGCAAGCTATTGATACCTGTCGATAGATATCTGCAATGCTAGCGGGCCATTCGGGTTACATCTCCTGAATCATAAAGTATTGCCTTGAATAACGTCAGCTAATGCATGTGGCCTTGCTTTGGAGCGCACCATTTGGCTGCAGCTGCATGCAGCACATAGGGAAGCAACTCGCCAAGAAGATGGAGGAGGAGGATGCCTGAAAATATGTTTTCCTAGCTACGCCCACTCCTGGTTCCTCACTTGGGTGCACTGGCAGTACCACATCACGCTATAACCATCTGCTGCATAACTCACAATCTGAACAATTATGCAATTCAGTCTCCTAGTGTATTATTGTAAAACACGTGCATACCCTGCACCATACTCCATGTTTCCTGTTCATCACCCTGTGTTATCCTGGTCCTCTATTTTAGGCCAAGGAGATCCTTACAAAGGAATCCAACGTGCAGGAGGTGAGATGTCCAGTGACAGTCTGTGGAGATGTCCATGGTCAGTTCCATGACCTGATGGAGCTGTTTAAGATTGGAGGGAAGTCTCCAGACACTAACTATCTCTTCATGGGAGACTATGTTGACAGAGGCTACTATTCTGTGGAGACAGTTTCTCTCCTGGTTTCTCTGAAGGTAAAAAATCAAAACAATACTTTGCCTCTCACGCTCATATGAGGTTTGATTTGGGGTAGGCATAATGTGTATGGCTAATTGATCTTCCATTTTGTTTATATTCACATTTTTCTTTTGAAGGTAAGGTTCCGTGAACGAATTACAATTCTCAGAGGGAACCATGAGAGCAGACAGATCACACAAGTGTACGGCTTCTACGATGAGTGCTTAAGGAAATACGGAAATGCCAATGTTTGGAAGTACTTCACAGATCTGTTTGACTATCTGCCCCTCACTGCGCTGGTAGATAACCAGGTAAGGTTGAGTATTCACAGGTAGGGTGTGTCATAAAGCACAGATACAGGAATTTATCATTAATCACCTGTGATTTATTTTCTCTCCCTTCTGCAAGATTTTCTGCCTTCATGGAGGATTATCTCCTTCAATAGACACACTGGAACACATCAGAGCGCTGGATCGCTTGCAGGAAGTTCCTCACGAGGTAATTTCAGCATATGTTAATTTTTTACATTAGACAAACTACCTTTAAGGCCTTTCCAGATTATGGATTATTCTGTAACAACATATGGATTACATTTATATTAAGGCATATGGTTGTGCATGTTGATGCAAGGGTGCTCTTGATACTTTATAATGTTTACATCAAGTATTGCACATTTATGCACATTCATGAAATTTAGAGCTAAAACAATATATAAATTCATCGATCCATAGGAAATGAATAGAATAAAAAATTCCTACCTAAGCAATAACTCAGCAGATTATTCAATAACAAAAATTCGCTTTAGCTGCAGCCTTAATACAATTCTGTAGTTTGACAGTTTCCTAAAACCTCTACATATTGGATAGATTTTGAACAACACTAATGTTTCCTCCATGCTTCAGGGTCCGATGTGTGACCTGTTATGGTCGGACCCAGATGACCGAGGTGGCTGGGGCATCTCACCCCGTGGTGCTGGTTACACCTTCGGGCAGGACATTTCTGAGACCTTCAACCACGCAAACGGCCTAACTTTGGTTTCAAGAGCCCACCAACTGGTGATGGAGGTACTTAAAGTTTGTTTAACTGCTGAAAATTATTATTATCATTATGTTTCTTAATTCGAAAAATTGCAAATGCAGATTGAACTTTAGATGTTGGAAAATGTAAATAGGTACAATAGGTAACACGCCGATAATCTTTTGTTCCAGGGTTATAATTGGTGCCACGACCGCAATGTAGTGACAATCTTCAGTGCACCAAACTATTGCTATCGTTGTGGAAACCAGGCCGCAATAATGGAACTTGATGACACATTGAAATACTCCTTGTAAGTACATTTAACAATCTTTTTGATACAAATTTGTCAACTTTTCAATGATATGGCACTTTCTTACAAATGAATTATTAACACACAAAATAAAAATAAAATAAACATATAATTTAAAATGTGAGTTTTTGAGGAGTCTTGTCCTTTGTTTACTTCAGCCTACAGTTCGACCCTGCACCACGCAGAGGGGAGCCCCATGTGACGCGGCGTACACCAGACTACTTCCTGTAGAGATCACACAGAGAAAAGCATTCATTACCCCATGGACCAAAAACATATCCATAATCCAATGGAATGGAAACTATCACATATAGCTTATAACCACCATCCTTTCAACTTTACTTCCTCTCTGTGCATGATGTTTTTATTGCTAGAAATGATTGCTACTATGAACAATACCGTCACAATACCTACTGGATTGCCAGGAAACACTAATGAAGTAATTCTGATAAATAACAACTAAATGTAAGTAATCTTTGTTAGGGTGTTAATGATGACCAGAGTGTTTCCTTATACAGTGTGTAAACTGCATCTTTCACTTGGCATGGCCTCAAATCAAAGGTAACAGTAAATATAAAGTGAACTCTTTGTTTTTCTTTTTGTAACTAAAGCTCAACAGTTTTTTTGTGAAGTAAGATAATAGGGTTAGACGTCGGAAATGAATATGTTCTCTTTGCACTTTTGTATTTGATTTTTATCACATGGCACTGACAGCCTATGTTCTTTTTATACCCTGTTATAGTGTACGTCGCTCTCTTCTTGCTCTGCTGTCGTCTCCTATGAGAGTTATTGTAATTCATTTAAGTAGGCAATATTGGTACCAATGACAATTGGTTGAAAAATAAACAACTTAATGTTTTGCAGCATCAGCTATATGAAATAAAGTCTGAAGTTGCTTTGTCATTTACTTCAATGTAAGCACTACTTGTGGCATTATTTCCTCTCACCAGTCACCACTAGATGGAAACAGGCACCAAAGAACAACTGCTGATGAGCGAAAAGAACATTCAAGATAGTAATTAGCAGGTTTACTGAAGCTGTGCTGGAAATTGGGTTCTTTTTTAGGTTTTCATTTTGGTAACACAGGTATAATTACTGTACAACATGGAAGCTATTATACTGCTAATTAGCCATAGGTGACTTATTTTGTTTAATTCAGTTTTATGGTCTTAATATATGAACCAAATAATGTTTGTTTAAGGGTCACTCTCTCCTTCACAAGACATAAGGGTGTCAATGTCACACTGCTGTTCAGAGTCCTCTGTGTGGAAATCCAAAGTTTCACCAGTCATTAATAATGTACTGCCCGCGAATCATCGTGGCGAAAATACCACAGTGTTACCGGATGTAGTACTCAGCTCGCTGTTCAAAATAAAAGCCTTGTTTGAAGGACGAAGTGAAATTAAACTTAATGTTGCCCCTGAAGTGTTTACCCACGATTGTATTGCTTTATACTATAGACTGGTTAAAAAATCATCATGTATTTGAAAGAGTTTTGTTTCTAAGGGCCTTGTACAAGACCCATATTTTCCATTGTGAATTGGCGCTTTCATACGGGACTTTTATTTTGTTGGGGAGCTTCCGGCCGCTGGGGGATGTGCCTGTGTGCTCTGACGCCGCTGCATGTCAAATTAGCTGTCTGCAGCCTTTCAGGGACATCTCTTGTAGACCGCCGGAGCCCACAGTGCAGTAAGTAACCTAGCCATCTTTTTTGTATTGATGGATCCCTCAGGACTGCAGCATAGACATATCCAGCTTGCACTTTTTGTCTGAGGTCGGGGGAACTAGACTCGTTAGGCGTGCAGCTGGATGTGTGGATGTGGCAGGCTGATACTAGTTGAATCTGGAGCACAGCTGGACAATTACACGACTGGACTGATGCCGTGCTTAATTGGTCGTTTAAAAACAATGCTACTTAGATGTTGTAGTATCTGCTTAAGGCTTGATCGCTTTGTTCGGATGCAGGCAGGGACACCTCCAGCTACAGTCCAGATCTGACTGGTCTACGTTGGGTTGAACAATTAACCGTAACCAGTCCCAGAGCATGTTTACCCTGCGACCACTGACAGAAAGCAGCTATTTTCAATGTTACAGATGCCGTATACACAAGAAATCAGGGATTACATATATGACATGAAATGCATCTCGAATACTATTTGAAAGATGTATTTGATTGTAAGGGTTTTGAATTGCAGGTTAATGTGTAGCCACACAGAACGCCTTGATTGGCTGAGAGTGAGGGCAGAGGATTATAGATCAAAGGTTGACAGTCCAAAGTTCTGTCCTCTTCTATCACCTTCATTAATGAATTATTATCATTATTATTATATAATGCTATTAACAGTAGTTTGACAGCAGATATGGCTCTGTTCAAACCAAGCCGCACAGATTTGGTATTTCATTTGACAATCTCAGATGAGGGGGTGTTTTGTTGTCATCTCGTGAGAATCCCATGGAGTTTAATTCAATTTAAAGAGACCGCACGTCTCCTGTACGCCACAGCCGCCAGAAAGCAAGAGAGATTTATGTTTTATTGTCAATCCCAGCAGCCATCTTTGGTGCAATTTTCAAAAGGAGTTTCATCATGCAGCTGCTGCAGATCTTTGCATTGACTTGCTTCTGATGTGTCCCCTACCTTTCAATAGTTCAGCTGGAGCATAGCACAAATGGTTAAAAACCAGATCAGACTGGGTTATCTGGACACACACTGGGGAGAATGAGCATGCTGCATGCACGCACATACACAGAGGCTGTTTCTGATAGTGCAGTGTCTATTCAGTGCAGGCCAGTCTTATCTGGTTTTTGATTATGAAATCATAAATGCATAACACTTGAATGCAATTATCACTAGTAGTGGTGTTAATAAAGCGTTGCATAACCTGCTTTGCTCTAAAACAATGTGTGGTTCATTGATAGTAAAATAATAGAAATGTAGAGCTGCCATTCAGTTGGTCACAACGCACATGCAGTGGGCTTTGTCACTTTTAACAAGAGCTGCTTTTCAGCCACAGTCTGGGGGTTGGTGTGCACTCATAATGGGGCTTTCCAATGTAGTGCTTCACAACCCTTGTGTCAGGTCAGCCATCACCATAGCAACATAATGCTGAATAAGCAGCATTGCAAATCCACAGAGGCGCATCATTTTCACAAGGTCCCTACCCTGACTTGTGTCTGCAAAAGAAAACAAGAAGTGAGGCGCTGTGACTAACTGGTGTGTCAGCCCTGAAATCCTGGAACAATATTAGCACATTTCAGCCTAAAACAGTGATTCCAGAGAAATATTACTCAAACATGTTCCTGTTCAGAGATCTCTTTTAGAATGACTGTAAATACGGTGACTAAAATGGACCCATCAAGTATCATAGTTATGTGCGCTGGTTGATTATTGTAACGCTTTCCTTTCCCCAGATAAATATGGCAGCAGAGCTATCCACCTCCATAAACATCAAAGAGCCCCGGTGGGACCAGAGCACGTTTGTTGGTCGGGCTAAACATTTCTTCACTGTCACAGACCCCAGGAACATTCTCCTCACCAACGAACAACTAGCCAATTCACACAAAGTCATCACTGACTACAGGTAAGCGGCTGCAAGTGCAGATGGTGTTAATACACCAGTATAAGGATCTTATGAATGGGTTTACATTAAATGTTACATTTACTGTCTCCCAGGAAAGGTATAGTCTGTCCAGGATTGACTGAAGATGAACTGTGGAGAGCCAAATATGTTTTTGACTCTGCCTTCCATCCCGATACTGGGGAGAAGATGATCCTGATTGGCCGCATGTCAGCGCAGGTTCCCATGAATATGACGATCACTGGATGCATGATGACATTTTACAAGTAGGATCATGTTGGGTTTTCAATTATATCCCTACCACTCGTTCTGAAATTATAAACTTTACAAGCATCTTTCACTCAAGATATTTGTATGTGTGTATGTGTCACAGTTAAAAATGCACACTGCTGAATTCCATTTATCTGCTCAAGAGTCCTGGTACTGTTTGGTGTCCTAGATGCTTGATTTGAGCTGTAATGGCTTCAAGGTTGTTGCTAAAAAAAAAAAAATCAGAATCTGGTGGTTACACATCACCCCAAAACTAAAAAATAGTAATATTTGAAATGAAACAATGCCAATATTTCTTGCAAATGCATTTACAGTTACCCGCCTGGACTCCCTTGAGTTTCTGAATCTTGAATTACTCCTGGTTGAATCAAGTTTAAACAAAAGAAAAATGAAGGCCTAGAAGAGTCTCAAAATGTGTTGTTTAGCTGCAAAGAAAGTGCTTGAATTTTCTCCTAAAAGCCGTAGGAACCTTGCTATCAGTACACGTTACTTCGCTGATAGGGTTCCTATAAATGACAATGTTTTCACTTGTGCAATGTTAAATATTATACTCTTAATTAAAACCACCTGCCCCCCTCAGAATCAGAATACCTTTATTAGTCTCACAGAGGGGACATTGACGTAGTTACAGCAGAAAAAAGAGCCACAGAAAGCTTAATGTTACATATGTTACATGCATTAAAAAGTACTAAGTTATGATATAATAAAAAATATAATAAAAAATAAAAACCGCTGTCCTTTAATAATGTTTTCCATCCTGCAGGACAACTCCAGCTGTGTTGCTCTGGCAGTGGATCAATCAGTCGTTCAATGCCATAGTGAATTACACCAACAGGAGCGGCGATGCTCCACTCACTGTCAGGTAAGGGAGGGATATTTCAGCACTGGCTCAGATTAACCCTTTTAATTTGTTTATGTGTGGACAGTTTCCATGTGATGTTGACTCTTCTGTTCACAGTCAGCTTGGCACAGCGTATGTGTCTGCCACCACAGGGGCAGTGGCCACCGCTCTGGGACTAAATGCACTCACAAAGGTATCAGTTCATCTAACCCTATTCATTCTGCATCTCACTTTAATGCTGACATGAAGTTAGCCACGCACACATAGTTTCTTTGTCATAGGAGAGCCGTATTATGTACAGGGTCATGCCCTGGTATCAGCACGTTGTCCAGCCATCTTACATAGTGACTTTGTGCTATACATCCTGATATATGGGAGAAAAGAAAGAATACATTTACAACATCTAAAATGTCAGCAGCAAAGACATTCCACCATTGGAAAAAGTGAAATTGGTGCTATAAGAGGAAATGAATGAGTAATTTCTCCCCTCCTGTTTCATACCTCCTCTCTCCTCCCGTAGCACATCTCACCCCTGATTGGTCGGTTTGTTCCATTTGCTGCTGTAGCTGCTGCTAACTGTATCAACATCCCACTGATGAGACAAAGGTAAAGTGGACATTTAACACTCATCAGAAGTACTTCATCCTAAGCATGTAGACAATTGCAGTACATCATATGGCTTATTGTACCTTTGGTTGGGAACAGAGTTGTGCTAAAAAGAAAACGGCTGAAGCAAGAAGTTAAGATACATTTGACAAGATACAAGAGTTTCACATAAATGCTATCATGTTAATTCTAAGAGGACTATAGTTTCAGTGTTTGTGAAAACAGGCTTTTTGTAATCTTTGGACAGCAGAATTCCTAGAATACAGGAAGTCTTTTTTTAATGTAATGAATACATACCAAAATACTTGGTAAAATATCTGTGTATGTTTGAATTTATATTATTATTGTAGAAAGATAAACCAAGAATATTATATAAACTAGATGCTTTTCTGAGTAAGGTTTACCTGTCGCAGTTTGTGCTAAAGAAATATCCTTGTTTACATTTGTGTCTGAAAATGTCAAAAATGTTGGGCCATTACCCCTGATCTGTGTAATAACAGGACAGTTGATTCTGATTGAAATATGCTTTTGGTCCTTGTTTTCAGAGAACTTAAACACGGCATTCCCATCACAGATGAGAATGACAACAGGTTAGGAGAGTCGACGAACGCTGCAAAGCAGGCTATCTCTCAGGTCGTGGTCTCCAGGATCCTCATGGCCTCTCCAGGAATGGGTAATATGTTCGGATCATTTGTACACTAAATATCAACCCACTTTATTGTGTTGTCACAGATTTAGTTGAAAGTGTTGTAATGTTAATGTGTGTCTTTTTTAGCTATCCCTCCATTTTTGATGAACCATTTGGAAAAGAAGGCTTTTCTGAGGGTAAGCTTCTGTTTTCTTTACGTCAACACACATCAGAGGAATGAAAAGCATTGAGGGCACAAGGCCACTCTAGTATGGGAATGCAATATTGCTTTTGTGCCCCTCATTCGGGTTTTCTTTCCTGCCTGGTCTTTTCAGAAGTTCCCATGGATGAGTGCACCTATTCAAGTCGGCCTGGTGGGATTCTGGTGAGTTGTCAGAGACGGTCCACCTCATAAGCAGCCACGTCAAATTCCATTGGAATGTCCAATTATTATCTTTTATATCGATATGAAATGTCAGTGATCATAAGATGTATGTGTCTTTTACAGTAATTGGAAGTATCTCAATGGGAATGTTCACGTAAGAGTGGTTATTACCTATGCCTATCTCAGCCTTCTTACCATTAATCAATTAGTCATTTCTACAAAGGGCTTCAGATCCGGTTTTGTCTTCCTCTGAAAAATGATCCACATATCTGTCAGGGAATAATTCTGTATACATGTTTAACTTTTGCCCTCTGACGCAGATGCCCAACCTTGGGCAGCCGCTATCTCCCTTAAGGAGGGGCTGCCCTAGCATTTTGTTGTTGTTACCAGTTTATGACCGGGCAACTTTCGTACAATAGTTATTGTTGTGGGACACCTGGAACACATCTTTCTCTGGGTGTAGATGACCCCGAGCCAAATGTGATTCAGTGCCCTCAGCTGTTTAGTCCATCTATTGAAGAATGTTGATTATTACACTCTGAACTAGTTAAAACCTGGAGCTACAGGAGGGTTCTTCAGAATTGGTTTGGCATCTCATCCGTGTGGTCAACTCGTGGCCCGTGACATGTCTTGTGAATTCTCCGGCCTAAGCTCCAAATAAACCCTCAAAGCTCCAGCTCTCCTCGTGTCTCTCTGAGTCCTGTTTCCAATTGCTTCCGAAGTTTCCCCCACAATATCATCCCACATGTATTTCTGAGGATTTCCTGACTCCTCTTGTGACCTCAAATTGACCCGTTTAAAATCATGTGTCGTATTCCTTCAGTTCAGTTTAGACGACATGACTTTGATTTGAGCAGCAAATCCTGCCAACTAGCACACTTATCAACATCGGTGGAAGTTGAATACTTGGTTGGTTTTTAATTGACTGAATACTAAAAAACATTATTAGCCAGGCTTGCAGTGTAGCTCCATCAGTACGAGTATCAATCTGTCAGTTCCTTTGGTCCAGACTAAAATATCCACAAATAGGCATTTTTGATGGATGCCATTGTATTTTTGCACACATATGGTCCACAGAGAATAAACCAGATGACATCAGGACAGTTAGTTCTGAGCTGTGTGTCTGTATGTTTCATAGATCTGTGTTTTTTTCAGCCTGGTGTTTGCCACTCCACTGTGCTGTGCATTGTTCCCTCAGAAGAGGTGAGTGAGACGTTAAAACTTGACCTTGAGATAAAAGTAGCTTCTCTCTAGGTTAATATAAGCAGAGGTGGCATGATTATTCTCTGCTTGGACAGTTGCATAACACGCCTGCATTGTATATGTGTTTGACCCATTAACCCCCGCATTTCTCCCATTCTTTCCCCAGCTCTATATCAGTCAGCCGCCTGGAGCCCGAGCTGCAGGAGAAAATCCGGGCCAACAACCCAGGAGTGGAAAGGGTCTACTTCAACAAGGGGCTATGAGTGTGCAGCCCCCCCATCCAAACACTGCCATAGCACAGCTGCAGGCTCAGTCCTCGCCTCTCGGCCAGCCCCTCCTCATTCAGTGTGCCAAAGTTAAGTTTGTGTCTCCTCATTTTCAATATTCAGATGGATATCTAGGGACTACCTCTCTGTCAGTCTCTTTGTAACAAGATGTTTGCTTTTGTCAATGTGATTGTTGATTTTATCGTAACTGCTATAGAAGATTTTCTCCGTCTGGGCCGGATGAAAAGTACAATGTTTATCATGACGTATGTGTATAGTGGCCATTGTAAGGGTGTTTTAGGTGGACATTTTGTCTGTGCAGTATTTTATTTTTAAGCAAGCAACTTGTCGGTTGCATGTCGCTGCCAATTGATTTTCATACTCTCTATGTAAAGGTTGGCAGTCACCCTATTTCTCACCTGCATTATAATCAGACTTTAACATTGATTTTACGAAGACCTCTGCTGTTCATGCATTTGCCAAATCTGTACTCACATCAACAATCACAACCTCCTCCCCTCAAAAGGGTTATTCCTAATAATGACATCCACTTTAATCCGTTCATTTTGCCAAATGAGTGACGTTCAGTAAGCCTTGAGGCCTCTTGACGTCGTAACCAAGAATCTGACGACTCTCCCGGGATCCACCCCACAAAATGTGACGCTATGATGGTAACAACCATCCATGGGCCAACATGGTGCTACTTGATGTCTTAATAATCAGTGTATCGTACTATTTATTCTGCTTGCCAACATGCATGAACAAACCGTTTGTATGAATTAACCTCTGTGAAAACTAATGATGTTCTGTATACTTAGTCACACAGAGGCCAAACTCAGGAGAGCTGAACGCCAGTGACAAAATGTGTCAATAATAATAATAATTGAGCAAACACACAGGTTCCAACTTCCATGTGTCCGAGTGTTTATCCAGGATTTAGTGATCACCATAAGTGACACCACAAACACGCATTCATACCTTACACAAACGTGTATAGTATCCATCTTCTGTAATTCAACGCCGCATCCTAAGAGGCTTGATTATTACCGCACAAAGTGATACATTTGAATGGTAATGTGGCAGTTATATCACATTGTTTTGGAGGTACTATATTCCACATGTTAGACATGGCTGTCAGTGTTTGGAAAACAATACCAAAATCATGCTCAAGATAGTATTTTCCAGGGAAAGGATGATATATAAAGGCAGGGATCAATCTAATGAATATGTGTTTTAATTATGACGGACATTATGATCTCGCCCTGCTGTTTGGACACGGTTGGTGTTTCCTGTGCTGTGTGGGCCTTCTGGCTGATTGCATTTTCATTTTGCATTTTCAGCTGCTGTAATGAAATATAACTGTGAAGAAGAATTCTAGGAGACTGCACAGCGGCATGGCAGATTTATAATTGGATATTTTAAATTAAGAGAGTGAAAAAGATGGACTTGGAGCCACAAAACTAACAGTATCAATTCTCCTCATCTTGAAAAGGTATGAAGGATTTTAGGGTCGAGTGTTAAAGATTTGCTCCAAATAATTCAAATGTTTACTTTTCAAAAAAATCAAATGCTTGTGAATGATTTGATTTCATTGCATCTGTTGCTCATCATGGTGTGTAATTTATGTGAGGTGTTAAATGTACTGTAAATCTATTACATATATTGCTGTATAAGTAACTTTTCTTTAGACCGTCAGTGTTTCCAGAGAGATGTGTTGGAGATGGAGCGGCTCCCTAGCTGGTTTGAAGTGAAGTTTGTTATTCTAGTGTTAAAGGTAACTGAACGTAGCATTTTCTAATTTCAGCTGTTAACGCTGTGTTTGTCCAGAAAGCACAATATGGTAACAGATTCTAAATGCTGCACATTTTAAAAATACTTGTTTAGACCTGTTCCGTTTCCTCACCACCACGCTTTTTAGCACATCTTCAATCCGCGAGGGAAGATGAACTTGCTCTGACTGCATATAATGAGAACTAATCCCCCTTTAATGTGTTAAAAATATGAAATTAACTACCTAATAACTAACAAGTTTCAATCTACCAAATGAGATTGTCATTACAGCCAAAGCGATACAAATCAACTCGAGAGGAATAAGTCATGTACAGTCTGCATTAATCAAAATTAATATTTTGAAAAATGATTTAAGAAAATGTATATCTGTTTTTCAGTAAACTGGGGTGATGTGATGTTTAGACTTACTGGAATAAATAAAGTTGGTGAAATCTGGTGTCAGTAATGTTTAGCTGTCGGCTCCATGGCGCCACCTTGTGGTTGAAACTGCACACAGTGAGATTACAAATGCGTTTTATTCAAAGGCACATCACGTTCAGAAGAACTATGAAAGACAGCAAACATGGACTTGCTTACATTTAAGTGCACACAGATCCTAAGCCCTATGGACGCCTTTACAAAGCCACGAACAGATTGGCACCTAGCTGGCTGTGATAGCTACAGAACATAATGCATCATGGGAAAGTGGCAGGACAAACTGATGGCATTTGATAAACAGAAATACTATAGAAGCTTGGGACACAGAAATGCAAGGAATAGCTGGACTAATGATTATCTCCAGATTTGACACAGCAGAAAATAATTCAGCATCATTTTTGAAATACTTTTATATTATAGAAAAATAAAGCTGACCAGAAGCGGTCTTTGATTGCAAGACGTAATCTCAACTTTTCCTCTCCTACAATGATGTTAAAGAAACAATCTACTTAATTCTTCAACATTTGCCTCTCAGTAACTTGTTTGGTGGAACTGCTGAGTCACAGCTGAGTTTCCTGCTCCCCTGGGTCTACAGACGTTTCTTTGATCAAGTGCAACAGCGTGAATCACATAATAAAAGCAGGGATTTGCCACCACAGAAATACATTCCTGCAAACAGTAACAACATCTTATCTAGTGTGATGACAGAAAGAAAACAAAGGCTTTCGCAAAAGGCCTTTTCCACAGCAGACATTTGAGCAGGAAAAGGATATTTGTGTTACTAAAAATGTCCGTTCTATTAAAGTTTCCCAACATCATTCCTTATTAACTTCCCTTATGCTTTTCCTGTGTGTGACATGTCAACACGTCTTCTGTGAAAATAAGACACGTTTTTCTTTTTCAATACGAACTGCATCCAACACAAAACCTTCTCTTTGCAACGAGCAAATAAAGCAATTTCAGCACAAAGTCACCCATGTAACAATTTCTGTTCATTTCTAACAATGAACAGTGTTCACATTCATTGACAGACATATTGAATCATTAACTGACGATGCAGACACACCTATAGAAACCTATGAGAGGTGTTCTATAGCTGCCGTCACCATTCAGCGGCTCTGCTGCGAGGCGTTGACCTTATCTCTGTTCACACTTTAACCACATGACTCCAAAGTAACCTCTGTGCGCCGCTATCTTTGGAATGTGATGGACTTTGCCGAGGTGGCACTTGGATTGGCACTTGGGTTACATTGTGACATTAACAGCTAACTGCTAGCACAAAATTCAGACTTCAGCTGGTTTCATTTTCGATTGACTTCACGAGTCTTCATTCCTTTCCTTAAATCAGTAATTACACATTCTGTGGATACATTTGGATTCGACAACTTCATTCTTCACATAGAATATAATGAAAAAAAGAGATAAATAAGGGTAATATAAATACAACATATAATTATACAACATTATAATTTCCCATTTAAGGTAAAGTGTTAAAATATAACCTGGTAGTGTCTTCTCTTATACCGGGCACCACAGTTAAAATGTCTTTGGAAAGATTGTACTGGCAGATCAGAGGCGATTATCTCTCTGCTTCCTGGATGTGGACGCTTCAAAGCTCTGTAGATGCTTCATGCCCACAGAGAGTCAAAGGCTGGGCCGATGACCTCAACAAAAGATAGTCTGCAACTGAGGGAGAGAACCCCCCCCCCCCCCCCCCTCCTCCCTCTCTGAAGTGCATGTGATCAGCTGGTTGAGCTGAAAGAAAATCCAGGGACATGTAAGCTTTTTTTCCAAGTCAACAGTGCCGCCCTAAGGCACCTACAGCAGCAGTTATTCAATTTCCTAGCCTAGAATAAATGTTGCTATCTAGTTCAGCTTAAAACCATGAGGGCCGTGTGAGCCTCAGCAGAACTCCTCCTCACACTGCGCCTCCCCCACCAGCAGGGAGTGTTTGTCGGGCTCGCTGAGCACCAAGCTGTTGAGGGAGTGCTTGTCGGAGCGCAGGGAGTTGATGGAGGCCCGGCTGTAGTTGACGATGCGGTCCAGCAGGCTGAGTCTGGGGGAGGGACGCCGCATCTCGCCCATCCCGATGTGGACGCTGACGTCGGACAGGCTGCCCGGACGCCTGCTGTTCCCCAGCCTGGCCTCCAGCATCTCCGCCGTGGGCTTTGTGTAACTGCAGAGACCAGAAGACGGGATTAGACTAATGTGGACAGCGATGGGAAATGGTTTTAGAGGAATATTTTTTAAAAAAGGGAGAATGAAAAAGCACACCTCAAAACACGTTAAGGGGACACACTACAGGTGAATAGGGTTACAATCTCAAAATATATCATAATGAAACTGATTATAGACATTAACACAATTATCTTTTGTGTTACACTTTTCTTTCTTAAATGAATGAAGTGGGAATTTCTGTCTCTGAGTGATAAAAAGCTAACTTGTAGAAAACTGCCTTTAAAGATAAGTATTGTAAATGAAGAACAATTTGTTCGAAGCGACAGGCAAATAGGGTAAAGCAATCACACTAAATTAAAGTAAACATACAGATGGCGTCTCAAAACTTCCCAATTACTTACAATAAGACCTTTTTTTGTATGTTTTCCAAATGTGCAAATAACAATACATTCATCTGTTTGCATTTTGCTAAGTATTTATCTATATATCATATTCCATTGACTTGTATATAGACTATTCTTGCACCATTTCTATTTTATTTGTAATTACTTGTACACCTCAAAACATTCTCTTGCACTATTTTATCCGTTTGATGTCCTATATATTCATGTTGCACTGTTGGAGTAGCTTGAGACTTCATTGCCATATCTAAATGTGCACATGAAAATAAAGCCTTGAATCTTGAAGAGAGATTGACATACCGGTATGCAAACATGCTGACATGTGCAGTAGAATTAACACTCAAACGTGTATTTCAGAGAGTTTCATTCCATGTTACAGAAATGGAATAGTGCCAGACAAGAGGATGTGTTTGCCAGTAGTTTCACAGATGAAATATCTCTTACCATTTGAGCAGCAGGGAAGATAAGACCACGGAGACCGAGGACAGCGCCATGGCAGCAGAGCCCATCCACGGCTGTAACACCAGACCAATGGGGAGAAACACACCTGAGGACAGACACGGCTCTAATCAGTGCGGTGATCCAAACTGTGGCACTCCTCACTGTCAATGAGAAGACATCATTCAAACAAAGCCTGGCAGTCACCTACCAGCAGCAATAGGGATGCCAACCAGGTTATAGATAAGAGCAAAGACAAAGTTGATCCTGATCCTCCGGACGGTCTTTTTAGAGAGGTCGATGCTGCCCACCACATCCAGGAGGTCATTCTGCACACAAGACCAAACCAGCGTAAGAAAAAAGGGTAGATATTTCAGATAAGGAAACAGTTTTATTCAGTATTAGATTTTTGAAACCAGTGGTCCAAAGTGGATGAATATATTTTGTAAAGCTAAACTATTTTCTTTTTAAAAGCATTATTCTGCATTGTCCTGTCATCAGCTATACATTGCTGGTTTTAAGATAACGAAATGTTTGGAAAAATAAAGCTACATTTAAGACAAAAGTTACATAATAACCAACGTCTGTACTTTTAAGTAACAGTCCTGCTAAAATAAGAATGTATGATTTTCTCTTGAGTTACCCAGAATTAGTGACCAGTAATAGATGTATGTCTTGCAAAAAACTGGCATATTACAATTGAATTTAACATCTTGTCTGAGGATACAGTGTTGTGCTCTGTCCTCCCCCAAGCTCAAATCCTCACCCTGATCAACACCACGTCTGCTGCCTCTATGGCCACATCTGTCCCGGTTCCTATGGCGATGCCTACGTCAGCCATGGCCAGAGCAGGAGAGTCGTTGACGCCATCGCCCACCATGGCTACGATCTTTCCTGCCTGCTGCAGCTGCTCCACCTTGGCCACCTTGTGGGAGGGCAGCACCTCGGCAAACACCTTCCTGATGCCCACCTGAGGAAATGCAGGGAAATGGGCTCAGAAACACAGAAATATACAAAATAGAAGACCTGGACGATGTGTCTAAAAAGGTTTTCTGTTGCTACCGGATTGCTGTATTTTCTGTGGGCTGGAAGTTGCCTTGGACAAGAAGCCATTGGTATTTTTCCATTGAATTTTTGATTACTGTATACAATAAGCTCTGTGGCGAAGATAACGGTACTTATATGTATTGTTCAGCAGCACAATCTTAACCAATGGACAACAATTTAATCATTTTTAAAGTGGAAATGATTCCATATTATTTGGTTATTATCAATTTTGTAAATGAAAATATAAATGTTAATGTCAACGTCAGTGGTAGCATGATTTCAACGCCGCCACTAAGCTAGAAGCCGACTAGTGTTGCGTTTATGGTGTTTTGCGCGATTACATTAATGTCCCGACAACCATTGTAGTCACATGGAATTTTTGTGACATTATTAATACTGTAGAAGAAAAAACTTGAAATGTCAGCTTGAAGTGGGCTTAACCACTGCGCTTATTTCTGGCATCTCACGAAAAACCCATTCAAAAACCAGAAGTGCAAAAATTCTCACTCATTAAAAATGCTTAATATTATACGACTTGGATACCATGATGTCGTAATATATTGTGATTTGTATGCTGTTGTTTATTCCAAAAGCAACACTGTCATTTTAAATGAACATTGCATTCTCCCAAACAATTGATATTCACATTCCCAGCTCTACGTCTCTGTCGTACCTGAGCAGCGATAGCTCGTGCCGTCTTGCTGTTGTCTCCGGTCATCAGCACCACCTCCAGCCCCATGCTGAGCAGGGTGTGGACGGCCAGCTCCGCCTCTGGCTTCACCGTGTCTGCTATGGCTATCATCGCACACAGAGTGTCTACAACACAAAGTAACATGCTTAACAAAAGGAATACATGTCGTTTTAGACACAAAATTACTTTCAGCAATCAGACAATTATGACAAACAGCTAACAGTGTACATTTCATCTGAAACAGAGCTACTCACTGTCGACAGCCACGAGGACAGCCGTGCGTCCTCTGCGCTCGTGCTCGATCATGGCCTCATCGATGTCCGGTCTGACCTCTAGGCAGTTCCTCCTCATCCACTCTCTGTTTCCAATCAGGACAACGTAGGTGGCCGTCTGGACGAGGCCTTCACGCAGAGATCAATGAGGTTAGACAACAGCATAGAAACAACTGTCTCACTGCCTACATTAATTAATTTACAACAGCTGTTTGTTTTGGGATCAGACAATGAAGACCACAGAAGGAAATGTAATTGTACTACTTTAAAGCAGATGTAGGTGTATTTAGGTGGTTGGTGTAAAACTGTGGAATTCTCCACAGAATGATCTAAAGAATTCTATAGGTATTTTTCAGTTAGAGAACTTGTATAAATTAAGAAAATGGGACTATATGAAGCGAGTGTGAATACGTTTATGTACTCTGGTTCTGCATTGGTATATTTTTGTGATGTCTGTTCTTTATTTTCCGGTCCCATTATTATTGTTATTATTATTAATATTATAATGCGCCGCTTTCCCCTTCTACTCCAGTTGGACTCAGATGAGGGTGTTGCAACTTTCCTTTTCCTTGTTCATGTGATGTTTTGGTGTTGTTGTTTCTTTTGTTTCTTTTCCATAACTGTCAAGTGGGAACCAAGTATTTTTTGTAAGTTGTTGTGTTCCTCTTATTTTCCTACAATACAGCAATGATTGGCTGTGAATAAGAAACGGGCAGGTCATATAAGATTATTTTCTTCTCCCTGCTCCTTTTCGGTTTTGTAAATAATTGTTATACATTGAGTTTGTGCATACCTTGAACGGAAAAAATTAAAATCTAAATGAAATAATCTCAGGACTACATAAGAATGTTTCAGTATTTCTGTTAAAACCACAAAAAGGTGATCCCATCATACTTAGCGGCTGTGGGTCCATGATGAGGGGATGGGAGCTGGTGGACATCCGGGTGTCACTGATCTGGACGAGGATGTTGTTGCGCTGGTTGTTGTCCTCGCTGTCGCTGTCCGACTGCCTCTGCAGGGTCTCCGTGTTGCTGACCTGACATCTGATCCCACAGCCCGGCACCGCCTGGAAGTCCGTGCAGGCGCCAAGAGACTCCGTGCTGAGCTCCTTCACAACAAAAAGTGATGGATGTTAAATAAAACATTCATGACTCACAGGGAAGATCATGTGTGGGCGTTTAATCGTATGATAGCAAAATAAAACCTCAACTACTTTAGAGATATATATATATATATTCCCCGGGCGCTGTATAATAGCTGCCCACTGCTCCTAGTACTAGGATGGGTTAAATGTCCAAATGTCACTCTGTGTGTGCATGAACGTGTGCCCATTAATGAGGGCTTCATCCTCCGATTCTATCTTCTATCTATAGTCAATAAAAAAGCGATGACATTCTTGTGCTTTTTTAGTCTTTTTTAGATTATTTTTCAACTGATCAGTCAATAAAATCTGGCCAAAATGCCACCTCATTTATTTCACCCAAGCCCAGTTGTTGTCATTGGACCCCTTAGCTTTAGTAATGTAGTTATTCTTCCTCCAGACTGCGCCCCTATATGCTGCTGTAGTCCTGATATGGCAGCACAGCAAACGAGAGACAAATCGGACTTTTAGTCAACGAAAAATGAGAAAAGGTTTTGATTTTCATTTTTAAAATAGATCTTTCAGACTTTGCTTTTTTGCACTGTTGCGTTATCACTTTTATTGATTTAGTCACGGTTGTTGGCTGATGACATAAGTGCCGCCTTGTCAAAGTCATGGAAAAAGGTTGTCGCCGAACATATTTACTTGATGTTTCTGATAGTGAAATTAACAATCACGTAGAGCATCTGAGATTGTCCTGGGTGGGCGTTACATGTGAGGTAGGAGCCAACCTGTTTGCAGTATTTGGTGATGGCTGCTCCCAGAGGGTGCTCACTGTTGTTCTCAGCTGTGCCCACGATGGCCAGCAGCCGGGAGCGAGGCATCCTGTTCCCCTCCACAACTATCTTGACCTGGATCACCTTCGGGGCACCATATGTGATTGTCCCAGTCTTATCAAACACCACTGTCTGGACCTAAGGTAAAACAAATATACATTTGGGATCAATATTAAACGTTTTAGCAGTATTTAAATCAGAGCAACCTTAAACTTGGTTTTGTGAGCTTAGATACCAGAACCACTTTTCAATGTGTTTAACTGACAGTTGTTCCGTTAGACATTTGGCTGACTACGTATGAGTGTTACAAAATGATCATTTACACACCTTATGCGCCATCTCGAGTGGCTCTCCTCCCTTTATCAGGATGCCATTCTGGGCACCAACCCCTGTGCCCACCATGACAGCTGTCGGGGTTGCCAAGCCGAGGGAACAGGGACATGCGATGCACAACACCGTTATGGAGGCCTGGAAGGCGAAGCGAATCACTGCCTCTGTCCTGGAAATGCTCTTGTCGTAACCCTGCAGGGAGAAAATAGGGCCGTTAAAATGAAATACAAATCACTTTTACTATCACTGAAGATAAGAAAGTGTAATTGCAATAGTGAACAAAATGAGATGCAGTGACATTTGTAATGTTTCAATTCTGTACAAAATGATTTCCTGATGCTTTACTGAGGAGCTTGGTATAGTCAGATAACAAGAATTAAATAAGACTCACAGGAAAGTACTCCACCACCAGAGAGAAGTCTAAAAACCCGATGACGATCCAGACGACCAGTGTGAGTGAAGATATGACAACAATGAAGGGTACGAAGTAGCCACTGATCTTATCTGCATACTGCTGGATGGGAGCCTAAAAAAATAAATGTCATGAATTAAATACCCGAGCAAAGCAGGTAGACACCATGCAGATCTCCAACCACATATTTCACCTTTGAAGTCTGAGCCTCCTCCACTAGTTTGACGATCTGAGACAGCGTGGTGTCCAGGCCAACATGTGTAGCGCTGATCAGCAGAGAGCCATTCTGGTTAATGGAGCCTGCGATCACTGAGCTGCCGGGCTTCTTCGTCACCGGCATGGCCTCACCTGGAGTCAGAGCAACAGCTGGTGAGGAAACGCGGCAGGGCAGCGGGAACCAGGAGTGCCACATCTGGCAAAGACTTGGACTCAAATGAGCGCTGAACTAATAATTACAATTATGTTGAAATTGCTATATGGAATTCTGAAATATTCAAATCTCAGGAGGCAGAATAGTTGATTTAAAAATGTTATTGGGGTGCTGCAGAGAATTTCTCTTTTTTGTTTCAAAGCTTAAGGAAAAAAACGTTCCATGATGATGTGTTGTTTAAAAAGATGGAATATGCAAAATGTCCACTATCTTGAATGTTTGGCAATATCATTAAAATATGCCCAAACTCAAATGTTTCTTAGTCATGGTAATTTATCTTCTCATAGTCTTAAGTACATTTCTGATTGAATGCCAACAATGTGACAGATCAGGGCTAATAACTAGTGTAGTGCACTTTGTCAACACTGGGACAGTAGATAACACACTACAAGACAAACAGCTAAAAGTAACACATTTTTAGAGACCAATCAGAACACAAGTCAAATCTCTTGCTTATACTTTCATCTTATTCCTACCAATACTGATATTGGGCCTTTAATCGAATAGGTACGTGGTCCATTCTTTCACTGCGACCAACCTGTGATCAGAGACTCGTCGGCCATGGAGTGTCCCTCGATGACCCGCCCATCGACTGGAAACTTCCCCCCAGGAACCACTTTCACCACATCGCCTCTCTGCACCAGCTCCACATCCACCTGCTCCTCGCTGGAACACACCACGTCACACACTTTACATGATACACTGTGGATACAACGCCAGGCTATCATTACACTACTGCTGTAATGATATCTTACACTAGAGTAAATATTGTATGAAGGCATACAGTGAGCCGGACAGAGAGGTAATGTCCCATGGTACTGTGCATTGATTTAAAGACGTTCTCTGCTGACAGTGATTGATGGACAGCATATAGAAAAAGGGCAGCTCTACATGCATTTGGGAGCTATACTAGACAATAGCATTTTGAGAGTAATACTGACATAGTGAACAAGAAAAGGCAGCATCTCTTTTTCCCTCAGGAAGTGCCAGGTTGACCTGATGACAATGTTTTCTCTTCTAAGGAGTTTGTACTCACTTTCTCTTTTATGAGCTGTTAACTTTCAAGGTCAAACACAAAAGTGAACTCAATAAATTGGATAGGATGTTTACATCAAACAGTTACATAGGAACACATAACTAAAAGAAGAATCCATCCCATCTGATTCTTCCAACCCCTTTATAGCTACAGTTTCCATTTCTGAAATCTATAAGCATTCTCAGACTTCCACTTGATAAACCAACAAACTCAAGGACACTCCGTTATACCCTCCCAAACTCTTAGAGGACGGTGTAGTTGGATTTCCTTTGCTTTTCACTTCTATAAACAATACGTCCAGAACTCTGCCGCCAGGCTTCTCACCCACACCAAGCCATGGCACCGTATCACCCCCACCCTCATCCACCTCCACTGGCTGCCGGTCAAGTCCCGGATTCAATACAAAACACTCATCCTCACCTACAAGTCCCTCCATTCCCTCGCCCCCCAGTACTTATCGGAGCTCCTCCATCCCTACACCCCTTCTTGGAGTCTGCGGTCCTCAGACACGGGCCTGCTCTCCATCCCCCGCTCTCGCCTCCGAACTGTTGGTGACAGGGCATTCAGTGTTGCGGCCCCCACCCTCTGGAATGAACTTCCTGCCGAGATCCGTAATGCTGCCTCCCTGGACATCTTCAAATCATCACTAAAAACACACCTGTTCACCCTGGCCTTCTGGTCCCCCGGCATCCTTTATTTATTTATTTGGTTTGCCTGTTGATTGTCTGTTTGTTACAGTTTTTTTATAGTTTTTGTGCTGCATTTAATTTGCCTTGTATTTCTTGGGCACCAAGTGTACAGTATACCACACAGCTGCATAAACAATTGCTTTACTGGCAACTGATACAAGTATTGATTATTCCAGCAGGGTTTTTGAAATCTGAGTAGTAGATAAAAATGACATTTACAGTTGAATTTCCCTTTGATGGTCAATCAACTAACTTGTTTTATTTCACACCAAAGCATTGGACAATTCCATAATAAAGCAATGATTAAAACGGATTACATCTGAATCCCATTTGGGATTGAGTTATGTGCTATTCTTCATTGTTTATGAAGTCCTTGTTATTTCCCGTTAGACCTTTAACTGACATTTAATCTGCAAACCGTAGATATATTGTAATCTAAAACCAACAAAGATATGAAAGGTTCTTTAAACAAAATGAGCACAGAGAACAAAGAGTACCTGAGAAGGGACTTGTCGCTGCTGAGAGTCACCACCGTGGCCTCAGTAGCTTGTAAGGACATCAGCTTGGACAAAGCCTCAGATGTCTTGCTCTGGATGGAAGAAGATGATTTCCAAATGACTTGTACATTAAATTAATATCCTGCATTTAATGTCATAGATGAATAATGATTATGAGCTGAACCTTGGCTATCTGCTCCAGCCAGCGCCCCAGGGAGATGAACACAAAAAGCATCGGCGGTGTGTCGAAGAAGGTGATGGGGTTGATTCTTGCCTTCTCCACCATGGCCACTATGAGGACAATCAGTGAGTAGCTGAAGGCTATGGAGGTAGCCAGCACTATGAGCACATCCATGTTGGCAGATCGGTGTTTCAGGGCTTTGTAGGCTTGAATGTAAAAGTAGCGACCTCCAATAAACTAAAGAAAGGAAACACAGAATTCACCAAAACATTACCTTCAGTCCATCTTATAAAATCTGAATATTAGTGCCGTTTAAATCACATGTCCTGAGAGTGCAGGGGAGTTACCTGTACAGGCACACAGAAGAGGAAGGACAGCAGGTTCATGATGGAGAGGCCTGGGAGCAGCTGTCTCTCCAGGAACATGGTGGCGTGGTAGTGGTTGCGGTCTTCCATGGTGGCGTTGTGTTGATGTGAAACATTCATCTTGTGGTCCATGATGATCATGTAGGTCATCATGCCCATGACAGGCACGCAGAAAACCAAGCTCACCAGGAAAGATTTCCTCCATCTTAGAGAGCAAAGACAGTTGTGCATTTTATTTTGTCATCTATGTCTTAACAGTCCTTAGAGAGGGGCAAGGAGATGTCCATGGAGACTTTTCACTTCCCCGGTGAATAACCCACTAACTGCATATACATAAAGTAAACCCATGTTTATAGTGTTAAGGCTGTACTGCAGGTCATTTTTCCTTTACATGCCAAGCTAATGTTAAAGCTTTGAGGGTCTGTTGTTGAGGTTTATGACTTTATCACACATTTCAATTAAGTGGTGAATCCATTTAGATTAAATCATTCCAAAAAAGGTCAAAGTAATGAATTGATATTATAGACTGTATGTATTGTATAGACTTATGGTGCCTTTATGCGTGTACAGGAAGCTTTACATACATCTCTTTCATGACCTTGTGCTATTCTCAAATATATATTACCTATCTTTCAAAACATTATTCCCCATTGACACAATTTACAGTTTTCCCTGGCACTAATGGTCCAAGCGATATGCAACTTGTGTACAAATGTAAGAGAAGCTGGTTTTTGTATAATCAGAATTCATTGAGGAATATAAAGAGATGGTGTTGCCCTCTCTGTAAGTTAATGCAAGTTTTCCTGAGATAAGCAAAACATATTGTTGAATGTTGAGTCATCACCAAAATAAATAAACACAAATAGGGGCTGGTGTGTGTTCTTGGTGAACACAAAAATGCTACTTACTGCCGTATCTCTTTGCTGTGGTCCAGGTGACTGCCAGTGCGGTCCCTCTTCACCAAAGAAGCTTCGAACCCCAGATTCTGCAATTAACAGTCAAACTACTGATACAACAAATCCTTCATAGTGGTATTGGTTTACATAAATGATGTTGGCATGCAAAAAGAAACGTTAAAAATAACTGAACACATGCTGAAATAACAGGATTAATACCTTGATCAGCTTGATGATGTCTCGCGGCCCTATCATTTCAGAGTCGTGCTTAATGTGTGCTTTGTTGGTTGCTAAGGCAACAGAGGCATATATAATCCCCTTTTCTTTCATGAGGCTGGATTCAATCTTGTGAACACAAGAGGCACACGTCATTCCCCTGACCTGAAAGAAGGTGGAGAGGAGCAGTCAAGAAGGGAAAGGGAGACACATATATTAAAGAGGGGATGAAGTGAGGAACAGACATTTATTTTATCTACTGAAAAAGAGGTTTTAGACCTTCTTCACTAGTGATGGAAATGTTTATCTATGGATGTGCGAGTTGAATGTGTCTTTTCCTTTTTAATCTAACGTTAACGCGACCGTAGGTTTACTCACCACGAATTCTAGGTTTCCATCTGAACCTTCATAGTTCTCCATCACAGAGGCGGAGAAGCCGAGCTCTTCCACACACTCGGCTATCTTCACAGGGTCGATGAGATCAGGGTTATAACGCACCTCTGCTTTACTCGCCATCAGTGCTACCAGTACAGAGTGGATACCTGCAAAACATTCAAACATGTATCTTCAGTTCCTGGTGAAAGCAGTACGGTACGATTAATGCTTAATGAAATACAAATTAATGTTTTTTTCACATTCAAAGCTTCTGTTCGGTTTCTTTTTAAGAATGTAGCTTTGAATTATCCTTAACCTCAGTGAAAACGTTGAACAACTAATAGCTCATGAATTATAAATAAATTATGGATTTTGGAGATGATTGCATTTGGATGTGTGGAAATGTTTGGATCACACCAGTCGGAAACAATCATACCAAACCACAATTTAAAATGAATTCAACAAATAGCATAATAATCCAAGAAATTATGTTAGATTATATGTTTGAGTTAATGTTAAATTATGTTTACACAGTTGATAATTTGCATGTCTAAAAACTTTTTTCAATGACTTTAAGAGTTCCAATAATCTGCTGAATCTACCTCTGTGGTTTCCCTCACATTTACACCAGTCTAAATCGTTCTAGCTTTGGATTGGCTAATCAAGTCAAACGTGGGTTGGGAATGAGGAAGTGTTGATTGATTTGTTTGATTTGGAAGTGTTGTGGTTTTGAATCTGATGTGTGGAGAACATTAAATCTGGCATCTAATATTTATTTGCAGTTTTTACAGACCCGTTTCATTCTTGAGGTTTCTCTCGATGTTTGCCACACAGGAAGCACAGGTCATCCCTCCGATCTGGATGAAGCATTTAGCGTTTTTGTCTCCGTTGCGTGCCCGAGTCTCTTTCTGTAGGTCACCGTCTAGCTCCTTATCTTTCACATTTGATAGATTTGAAGACTTTGAGAGACTTGGTTTTAGTACAGGAAGCAATGAATTGGTCTCTGCAGAAAACAAGGGGGGAAAAAGGAAATGTCTCAACAATACCCACTGAATTATGAGCATCCTAAAACAACAAAGTTGAACTTAAGACTACCTGCAGGCGATTCACTAGTTCAAATACAAATGAGCCATTTTACTATGTGAGAAATAAGCAGACTCAACAACCACACCATTATAGACCACCCTCGGAAGCCAGCCTCTTCGACCTAGGACCAGAGATGCGGGCATGGCTACACGACACCGAGTTGGACATATAACATTATACGAAAGAAGAAGAAGAAGAACCACACCATGTCTCCTCTCACCAGGTAGGAAGGCATCAAAGCCCATGTCCTCCACAGCCTCCCTCAGCTCCTCAGGTGTGGTCAGGAGTGGATCGTACTCGAAGGTCCCCTGGTGCTCGGACAGAGAGACCTGGGCCGCCGTGACCCCTTTCCTTTGGGAGATCATGCCTTCAATGGACTGGACACAGGAGTTGCATGTCATGCCCTCGATGTGAATATGAACTGTGGAAGCTAGAGGCTGGGTGAAGCAGGGCTGTGACGCAGCGGGCGTGGCCTGTGTCGCTCGAGCAGCCCGAGGGGGAGTTAAGGCAGCAGTGGGCAGAGTGGGACTGAGAGAGGCCAAGGAGCCCCAGAGCTGTGCCTTGAAGTTCCCTGGAGGCAGCGCTTCAATGGCCTGCTGCAACTGAGCCACGGTGACCTTTACAGGGTCGTAACAGATGGAGGCCTTCTCCTGCTCCAGAGACACCTCCACTGAGGAGACACCAGGCAGCACGGAGATATTGTCCTGGATATTGACCACACATGAACGGCAGTGCATGCCCTTTACCCTGAGCGCAACAAGTGTTGTGTCTATGAAGATTTCTGACTCCTCTGACGCCTCTGATGGTGAAGAGAGAGTTGGTCTTTGGGAATCAACTAAACGTCCGATCTCGCTGAGGGACAGCTGCAGGGGGCGAGGCTTGGACTTGACGAACGCCTTGAAGCCAGAAACAGCAATCTGGTCGGTGATGGTTTGGACAGTGATGAGGTAAGGCAGGTACACGATTGTAGCTTCCTGAGTCTCCAAAACAACTGTGGACGATACAGACATGACCGAGTTAAAAATACCAAAGCAGAGCCTAAAAGACAATATTACAGGTCATTGTGCATGTAAAGATGACGCAAATGATTGCAAACAATGAGGCAAAGAAAAAAGAAAGTCCAAAAATGCCTACATGAAATGTACACACAAGCCTTCGATCACCATTTAACAATCATTTAGTCCCATATGATCCTGTTAATATGAGATCAGGGGCCCTTTGTCATGCATCATTTATAATAAGGTAATCTAAATCAGGTGTCTTTCTGTGTGCTTTGTCCCGGTTTAAGGTCCTGGTGGATATTTATTTCCAACTTGGGAAGAAGTGTTTTAAAGCTGAACTCCAGAGAGAACAGAGGCTTTGCATTCAGGGCTCTGGACCTGAAGGCTGTTTGATTTGTTAACACCTTTTAAATCTCTTGTTAAAAATTACTTTGAGGACACATCATTTGAGTATTGATGGTCATATTATGCTGTTCTGTTCAAGGGGATTTTACAATATATAAATTATAAATTTCTGCCTTGTTTAAAGCACTTCTCTGGGGTTTTGAAAAGCTGTTCATAAATTAAGATTATAGTCATTATTATAAAAGGTTCATGAGGAAATCATCTTTGTGAAATATTCATATTTAACTCAATTTGGGACAATGTTTCTAGAAAAGCAAACATACGGCTTCAGTCTTCCTGCACACAGAATCTGTAAACGTGTCACTACTTACAACAACACCAGTAGAAGTATTTCATTGTCAAATCGCACAAAGCAACCTGTCAACTGTTTCCATGCAAAGATCCTCACATGACGTGACAATTGTTATCTTTAAGATGTGCATTCCTGCGCAGCAACTGTGTTACAACATCACTTTTACATCAGACACTGAAGCAGTATGACTTCAAGCTTGTAAAGTACATCACCTTTGATCTTCTCAATCCCATTTAGTTTTCCAATCTTTCCTTCAATGGTAGTAGTGCAGGAGTGACAGGTCATTCCTTCAATGCTCAGTTTGAGGAGCGCCGCCCCGCCGTCCGCAGTGTGCGATGGAGACATGTTTGGGGTTATTTGCATTGGGCTGCTGGGTGCTGGGACCTCCACCGCCTCACTCAGCTGCGAAGAAGAAGAAGTCAGGGAAGGAACAAAGGTAACAGTGAGACCCATCGGGGAGGGGCTCTCTCTGACGTCCAACACTCCCTGTACCTGGGACAGCTTCTCCAGAGCCTCCTGCTGGGCTGCAGGTGTCAGGCCTGAGGTGGGGATCAGCTGGGTGTCCGTGGAGACGGGGGTGGCTGCGCTGGACGCTGATAGACTCGACTCAAAGCCCATGTCCTCGATGGCCTCCGACAGAGACTCTGGGCTCTGGTGGCTCTGGTCAAATAATACAGTGGCATTCTTCTGCTCTAAAGACACCTACAAAATCAAGGTCAAGGTTAAAATAGAGTAAATTCATAAACTAAACTAAATCAGTGTAGCTTACAATAGCTGCATTTGACTTGTATTCGACTCATAAATCGGGTTGATTCATCTATGAGGATAAAAGGCAGCTTTCTTATTTCAGATTAATAACAGCATGCAGAATTTCGTGAGAGCACATTAATGTTCCAAAAATGCTGTTAAGAAATTAGAGAGCCAATAGACAGCTTTTTTGCTGGTTTGAAGCTAGTTCTCGCTACTTGCATCTGAATAAAGATGCACAGGACACAATGCATTAGGTCTTTGGGAGCGAGTAGGGCACAGTGAAGGGGTCAAAATGTACTTTAGCTACTAGTTAAAGATAAATTAAAGCAAAAATGTGTCTATTGTCACTTTAATGTAGTTTACACACACATCATCAATAATCTACATTATCTTGTGACATTTTCACAGCCGTACTGTGAATCTGCCTCGTCTCAACAATTGACCTTATACACATATTTAAAAGAAATGGGGTAAAATGAGTCATTTCCCTTGGCATGCCGTGTCAGTATTGATGACCCTTAGCTCTTCCTTTTTACAAGAATGAAACATGTGACCCGCTGAAGGGATCACTTGACTGGGCCATAAGTAACAACCACAGTGGGGGTTAAGTTGTAAGTGATTGTGCCTGTTGGCTTAACATTGCTGTTTCTGAGAATGAGAGGGGGGAGGGCCAGGAATGAGACAAAATGAGTCTGTTCTACCACAAACATCTATTCACTCCTACCAGATCATGTCTATATAAATGAATTAAAAAAAGACCCAGGAATTGAATTCTCTAAAGACATAAATGACATTTCCTGTGGGTGAAAGCTGCGTATCGACCTGTTGTCACAGTCGTGAGAAGGGCAGAGCTTTATCCGGAACACTATTACATTATCTTGTCATTTAACCCAAGCCTGAGGGGTAAACACACAATAAACAAAACAGAGGACCACAACAATTGTAATATAGCAATCTCTCTTGGCCAAATGGATGTAAGTCGGTTTTAAATTCAAGTTAGTCATGAGGGAGTACAGCTGTGGGTATAATCAAACGTCCTTACATTAAAATGGACAGGACCCTTTTGTTAATATAAGAATGTATGCATATCTGCCTTTTAAATTACAGATTGGATTGTACAACATCCATGGTAGTCATTTCATTCAGAACGTTTTTAAGACATTCAGAAAGATAAACAAATTGCATATCAACTTGGAAGAAAATGAAACTAAAAGTAATAATCCATGTTCTCACCGAACATCTTTGCACATTTACCTTTATATGTATGACCCCGGGGAGCATCCCAATTCGCTGCTCGATGGACTGGACACAGGAGCCACATGTCATGCCCTCCACTCCGAGGGAGACTGAAGACAGATTGACTTTCTGTGTCATGGTTGCTTTCTCTAAAAAAAAGGGACACACGAAGTACAACATGTAAAACTCAAGTCTTTGGCTTTATAAAAAGAACCAAGAGCAAACCTTTAACAAATGCAGGGCAAATACTCAAAGAGACAGGTCAGAAGAATCATCAAAGTGTAATGATAAAAAGAAATGGCAGAAAAGCTAAAGTCATGTCAGGATCTTGGTTTTTATCACCCTTTTATTTATTTGTATTGCTTTTTTATTAATTCTACCGTGTTGTGTAATGTTTATTTATACTGTTCATGCTCACTACTTGTAGCACTTCGGGATTTGAATTCAAATATGAAGTGCTTTATAAATGTAACCCATTATTATTATTATTATTAAAAACACAAGAGTTCTTTAGAATTGTTTTGTAACATGGTGAAATGTTACTATAAACATGTTAACTCAAATATTTCATTTGAATGAAAATTCAAAATGATATATGTGCGCCAAAGAACTTTAGGAGCTCGTAGCTGTGAAATAATACAAGTCGTTGTTCTTTCAGCCTTGTCCACAAAACAAGATGTGAAAACACTTGACAGAACTGGGTTCTCTATTGTAAAGAAACAAGTATTTATAGCACTTCTTAAAAACCAAATGTGTATCAGATCAACGATTCAAATTGTATTTATTACCACAGTTGTGAAGAAACAAACAGCAAAACTTGCCAACTTTTATCTATATTTGTGTTTGCGATTAGTATTTCCACTTCCGGCACAGTCACTTGACATCAATAAATACAACAAATCGTATTTGTTCAATGATATCAAAACAAAAGTACAACCACAAGGGAAAGCTATGATGTCCATGTTGTCCTGCTTGGATTGAATTACTCGGTAATGAAACAACAGCAGATTAAAGCTCAACACATTATTTGACTGTTATCATAAATACAATTTCCACAACTTCAGTGATGTACAGAAAGAAAAAGAAACCCTGCAACAGAAAGTCAACATAACATTGTATTTGATGCCCCTTAAGACTAAGGCCATTTCCTAACAAAGGTAATTAGCTGTAGACCGAATAAATGGTTTATGTGTAACACCGTTTTAAGACTTTTGATGAGGGTTTTCGAGTGAGTAAAATCATCATTTAATTAAGCTACGATTTAAGCGGCTAATAAAGATAGCTTGACTTAGCTCTAAAAAAACAAGTTAAACTCATCATTAGCTGTCGCCTGCTTGTTACTAAACTTAAAAAACTGTGTATAGTTTATTAAAAATGTAATGTAGACATTGATCTTACTGAAAGTGTCACGTAATAACACAGCTTACGTTAGTTTTAGCATGTAAATAAAAGTCTTACCTGACTCAAAGTAACCAGTTAGCTACAGGCTAACGACGTTGGCTGTCAGACTGTGGCTAAGCTAAGTAGCCAGCTTCTTCTCTTCAAAAAATAAAACAAAACAGCAGCGTCGTGGCATCGTGCTGTCTATGGAGAATAACAGAGGGTGCTGGGGTGTGTCTTTTATTTCCCTGTTTTAACAAAGCTGAGCTCTGTGAAGCTGTCTTTATTTCTTCTTCTCATGCCGACGTAACGAGCGTCTCCTATGGACGACGTTTCCACGCGGCTACGTCACTAAATGGGCGGGGCTGCAATCCATGGCAACACCTCTGGGTAATTTTGCCCTAAATTAGCCCTGTCAGGCTGCATTTACTGAAGGCTTAAACTGTTTTAAATGTACATTTAATCAGGGATGCAAAGTACCTAAGTGCATTTTCTCAAGTACTCAAGAACTTTTAATTTACTAAAATATTTAAATGATTTGCTACTTAGTACTTCTACACCACTACGATTCAAAGGTTAATAGTGTACTTTTACTCCACTACATTTATTCTATACCTTTAGTTACTAAGCAGATTCATGTTGTGAAAAATAACAACACTTAAATAAGACTTGAGGGACATCTGGAGCAATATTCACGGTCAGACAACCCTGCAATATACAAGTAATTCATTACATTAGCTGCATGCTTTACCAGCTGTGATAAATACAATAATGCATAAATAACTATAATTCAAAACTATGATATACATTATTCTGAAAATGGGCCGACCTTTCACTTTTGGTCCTTTGAGTATGTTTTGATGCCAATACTTTTGTACTTATACCTGAGTAACATTTGAAATAAAGGACTTTTACTTGTAACAGAGCATTACACTCTGGTTCTTCTACTTTTACTAAAGAACACATACTTTACATTACATTTAATTCAATTTATATACATTTTCCTCCATGTTAATCAACAAAAAAAACTTCAATTCAGTTCACTATAGCTCCGTTGTTTTGTTCGACCAGTAGCTGTCCTCTGTGCTCAGTGAAATATGATACATCTTTGGTCCTTAGTCTGTTTTGACACACTGGAGTGAAATAACTCCAGGGACCTTACACTTTGGGGGCACTCGAAACACAGGGCAAACTTGTGTCCTTCAACCGCCCAGTTTGACTGACCTCTACATGACCGTCCAGTTTGACTGACCTCTACATGACATTACCCTGGTAATCTTTCTTTCTAGGGGTGGCTGCTTTCCCAATCAGGAAGGAAACCAGAGGAATTAAGCGTCTTGTTAGGTGGTCAGAGATATCCTGTTTAATTTTTGGGGGAATTACTGTAACTTGAAATGTGAAATATGATTTGATTAATTGCTGAGTGTTTTTATTTTTTAATTAAGCTTACTGTATAAAAAACACACACACACAGGTATAAATATATATATCAAGTGTAATCTTTCTTCAATAATAAAAGGTATCCCCCTGTTGATGTAGGTCTTTCCTCCATGCCTATGCAGATGCAGCAGGCAGGCCCATGCTTCCCCCTCTCTCGTGTTTCAAGCTGTTGCTAAAGCCGTGAGAGTCGCTTGTGAAGAGACCTGCTCCTGCTGTCCTAGCTCAGCCACAGCCAGCATTGATCAAGTCATCTCCATCCATGGCTCCAATGAACAATGTCTCCTCCACCGGCAGAGCACACAACAGAGAGGAAAATGTTGTTTGTCAACCCTTGATAAGTAACACCCGTTAGTTGGAGTTTTTACTTTGTTTGGTTTTATATGGGTGTTTTTTGTATGCTCATAGTCAGCAAGGTTTCTGTTAATGTGTCTCTGGCGTTACAGTGATTATCCATTCACTTCAGCTCAGTTCAAAGTATGGGTTGATGGTTTTTATAAAGTAGTCATCTCTATTTAAAATACTTTTGCAAAAAGGTGTCAAGAAATGATGATCCAGTTAAGAATTCATTCTTAACTGGATCCGTTAATTAGTTATTTATTATTTTCATGTTCGGAAGCTTACATGGTCGTTTATTAACTGAGCAAATGATGGAAGAAGATGAGTACATTTACTGCACTTTGCATTTCTACTAAAATTAGTGGTAGATGTCTGACCATTGTATTTGTTGTGTTTGTTGTGTAATGTCTTGTATCTATATCCTTACCACTGTTGAAAAAATGACAATTAATTGCATTTAAAAACTGTAAAATACTTCATGGGCTCTAGTTATTAAACAACTGTCTATAGGAAGGGAGAATAAAACGACCTTATTTTATGATAAATTGACAATTCTATTTTGACGGGTATGAGACTGTAAACCACTATCACAAATCTAATAAAAGCTCAGATATCTTTGGTACACACTCTGCATAGATCACCTTACTTTTGGCATTTATACAAAATGTGATTTGTTTCTGAATGAAACGAGGAAGGACAGGTCTCAAACCAAAGTGCCAGCACTTCCCATCCCTTGAGAAGAGAAGAAGTTGAGGACGTCCTGCTTTGCTCTTCCTGCAGCAGAGGACTGGGGTCACCTGCCGCCACACGTCTTCCTGCAGATCAGTCCACCCAGCATCTGTCCCTCGTAGACCGGGCCAGGGCCTCCTCAGTGTGCTGGAATGACATCTTTCACACCCCTGATCTGTGGAGGAGGTCTGAGTTGGAGCTCAGTCAGCCGGCTACATCTTACCTGTGCTCCACTCACCCCGACCTCATCCAGCAGATCATCAGGAAGCACGCCAAGCACTTGCATTACGTCAGCTTCAAAGTGAGAGTCTTCCCTGCCGTCAACCCTTTCTCCTTTCACCTCCTCCCCTTTCACACCAGCTGTCTTTATAACAATATGTGGCCTGCTTAATTCAATCCATCTGCTGCAGTATTGATCATGACGCTGCCTAGGTGTGGTTAACACATCTAGGCTGGGATTATTCTCACAGTACACCGCCTTCTTTCCATATCTAACATTGGGGTTTTTCTTTATTTTTACCTAAATGGTGAATCACTGCTTGTGAATCAGATGGATGGCTGCACAGAATCTGCCGAGGCGGCCTGTGACATCCTCTCTCAGCTGGGGAACTGCACCATTAAGACCCTGGGGTTGATTTCCACAGCAAGACCCAGCTTCATGGATCTGTCTCAGGTAAGACACTGCATCTCATACGCACATTTCCACCCTTTCACTGCAGCCCTGTTTGTTTGACACACAAGATCTGGATGATATGGTAGAAATATAAAAACATGTTAAAAACAAAAATCCTGTCCTTTATCAACATTGTTTGTCCCTCCTCAGGCCCACTTTGCGTCTGCACTGACAGTAGTGTTTGTCAACTCCAAGTCCCTATCTTCCATAAAGATTGATGACACGCTGGTTGGCGACCCGTCCCTGAAGGTGCTGGTTGCCAACAACAGCGACACCCTGAAGTTGCTGAAGATGCTCAGACTTCTCCCTCTGTCCTCAGGTATTCTGTGCGTTGCGGATCAGTGCCATGGACTCAGAGAGCTGGCGTTAAACTACCATCTCCTGAGTGAGGAGCTCCTGCTGGCCCTCTCTTCTGAAAAACACGTCCACCTGGAGCACCTGCGCATCCACTTAGTGAGCGAAAACCCTGGACAGACACAATTTCACACCCTTCAAAGAAGCAGCTGGGAGGCTTTGGACACTCACCTCAAGGTCAACATTGTCATGTACTTCTACCTCATTGAGGAGGAGTTCGACGCCTTCTTCCGGGACGAGACCCCCGTCACGCAGTTGTACTTTGGCCGGGCAGTCAGTAAAGAGATGCTGGGCCGCGTTGGACTGAACTGCCCTCGGCTGGTGGAGCTGGTGGTGTGTGCCAACGGTCCTAAACCCCTGGATGAGGAGCTGATCCGTATCGCAGAACGCTGAAAATGCTTGACTGCCATTGGGCAAGGAGAGTGTGAAGTCACATGCAGCAGCTTTGTGGAGTTTGTAAAGATGTGCGGGGGCCGGCTGACTCAGCTGTCCATCATGGAGGAGGTGTTGATCCCAGACAGCAGCTACAACATAGAGCAGATCCACAGTGAGATGCCCAAGCACCTGGGCCGCATGTGGTTCCCTGATATGATGCCCACCTGGTAGGCTGACATGGAGCCAGAGTGCAGGGCGTCAGTGTGATGGGCTCTGAGAGGACAGCATGCATCTGTTGTCACTGATCTTGGCTGGCTTACTGGCAGGCGATCACTTTTGTTTACCTATAGTACATTTGAAAAATATCTTCTCATTTAAAAACAACACATCGCATTTCTGACATTATTTCGCTAGCATTCAGCTTTCTATACATGTTTAGGTATTGTGATGTCGAACGTTGCTTTTAGTGGGCACTATCTCTTTGATATCAGACGACAGTAACCTCCACTAGTTGAAGCAGTGAAAGACAGAAACCCCAACTAGTCAAACTAGTTTCACAAAATGCTAATGAGGAAGACTCTAAAATACTAACCAAATAGGATTTTTTCATCAACCTTTTTGCTTCACATGCATGTTGCGCAATAGTTAAAATATTGACCTGAGAAAATACAACTTGTTAACTTTGCATGTTATTCACTGTGTGAAGCTGACAATTGAGCTACCCGACCAAGCAAGGAGGCAGAACGTCCAAAAATACAACCCGGTGTGGACATTTATTAACTCATACACATATGATATGACACAGCCGCAATCTGCTGCTCCTGTGCGCACAGCCACCACACTACCAGCCTCCAAACAGACAGGGCAACAGAGCCTAAATACACACCCACACTAATCAAACCAACAGGACACAGGTGAGGGGGGAGGAGACAACACAGGGCACCAGGTGCACACAATCAGCAACAGACATGGGGATAGGGGAACACTTTTCAACATAAAACCAGGAAACAGAGACAGACAAACTAAAACACAGACAGATGCACAAACTACATACACTTTGCCACCAATGAAGCTACAGAATCCGTAACGCAGGCCGAGATCTATGGCCCCAGAGATCACCTCCGTTACACACTGAATTATGCAAATGAATTTGTGCAAAATAGTTCTGGTGAATTAAACAAAATAGGCGACATCGCCATACCTGACACCTGCCTAAAAAAAGGCTGTAAATAATTGCCTTATTTTTGATCATTTAACGCATGTCACATAATGTGTTCATGGCTATTATGCATAATAGGCAGCAGGGATAGGGTTGGTCAGGTCTTAAAGAAGTCTGCTTTTTGTAACAGCTATTTCATAATGAATTCTCAGTCAAAAAGATGTTTAATCTAAAATATCAAGCCTCTAATTGGATGTTTAAATGTCTGTTTTTCTGACTTTGTCCCATTTGACCTTTGTGCAGCTTTTTATTTTCAACACTAGAGAGCAGCAATGATCTAAGTGGATGCAGTGGGACCTTATATAAGCAGAGCTGTGACTGTATAATGAAGTATGCCAATGATAACTCAGCCCTTTTTACAAGTGGATTCGGCTTGTACACACTCCATTTCCATAAAAAAAGCTTTGTAGCTTAGAAGTCTTTTCCTCTGATTCTTCTGAATGTACCCTTTGGCTGAATGTGAAATAAGATGACACACATACAAATTGAACAATTTGATTGTTCTTATTTGTATTTCACAGCAGATTATACAGATAAACAAAAAACACAACCAGCCACAGGCCCAGCCTACAGTGTTAGGAGTTAGGACATACATTTGTCTATAGAGGCAAGTTAATACAACATCTGTAAACCACATCTGTGTGTTTGCCTCACTGACAGTATGCATTGTGACTGTTTAGGGTATCTAGGTGAGAGGAATATATTAAACCAGCTATGCATTTTGTTCTGGAAAAGTGCCATGTTTTTGAGGGGTGGGTGGCATGACTAATTGGGTTACCACTGTGCTCTGAAAACCCATCAGGAAAGTAACAGGCTTATGTGTTCACTATGGCAGCTTGTTATGAGAAGAGGAAGAAGCAGAGGGCCAAATACTTTTTGTCAATCATCGCGCTGATCAATGATTTGTCAGAAGTCACAGAGAAAGAGTATTCTATCCTGATTGCATTTATGTAAGACCATTAGACCACTCCTATTGTCTTCGTTTCCCCCCCTTACTTTGGTGTTCGCAGTCAGATTTGACGGGTCCTGTTTTAACTGCTATTACATTAACACAAAAACCATTAATCATCCCCAAATTTCATTTAACACCCTTTCAAACTGTACATATTGTATCAGACTACTGGTATACATGAAAAACTGCAGTAAATATACAAAGAATAGACACTGAACATGTATTGCGTGTGCCAGGTGTGATCCATGTGTGTGTCTGTGTGTCTGTGTGTGTGTGTGTTTGTGTGTGATTCACATGGGGGGATTAGGCACATAAGGGGAACACATCTTGGGTGTGTGTGTGTGTGTGTGTGTGTGTGTGTGTGTGTGTGTGTGTGTGTGTGTGTGTGTGTGTGTGTGTGTGTGTGTGTGTGTGTGTGTGTGTGTGTGTGTGTGTGTGTGTGTGTGTGTGTGTGTGTGTGTGTGTGTGTGTGTGTGTGTGTGTGTGTGTGTGTGTGTGTGTGCGTGTGACCGGCAACACCATGTGTTACTAAGTTGACTAAATCATCCAAAATGCAATGAAAGTGGTGATCAGCAATTGTATATGTTCAAATGTCTACTGCGAAGTACATCATAAAGCCTTAATGCAATCGAATGTAAAACAAAAAAGTTACGATTGATGAAAGAAGTAAATCGGTCAGATTTGACCCGAAGACAACAGGAGGGTTACATTAAACGGCTATATCTGCACGAGCCAGTTCAGAAAATGTTCACTCTTCTGAATAAATAATAATCTTATTCCTTCAATCTGCCAACGAGTCTCTGATTTTCACATGTGTACAGGCCTCTGATAGTTTTCAGTAATGACATTCAGTGTCAAATCATCAGCCATTATATCAGAGGCGGTGGGGGACTGGGGAAAAATGTCTGCAGGGGTATCAAGGGTGGGAGAGGGTGGGGGGGACAGCCTGGAGCGTCTGACCTGTCCGAGGCCCCTGAAGCTCCTCCACTCCTTCATCCACTCGTCCCTGGTGGAGGCGTCCAGCCGGTCTAGTCGCCTGGCTTGCATGAGAGGGGAGGGGGCGATAGAGTTCCTCAGCACGTGAAACATGTACCTGGGGGAGAGAGTGTGGTGGTGAGAAAGTAGGCCAGTGAAAAATATGCGGCCCTTTGATGTAAATCAGAGCATTCCCTCTAAATAGCAGCACTTTCAGACGCAGTAGCAACCAGGAGGAAGACCGAGCCGCGGTGCAGATCATTCCTGGATGTCACAATCGTCATGATTTAATTACAAATCAGCCTAAACTGTCCATAACAACCTCACAATTATATAGCAGTTCATGATCTGCACATGTCAAATATACATACTCCGGAATAATATATAATATAATTATGATGTTGACTGGATTTAACATGGTTAGAAAGAGCAATGTTGTTCTTCACATATCCTTTGTGTGGGGACACAGTATTTTAGATCTTTTACTCAAGTGAAAACTTGTGAATGATCAGGGCTTATCATATCTTAACCTATACAAATAAATCATAATTTATAGCATTATTATATATTGTATCATTAATTCAACTCTGTAAATTAATTTAGGCTGTTAGGGGATTATAAATATGCTGGAACATTTGATAATTACATTTAAAGTAAAACATATTTAATAAATATAATTTTTTTTCCTTATTCCTTTGATAATATTGGTTCTCCTCAGATTTATTTTGAGATCCCCCAAAAGAAACACTGGATTAGTAGCTGCTTTTTAATTAGAAATTAGAAAGTTCCTCAAGTGGATATTTGTGCGTGTAGATGTAGGGACAGACACAACCCACTCGTCATATGTTCTTATTACAATACATAAAAAGCCCCTCTGTAACAATGACAAGGCTTCATTAAATGATTATCCACAGGGAGGATAGCAGTGAAGGTACCTGGGCAGCAGAGCCACCACCGTAGTGATGATGCAGAGAAGGTAGAACATGGGGTCGGCCATCTGGCTATGGAGGATCCAGTACGGGTTGGACGGAGGGTTACAGGTGACACACATGGTGCTGTAGGCGAGCGTCACAATGAAGTACAACGCCACACTGCCTAGCATGGTTACCCAGTGAACCACCGTCTGCAAGACAGGTGCATAAACAGCATTTAGATACATTGATAATAACTACCATATGTGTCAAAAGTCTGTTTATTTTTATTTTATTGAATTAATTCAAAAATAGATTAATGGAATACTGTAAATAATATTATTTGACCATATTATTATTATTATTATCATACTGGTTTCAAATGCAGACCTGGCTGTTTTGGCCCACTGGGAGTACATAGCGTAATCATTTCTAATAATAGATATCCATAATTTCGGCACTCACCCAGGCTTTGATCTCTATTGACAGATGCAGCAGGATGGTAAATAAAGAAATTGTGTTTATAGGAGTTCCAAAGGTAAACATATCTATGTCGGAATCCTGGTAAGCCTGGAGGGAAAAAAACACATGTAGTCAAATTTAAGGCAAAAAGAGACATAAAAGAGGACACACCATGACAGATGCAACTTTTCAAAATGCTTAATGAAAGACGGAGATTTCAAACGTTTCTCTTACCAAGTATGGAATAAAGAAGCCCACCAGACTCTGGTAGAAGGCATCAAGGATGGACACCCAGAAAGTAGCAAAAGTGTATTCCTAAACAAGCACACACAAGCATGTTTGAAAGAAGAGAACTACATTAATGAATTGAAGTAGCAGTATCTTGTTGTGGAGTGTCACTGACCCCTGCACCCTGCCCAGTCCTGTACAGCTCAGGAACACCAAGCAGCATCTCTGCAGAAATGTCTTGGTCCATTATCCCAAACATTATGGGCGGCACCGAGGTGAAGAAGAGGTTGAAGAAAATCATCAGCCAGTAGTCGATCATGGTAGCTGCGGAGAAGCCGCAGAAGAACTGATACCAGAAGAGTAGGTTCACATAGGCCTGGGGAACACATTACAGTGTGGGTGATTAGAGGAGGAATCCAGGCACCATTTAGCTTCAGTCATCAGAGAGATTTATCAGAGACGAGACTCACCACATTCTTATAGAAGAAATAAATGATCATGTTTGCAAGTCGAGTGTAGCACCAGTGTCCGTGGACCAGGAGAAGTTTCTTCAGGTGTTTAAAGCGAGATATAGCAAAATCACTCGCCATGACTGCCTGCAGAGGACAGACAGTTCGGACAGTGAGAGTAGTTGAGAAAACAAACGGCATTTTCAAAGCTATACCTCAGACCGACCGACAGACCTGCATGCCCTCCTGGCCGGATATCCCAACGCCAATATCAGCTGCTTGGATCATGTTTACATCATTTGCACCATCACCTTAAAACACAAAGAGGATGCCAGTGTAGACCTCGATTAGACCTTATAAAGGGGCTAAGTATTTAATCAGGACGCACATTCAAATGTAAAGTCTGCCACGAAGAAAACAACAACTTTATATACAGTTTATTTGGACTACAGTATGACGTTGTATTTATACAGTAGATGACAATCTCGGCACTCTCTCGTCTAATATTCAACAATACATTTCTCAGGAGGTTCAAGGACTCACAACCAGATAAGAACAAGAGCCTTATAAAAGCTGAAATAATGACTTGTTATTTCCCCCCTGCAAGATATCTTTCACATACAATGTTTTTTCTTTGCTTCTCAAAGGCCGTTTTCATGTGTGTAGACATTTTGGCTTGTCATACTGTAGCAGGAAGAGTGCATTTCTTGTACTATTAAAACAATGTAACATTTGGATGATAAACTTAAACCAAGAATAGCAACAAAAAAAACTGGATTTAATTGTTAATTAAGTTTAAAACTGTTTTGATAGTTTACTGTACTTGACACATGCTGTCTTCTGTTTTTCCTTGAAGTCAGGTAGGTTGAAACTCCCAGATATATATGTATTTTTGTTTTGATGAATCGCTCAACAAAAATGCCTTACCAACAGCAAGGGTCATGACCTTGAGTTTCTCCCTGACCACCTTCACCACCCTGCTCTTCTGTAAGGGCGTGACCCTGCAGCAGAGCACGGTGCGGCAGTGTTTGGCCAGGTCCACAAAGCGATCCTGCAGGTCTGAGGACAGAGCCACGGTCAGGGTGCGTCCGTCGATCACCAGGGCGATGTCCTGGCTGGTGTCCACATTACGAGGGTCTTCACTGTACCTTTTCATCTCCTCCACGGTGCAGTCCAAGATGAATGTGCACTCCAGCTGGAAAACAACATCTCCTTATTTTGATGATCTTATTCAGTTTTAGGAAGCTTTTTAAACAACAACATTTAGTCACCTAAGCCATTCATCATGCTTGGTACGGCATTTTAATATGAAGATTTCTTGTTTTTCTTGAGGTTTTGGAAGGTTGCTCTTAAAAAAAGAACTGAATTGAATATGTCCAGTTCACACCAAGTTAAACATTAACAATCAATAGTCAATATTTGTTTCTAATAACTATCACATCAATCTATTATACAAAAGAATAGTTTAACGCGGACTTATTACGCAATGTAATGTTATTTGACTGAGCTGTGGTGACCAAAAGGAAATACTAAATTAATGAGGATATAGGCTGAAACTTTGAAGCAACGTCTCTTATAATACAAAAGGCAAAATGCATATAACTTTACACGGTATGATATTAAAGATAAGAATATTTCTCTTTGCTTGGAGCACAGATTATGGTCTGTGCTGGTAAAAGAAACATGATTCTGCTGTTGAGTCATGTTCATGGTCTCTGAATATATGCAATTACGGGGCTCTGGTCCCATCAGACTCATCATTGTTGTCTGTAAATAACTTCAGCCTCTTAGCCAAACGGAAAAGCAACATGATGAAAAAGAATTGGGTCACATCTTGTTTTTGTATCATTTATCAAATGTCATTAGGTGTGGTGGGGTGATGAGTGTGGGATTGCATCCCTTAGGTGGTCATTGAGTTACAGCGGTAACAAAAAAAAGTGCATTACCAATACGAGCAAAGGGGTATTTCCCCTGAGGGTTGGATATTAGACTGGTAATTAGATATGAAAGCAGTGGATATTGTACTGGGGGTATCTCACTCCATTCATCATCAATGAGTAGTCCCATCTAAAAGTAGCGTGGCAGTCCCTTTGTTCCAGAAAGCTCCCAATGTATCCGTTCGAGCCGACCCATAATTCTTGTCTATTTGAGGCTTGATGATTAGACACGGTCAGGATGTTATGAAGGATCCATCCCTGTGCTACCAGATCTTTAATGACCTGAGAGAAGCAGGGCCCACACCTGACATCTTATCTTTCTTATATGAAAATCTGACCTTTAGCTGAAATGTAAAAGTTGTCAAAAAGGTTTGGCCATTTAAATAAGAGGGAGACAGGCTCACAGGGAAAACCTCCTGAACTCACTGCTTGGAAAACACGTTATTCCTGAATAACCATCAACAAAACACAACACTGTCCTTAGAAACAAGCTGTATGTGCAATGTGAAATATAAATGATGAACAATGTCAATGTTCAATAGTAGTAGCTTGTTAACTTCTAATGCTCAAAGTCTTTACTTTATTTATTTGTGATTCATTCATTTGAAAACTTCATTCACGTCTATCAAATATTCAGGCATGTATTTTGCAGCAGTTACGTTAATTTAACGTTAAATAAATACAAGGACCTGTAAATCAAGCGGGAAAGTACTATTTTATCACTGTACATTGTTACTTCATCCCTCTAAGACATAATGTATTGTGCCCCATGCAGCATATTCAGCAAACACAGGATCATGAATGTATCACAGTACCGAACACACTTCATTTAATATCTCTTTATAAGATATTTTAATTTATTAACAAAATCTGACAAAATCGATATCAACAAAAATGTTTTTAAGTGTGGAGTAAGAGTTTATCTCCTGAAGATGTAATGGTTAGCACAACCCCTGAACAAAATCTGTCCCCCCCTGTTTTTCAATCCTAATGCTAAACTAAACTTTTAAGATTATTCTCCAAAATGTCACTTTAAGCAACATTTTTATTTAATATTAAATCTGACACAAATTCTAATTGTGGTGTAAGAAATGAATCAAACATGTACCATCATTTATCATTTCACATAAGCAGTAAAACAAAAGCATCTTAAGTTGAACAGCCTTCAGTTCGGCCGACCTCCTCACCTTGTTTTTGCAGCTCATGTTAATCACCAAGTCTTCCTCTTCCAGGAGCCTACAGGCGTATCCGATGTTAACTGCTGTCTCCGGCTTGTCACCAGTCAGCACCCACACCCGGATCCCCGCCTCCCGCAGCGCCACCACGGTGTCCGGGACACTCTCCTGCAGACGGTCCTCGATCCCCGTTGCCCCTGCAGGAGGACATATATCCACAGTCAGGTATAACATGGCTTATCACACAGATACACGGTATGTTTATTATGTATAATGTGTATTGGCGGATGTCTGTTACCTAGCAGGGTGAGTTCTGTCTCTAGCTGCACAGCAGTTTCCATAACCAGCTCCTCTCTGTTGTCTATAGCAGCCAGAGAGTTTCTCCTGCACACTAACCAGCTTTCATAAACCTTTTCACTCACAACCTGCAGCACACATAGACAAAAACATGAAACAGAGCTTCTCTAGTATTGTAAATGATGCTTGTGAATTTGAGTATATATGTGATTGTGCACCTTCTTCGTGAAGCAAAGTGTGCGTAGCCCCTCTTTACCATAGAAGTCAAGGTGATGCTGAGTATCTGTTGCTATATTCTTCTGCTTCCCTCTGAGATGTTCTGAAAATTATACAACAATTTATTCATTAAGTTAACTTGAATTTATAATTGACCCAGGGTATATCTCACTATTGACTAGTAAAGGTAAATCATTTCATAAATGTGTTTAAATGCACTTTCACTAGCACACACCTGCGTACGATGTACCGAGTAGCTCCATGATAGCGTAGTCTGCACCTTTAGTGTACAACACACACTCTTTGGTGATTGGGTGTCGCACCAAAACAGACATTCTCTTCCTGTTGAAGTCAAAGGTCAAGGTGTCCAACACCTCAAACACCAGGTCCTCGCCAGACGGGAGCCTCACCGTCACGCTGTGAGGAGTGCGGGCCAGCAGGGTGAAGCCATATGCCTTGGCTGCGTACACCAGGGCTGCCTCATCTGGACTTTCTGCCTCATAAGTCACATTATCTGGGGTCGTTGCAGGATCATTGCTATTGGATGGAGCTTGGAGAGAACACGTTTGAAGCCCATCAGTATTTCCAGAACCGTCTATTTTTACAGGGGCGTTAAAATGGTCTTCTTCTACAACCGAGTCCTCTGAGATGGTGCGGCTTCTCTTGGGCTTGTTTTTCCAGGAGGTGAAAATATGGCGAAGAGAGAAGGGTTTTTTCGCCACGTTGGACAAAGTATCCAGAGGGTTGTTTGTTTGACCAGATCGTGAAAACCCACTTGCCTGAAAAAGTGAAGCAAAGAAAACCAATGTGCCAAAACACACATATGGTGAAACACTCTTAAAATCTCCCCATCACTTTCCACTCTGTTTCTTTCTTGTGCTTTTACCTTTAATTACAAACTCAAGGGAAAACCCCACATATTTCTCCCATCTGCCAGACCGGAGAACAGCACAGACAAGGGAAGCGAGTACTCAAATTAATAAGGGCAACCCTGAATGCCCCTGAAAATCTCCCTTTACTATGTGGCTAATTTAGTGAGGACTCTTTACTACTGGGGCTTTAAAGATGAAAGAAATGTTGTACAGACCACTGATAACAGAACAGAAACTTGAAACGAAACAAAGGAAGAGAACTTTCCAAAATTAAACTAAATCTTTAAGGTTAATAGGTAGAATTTAAACTTAATCGTTGTGTGTGTTACTGGATAAATTATGGTGATAACACTGGCCATTAGTTTTGTAGATCTAATGAATAAAATAATTAGATTCCCCACAAGGTTTTCTAGAAGAACGAATTGCACATTTTTTGTAGGTTTGGAGTTCAAGGAGAACAAATCCTGCATCCATCTTTCCTCACTCTGACTGTGCCTCCATCTCTACCACTCATTCATAGTAGCAAGTGCTCACCCTCTGTCTTTCAGCTGTTGCCATGGCAACCACCACGGTGTTGCAAATGGCGAGACCCAAAAAGAAGTCTAGGTAAGGATCGGTCTTCCGGCTGCCGCTGCTTTCCACCCTGCTAATGTGCTGAAGCAGCTTCCTGTCTGGAATCACCTCAGTTTCCTGTTGGAGTAAGTGTTAATCATTTTTTATTAAAAACTAATGTTGATAAATGGTTTATTGTTTACGCTCATCCCCGTTACGTTTTCATCCAGTTTTGTTTATTCATGAGGAAATAGACAGAAGGAAGGCAGGAAGTATTCATTCATTCAAACATGATCCTGCTCTGTTAGAGGCACAGCATGAGGAAAACCAAATATAGGGTGTTTCTCAATGTCGAGGAGGTTTGCTTGGTAGCACATGTACCTCCGAGTCAGTTGCTTCAGAAGCGAGGCAAGAATCCTTCCTAGCCTCGGAAAACGAAGAATGGTGGAACAGGCTAACAGGTGTGCGTCATATGCGAGGCCCCGCCTTAAATGGAGCGCGATTTCCGCCAAAGATTTGGAAATTGGTCCGTACGCAAAGCATTGTGGGGATTTTAAGACTGCGGAGTCTACACATGTGCAGCCTCGAAATTTCCCGCAACGAAGTACGCCGGCAAGTATCCTGGACATTGAAACAGTCCTTCGGCGGGACTCGATGACTTAGTATCCTTGAAATAGCGGCTCTGGAGCAGCTTTCCTTGACATTGGTGGAATAAACACAAGCGTTTTTATTTCCCAGCCTGCATCTCCAGGCCTCTGCTCTTTGCCCTGTAGACCAAAATAGACACAGAACTACTGTAGCCTACTGTATATCAAGACGGCGGTGACTAATCTATAGTGCACGTTTACAGTTTATGTGACATCAGTGGTCTGTGCCAAATGGTGCCCAGCATGACCATATGTCCTGTCACAGACACAGGGGTTACTTGGGGCCAAAATGGATGTGCTTATCACTGACACCTAGCAGGTCGGCCATCTGCAGCCAGGACTGGGACCATGAGGGCTGTCGACACAAGGATGGGGGAGATTTGGTTTAACAAATGACCCATTTTCAGGTATTAAGAGGGAGTATTTGAAATAGAATAGAGATCGAACAGAACTATTGAAATGCTTTCTTAGGTTTAGATCTTGGCAACATGTATGATTAGTAAATAAGGTTATCAAATAAAGTACCAGGAAATAAAAATACTCAAGTAAAGAACAAGTAGCTCAACATTTAACTAAATTACTTGAGTAAACTTTTAGTTACTGTATTAAGCTACCTTAATTTTAATGACCTGAGCAAGAATTATACCTACGATTTTTATCGTAATAATCTTTCAGCCCTGTGATGGACTGTAAACCTGTCCAGGATGTTTCCTGCTCCTCTCTCAGTGCATGGTGGGAGAGGCCCCAGTCCCATAACTAGTTTAATAAATGGGTGGATAGATAAAGTTACATTTCCATACTGACAAATGCATTTTGATAATGTTTTCGTGATAAGACATCACCTCAATCAGGGCATTATAATTCATTTCCCCTGACATTAGTACAGAGTGTTAGGAAAAGGTGTCTCAGTATCCGTCTCAGCTCCTCACTCTGGGTGTGATTACAGTGGGCAAGGTAACACTATATAAATGCACTTTCATGTTTGATTTTCAGACATTTATTCGTGCTACTCAGTCATAATTATAACTGCAAGGACACTTGTTAATCAAGAAGAAAGATTCTCATTGATTTGCCCCGCTGGGTGGCCTTCAGTCAACAGACAACTTCACCTCCTGCATGAGCGAGCAAACAAAAAGCCGACGACCATTTTCCCCCCGTGGTGACTTCCTGTGACCCGGCATTATAATATCAGACAGGCAAGACCCCTGACCCTCCCCCACTCTGAATTAAATATCTGCATTTTCTTCCTGACTGAGCCATCATCTTACCAGCGGACTGCTGAAGGCCACATCGCTCGGGGCACTTCCCGTGACCCGGCTCTTGCGTCGGTTGTCATGGTGATGTTGCATTTCTTCTGGGTTGGTGTCGTCAGCGTGCAGAGACCATCCCGTCTGAGAGGGTTGAGGTCTCTGGTTGAAGATGACCTCCTCCCCTGACTCCGGCTCTTCAAGGACAGCTAAGCGGATCGCTGCAAATCATTAAAAAAAACATGTTGATACAGTAAGTACTTTAAATCATGTGTACTGTCAGGTTAAGTCATTATCAAATGCAGAGCCCTGAACCTTAACGGCAGTGTCAAAGGTCTTTAAAGATCTTTTAAAGAGTTCATTTACGCACCAATGGTCTTGCTTGTTTGAAATGAATATGTCAGCACTTTTCCTGTTGTCCTTAGTTTGAATCTGTATGGTTTATTGCATTTAATTGTCAGCTTTGGCTAAAAGGAGCAGCTACATGCAATGTAATGTAATGTAGTCTGGATTATAGAGCCACATCCAGGTCGAATCAAATCCTCACACAATTACCCTAAATTAGCATCATAATTAGTTTATTATAAATGTAAATTCTGTTTCTATAGAGGTCTTAACTGAGCGCATGAATGCTTATAAATTCAAACTCAAATCAGAATGAAGCGAGGCCGCAACAATATGGAATCTACAAATGTATGTGCTACGATCAGGACACCACACACTAATACAGGTGTGTAAAAAGAGATACAATATTGATAAAAGTCTCTAATGTGTGCCTTAACATACCTCCTTTACATTTGAACATGTGTTCTCCCTTATCAATGTAAATATAAAAAATTATCTTGGCACTGATTCACATGTGCAAGACAAAGAAACAGCAGATCATCATCAAAAATCATGACACAGCACAATTAAGTTTCACATCAGAGCCAACCAGGAAGTGCACATCAGGTGATCAGCTGTTAAACAACTATGGATCAAAGCACACTAGTAATCAGATTAAAGTCTGAAGCCAGGTGAGAAGCCATGGGAGACTAAAACAAAACAGGATAGACGAGACATTCATTCTTTGACTTTTACTCTCCTAGTCTAGCCAGGAGAAAGGTTTTGTTCTTAGATCAGATAATACAAGATGGCATATGTTAAAAAAAGATAACATAACAAAAGAAAATATATATGTTATTGTCCCAGGGGAAATCTGTCATGGACACATATCTGTTGTTTAAAGAATTTAAAAAAACATAGTGCAAACTATCAGCTGCATGCCAACACTTTGTTGCGTCTGAAATGATTTACAGAGTAGACTGAGAATTGGCACACTAATGTCGATGGAGCATATACAAAATGTGGATGGAGGTATTATTGATTTAGATGTTAATGTTTTAAATTATGTGGTTAAATTATTCTTAGAATGCATTGATTTTTTTCATGCTGTGTTCATGTGTTTTTTATTTCATCTCTGTACTCAGGTTTGACTTGCAAATGAGGTTGCTATCTTAATGTGACTTCCGGATTAAATAAAGTATAAATAGTCTAACATTAGCATATTCACATATTAATGTCCTATTACGGTAAGTGACGTGCTTTCAGTTAGTATGCTGAGTAATAGTATGCCAATGTGTTTCAGTTTTCATGATTGTATTTATAAAATCACAGGGGGCTTATGATGAAAAGCAGTGCTGCAAAAGCTGTTTTTCGGTACGAAGAATGTGATCGTGAAGGTTTACCGTTCTCTTTGTGTGGGTACTCGGTGCCCATGATGGAGCATCTACGAAACACCATCTTGTTCTCAGTGAGGGTGCCAGTCTTGTCTGAGAAGATGTATTCAATCTGTCCCAGATCTTCTGTGATTTTCAGGGCCTTACACTGTACTCGGCTGTCTGTCTCCTCATCGTACAGATCTGCATCATTAGTGATGAAGAAGATCTGACCAATCTTCACCAACTCTATGGACACGTAGAGGGAGATAGGGATCAGGATCTGAAGGAGAGGAGAGTTCATTAAGAAATGAAGGAAAGCCCAATAAACTCTCTTTCATAAATATAGTCAGATTGTTCCACCTGCAGCAGGATGATCATGGTAAAGAACATGTAGAAGCCAGACAGACCGGGACTGTCCAGGTGACCATTGCTGTCTGGGACCAGATAAGGAGGCACATCCGGGAACTCCTCCAGCCATTAGAAGTGACCTGCAAGTGTGAGGACAAGGGAATAAATACAGCAACAAGTGCAGGAATGAAAACTATTTTTGGCACACTTTGGCCTGTCTCCTTCCTGTTACCCTTGTGTGGGGTAGGCCTGTGGCTGAAATTAGTGAGGTTTATTCTTTTCTTTTTATTTGATATTCATTGTCCCCTCATGTAGAAACGCCAATCATTTACCAACCTGTTTAGGGATTTCATGGTTTTGTTATTTAATTTATTACTGACCTACTGATCCGACGAAACACATGGAGAGGAGGAGAATGACGCAGAAGATGACGTCTATGTTCAGTTTACGCTCTAGTTTGCTGCGCTTGTATCTTGGCCCATTGTTGTTGAGCATTGACTTGGTTTCCTGACCTAACAACAGGATAAAAAGGTGTTGATTTAGTTAGCATCAGGCACTAGATGTGGTCAAGGGAATTTGACAGAAGACAAAAACAGGGCACTCCGACACTAAATCCATACCGTCTACAATATTTCAGGAAAAGTGAGGGATTATAGTATACACATTAAAGAAGTTTTGAAGATGTGTATATTTTTACTCATATCCGTATGCATCTGGGCATTGAAAAATGCTTTTCTCACAGCTGATATTTTGAAATATATAAAAAAAGACAGGTGTTTCTAACAGTAACATGGCTCTGTTCTAATCAAGTGATTCAATGAAAGTAAAATTAAAATATGTGTTGCTCCTTGAGGGTAAATCCTAATCTGAAGTCGATGATCCTCTGACTTTTACATCCAGCAGTTCAAAAACAATTCTTAAAAAACTAAAATAATTGGTGAATATGCTTTGGTTAATGACCAAATACTTAAAACAAATTAGCCTTAGCTGTTTGTGTTAAGTGCTAATAAATAAATGTTAGCATGCTAACATGCTTAATTTACATGGTAAACATCAGCATGTCAAAGCCCCACTGTGCCTTATTACAGCTTCACAGTACCACTTTCATAGAATTACACCTACCTAGTTTGACTAAACTTGAAAGTTACATTAAAATGAGAGAAATGTAGTGCCCAACAACAAAAATCACTATTATGTAGGGCACAGAAATGTAACTGAACATTTACATGCTGGGTGGGGCTTCATGCTAGAACAGACATTTTAACTTATGACCTCAGTACTTTTAAAGTCCTGGGCCCTGCACAAAGACACAAAGCTCAAGGTCAAAGCAGTGAAGCAGCTGAGAAAGCGGAGAATATACCTGCATACACCACGAAGCCAACAGCGTGGCCCGTGTTCTTCACTGTGCATCCTCGCAGCAGCAGACTCTCTATTCCTGCGCCCACCTTCTCCTTATCAGGTTTCTCTCTGCAGCAGGAGAAAGTGAGAAACCTCCTTTGTACTGTCAAATCTTGTTAGATATTCATTACTGCTTATATATTCCTATTAGCAATTCCCCTGCATTATGGCTATAGCCGGACAGCATGAGTAGACCAGCTGTAAGAGCTGTGGTGCCCGAGGAAATCGATTATAGTCTATTACAGCCCCAATAATGCCTCTGGTGGCATCACAAAGTGCAGCGAGTGGGCTGGAATTAGTTTTGCTCGGCTGCTCTGAAAGGCACAAAGGAACTGTGATCCGTGTATTTGATACTCACACATAACACTTGAAATGATTCAGATTGTTGTTGGGCCTTTCACACACCACAACGCTGTTGAAGCTTTCAGGTTCAAATTCTGGATCCTGGAAATGAGAGGAGGGAAGAAAGTCATTACAGTTTGAATGGAAACGTTTTAAAAGTAACTAAACGTGTACTGCGAGACGAACGTGATGATTCTAAGGTATCTACAGGAAAGACACCAGTCCAAAAATATGCCTATGAAATATGTAGGCTAATCCAACAGGTATGCGTCACATGTCTTGCATCAAAGGCTTTACCTGGATGTTCAGGAAATGTTTTTTGTTTTTGAATGTGTGTTAAAGGTCAATCCCAAAAGAGAAAGGTGAGGCAGCACAGGGTGAACAAGGGTAAAAGTCAGTGAAGAGAGCAAAGAAATTAAACTAAAAGTGTTCTTCACCGAGACGCCTGACACTGCCCTCCTCGGCTTCAGGTTGGTCTCTCCATCGAGGTTGGACGTCTCTATGTGACACACACCGTTGGGGTCTGATGTGTGCAGGAGCAGGAGGTCTGCAGGGACAATCTCATTGGAAAACACCTTCACAAAATCTCCCACTCGCACCTCCTTCCAGCTTCTCTCCGAAAACTGTTTCTCTTTCCTGAAATCAGACATGTCAGATACCAACAGTCATTGCAGATTATTTCATCAAGATACACAAGCCCCTGGGTGGCTTTTACATTGACTTTTTTGTGTCACATTTATTTACAATATTGGCAGAGTGGGTGTATTTTGTCTATGTTTATACAATAAAATGAAATATTGACTCACTCCTTATGGATAAAAAAATCACAGCAGCTGCTTAAATTTGGGAATAAACAAAACAACCAAATGAAAAATCAATGCTGTTGTTTTTGGAGAGCGGCCCACATGTGATTTGTGTGCTTTGGAATAGGGAAACTTTTAGAGGAAGACACACTGCACCACACATTATGAGCTGAGGCCATTCCCAGGCATCCCAGAGAGCCACATGCTTTATGGTTATATCCTGCATGTCAAGCTGCTTAACCACCAGTGACAGAGAGCTGCAGGCATGCTGCCCTGCATGTAGGACGTGATGGGTTGGCTGCCACATAACACCTCGCCTCAAACAAAGCCAGGAGGAAGGGGGGAGTATTTTTAGTATGTTCTGTTTGGATGACCATGACAATGTTTATGTGTACCAGGTTAGGCAAATATGTTCTCCTTTCAGAAAGGCTTTATGTACGGCTTCTGTGTGACAGGCAGTTTCCAGTAATAGGAGTCAATGTGTCAATCACATTGCATAAAGCAGCCTACATTTCCTAGACATGACCTAAACATTGTTTAAATGTATGTTAATAAGCCTACCCATAATTTTACATTTGTTGGAATAGGATTATTTAATTTCTTACCCGGGGGTATAAGAAGTGTGAAACCATTCTTATGTCTGCAACGTTATGGTTAATATAAAACTAAAGCCAGTTAGCCAGTTTAGATAAAAGAAAAACAGTGGGACATCTAGTCATGCTCTGTCAATAATAACCTTTTTATCTCAAAAGCTCAGAAAAAAAGAGAAAGTGAGTGTAAGCCTAACATTTATTCTTGAGCTTCTTCTAGGAACATTTGTGTACTTCAAAAGAAATCCCAGCCAATCGATTCTGTTCTAATCTTTACAAGCCCAACAATTAGCTCCAGCATCCCCACCCAGCGAGCAACAACGAGAGCCCGCTCGCCACGACTCAACTGCTGTTTATGTGATTGCATGAGGCAGAAAGGACTAGTGTCCGCGAACAGGCCGCGAGGGACTGGTGCGTTCACGGGAATGCTGCATCTGGGGTCTCCACCTGCACCCGCACACACACAAACCCACACACATGAAGCAGGCTTTCCTCCAGCTGAGGCTGCACTTACCAACATCCCTGCTGACTCTTTTGGGAAATTTGAAAGCAAGCAACCGCTGCCTAATGCTAAACCCTTCCAGAGGTTGAATGTGTGAAGATTCATCATTGGAGTTGCCTCCAGTCTCACATCATACCGTGAGGGAAATCCATATCCCTCCCATTCTACTCCCTAATCACAGCAGCAAAAGGGTTGAAAATGACAGTGTTTATCCACCTTTGTGAATTATTCATTTTTATTCACCAGTAATTCAAAAATAGATAACCGCTAACCATACTGTCTTTGCTGACGCAACACCGAGATGAGGATTTCATCAAATGTGCACAATGCTATTGTGAGAGAAATTATTATGAGGCTCTTCAAAAGAGGAATAATTTCCCACATAGTTTCTATTTCTAAGTCAAAACATTCTCACGGGGTGAGTATACACACTCACACAGACAGCAACATGCTGGATGATAAGAATCTCACACACAGATGTGGGGGTGCTATTAATGCACCACGAGTGTTTCCACTTGCTACATCATGCATGAACAGCACACTGTCTATATTTAGGACATGATTGTGTGTGAGTCGGTTACCTGCTGTATATGAAGCACGGCGTGTTGTTGCGCTTCCTGTCAGACTGGTACCTCCTGAAATCCTCCCAGGCGTCCTTCACTGCCGTCAGAGTCATGATGACACAGATGGGGATCAGCGCTACCTCTGGCTGGAAGGCGTTCACTACAGGGACAAAGTTCAGGATGGCCAGGCCAACAAAGTAGATGTTGGCCAGACGGTGAAACTGCTCAAAGAGGTTAATGGGAATGAAGAGGAGGAGGGTGTATTTGGTGGTTTTGATGGCGTTGCCAGGGAAGAAGCGATTTGGTTGCTTTGCATTCTCCAGGCCCTCATAAGGAAGATTGGATGCCAAGTTGCGGAGGTCTTTCTCCCGTGCCCTCTGACCTCTCAGAGCCTCCCTCACCAGGGCCAGAGGGCTCCTCCACGTCATGGCTGCTTCTTCTTTTCCTCTTCTCAACAACTTTTCCTTCTCATCCTCTCAATACATACAGCTCCTGTGAGTTGAAGAGACTCTCCTCAGGTCCATCCTCTCCTTAAAAGAGAGTGTGTGTGTATGAGAGAGAGGCCTAATGCCAGGTTAAATCAAGAGACAGCACACCATAGTGCTACTCTGAGTCCGCCCATAGCATTGACAGGTGTGTTTGCATTCTTGCCCTGTCATTGTTCTAGCTGCTCCAAATTACTTTGCTGTCAATCTTAATATAGCAGTTTGTTTAACCAGTTTTTAAACTATTTAAAATAGTCGTTTAAACTGTAGAATCACGAGGCGGAGAAGTGCATTGAATAATTATCATTAATAATACCATATTATTTCCAATCTTTATTCCAGACTCAAGGTCCATATCACATACAAAAAGACAAAACACACATCAATAAATAAGATAAAAAGCTAAACACAAAACAGATCAAAACAAACAGATAAAAACATAAAATCAGTCCAATCACATGCTCACTGTCTGTAGAGGCTGTTGCGCCAATGTCTCCAAATCATGGAAGAGAACCGGTTAGAACTCTTCAGAGGGTTAATTAAAATCGAGATAACATGATTGTCCGAGTCTTCTAGGCGACACATGAATTTGTACATTAACTTTCTTAAAAGGGCTTGACAAGTAGGTACCCCCAAGTTAACAAACAGCTGGATGGCACTGTGCCATCTTGGTACCCTCAGCAGCAACCGTAAAGCATCATTGTATGCAACTTTTAGTTTGTGCATGCTTCTAGCCTTGTAGTTACTCCACAGGTGAGCCGTGTACAATGGTGTACAGAAAGATTTAAAAAGTGATACCTTGACATCTACAGAGCACTTGTGAAACTTACGCATTAATATGTGTGCCTGGGCATACAGTTTGCAGTGTTGTCTATGGATGTCTTTGTCATCTGTGAGATCATCAGAAATATAATGACCAAGGTACTTCATCTCACTGCACACAAGTAGAATGTTGCTACTGGGAATAAAATAAGGAAATACAGCCTTTTTATCCTCTTTACTTCGCACAATCATGATGCTACTCTTCTTGGCGTTATACTTCATATATACTAACTAACGGAATATTATAGCTGTAATGGTGTTTCCTTTCCCCTTTAAGGGTTAAGGGTATAAATAGAGCGGCAAGCTTTGGGACGGCCTCCCCTCTCTCCGGCAGAAACAGGAAGTGCCGTAACTGTATGTAATAACGGTTTCAAATCAGCATCTCTTTGACAAAAAATGTAAATTAATAACTCAAATAAAACTCCAAACATCTTTAATTTTGTTACTTTTTTGTAAAGCTCTTTTAGTTTTAAACCTGATGTTTATAAGCTTCTTAGTTTTTGAAACAGTCTGTAAATATACACAACTTTATAATAACATGAACACATTTATCTTTTTCTCAGGTATGATCCTAAGTTAAAACATATGAGGTTATCATGAGGTTGTTAACATCGGAGTTTATCAGTGGATGTTTGCAGGAACGGTTTGTAAACAGCGTGTTTCCTGACGGACACACACAGCGTGACTCCGGTCAGGTAGAGACCGGTCTCAAGTCAACACCGATGCAGACTTGTTGTTTGAGGGCTTGATAGCCCACTCCCCCTCCACACCGCTCCACACTCGTTGGTTTGGAACAGCCCTCAATATGGCGGACCCTCTGCGTGAACGCGCAAACGGAGGGGGAGGGTGTAGGGGGCGGTTTGGGAATGGGCCTTGGTTTGATATGTTTTCTCCCCCAGACAACATGGACATAAGAACATTTTTTTCAAAGAAGAGGAAAGTAAGTCCTCAGCTGGTAGCAGTTAATCAGTTAACAGTGATGGCGGCGGCGGCAAAAGCTTCTGGAGAGGAGTTTCGTCTTTATGTCATGATAGAGATACTGTTACGTCCCCACTAAGGTCTAGGGGACCTGGAGACAATAACATACAACCAATCAAAATGAGGGAGTCAGCGTAACAGTTGACAAAAGTTTTATTTTGTAAACCCAGAACCGAACAGACATATAACTGAAACACTCTGTTGGTGAGGAGGAGAAGGAGGAGAAGGAGGAGGAGGAGGAGTCAAAGGATTGTGCCAAACAAAAGAAACAAGCATAACAAAACCAGGCCTCTCTACATCTACCCTTCAAAACAAAAACAAAAAAACCCTCACTAACTAAACTACAAAGAAGTTGACAAAACATTACATTACATTTAGCTGACGCTTTTATCCAAAGCGACTTACAATAAGTACATTCGACCAGGAAGACACAACCTTGAAGAAAACAGAATCATATAAGTACATCAGGTTTCATAGAGCCAAGTATTTCAAGTGCTACTCAACTGGCTTTAGATAAGCCAGTCCTTTATTAGTATATAAGTGCTTTGTTAATAGTTCTTTGTTAATAGTTCTATCGCTCGAGGTGGAGTCGAAAGAGATGAGTTTTCAGTCTGCGCCGGAAGGTGTGTAAGCTTTCTACCGTCCTGATGTCAATGGGGAGCTCAGTCCACCATTTTGGAGCCAGGATAGCAAACCAATGTGTTTTTTCTGATGGGAACTTGGGTCCAGCGAGGGTGCAGCGAGTCGTTTGGCTGATGCAGAGCGTAGTGCACGCGCTGGGGTGTACAGTTTAACCATGTCCTGGATGTAGGAAGGGCCAGATCCATTCGCAGCATGGTACGCAAGTACCAGTGTCTTGAAGTGAATTCTAGCAGTTACCGGAAGCCAGTTAAGGGAGCGGAGGAGCGACGTGGTGTGGGAAAATTTAGGAAGGTTGAAGACCAGACGAGACAATATACAGGGGTGGCAACAATCCGCTAATAGTGTGTCTAAACATTAGTTAGCTCCGTGGTGAGAAATGTACAGGGTACCCCAGACTTACCTAACTCCTCCACCTCTCAACACACACACTTTCAAAAGGGTCAGACAATACAAGGAGAATGAGTTGCTAAACACTGCAGTCAATTGCAGGCTCATCAATCAGCAACAGGCCCAGAGTGAGAGAGCGAGAAGACTTCCTGGGTGCCTCCTTTATGGTCGGCCCTGGCTGCTGATAGGCCAGCTGAGGGTGAGAGGATCCAATCAGCCATCAGACTCAGGTGCACAGGCAGATACCGATCAGCTGCTGATTAGCTGTGCAGAAGACAGGGAGAAGAGAGAAACACAGGAGGGAAGGAAAACCACACAAGTACAGCCTGCCTGGCACGTAACAGATACAAATACTGAATAGTTTAGATGAGAAAAGGCATCAAAATGCCAGGTTACTAGTATTTATCATGTAAACAGGAAACATGAAAAACCCAATCTCTCTGTGCTCATGTAAACACCATATCCCCAATATGATCATAACCGGGATAATACTCATAAACGGCTTACTGATGTCCATGTAGAGCTGCAGTCAGTGTGTTTTACTGGAGCCTCAGTTCGATAAGAGACTATTTTCTGAGTTCTTTAACTGCGGTACTCTCTCTCAAAATGGTAATGTGCATTATGTTTTAATTATACTTCTTATCATTCAGAAGCTTTTTTTGTGTGTTTATGTTTTACTGAGTGCTTATAGGCAATTTCCATCCCAGTATTCAGTTAACTATTTATTTTCTGTGCACATTGCATAGACTAGCTAATTACATTACATTACATTACATTGCATTGCATTTAGCTGACGCTTTTATCCAAAGCGACTTACAATAAGTACATTCGACCAGGAAGACACAACCTTGAAGAAAACAGAATCATATAAGTACATCAGGTTTCATAGAGCCAAGTATTTCAAGTGCTACTCAACTGGCTTTAGATAAGCCAGTCCTTTATTAGTATATAAGTGCTCTGTTAGCAGTTCTTTGTTAGTAATTATATCGCTTGAGGTGGAGTCGAAAGAGATGAGTTTTCAGTCTGCGCCGGAAGGTGTGTAAGCTTTCTGCTGTCCTGATGTCAATGGGGAGCTCATTCCACCATTTTGGAGCCAGGATAGCAAACCCACGTGTTTTTGCTGATGGGAACTTGGGTCCCCCTCGCAGCGAGGGTGCAGCGAGTCGTTTGGCTGATGCAGAGCGTAGAGCACGCGCTGGGGTGTACAGTTTAACCATGTCCTGGATGTAGGAAGGGCCAGATCCATTCGCAGCATGGTACGCAAGTACCAGTGTCTTGAAGTGAATTTTAGCAGTTACCGGAAGCCAATGAAGGGAGCGGAGGAGCGGCGTGGTGTGGGAAAATTTAGGAAGGTTGAAGACCAGACGAGCCGCTGCATTCTGGATGAGCTGCAGAGGTCGGATGGCACATGCAGGTAGACCAGCCAGGAGGGAGTTGCAGTAGTCTAGGCGTGAGGTGACGAGAGCCTGGACCAGAACCTGCGTCGCTTTCTGGGTCAGCTGGGGACGTATCTTCCTGATGTTGTAAAGTGTGTATCTGCAACAACGGGTTGTAGCAGCGATGTTTGCAGTGAAGGACAGGTTGTTATCTAGGATCACACCCAGATTCCTTACAGCCTGGGTCGGGGAAACAACAGAGGTGCCGATGTTGATAGTCAGGTCAAGAGTGGGACAATCTTTTCCCGGAAGGAAAAGCAGTTCAGTTTTGTCAAGGTTGAGCTTGAGATGATGAGCGGACATCCACTGAGAGATGTCAGCTAAACAAGAAGAGATGCGTGCGACGACCTGGGTCTCTGAGCGGGGAAAGGACAGAATTAAGTGGGTGTCGTCAGCGTAGCAGTGGTATGAAAAACCATGCAGGCTAATGACAGATCCGAGCGAGTTTGTGTACAGGGAGAAGAGGAGGGGACCAAGAACAGAGCCCTGAGGGACCCCTGTAGTTAATTGACAAGGGTCGGACTCGGACCCTCTCCAAGTTACCCTGTAGGTACGGTCTTTGAGGTATGAGATGAGGAGGGAAAGTGCAGAGCCTGAAACTCCAAGTTCTTGGAGAGTGCGAAGGAGGATCTGATGGTTCACCGTGTCGAATGCAGCAGACAGGTCCAACAGGATGATGACAGAGGAGAGGGAGGCTGCTTTAGCAGTGTGCAGTTCCTCAGTGACAGCAATATTCTACCTACTGCTTGGGACTTTGAGTCTTTAAAATGTCCAATATCACAGACTGGGACTTACTTTAGAGTCAGTTGTATTTACATTCAGTATGACTTGTTATGATTCAATGTGAAAGAGTATACTGCTCAATAAATAATGATCACTTCACCACCTCTCTTGACATCTAGGCGCTTGAGAGTGAGTCAGAGGCAGAATACAGGGACAGTGGAGAGAGGTCCGGTGCTGAGGTGAGTGATGAAAGGGAAATGACAGTGTAGAGTAAATTGTGATGTGGACTCTCATCCCAGAATTGTAAGGAAATCAGTGGGGATATTGAAAGGAAACATTTCAGTCAAGGGGCATCATATGACCAATATAGACAGAAGAGCAACATTTATTTGAACATTCAAGTCAATGATACCATTCCTAGGCAGTGTTGTGCTAGTTACTGAAAACCAGTAACTAGTTACCATACTTCATTTCAAAAGTAACTCAGTTACTTTACTGATTACTTACACCAAAAAGTAATGCGTTACTGTGAAAAGTTACTTTTTAGTTACTTAAAAAAAGGGCTCTCATTAATGCCCTTATAGCCTTCATTTCAGTACTGTTATTGCATTGGAGAATAATACAATCTGTTGATCAACTTGACATGCATTATATGCAATCTGGATTGCATCGATATTAGCTGGCTTTCCATTTTTGTACATTCTTTCTCCAGGTAGTTGGAAAAAGTGTTCAGTCCCATATGCCGTGTGCCGCCCGGACATGCTATCATGCTAACTAGCTCCCTGAAAGCGGGTGACTCCACTGTAGCAATAGCCTGCATGTGTTCTACAACATACCGTGCAATGGCTTTATCGACTTTTCCCTGGCTAGCAGTCCCTTGGTTAAAATCCAGCCGCTGTTGCTTAGGTGGAGGTGGAGTGAAGTCGGCTGAGTCTGGGTCTGTGCCGGTCTTAGTTACTAGCTTCGTCCCAGCATGTTGTTTTTGCAGATGTTTTAAGAGATTTGAATTACTGGTTTGGGCAGTAGATAGGCTCTTTGACCCGCCAGGACACAACTTACATTTAACAGAAACTTTCTTTTCTTTGTGCTCGACAAAAGTGAAATAGTGAGAATATCTCCAGGTGGAGAAACTAGACTTGAGGTCCGCCACCTCCATGATAGTCTTGTTAGTAAACAACACAAACACGCCCACAGCGTGTCTCCGCATGTGACACAGGAAGTATCTAAGTACGAACTAAGTACGCATGAACCTTTGTGGGAAAAGTACCGCAGTGTGAATGCGCCTAAGTACTGTACTTAAGTACAGTTCTCATCTCTGTTCGCCTGGCTGTTGACTATATAAAAAAAACTAACGCAGTAACGGAGTAACGCACCATGTAGTAACGGTAACTGAGTTACTGAATTTAAAAAGTAATGCGTTAGAGTACTAGTTACTGCCAAAAATAACGGCGTTACTTTGTAACGCGTTAGTCCCAACACTGTTCCTAGGCGAAATTAACATCTGTATGGAGTCAGATCAGTCTCAATATTAATAAATGCTCACAGAAGGATTCACAAATGTATTTTGCGATTTATTTATAAATGACTCTCCACAACAATATCTCTCAATGCACTCATAAATATTTATTGTTGTATATAAATGTACATACAATGGGCATTTAAACTGCTTTTTATTAATTCAAAGACGGCTCTGAATTAATAATCAAATATGTTTCCTTTCTTTACTATTGGATGCAATTACAAAATGTACCCATCATTTTCCTCATGCTATTATAGCCCAGAGATGGGGACTCGAGTCTGCGACTCGGAAGAGTCGCACTTAAGTCGCACACACAGAGACTTCAGACTTGACTTGGACTCGTGACCAAAAGACTTCAGACTCGACTTGGACTCGTGTGTTGGGACTCGTGAACAATCATTGTGTTTTCTATTTTTGGCGTATTAAAGGTGGGGTAGGTACATTTGAGAGAAACCGGCTCGAGATCGCTAGAATTTGAAAATACACAACCGGAGATAATCTACGGTGGCCCTGAAGTGCAAGACACCACAGCATTTCAGAAAACACTACAGCATTTCACAAAACACCACAGCATTTCACAAAACACCACAGCATTTCACATTGGACGGAAAGGGTATTCCTTTAGGGAGAACACTTCTTGTTTGTGATTGGACAGAGCCAGCCAGAGAAGCACTGCTGTGATTGGTTGTTTTTGCTGCCAGTCAAGAAATGACGCTTCGTGATTGGTCAACACCCGACAGCGAAATATGTCCCAACCATGGTCCCACAGTATGGTCCCAACACATCAGCCGTTAGCACACACTCAGATCTCACAGCTCCTCATATCTGTTCAGAAACTGGACAAAAGTTAAACATGTACAAACCACAGACTGTCTATGTCATGGCGACAGTGATGTACCTGAACGCGTTCAATGAACGATCGTTCATGAACGCGTTCATATTTTGGGCGAACGTGAACTGAACGTACTGTATTTCCGCTAGATGAACGTAATTGAGAACGCGTTCATTATCAGCGCTGTATAACGGCGTTCAAAAGTGCGTTCATTCTCAGCACTGTATTATAACGGCGTTCAAAAGTGTGCCAGATTTCATATGCCTTTCAGCCGAAAACCCAGTTAAAACACACCGTAAACAGGCTTCAAAATAATGCGGAAAACCACCCAATCTGGCAACAGCAGGCTGCCTGTGACGCGTACGCGCCTGTCACCCCTGGCTGTCGCACTAAAATATAAATATACTAAATATATCAGACTCCTCAGAAGAAACAATGTGGAACCGCGGAACCGGCGAGCATTGAATGAAGTATGGACAAAGCCGAGAGCAGCTGCAGCAGCACTTGCTCAGAGTGAGACTCTACGGCAGTGGTGGGGAACCTCCGGCCTCCGGGCCGTATACGGCCCGCGAGACAATTTGGTACGGCTCTCGAGGTAATTTATAAACACACGCAAAAAATAAAAAATGAAAGAAATCTAGACCGCAAAAAAATTAAACAAGCGAGTGCCTGTTTTTCCTGGCCACGGTTAGGGTCCTTGAACACAACACGAGCCTAACGTGTCATCACGTGGTATATGTCTCGACTGACAGGGGTGCAGTTCTGACGGAGAGCACCAGAACGCCACTCCAGCACTTCAGAAATTGCAGTACCGATAAGTCCATACACATGCCGCAGTTTCTGCGTGTCTGTGTCTTTAGTTGAAAGCCCAGTGGCGATCTGCTCATCTGTCATACTGATCAGACAGTCACTAACTGTGTTGTTATCATTAGCATCTGGTTAGCTAGCTATGCTAACGAATATAAGAAGCTTTGTCTACAACCAGTGAGGTAAAGGTACATCTTTATATGATCATTATAGTTATCAAAAAAATAAGAGAATAAAGTAAACAGGTATAAAATACTATATGACAGTTATTAATAAAGAAGAAAGGGGAGTGATTTGTAAAATGTCCATACATTAAAAGAAAATCTGTTTACAGTTGTGTTTGGGTGTTGAGAGATGTGTCCATAGATCTCCTCATGTTGCTCTCAAAGTGCACCAGATTGATGCTTTTGACTTCAACATTTAAAAAAAAATCTTCCCAGGGGAGCATGCCCTCCGGACCCCCCTAGAGGAGGTTAGGTCCCCCCCCCCACTTAAACCATGTTCACATGGATAGGAAACTAAATACATTTGCACACATCTTGTGTCCATATATTTCTGTTTTGGTGGTCACGCCACACCCTGCACGTGCATGCATACGCGAGTCATGGTGAGATATCTGGATTAAGAGGTTGCTTTTTCTTTGCACAGAATGAAATGAATGGGCTGTGCTTTTAGTTTTTTTAAGCAGAGGTCAATAACTACGGCCCTCTGAGGATATTGTAAACATTTAAATGGCCCATTAACATCGTACAGGAGACAAATAATAGCTCGCAGCAACTTATTGAAAAAATAACTATGAACTATAAATTAGTTCATTTTTGAAACCATGAACTTTAGTTCAACATTTTGAATTATGAACTATGAACTGAACTAGTTCATTTTAAAATGTGTGAACTGTGAACTGAACTAGTTCATGTAGAAAGTGAACTTTCCCAACACTGCATGGCGAATACAGTCGCTGCTTTATTTATGTCTGTATGATGTTGTTGTGTGGACGGAGCAGCTACAGGTTAGTTTAGCCTGATGAATCCGATTCAGAAAACACGCATTTTAAAAGCTTTTCGCCTGCCGTCTTGTCTGCAGACTTGTCAAAGCGTTAATTCATGGTTTTTACTAACTGCTATCAGTATGTAGTTACTTCGGCATCACTTTGAAACGTGTATTACAATTAAATCACGGTCAAATATGTTCATTTTGTTTCATGGAGATACGCCCCGTCCCCTCTCCAGCGCCTCTTGTTTGAATGACAGCATTGACAGGAACAAACACAGCTGACAGCCGCGGTGAAACTCTAGCGATTAGAGCGATGCGAATATTGGATGGTCTACCATAGTATTTACATGGAGATAAGCCCCTTACAAACCATGAGTTAATAAAGCATTAATTCTGTATTTACTCCTGTCATTCAAACAAGACGCTGGAGAGGGGGCGGGCCGTATCTCCATGTAAATCCTATCGGAATCGGATCCATCAGGCTAAACTAACCTGTAGCTGCTCCGTCCACGCTCACAACAACGTCATACAGACATAAATAAAGCAGCGACTGTATTCACCGTGACATAGACAGTCTGTGGTTTGTACATGTTTAACTTTTGTCCAGTTTCTGAACAGATATGAGGAGCTGTGAGCTCTGAGTGTGTGCTAACAGCTGAGCTAACGGCTGATGTGTTGGGCTAATCACAAGCGTCATTTCTTGACTGGCAGCAAAAACAACCAATCACAGCAGTGCTTCTCTGGCTGGCTCTGTCCAATCACAAGCAAGAAGTGTTCTCCCTAAAGGAATACCCTTTCCGTCCAATGTGAAATGCTGTGGTGTTTTGTGAAATGCTGTGGTGTTTTCTGAAACGCTGTGGTGTTTTCTGAAATGCTGTGGTGTTTTGTGTAATGCTGTGGCGTTTTCTGTAATGCTGTAATGTTTTGTGAAATGCTGTGGTGTCTTGCACTGCAGGGCCACCGTAATAATCTGCTCGAGGCTGCTACTTCCTTATAGAGCCCGCCTCCTCCAACACACACGAACGCGCACATGACCAATGAGGGCACGAGATAAGTTTGTGCCCAGGTGGAAGGCTGACAGGCAGGTAGACCATCCAGTTATTTTAGCCGGGCTCATTACGCAGACGTGCGCGCCCCGGCGGCACACCTGCGGCTGTACCGCTTGTAATTAGGTTAAACTACAACAACTTCGAACAAAACGCCGGCGGCACCAACAAAAGGAGCGCACACTTCAAAGTCTGCAATATCAAAATCAAGGATGCTGGCGCAACAACGTCGAATTTCATCAGGCACTTGAAAAGTCACCCGGAGAGGTCAGTCACATTAACGCATGGACGGTTAGCAAACATGTTTAGCTCAGCATTAGCTATGTAATGTTAACTTAGCTTGCTACTAGCTTTGTAACTGAATATTTGAAAAGATTAGTGAATTGCTTGTCACACTTGTTTGAGTTGAGTGGCGTTGACATCCAACTCTTGACATGACATACAAAAGGTCGGTAACGTTAATCATTACCCGCTTTTAACAGTTTCCCTGCGGGGGATTAATAAAGTATTTGTGATACTGATTTCTGATTCTGAAGTGTTTTGCTTATAAGTTGTTTGCATTTAGCTAAAGTGTGATGTTTTTCCTCATATTGCATCATATAACAAACAACTAATCAGTACTGATACTGTATGCTAATAGATATAGGAGTGATAATAACACAGTAAATGCTTTGAATTTCTTAGATATAGCTGTGCAGTATTCTTAACAGACTGGATAGCAGCAGACAATAGAAGGCTTATTACAACCAGAAGAGACATGAGACTTTTATTTTTTTAGAGACTTGAGACTTGACTTGGACTCGTGACCAAAGACTTGAGACTTGATCAAGTCTCACCCCACAAAGACTTGAGACTTGACTTGGACTCGTGACCAAAGACTTGAGACTTGACTTGGACTTGCAAAAAAAGACTTGTGAACATCTCTGGTATAGCCACATAAAAGTATCAAACCACCAGAATACAGGAAATATATATATATATTTTTTTTAAATGTCCCCCCCACATTCAGGATGCTTCCTACGCCCATGTTCGGCCCACAATTTAAAAGCATCTCTAGCAGCAGAGTGTGTAGCTCAGACACATGTTCATTCCATCCAGGTTTTATACTATGCTCCTTTTTCTTACTGTTGTAAAAACCCTTAATTGAGGCATTTAACACATCAATAATAAGATCATATGTAAAACATAGATCACTACCATGCTGCACATTTTTACAGTTGGTGTCACGGCACAGCATTGCTTTGAATTACAACCAAGTCTAATGATTTGTCAGTGAGTGAGGTATAGTGATTAATATCCTTCTCACTTAACTTTGACCAATCCAGCCTCCCTGTGTATGTTTTATTGTCATCAACAGATAGCACCGGAATATTTTCAACATTTAGGGTCAATACAAAATGAATGTGATCTGTAGTGGCCAACTCATAACAAATGTCAATGTTGTCCAGAGAAGCGTGTGCATCAGCTGTGCATATACAGTGATCTAGCCATGACACAGTATGCCATGCTTCACTAATATATGTAAAGCTTTTCTCAGGTAAAAGAGATGTACTTGACAGTATGAGATTATTATCATTATAAAAATGCAGTAAACATTTTCCAAACAGAGATTTATCATCCGAAATGTCAGCATTCAAGTCCCCCACTACATACACACAGGTTGTGGCATTATCCTTAATGAATGCGTTAACAAATGCCATTCTATTGCGATATTCATCTTCATTTTCATATGATTCATAAGCTGTGTAAATATTTACGATAATAAATGACCTATTTTCATACTTGATCTCTATACCAATGGCCCAGTCGACGTCCAATCTTACCACTGTAACCAAAGGATCATATTTACTGTTCCAGAGAATCGCCACACCACCAGGTATCCTGCCATGGGCAATTTTATCACAGAGATCAGTAGTTGACTCTCCAACTCCATGAAAATTAGCATGTAGTGTATTCAGCATTTCCAAATCTTGCAGGTAACCATGTCTCTTGTAAGCACAGAATATCACATTCCTCCAACAGTTTATCAACAACCAGCCGCCTCGCTTTATCACCAGCACTGTGCCCCACACGTAGGCCACGTGTGTTATATGACACCACCCGCATCCTATTGTTTTTGAACATTAAGAAAACAATAGAAACACTAATACTGTATGCACAGCTGACAATCGAATATTTGCAGGGCAGAACATTGGTGCAGTGGGTCATAAGGAGATGTGAACTGACAACACAACACAGAGCGGAGCGCAACAACTGCTCGGGGCAAAGGTATATGAAGAGTTTACAGAGTGTGAATGAACGCAGCAGAGGGAACATACACAACGCCATTCACAAGTATACAAATGGAGAATTAAAGACACTGAAGATTATAATAAGCAATATTTATTGGGGCATGTCAGAAAAGACCCTGTTTATTCTCCCCTCATCCACTGAGAGGTCACTGGGAAGCCTGCAAATAAAACAACCTTTGACAAAAAATGAAACGGTTCGAAATGGACCGTGATTATAATACATTAGGTGATTATGTGTTAACATGTATGTGTTTGAGACTCTCACGTATGAACAACAAAAAAAAAAACTTGCACAGATGGCATGCATGTAGGATGCCTTCCACTTCCTCATGTTGGCATATGTTGTCTTTTCCAGAGCAGGCTTAAAGTTTAAACGGACCAAATTAGCACCAGGTGACTCATTTATTGTAGTTACATTTAAAATCCAGCCAGTAATAGCCATAGTGCCTCCAAATGAAGGCAGATGGAGCTTTATTGTCTTTTTTAACGGATGCCATGCTCGACCTTGCAGGTGATTTATCATCAATCAAAACATTTAAATGATTTCCTGTGTTGTCCTTGAACAGCTGACACAGGTTTTTTTTTATCTCTGCTTGGTAGCTCAGCTTGATTTTCCATCCGTTACATGTGTGTAGCGGGGGAGTGGCGTGACGAGACTCACCCTCTCACCCGTCCCAGTCAGCTCTGGCTGGGTTTGGCTTGGCTGGCATGCTGACTGCACAGTGACCGCAGCTGTGAGTGAACACACACACACACACACACACACACACACACACAAAACACTCATACACACTCCACAGAGCAGAGGTCTGTGCATTCCTAATTACTCCAGTGACATGGAAACACCACAGAGTATAAAGCATCTGCCTTTCGCCCCCCTCTTCCATTTCAACAAAAATGTACTTTTTGAAAGGAGCAAAAGAGATAGAGAGACAGAGGGCCAATTTAGCACACACCATCTGTGGATATTACATCTGTTTAAGTGAATGGGAACAGAAATGTCAATCTGATGTTTACCAATGATTGGAGGAACCTGAAAAAAGGGATCACCATGTTGCATTACATCCTTTTTACACAACTTTGCTTTTTCTTTAGATTATTTTGCATTTAAAGTTTTTTTTACAGACCGACACACAAACATCATCACCACTTGCAATTTGGGTGTCTTTTTCTCATCTTAAAAAAACCTCCAGCTATAAAACCCTCCACACTATTACCCTCTCTGTGTTACATTTTAACATACCCTTTTAAATATAAAAAATGCAGTGTTTTTGCACCATCAAATATGCAATAGCAGCCATTTAAGAGCTGTAACAGTGGTCAGGTCAGAAAGGGAGTGTAGTGCAGAGTGCAGTTGGTGTGCTGAGAGAGGGGAGGATGCAGGTCGAGATGGATGGCTCTCTCTCTTGCCTTTTATTTTCTTCTCTCGTCCTGTGTACCATGGCCCCTGCAGCCAGCGGGCCACAGTTGAGTCTGAAGAGTGCCTCCATATTCATGGCTCTCTGTGTTAATGTCCCCTGAGGCTGGGGTCTGCGCTCAGCCCCGCTCAGACCAGCAGAGCTCAGACCCTCGCTCCGACTCCTCCTCTCCATCTATTATGCAGCCAATAGTCCCCAGCTGCAGCCCTTACATCGCTCCATTCACCCCTACATTTGCTGCCCTCGCTTGCCCACTCTCCCTGTGTCGAGTTTAGTTGTTCACTCACTCATTCAGACACTCAATCAGCCGTGAGCACGACAGTCCTTCCTTATGAACAGCCGCACATTCATCCAGGACGCATAAAACCGCCAGCCGTGTACTCTGTTATTGAAGTGATAGACTGAATTGAGATTTAATTGAATTTAGATACATCTTCATAATTGCTGACAATCATTACACAATATATTTACAGTCATTATGAAATATTACAATTGGAATTTACAGAAACTTTGTACAAAATATGCCTGACTTCAATGCCTGGATAGTGGGGTCCTTGTTTAGCCATTTCTGGAGAACAAAACATTGACCCAAAAGTCACTGGTGTCTGGAAGTGCTTTAGTTTCAGCAAGTAGATGCTTTTAGAGTCCATTAAAAAGAAAGAAAAGAGAGAAAAAGTCCAAAAAGTACAGAGTCAGCAAAGTTGTGAATTGTGTTTTTCTTTTTCCTCAGTTAAATTGCTCTTCTTTTTTTTTGACTGAATGGAACATTTGATCTGTAATTCAACTGCAAAAACAACAACAGAGACCCATTTAAATAGAATAAATCCATAATATTTACACAATAATGTGAGTATTGATTTATAAAAATGAAATCTCTTTTTCTTTAAACATGATTTATGTTTATCTACAGTTTTTCAAAACAGAAACCTAATCACAATGAAACGCATCATACTTCTATCATTCAAAACTACTGATAATGATGATTGTGGATTGCCATATTTATGCAGCAACTCTGGTTGCAATGAAACTCAGCTCATCTGTCAGCAAAGTTCTTACACCAGCTTGAGTCGTGTTGAAGCCATTCTCCCCCTCTGAAGCTCCTCACGATGGCAGAAAGTACGGAGGAGTCAAATGTTCTCTTTAAAAAAATAACACGTGGTGAAATGGACTTTGTCAGCACAGCAAAAGCAAAGCAAAACAAAAACTTGGCCAAAGCGGCAGTGTCCAACAGTCCCGCTCTTTCACCGGACAACATGAGACCTTTAACAACTGAGGAAGCTTTTTCTGTTCAGCATTGGCACCATTGAAGCCCCACAGGGATGTCCAGAGAAAAGAGCGCCCCCTGTTGTCCAGCTGTTGTCACCCAGCGACTCTCAAACATCCACCTAGGGGGCCGCCCTAAGCCAAAGCTGCAATAAAAATAACTGACAGACTAACCTCAACTAGTGAAACTAAAATGCTTTGCGCTCCTTCATTATCATGACTGAGATGCAAATGAAATCAAACATAAGCATGCTTTTAAAAGGATGTTTTTGATATACAGTAATTATAGGAAAATAGACTATCAAGGATGACTCCTTTAAAATCATTTATAAAGCTTTCCTGGATGCAGACAGCTCGGCTACGAAGTAAATAGATACTAAACAAAACAAATCCTTAAAGTATATGCAAACACAAGCATAAATATTTGATCCACAGAGAGTAAGCTACGAATGACAAATATTAGTGATATATTGAAATTCTGGAACAGGCACCATTTCTGTCTTTTTAAAAGTCGCTCTTCTTTTTCGAGTGTTTGTCAGACGTTTTAAGGTGTTTCCAAAATCCTAAAAGAGTCACTGCTGACTGAAGTGTTGGGTGCTGCTGCAGTCCATCCAAAAAGTCTTTGCATTCTCTTCAATTTTTCTAAAGTGAACCAGCTAAAAAGAGTTGGTGCACTGTTTATCTCTCATTCTTTCTCTCTCATCAACTTTCCATCATTACTCTCATCTAAATCCCCACTCTTCTCCCCCCTTCTTTTCAGGCTGGCCACCGGACGCCGCCGGGTTTTAATGGACGTAGTAGAGCCAGTAGACAACGTTGAAGAAGGAGAAGACGGTGGGGAAGATCATCCTGGACCACTTGTCGATAGAGTTCACGTCGGACAGGTCTGGGATATTCACCTTAAGCTGGGAGGCCCGTCTCCGTAGGCGGGACTTCTTCTGGGCGTGGCGCTCCAACGCGCTGTGGCCATAGTTCTGGCGGGCCATGGCTGCCCTGCGGTACTGCAGCGTCGAGCTATCGTAGGCCAGCATGGTGTTGCGGGGGTCTCCGGGTGCCCCCAGGCCCCGGGACAGATCCCCGCCACCACCCATCTCGTTCTTCATCTCCAGGGTGCTGAACAGGATGTTGTCGTCGGGAGTCATCTGTGTGAGGGTGTAAAAACAAGTGGAGCCATGAGAAGTTACTGCCAAGAGGAAATCTAAAGGTCTTCAAAGTAACTCTAGCAAAATTACTATTAGCTACAAGGATAATTAGATCATTCAAATCATGTAAATAATACTGATGAGGTGCTAGAATGGGTAATGCAAATGAGTCAAAAAGTGTGTTACTTACAGTGACATTCTTTAAAGCACTTTAAATTATCATTGATCACCTGTCAATCAATATATGAGTGATAAAACAACCACAAGACTATGAGATAACATTCCTGGAAGAGCACAACATGCTCCACAAACAAATTGTCATGGAGAAATCTTCATTGTCATCTCAGAATTTCAACCAGTGTGGTTAAAATTCTGTCGATTCACAAGACAAACTGAATAAAAAGAAAGAGAAAGCAAAGGAAAAAATGTGACAGGAGAAGGTTGAGAGAAATAGTAAGGACTTTGCAAAGATGAAGGAGAGGCTTAAAAGGTTCGGGGGAGCAGGTCAGGAAAGACGTTGTGGGAAGTGAATTCGGATCAACATTTCTTCATCCATAGCCTGACTTCTGAGGTAAAACGTCCCTATAATCCAAATCCTGTCCCGCTGTAAATGGAGCTGGTTGTATTTTGTTGTTTTTGTTATAACTCACTTATAAAGCGAAGCCACTTAGTTGGCGCTATTCATCAAACTGAAAATGGTCTCTTTCGTTATCTGGCTATCCATATTTTTTAAGACAGTTATCAATTGACTTTTTGATTGTACAGTTTTTTGTATCTGAATGACATTATCTTAAGAGAAGCTACTGATGTTTTCTTCTCTCTTGCCATGATTGTTATTTCCCATCAATTGAGATGTACAGCCCAAGTTAGGATTAAAATAATGCCTGCAGAAATCAAACTGCTAAGCCATGTTTGTCAGGAAAATGCATGAAGAGCAAACCAAGAGAGGGAAAAAACACAATGGTGGGAGTGATGATCAAAGTTGCCTTAAAAATCTATAGAAATCAAAGAAATGCACAAAAACTACAGCATTTTCTTCTGATCTGGATTGATTCAGATTGATGACATTGTTAGTTTTGACTTTCAAAACCTCCAGTACCTTATTTCTTTGCTCGCCTAGTCCTAATGCGGCATCGTCCACAAAGATGGGATCCCACATCGAGTCATATGCGTCAATTTCCCTCTGTTTCATTCTGGCATACAGAGCATCATCTCTCTGAACTACATTTCCCACCAGCCACTGCAAGCATACAAAATCAGCACTGTTACTTAGGGGAAATCGAAGTTTGCCACACTCAGAAGGAAAGGGTGTTTTATGTTTTTATGTTGCTGTTGTTCCTGCTAACTTTAGCAGCTGAATGAAATTTAAAGGGAAGGTGATTTTCTTTCAAGGTGCCTTGCCCTTTGAGAGACACAGAAATATGGAGATAAAGCATAGGCCAATCATTGGTTCTTCATTCACTCTTTCAGATCCTAGTCTGAGTCATAAAGATGATACACAAGGCTAAACAAGTGAGAAACGGAGAGCTAGAGAAGGAGTAAAGAGGACATCAAGCATTGATCACAGCATCACATTGACCTTGAGAGGAGAAGAAGTCATTTGCTACAACAGAAACAAACACACAAACATTAACCGACAGCACAGATACCTCTAGAGGAGGTTCGCCTGCACATGTACCTTGGGGTCGGGTTTCAGCTTCTCATTATTGGCCACGGCTGCTTTCTCAGCCGCCTTCTTCTGTCGCTGGGGGCCCTGGCCGAAGAAGATGTAGTTGACGAAGGCGTACTCCAGCAGGGCCAGGAAGACAAACACAAAGCAGCCCATCAGGTACATGTCAATAGCCTTGACGTAGGGGATCTTTGGGAGCGTCTCTCGCAAGTGGGTGTTGATGGTGGTCATGGTCAGCACCGTAGTAATCCCTGGATACCACAGGTCACACGTTTAGAAAGAAAGTGAAGTCTTTAGACGCTGTAAGACATTTTTTAACATCATCTGTACAGTGAAAAACAATTTGACCAATATATTATGTTAGAGGTAGCCATGCAAGCTGCTTGGCTCAAGGAATGGTAATATACTGTAGATATGTCGGTCAAACACTTGGTCCAGGCTAAAAGATCACAGCAACCTTTTATCTGGCTTTGGTTGGATGGCAATGAATCAAACATCTGCAGAAGTTGCCCTGCATGGAACGACTCGACCTGAGTTGCTTTTGGTACCAGGTACTTTCTGAATTTCATTTTCCACTGCAGATATAACACCTTCAATGTGTGCGTGATTCGTGGCTGATAATCAAAGCGTTGAAGCGTGAAAATGCGTTAATGTCATCTTCAAACACATTGTGTTCTCTTGATGGATCTTTTCATCTACAAGTCTAATGGTAAAAACCAAATAAAGAACCAGTCGAGTTCTGCTGTTATCTTCATGAATCATATTCACTTTGAATCTATTACAATCATCAAGCCTTCATTTAAATGTGTCCAAATAACTGCAAAAGTATTGACTTTCCTTTCAGCCTTGGCCAAGCTGTAGGTTTACTACAGCTTTCTTAACTAACACACCTACTTATAAAGGACGCAATGAACGAACAGGGATGTTCTGTTTGATGAGAATGTGCCCTACATCAAAATGACTGAGATCAGGTGCTTATCTTCAAAGGATTTCAGTATGTGCTTGTGAACATAAGCATTCATGTTCATAACATGAATTATATAGTATTTATGTATACCAAACAGACCTGAAATAATGTGAACCCATATGGAGAAAAAGATCCACCGAAACCTCCTGAGACTAAAACTGTGTGTGTGTGTGTGTGTGTGTGTGTGTGTGTGTGTGTGTGTGTGTGTGTGTGTGTGTGTGTGTGTGTGTGTGTGTGTGTGTGTGTGTGTGTGTGTGTGTGTGTGTGTGTGTGTGTGTGTGTGTGTGTGTGTGTGTGTGTGTGTGTGTGTGTGTGTGTGTATTCAATCATGTATTCAAATGGACAGAGGACAAACTGTAGGCTACATAAAAGCAAGCTGTAAACATCTGCTATTAGTCACAGCACAATTCACCTGTTTTTGTACACACACACACACACTGTGTTTGATACATTAGTCATTTGCATGCACAATCTGCATTTGGTCAGATTCACACGTATTATAAATAACCCGGCAGCCAGCATTGTCACTGTAGCATGGAGCCTCATCTCTTAGGATGCGCTCGCTTGCTGCATGTTTTCAGGAGGCTGAGCGGAGGCAGATCTTTAAATCACGCTACCCTCTGAATGCACCGTCTGGGGCTCCAAGCCGCATGTGTCCCACTCCAGAAAACAAATAGTGTGTGACAAGAACAACACACATAAAGCTCAAAGCCATTTCCTCTGCTGCCCTGACCTGTCATACCCAAGTTTAACACTAAAGGGAGCTTTCATTTTAGTATCAGGGGCGCTTTGACATCATGTAAAAACATTAACATGTATAAGGCGCAGTTATGCAAATGTTGCCACCTTTCATTTGGCCGAAATGTAGCCGTGATCAGGCTCTGATAAGCTGGAATCTCCAACCAATGGGGGGCTTCGATAGACAGACAGGCAGAGATAAAGACAACACGTTTCAAGGTCGAGCTGCAGCGCATCTCGCTCTGCATGAGTCATGTATATAGTCATCTCTGAACAACAGACATTTAGCCAGGCAGCCTATCACACACTGCTATCACTCACATGCTTAAAGCTAATGGGAAAAAAAGTCAATGCTGGGAAAGCAAACCAGAGATCAGGCTGACACAATGTATATCTAATGCAAGTCTAAATGTAAAAGGCTCAACATGGTTAATAGCTCTTTTCATGCTCTGTTATCATTTAGCTTTAGGTTATTTCCCAGGGTCACTGTTCAGCGGTGGCGAGGCGATCCTACCCAGGGCCACTCTGGCAGCCGAGGCATCGTAGTTGATCCAGAAGGAGACCCAGGAGAGGATGGTAATCAGGATGGAAGGCATGTATGTCTGCAGGATGAAGTAACCAATGTTCCTCTTCAGTTTGAAGCTGAGGGACAGGCGGGGGTAGGCACCTGAAGGAGGCACAGGGAGAGAGGAAGTGGGATGGAAATAGATTTTCCCTCAAAGACTATAAATAAAAGCTTTATTTCCCGTGACACCAGGGAGGATCCATATCTTACTTGTGTGGATATTGAATAGAAAGAAAAACAATGAAATGTACTTTTTCTTTACAATAACCCATTTTCTGCGGTCAGTACACGTAAAAACCCAAACCTCCAATGTCAAAGAACCGAAGTAAAAGTGGACTGTTGTGTACCTGTAGAGAAGACCACGTTCTTAGAGATGAGTTTATAATCAACAATGGAGAACTGTGGCAGCTCTATTCTGTCGACCCCGGACACAGCGCCTTCTCCACCTCGCCAGTAAAACTCAATATCATCTGTTGTGTAGCCATCTGCAGACCAAAGAGAAACAATGTCATCACCAAGTTATGGTCTTTAATGCAGAATGGTATGCAGGAATGTTAAATGTTAATGTCACTTGTTTTGCATGTTTTAGCTCACCTACAAAAGAAGTTCTTAAAAATGGGGACGAGACCCTCTCAAGGGGTCTCAGGATGCTCAACATTTGGGCTATGCTAATGTATGTTCAGTTTTGGGAGCATTTTGTCGCTTGTTTAAAACAAAACGGTGGTATTGGATAGAAGACGAAATATGAACATTTTAACGAGGTGTAACAAGTTGAATTAGCATTTTTAAGTGCTAAAAGCATAAATGTTTCAGAATCAATGTTTTAAAGCATGCACACATTTTAGGATTCATTTGTTTACCATTAACTTGAGCACACCATGAAAGCTAAATGACTTGACAACTGTTTCAGATTTGTAATCCATCACAAAACAAAGCAGAATTTATTTATTGTCAGAGATAAACTATAAATGCATGTTAGGAACACAGCGGGCGCATGTCATTTTTAAAATGCTTTCTTGGTGGTGTGTTCAAATGCTTAATGGAAACTCCAGAAACATCACTCTCTTGGCTCTCAGCCACCAAAACAAAAATCATGTTGGCTTGTTGTGTGTTTTCAAAAACATAGCTTTTAACCATTTCCTAAATGATATATGTTGTGGCTTTCTTAAACACACCAACAATAAAGAGTTTTTGAAAAGTCCTCTGTCCTCCTCAAGTACACCATCAATGAAGAAAAAGTAAAGCTTAAGAACAAATCGATGTGATAGATTATGATCTTAAATGTTGTTTTTTGTAGAAAAACTGCTCAACTCCAATGCATATAAAAGAATAAACTAAAGTTGGGAGCAAAGCATTCTGCAGTAGCAACTTGCGTGCTAATTTGAAGCTACATAACACAGCCGAGATTTGGAGCATGATGTTTGTTGCACATGGAAGCAGTCGGGGGACTCCTGTGTTGGAGACCGTCTCTGACATGAACAGCGACTAACAGGGAGCAGCCATCTCTGTTCTCCCTCACAGCGCTCTGAGATCTTTGTCTGCCTCACACTCAAAATAGAGGCAGTGACCTATTCAGATGTGATGAATAATTAAACTGCAAGGCTTTGATTTAAAAAAAATTAACACACAATTCTCTTCTGCGGTTGCACTGACATTCAAGGTGAAGTTAGTCATGGTGCTCGTGTTGGGTTGTTATTGGTTGGACAGGCAGCCAACTTCACCCGTAGGCTTTTTTCACAGCAGACATTTTGACTCGTCACAGGCAAAGCACAGGTGTTGCTAACAATATCAGCAATGGCTGCATTCTTCATGAAGCTGCATGCCCTACACCAGGGCCCGGAATACTGAACAGACATTTTACATTTGACTATTTACACATACCAAGACATGTCAAAATGTCTGCTGTGAAAAAAGTAAGGTTGCACTATTTTATACTACCAACAAATCCCATGAAAAAACTAAAATTACAATTGGTTTCCCGTCTCTTTACAAATTCTGGCTTATTAATCGTTCCTGTGCCACTCCGCTTCATCCTGAGAATTTACATGTCGATTTAATAAAAGGTCTTAAAAAGGCCACAAGGCCCTGTAGCTTTTAGTAAAGGTAACACAAACAGCAGTACATTCTGTATTAGTTAGGGGCTGTTTTACTTTGCAGATTAATCCAGAATTGGTGGTTTAGTAAGTCTTTGATTAAAAATAAACCAAAGTGGTTTTGGGCTCATGGTAATGAAAGAACATGTCAGCCATTACATGTGTGTGCCTCATCAATCTGTTTTAATGTTTTTTTGGAGGTCTTTAAAACAGAGAAATATACTAGAATTTGTTACCCAACAGATACTTGTTAAATTAATTGGGAAACAGATACTTTGTTTGTAGCCGGAGATCCTTGAAAAATCAAGGAAAAATCAGGATATAAGAAAAGGTTACAACTAAAAATATAAACACCAACTAAAGTGTTTGCAACATGTTGGCTTATTTATGATTTAGCCACTATAATACAAGATTTTTAGTATATGTTCTTCATTGTTGTTACTATATTTAGAGGAATCAATAATTTCTTCATGTAGGTCTTTTCATGGGATATGTTTAAATTAGAAAAATGGAGATAATCACCAGTTTGTTAGCAGGCTGAAATAAAAGAGAGAACACACTTCACACGCCCTGGTGCAACTGTTGATCATAATGTTGAAATTGTAGCAGATACAGTAAGCTTTGCCTCCACTTCTGCATTATCATGATCTCTGAATTGTGCGACTTTGCATCACCCCAATTAGGGCCGAGTCCACTATGCTGCTGTTCAGTTCAGTTCTGATCAGCCATGACAGGCTGCCATCAGGAGGGTGTCGTGGAGATTGGGAAAGGGAGACGATTGGCCCAAAAATGTCTTAAGTGAGCATTTTATATCGTGTACATAAATGGTCATTTTGTAGCTTCATTAGTTCTGGACCATTGTCTCTGCTCAGTAAGATGTCAATGTATTACATCACTGTTCTCATCCTGGGCTGTCATGAGAAACAGTGCAGTATGAGCTCCACGATGTGCATACTGTGGGTGTGTATTTGCATGTGTGTGTGTATGCACTACAATAGATATTAAGTGTTAAAGAGGTACAAATCAATTATTGCTCATTCCGGCATGTGAGACCAGTGGTCTGAGCCGCAGCAGTGAGCTCCTGATGTATCGGGGGATCTAGGGTTTAAAGACTAGTGTCTGTTAAAAATGCATCAAGTTTATCAAGGGAAGTGAGAGTTCTCTGGGCTCATTAGTCTGAATAAAATAGCATGCTCTGGCATGAAGCGATTCCAATGTTAAAACCATTGCCAGTTAATCCATATGAGAGCAGATACTGCTTGGTGATCAAAACTGGAGCCGTGTGTGTGTGTGTGTGTGTGTGTGTGTGTGTGTGTGTGTGTGTGTGTGTGTGTGTGTGTGTGTGTGTGTGTGTGTGTGTGTGTGTGTGTGTGTGTGTGTGTGTGTGTGTGTGTGTGTGTGTGTGTGTGTGTGTGTGTGTGTGTGTGTGTGTGTGTGTGTGTGTGTGTGTGTGTGTGTGTGTGTGTGTGTGTGTGTGTGTGTGTGTGTGTGTGTGTGTTGTGTCGAGCTGCCTGAGAGAGGAGGAGGAGAAAAAGAGAGCATGAGTGATGGAGAGAGAGAGATAAAAAGGCTTGGAGAAAAAGACGAGGATGAGACTGTGCAAAGAAAGGAGATGAGGAACGGAAAGGGAGAGTGATGAGGAGAGAGATGGCGAGCATAATGGGAGAGGAGCAGCGAGAGGCGGTTCTGACCCGCACTGTTTTTGTGCCACTCAACCCTGCTGGCAATAGCGTGATCCAACCCAGAATGACTGAGCCCTATACACCACATTCAGCCCCATAATCCTTTTCTCCGGGGACCCAGATAAAACACGCAGAGGACCTCGTCTTTCCTCTCATGTTCCTCCACACTCCCTCCCTCCCTCGACTCCGTATGAAATGAGCTCTTTGCCCTGTACAAACATGGAGGCAGTTTCGGGAAGAAGCTGCACATAGCATCCAGGATCAGCACAGCCCTGGAACACAGGACCTAATCAGGCTGCTCCATGCCTTGGGAAGCCACTGCAGTTGGAGTTGAATTAATTAGGCTGGATGTTATCAGTCAGTGAGCCATTAGTGATGTTCCTCTTCTCGATGTGTATCGCTTGATATCTCATCAGCCTTTCTCAGCGTTTTACTGCAGTCTTATCAACCTCCCTTCTAACTTGCTGCCACCGGGCCCGGCAGACTGTTTCCAGGACCAGATTTCAAAGCTGCATGTGTACGTGGGATCTGTTTAATTCAACGTCTACGTGTGGGCGTGAGAGCTGGTTGTCAGGGACAACGGTACTTACAGCTTTCAATCTCCAGAGTGCAGTTCTGCTCATCTAGAGGGTAGCGGCGCAGGTCCATCATGCAGGCTGCAGTTGTGGTGATCCTACACACAGAGTGGGATGAAAAGATATAGGAATCATCAAAGTGCCGGCCCAGTTCAGTTGACCTTCAACACACAGTACGATGACACGCCGAAGCAGGGTGATGACAAATCTGTATAACTGAGGAGTAACCGATATAGAGCCATTACATAAATGTTGAATCAAGATTAAATCTCAATCAGATTTTGTTTGCCACATAGGAGTCATTTGAATAGAAGTGTGTTGAAAAATGTGTAGAATAATTTCCTGAATCCACCAGTCACCCCCGACCATTAGCTTTGCTCTGTCTGTCCTTTTAATACACACGTCCTATATTGCAGGTCTTTAAAGAAACCTCCTGCTGATCCCTGCAACTAAAACACAACGTCTAACTTTGCACGCAATATTACAATTTTAACCCATATTCCAAAAAAGAGAATATTTTTAGTCAGCTGTTAATATGGCTAACATATTTGAAGAATCAATCATTTATTAATTTAGGTATTTTCATGGGATATGTTTAATCAGTACGTAGGTATGCACAGCTCATCACTGATTTATTTTGAAGGTAAAACAGGAACAGGTTAAACCTCTGGTCACACAATCCTTTAATGAAGTCGCTGAGTGTGAGCCAGCCCCGTCGACTCAGAGAGACGTACTTCCTGTTTCACACACGACAAGTTGGCCCAGGCTGAGACGGGCTGGCACCAGGCCGTGCCAAGCCCCGAGGCAGCCTGAGAGACACTGGACACACTGTTTAACTCCTGGGACCTAATCTAGTATCCTGGACTAGGAAAACACACACACACACACACACACACACTGATATAATATGATAGCATCATGCGACCATTAACAGTAACTGCAGCCTGCGGGAGAATTCCCAGTATAGGTTGATGTATTTTTGACCTTGGGTTTCCCTCGTCTTGGCTGGTTACTATCTACTTACTGAGTTTTTTCATCTAGTCTGAGAAATATGTATCTATTCACATTTTAGGAACATTTCCAAACTCTTTCTTTCCTTGCATTAGAATAAGACAGGATAAACTGTGGTGCCATGGAGCGGACGGACACTGTGGCAGTCAAAACTAATTCACAATGTATTTCCTCTTAACTTCATCAGGACTACAAACGTGTGCTTTGTCTTTAATAATTAAGACCAAAAGTTTATTTGAAATCCGTCTAAGTCTTGCTGCTCCCCTGGGCCCAGCCTGGCAAGTTAAGGATTTCATTTTTGAGATGTGGAGATGCTCAGTGTTTCTCTCTCACACACTCTGTCTCATTCTCGCTGCCTCCTTTTTCTTGCTCTCTGGGCTCTTATGTAAGAGCCAGTTAGCAGGGCCATGGTGCACTGGGGGATTAACACAGGAGTCTTATTTCTGTCCTAGTTTACCCCTTTATGGACACAACTTACCGGGGTTTTTACCAGGCAAACACTCATCACTCACCACCACCTCTAAATCATCATGGTGGCAGAGGAAGCACAGGGGGAAAGTGGAAATGAGGCCAAAATGGCAGGGGTAAAAATAACAGCCTATTTATAGCCCACCTACATCATCGGCAGAAGTCTTGAAGCTTTTTTGTCTGAGACTCTGCATCACTGATCAAGAGCTGCTTCTGCATCCCCTGGCCCAGCTAGCATGTCCAATCATACGAACGGTAACAATTCAGAAACAGCTGGAAACGAGGGAGGAGGAGAGAAGGATGAGGATTTCTCTGCAGGATTCCCTCCTCTCCTCCTCCTCCTCCTCCTCCTCCTCCTCCTCCTCCTCCTCCTCCTCCTCCTCCTCCTCCTCCTCCTCCTCCTCCTCCTCGTCATCTCCGCTGCAGCGAGAGTCTGCAGCAGCAGCAGCAGCAGTGATCATGAAGCACAGGCTTGTTTGCTCTTCATCAACATCAGGGCCAGTCCCTCTCTCTCATCCCAACCTGCCGGAGGAGAGGCCACGCTCTAACAGATCACGCAGATTCACACACGCTACATTTGCTCTGCGTCGGAGCTAATAAAACACGGAGCGTGTGTGTGTGTGTGTGTGTGTGTGTGTGTGTGTGTGTGTGTGTGTGTGTGTGTGTGTGTGTGTGTGTGTGTGTGTGTGTGTGTGTGTGTGTGTGTGTGTGTGTGTGTGTGTGTGTGTGTGTGTGTGTGTGTGTGTGTGTGTGTGTGTGGACCCCCCCTTAAGGCAGCCTGTGCACCTTTATTTCCAAATGACCTTGTTTACGGACACAACACAACCTCCACAAATTCCCAGACAGAATCTCATTTCCAGGGAGCGTCAGAGCAGACGCCAACATGCAGATTGGCATTTATACAAACGGGTTACAAGCCTGCATTCCTTTAATCAAGCTGAAGATGTTATTACCTGGACATTGTAATGGAGTTAGAAGTTCAATTAAGATGGAGAAGCTTCCTCCATTTTGGATAGAGAGCTGAGGAAACATGGCATGCAGGAGTGTCTCTCCCTGCTCAGGCACTGTTGCCAAATTTGAAAATAAAATGTCTGCAGTGGCAACAAAAAGAGTCCAGCATCAAAGCAAAGGATGGGTTTCTTGATTTCAAAGCAAAGGCACACACATACGAAACACCTTGCCTTATCAATAGTTTGAGAGGGAGGTATAACTGTGAAGGCGATTCTAAGCCTGTATTGATGATCTTGACAGTAGAAAAAGGCTTATTTAAATCCCTCTCTTTCTCCACTCAGCAGCTTTCTCCTCCTGGCCATGCGATGTCATCTATTGAGCTGCAGAGTGGCACACTCCTCGCCCAGACAAAAGAGGACGTCAGTCTCCATAGCACAAGGATATGTCCTCTCACAAAAGGAGTTACAATATTCACAGAGAGGAGGAGACAGGGAGGGGAGGGAGGGAGGGGGAGAGAGAATCCTAATAATTTCTCCATTTTGAATGAAGTCTGACCTTCATGTCTCTTTCTTTCTTGCTTTCTGGCTCTCCCTCTTTTTCTCATTCCCTCTCTGTGAATGTTGAGCGACGTGCATCAGGAGTCATGCACCGAATGGACTTTCCTCTATTCCTGCATAAAATGAAAGGCTAAGTGGGAAAAGTGGGTTCTTTCCTTTTGTGTGTGTGTTTCTTTTCTTGCAGCCTGGGCGGTATCTGTGTTATTGGTTGAGCCTTTTCATGGGCTGGGTAATTAGATCAGACTGCCTCTCCCCGAGAGTCCAACCGAGCACTGAAGTGACAGTTGGGAGCACTGTTGCCATGTTCTGCTCCTCCTGATAATTGAACACCAGGATTTGGAAGGATTGGGATACACTATATATGCAGCACCCAACACCCTTACCCTTCCTCCTCCGCATGCACCCCAAAAATAACACTCACAAACACCCACCCACAGACACATCCCACACACACACACACACAAATAATATGTTTACTGTTTCTGCTTATTATGCAAGGTGTTAGCGAGACAACATCGCACACATATATATATATATATAGCGTTTAATATTCAAAAGAAAGCAATAAAGTGGCGCAGGAAATTGATTTTGAACAATAGACATGTGTTTACCTAGTCAGTATTACGTGTTTATTTCATTTGTTTAGCACATATTAAAGTCATGGCTTAATATGCTGCGAAGCATTTCTGCTCATTAAGATTTAAGGTGTTCACCAGTGGTTGTGTATTGTACTACCATAAAGATAAGAGTTCTCAAAGGAGACTAATTTAAAGAAGAATGATTCAAATCAAACGATTGGATGTCGACACATCCTAACTTAACTCCAAAAATACTGGCTCCAACATTTCCCATGATACTATATTTTCTTTAGAGAAAGTAACATTTCCTTAGGTACATTATTACACCTTCGTGCGACTTTACACTCTACTACATTTCAGAGGAAGATATTGTACTATATATATAATGATAGTAAAGATACTATTTCATGTAATACTACATTTGTTCTAAAGCTGTGTTTATTATCGTCGCAAACAAAAGACACTATCAATTCATTGGGATGCGTAAAGTAAACACAGCACACACACACATCAGTAAGAGCTCGCTTGCATGTTTTATGCATTAGTCAAATCAATGTAATGATATAATAAATATTATAATACCTTCCCGCAACATTGCCAACATTTGGCTGATAATGAAGTACTGTATCTTTAGTTTTGATAATGCTACAATTACTTAACTAAAGGATCTAAATACTTCCACTGCTGACCTTTCACGTTTAACCATGCATTATCATCTCACTTTCAGCTGGTCTGCTCTTGTTCTTGATGAAACTGATCTATTAGACACTGTCTATCAAATTGTAATGATTGTATGTATTACTTCATGAATTTTACTTAACAGACTATACGTGTTTTGTCCTTGTTTGTCTTGCTTTACTTTTTCTTATTTTGTTCATGTATGTAAGACGTTGCTTTTGTCGGGACCCCCTTGAAGACGAGATGGTGCATCTCAAGGGGTTTATCCTAATAAATACATTTCTATACACACTGGTGATAAAGACTCAAATGAATTGATAGCCAAACACATTATGCCACGGCTATAACGGCCGTGTAGGACGTGTTTTCACATGTTAGCTGTTTTCCCGTGGAGGACTGTGGGTCTCCTCTCAGTTAGCCATTGCTTTCTCATCCAGCCAATCCCTGCTGCTGCTACCAGCCGGCCGTCTCTACAGGTATGTGTCAGCGTGCTCTCAGCGCACAGGCATCTGGCCGGGCTGACTCTGACAGAAGCTTGTGTCTGGACTAGCTAGCATCAAATAAAACCTGGACCAAACCCACAAACCAAATAATGGAGGAGCCGGGAGGCACCAGCACTGACAAGGACAACGTATCTGAGGTAACAACCAACAACCCTTTGCTGCACGCACACCCTCAACTTCACAACAAAACTCTCCTGGCCTCCATTGCTTTTTAGACTGTTATGCCAAAAATATGGGGCTTATGTAATTGAGTCAGAATGTTATGTATTACATTTCTTGACTGTTGAAACAAAATGTAGCGATGAATAATCTGGTGCAGTGCAGATACTTACATTATTAGCAGTATTTGCGCAAGAAGGGCATCTCAGTGGAGAGCGAATGACTGAATGCTGCAACATCTTGAATTAGCAACAATAATCTCATCTTTTTAACAGGGACACTAATCTGAGATCATTTGCACACACCACACACACACGCACGCATACACACACACACACACACAGATCAGAGGAGGCAGCAGCACAGTGATGGGCGGGCTGTGCTAGCCTGTGAAGTCAAACAGCAGCATCAGAACAAATACAGATCCAGTGTTTGTATTGAACTTCTACATTTTTGATTATGAGTTTTCAATCATGGATGACACACTCCTCAGAGGCATCACAGTCCAACACCACAAAGAAATGTCTTGTAGACGGGTTCTCCCGCACAATCAGCCTCAGCTCGGCTGTTTGCTCCGCCCTGCTTTATTATTGATCACAACCAATCCATTATTGAAATTGATGATCATCAGGGGATGTGAGAGGCTAATACATTCTTCCCTCTGTTCACAGTTGTGTAAGGCTTTACTATCAGGCCTTTTCTTCATAGATGTGGCCATAAGATAACATTGTACTCACTGAAGAAAGTGCTGAGATGTGAAAACACGCTGACAATCCAACAGGAAATAATGATCAGATAGTTAAACCAGATTTTCAAAAATACCCGACACAGTCTCTTTGTGTGTATTAGCTGTAACTCAAACAAAATGGTCTTTTGTGCTAGGTGGCCCGAAGAGGTACAATTCTCTAGTATTTCATTAGGAAACAGCCAAAATACAATAAAGAATATTAAAACATTTACATCGTTTTGTTTTTTGTCAGTCTATAGTAATCTCTTATTGTTCTTTTAAATAGAGTCTCAGTTTGTCACTGCATCATGTTTAAGTTGTCTAAGTTATTCAAGTGAAGATGCAACATGTTAATTGCGCAACGCTACAGAACAAAGGTAGGCATACTTATTTCAATTATCTTTTTCCAAAATCTAACCACATAAGTACGGCATGTACTTGAGAGTGAAACCTAACGTTGAAGATGCACTTTCTCGGGTGCAGGGTACCCCTTTCTGTAGCTTTACAATGGTAGTGAAAACAACCTTTCTTTCATCTTTATTGAACTACTCATGCTGCTTGAGCCGTCAATTTTAAACAATGTTGCTTCGAACCAGGACCTCAGCTATTAACTTGATGAGTATAAAATTATAATGACGAGTAAGAATGATGGCAAAACCAAATAATAAGAGCCAAGTTGAAGAAATATCACATTACTGTATGTTGCATCATGCCGAGCAGAAAACTACAATATTTTAAATTCAAAGTGTGAGTTAATTAAGAGGCTCCGCTCTGATACAATTACACATAACTTAATCATGCCTTGTGATCAATCCACTAATGGTCATGACAGACTATGAAGGGCAGGGGTAAAAGGCTTACCTGAGTCCATAAAGCACCGTGCCGTCCGGGTGCAGACGGATCATCCTGTTCTTGACGGTGACGCCGTGAACGAAGGACTTCTTGTCGTTTAGAAAGTAGGTGTCAGGCACCCACAGCGAATCCGCCACTCGGTTATCCAGCGTCAGGTTGTAGGCGATCTCGGAGTAGGACAGACGCTTGTCCCTCCAAGCCTGCTGGAAGTACATCGTCAAGGTGTAGTCCTGGAGGACAGAGAGGGGAGTCCATTAAACGAAGCCACTTCAAAGACAAACTGGTGACAATCAATAACGCTGACAGTATTTCAACCACGGAGCCAAAAATACACTTTCAACTAAATGTACTGACAATCTTTCACGATAGGAATATGTTTTATTTCCTTTATCCAGCAGTGGTGGGTAACCAATTACATCAAGTCAAGTACTGATATTGTAATCTGTGCCACTTTATACTTCTACTTCACTTCACACACACATTTTGGACTTTTTTCTCCAATACATTGAATTGACACTTATAGTTACAAGTTAATTTTTCCCTAAAAAACACACCATGTCAATCAATATTGCAACTTTACTATACTATCAATATAGGCTTTTGTTGGTTCTCTTATGTTGCATTAAGGGAGTATAACTGCATTTGGATGTGACAAATAACTGACCTTGAACATTTAGCCTTTAATAATAATCAATCCAGAAGTAAACAAAGTATCTAAGTATGATTCCACATTGACAAACCACAACAACAAAATGCTCATACATGTATTAATCACGAGTATTACTTTAACTCTGCAACAGGAGAAATTCTGCACAATGTATACTTTACATTTTGAAGCTTTAACTACATTTTGCAGATAAAGCTTTTCTCCTTTTACTTAAAGGTGGGGTTGGTAATTTTGGAGAAACCAGCTCGAGTGCTCTAGAATTTGAAAATACACAGCCGGAAAAAATCTGCCGGCTCAGATGATTGGTCGTGCTTTTTACAGTACTACGGCTTCCAGAGATTAATTTGTTTTATGGATTTTTTGTCAAAGCACTTAAGATATTGCTATCAGGATGTTAAGAGCATTCCATGGAATATAACAAAAAGTGTATCTTGAGCCGGTTTCTCAAACATACCTACCCCACCTTTAAGTACCATTTCAAACTCAGGACGTTTTAGAGCATGGTATTCCTCAGTACTTCTTTCGCACCTGCCACCATCTCAACTGGGAAACACGTCTAGCTCCAGCATCATGTCACCCCTCATGCGAACATGACTCCACAGACAACACGTCTGTGGTGCAGCACGTGGTGTGGACTCTGCATAGTGAGAAGGTCATCCGAAAGGTCGTTGTGGTCTGAAAGGCCACGGCCTGTGCTAGGGGCCATGGTGGCTGGGGTTGGGGGGTTAATATAAATATCTACTTCCACTTTGACTCTACTTTCTGCTTTTTAGAGAAAGACGCTAATGCAAGCAAAATCCTTTATTTGCTTGGTGTTGTTTCTAATTCTGCATACTAAACATCCAGAAAATACTAAGATTAGGGCTGTGTATCAGATTCTCACTATATCAGTATCAATTGAACAATCAAATTAATCTTTAACTTGTTCTCTTTGTGGAGAATTGATGATAGTCTAGATTTGAGTGTTGAGGTGGAGGGAGAGGATTTAACCATAGCTGTACAAAACATAAAAAAAAGACAATAACACTAACGGTAAGTGAAAAGGCAACCATTTGAAACAATTACCAAATATATGTCAATTATCATTCATATCTTTGCATCCCAACGCCCCTAACTGATAGGGGAGAGCTGTCCACATTGGAAAAGCATCATTAATACTGTTTGTTTTTACACATGCTCAGAGATGTAGCCGTAAACGGTATCTCCTCCTCCTTCTTTCATTTGTCTCTGCTTCTCACTCTTAAAAAAAGACTTACACCCACACAGCCACAGTAAAACACAGCACTGCAGTTGGATTTGGTCTGTTGCAGTGTATTGCAGTGCAATCGATGAGTGGGAAAACAAATAAAAAAATACGGTCCGTGAAACGAGGCCCTTGAGCATTTACACTATAGGCAGCCATCATCATCACTTATCGCCATGTGTGTTTCCAAGCCAATTTTTTTTCATATCATCACACATTATAGTGACACTGCAAAGTAATAGCCACTTCTTGCTCTTAAACTCTTATCATTCATTGCATGCAGTGTGCACGACCAAAGCACTGCGTAAAAAGGGCATCTAAAAATACATGAGCTGCTGCCATGTTGATTTTTTCAGGAGTGAAAAGTCAGGCGAGGACGGCCGCATCCTTATCCTGTTTTACAAGAGCTCCCACTGAACCCTCCTCTCCACTCGCTCTCTCTCTGTCTCATTATCAGCCTGTCGATCGGATATCGCTATCACCTCTGGGATCGTTAGCTGCTGCCTGCAGACTCCCTATCTTCACTACCATCCTTCGCCATGTTGATGAAGAAAGCAGCTCCAATCCTGTGAGCGGAAGAGGCTGCTAGCAGAAGCTAAACCTCTCTGTTTTACAAAACTGAGGCTAATACTCTTAAAAAGGTAAACAATCTGAGCAAAATGAAGCAGAAAGTATTTATCAGGGTGGTCTCTGACCTTCAGCAACAATCTTTCACTCTTATTATTTTTCGATGAACTATATTTTTTGATAAACCTGGAGCAAATGTTACATTTTGCCGCATAACAAGGACACTGAGTGTATCTGGTGCATACAGAGCTTTTGATATGAATGAATTAGAATTTAAGATAAAGGACTGATTATTATCATAATTACATAAATATGCTCTTTAAAAAGAAATACACATTGTTTAGTCTGAAAGATCCCAGAAAAACTGGAAAATGCCAGTGTCAAATATTCCACAAAATAGATTTGTCCGAGCAGCAACACAAAATCCCAAAAAGTTCCAATCACAATGATATCAATCCTAGAAAAGCCTAGTCCTAATATTTAAGAAGATGAAACTTGATGAAAATCTTTCTGCTTGATAAATAGGCTACCTCAAGAATAACGGATTGTCAAAAAGTATGGCATTAATTATCTTTTGATGGACAGACTGATGGATTTCTTGACTCATAATCTCAGCACCAGAAGGATTTTTAATTATTGGTTGTGTCGAAAATAATTTCCTTGTTCCCTCACTCAATAGCCAAATCAATTGTATGTGTATAGAGTAGCTACAAATCACAAATTTGCCTTAAGGAGCTTTACAATCTTGATAGCTATGACAAGCCTCTATTGGGATAAGAAAAACTTCCCAAAAAAAGTCTTTACAGGAAGAAATAATGGAAGAAAGTTCAGGAAGAGCTGCAGAGGAGGAATCCCTCTCCCAGGACGGACACATGCAATGCACCTCATATACTGAACGGAACAAAATTATAATAGGCACATTATAATATGCAAGTCTGTCACTACTACTCTTGCTATTAAAGATAATCAGTATTTTACAGCAATAGTGGGAGGTAAAATTAGAATTTTGAAATAATAAGAAACGTGTTTTGCTTATATTAAAGGAAGGGTAATTCACTTCAGAAACACTTTTTCTTATATTCCATGGAATGCTCTTAACATCCCGATAGCAATGAATACATGAAATGCTTTGACAATAAATATATAAAAAAATGTCATCTGTGGAAGCTGCAGTACTGTAAAAAGCACGACCAATCATCTGAGCCGGCCCGGCTAAAATAACTGGATGGGCTACCTGCCTGTCAGCCTTCCATCTGTGCACAAACTTATCTCGTGCCCTCATTGGTCATGTGCGCGTTCGTGTGTGTTGGAGGAGGGGCTCTATAAGGAAGTGGCAGATTTTTTTCCGGTTGTGTACTTTCAAAATCTAGCGCACTCGAGCTGGTTTCTCCATTCTTACTAGTGATGGGAATTCCGGCTCTTCTTGGTGAGCCGGATCATGGCTCGGCTCACCAAGAAGAGCCGGCTCTTTCGGCTCCCAAACGGCTCTTCAGTTTATATTATACCTTTTAATTAAATCAAATTATGTGTACACATATATCACTTAAATTATTCAATACATCCTTTGTACTGAAGTATTCAAAAGTAAAAATTACATGTTTAATATAAATGATTTGCTGTGGCCAATTGTTTTCATTGCATTTACAGACCCGTGTAACTCTCTGATACCACCCAATGAATGCATTGACTTGCTTGTAGAACCACGCTACACAAAACAGATAGCAACACCTATAAAAACTATTTAAAAAAAATACCAAAAATATCCTGCATTTTAGCCATGCCTCATTTCGCTCCATTTGCTCTTTCCAGCGCTGTTTTTGCAGGGGGCTGATTCTGTGAGCTGCAGCTGACCACGCCACCCTGCAGGAGAGGGGAGCGTGCTTTGAGATCAGCTGCTGGGCTGCAGCGGGGAGAAGAGGGGGACAAAAAGAGATCTCCGTCCTCCGTGTTTTATTCTTATAGAAGTAAGAAGAGAACTAATGGAGAACTAAACCGTCCTTTTTACGCAGCGGTCCATAGACATCAAACGGCGACACATATTCAGTTGGCAGTTACTTTGGCGTTAGGGCAGGGATATCTAGATACTTTCCAAGGTTTGACATAATGAATTGTGCTACTTTTAAAGCAAGCAACGATGTTTTCAAATCTGTAATCAAAAAGCTCCTCAAAAACACTATTGAAGCAGTTCCTGCCGTTGTTACGTTAGCTCAAACAGTAACAACGGACTACTTTTCTTAGCGGATGCATGTCAATTTAAATCAATACAACTATTTTTAAATCAATAAAATCATTTTCTAAATCCATAAAAGCATTTCAATTAATATTGGGAGTCATTTCGTTACTTTGTTGAGAATGTGGCCATGTGTAATAAGCGGGATAATGTGCACATTGCATAATGTGCCTTCATGCCGATCGAGATCCCTCCGCAAAAACAAAACAAAAAACGGCTCGTTCGCAACCGACACATCACTAATTCTTACCTACCCTACCTTTAAGCCTTTTTCCAAATGTCCCCTTTTCTACCCAAATGTAAGCACCATGTCATTTAAAAAAAAATCCCTTTTTTATACATTCTCATACACTGACTCATGCACAAAAAGCTGAATAAACTGTGTTATACATTTATTTTAAATAACATAAATAACCTCTGGCCTTTATCACAGCAGACATTTTACGTAACACCTGTGATTTTCTTCAAAAGCCCACAACATTAACGATGTCTCTATGTTATTTAAGTTTCGGCTATGCCATGATGTAGCTAGCATGCACAATACAAGCCACCTGAAACTGAAGCAGGTATTTCCTGAACCTGAAACTAAAAAGCATACAGTTTACACCTGGGCTTTTCCTGTGATGTCTGAGAAAAAACCCTATTGTCTACAAAACCTTTTAAAATGTCCCTTGTTAAGTCACTGAGCTTGGATTCAAGGCTCATACAGAAGTGTGTGTGTGTGTGTGTGTGTGTGTGTGTGTGTGTGTGTGTGTGTGTGTGTGTGTGTGTGTGTGTGTGTGTGTGTGTGTGTGTGTGTGTGTGTGTGTGTGTGTGTGTGTGTGTGTGTGTGTGTGTGTGTGTGTGTGTGTGTGTGTGTGTGTGTGTGTGTGTGTGTGTGTGTGTGTGTGTGTGTGTGTGTGTGTGTGTGTGTGTGTGTGTGTGTGTGTGTGTGTGTGTGTGTGTGTGTGTGTGTGTGTGTGTGTGTGTGTGTGTGTGTGTTTTGGGGGGTTTAAGAGTATAGAGAGAACACCTGGGCCTGCACGCTGCCTCCTGGCTGCTCTGTAAAATGGCAGCACAATTACGGCCTCACAGATGGTGCTGTTTACCTTTGCTCGGACATCACATGAGCTCAGAGAGGGACACAAAATACGGGCACTTCCCCTCTCTATCTCTCAGTACAGGCAAAGTTATTGTTCAGCGAAAATCTGGGAGCCAGGGAGTACATTTTGTTCTGTGACAAGCTAAAGGGGTGCACTATTCTGGTGTTGTGCAGAAACACAAAGCAGTAAAGTCATGTTCCTCATGCAAACAAATCAAATCCTTGACAGCAGGATCATTTCCATCACATCAACTGCAATATAAAATTCATGTAACACAATAATAGGGCCGCAACTAACATTTATCCAATGATGATCTTTAAATAAAAAATGTTGTCGGTCAGAAACACATATTTACCTTAGTATGCTATACACAGAGATAAGCAAGAAAGCTGGAAACGGCATGTTTGTTGTTTTTTTGTTAATAAATACTTAAAGGATTAATTCATTACTTTAGCAGTTGGCAGCAATTGTTCTGTCAATCGACTAATCAATCATTGCAGACACAACATATAGCAAAACTCACACATTAAATGTCAATATGGTGCAGCCTTCATACTAAACATGGCAGTGAAACCAACCAATCCTAGAATTTTATAAGGCAACATATGAGTTATTAATTCACAATAAGAAAGCTATAAGTGGAGTATTCCGCCTTTTAGCATGTTCTCTCCTGGACACAAAATTATTTCTGAGTAATAAAAAAGACATTTCAGTGTGATAAGAGCCTCTTCACTGCACACCTGAGAATACGAAGCAGGTGAGAAGGTTTTCCCAGCACCAGCATCCATTAAGAAAATCTGCAGAGAAGTGAGAGACAGACTGTCCCACGCTGGATTGCCGGTCTCCAAAGCGACCTTCACTCTCCTTGTCACAAGCACTCCTCAGTAACTCCATTAACATCACACAGGCGGCCCAGTGAGCATCAGTGAGGGAGACATCTTGTGCAGAGTACCAACATTAAAAAAAATACTGACGGCAGTGAATATATAAAGGAGATGAAGATACAAACAAGCCTGGCTAACTTAAAAAACATCAAGGCTGGTTGCATAGTGACAGAGACTCACTTCAGATATGTTTCTGGGCTAACAAACCCCCATTAAGAATCTGACAGAGTGACAAGGAGTACATTTGTGTTTCCCTGAGAAATCTGACAGGCTGCGGTTGTTACAAGACCTCCATTACAACTACATCAGCTGTCCCCGCCGACATGGGAGGGAGCTGCCAATAGACGAGCCTAACACAATACATACTGTGTGTAGATTCTTATTTGAAGAAACATGCGCTCACTTTCTCCCTGTAATGAAACCATCGTGCCAGTTCGATTCATGTATAGCAGTCCTTTCTGTTTGTTGTTGCTTATGAAAAGATGTGTCCAACAATGCTGTATTTTACTTTTGAAGTTCTTTGTACCTGGTTAAAAGATCCCGCCAACTTTAACATCTCAAAAAACAACTAAACGCTGATTTGTCCGCTTGATAGGTCAAAAAACGCAAACAAACATATACACATGCAAAATAAATCTTCTCAATATATGTGCAGCGGAAACCCTCGTGAAGCCCGCTTTTTGTTATCAAATCCATTGTCCCTTTGATGAAAATGTTCCATTCACATCATTAATCACTGATAACTAGCCTACTGCCGCTCCAAAATGCCTAAAGATTACTAGGATTTATGTTATTGTGTTTTAAAACAGGTTGTTCTTCAAAAGGTAACAAGGAGTTATACCTCTTTGCTGTCTTGTTAACCCCAAGCATAAAAACAAAGTCAGGAGAGATAACAATAAGTTCTCTTCATAAGTTCTCTTTTTTTATGTTTGGCCCAATACAAACCTGAGCGTAAACCCTTTTTTCAGATACTAACAATGGTGTTATTGTGCATTATTATATTTAAATGATTACAAAGATATATACAAAATGAAATATAACCTTTTTGGGTTTGAGAAAAATGCTACATCCATATTGTTCTTTACGTTAGTACCATTTTGAAGAAAGCACAGGGGGAACAAACCTCCCATGATGTGCTGGTATGACTGTTGGCATGTGTGCTTGTCTTTCTACTCTGCAGTTTTACGGCACATGACAGACGTCCAGCATATTGCTCAGCGCTTCCTCTGCTGTGTGCTGCTGCAGAGCACTCCAGCCACTCGTTTAATTGTGTCCTTCTAAATGCTGGAGGAGACGCAACAGCACATCAGAGGGTGGGTCTGAGGTTATTCATTTGTTGTGCTCTCTGTGTCCGGATAAGTACCAGTTTCAAATTAAATATTAGGGGTCAAGGAGGGAGTATTCTGAAAGAGTTGCGGGCCGTACACATCCTGAGGGAAGTGACAACATGGACGCCTTTATGACTCCCTTTGCAACGGGTCATTTTTCAGCTACTTAGCTTCAGTGGAGAAAGTGCCTGACAGAATCATTAAGGGAGTCATCAGCACATTAAAGGCTTGTAATGGAGCTGGCTAACTTACTCCCTGTTTTAAGACACGCAGCGGTTTTGTTCCCTGTACCGGCCATTATGAACGAATATTACGACCAATTTAAACTTGGCGTAACTTCGCTCTCTGCAGGGGAAAGTCTTGGTAATCATAGCAAATGACAAGCCAAGTATATAAAAGATAGGAGTACTCTTCCAATATCTTAAGGCTTATCAATTCATTTTATAAGCTGCATTTCAGAGCATTTTGGAAAGCCACCATCAGATGTACAAATGCATACATGACATGAATTACCGTTGAACAGATTTACACATAGCCATAATTGCTTTAAGATATGCATGTCTTTGGCACATTTTACCATGCTCATTAATAAACTGCATGCATGTGTGTCTTAACCAGGTTTTCCCCTATAGAACACTGTAATGATGTGTTTAGGGCTCATGGCCTCTTAGTCTCCATGGACTAAACATTAAACAGAGAACCTGGCATGCGCGTACACAGCTGCAGGATTAAATGTTGCTCTTGTGCTGTAATTACGCTGCTGACCGTATTAATATATTGCTCTGTGTGGCCACTCAGCATAACTAATGACATTGTTCTGGACAACCTGCATCCTCGTTTTAAGCCTTTAGGAAAGCTCTGCAGAGCAAACAGAGCAGGCAGAATCAAAGTTTCACAAACATAGAGACTTCATCTGTTGCCTGTTTTCAAATGTGAATGGTTCATTAGTTCCATAGCAGAGAATACACACAAATTGAGATTTTTTAAATTATAACTTCAATCCTCTTCATCGCCCATGCTAATTTGTCAATGCTTTTTTCTGTTTTATAGCTTTTAATCTGAATATCTTGTCGGAGGTACGGTTGAACAAAACAAGCAATGTGAATGTGTCTTTAGTTAACTGTAATGAATGTTTTTTAGACAATTTAAAACGCATTTAATCAACGATGCAATGATTCATCTAATTGTTGGTTGCAGCCCTATTTACTATAACTGTTGAAAATGTCTTGTACTATCAGCATTTATTCAAAAGGCAAACATCCATAAACCGTAGAAACAACAACAATCCAGCGTCTTGAAACACAGAGCAACCTTCACCTGGATTATATGTGAAAAACCTTGAAGAAGTCCCTAGAAAAAACAAGGCCTTATTTGCTTTTCCTTGACTCCCCGAGATCCACCAAAAAAGAAAAAAGAAGGAGGCTGCGTTGTCATGGCAACACTGAGTAAAAATAACACAAGCTTATTTTCCACAAGCTGAAAATAAAATGGAACAGGATCAGTTTGGACAAACAAGATCAAAATGGTTGCTAATTCACAGACACAAGAAGCTGCATCCTTCACACGGACGCAGAGTAACGTGGGGGCCAGGGTCCGGCTCCCTCTGGCCATCGGCTCGTCCCATATCCGACGCCCCGATCCCCTTACTCATGTAAAGAAACCAGCGCCTGTCAGGATAATGATCGTAATAAAGGCAACGCTCACGCCCCACTAATTCCTCCATCCCAGAAGCCACCACAGCTGGTTTGTTTAAATCTTTTAATTCACAGCCAGCTAATTAACATTCAGAGAACAGTATTATAGTACAGGCAGTGCCTCTTAACAACCATCAACCTCAGGTATTTCACATGTAATTAATAAGCAGGATGAAGAAAAGACGAGGAGTGAACATACTTATTTGCCTATACCATCTTCGGAGTGCATAGCTGTGCTCAACATATGGATGGCATGCTGAAGACGTTATTATGCAGCGCTGATGCATTGCTGAGACAACAGACCCGACTTGTATTTAATCAGCTGCCCTGGCTGTGTGCAGAACACTTTTTAATGCACCGTAACCAGGGTTCGGTTCCTGGATCTGTGATTTCAGCGAAAACAAACAGCATTATGCAAATGCCATTTCTGCTGCTAAGTGAGGGAGATGAGTGATGGAGCGGGATGCCAGCGCTAGACAGACAGACAGAGATAAGCAGCGGGTGGATGCTGAGGGGGGGTCTCGGCCATGATATCATATCTGTGCCATATTTTTGCACTAACCCCAGTGAGTCAGCACAGCCCACCCAACAAGGATGTGTGGTCACACCTCGGACTCGGAGGACGCTTCCCTCTCGAAATAGCACATTTGTAATGTCATGCAGTCGAGGCTGAGACCACGGCGCTGACTGACCTGCACATTTTTATTGCCCGACAACACGGCTGACCTTTGAGCCTCAACGGGCCATCGTTGTGGATCACAAGAGAAAGCACCAACAAAGACACTCCACTATGGCACGTACACATGTGAACCAACCTCTTACATGTGCACAGAGAAGCAACAACACCAAAATCCCAACACACATTCAACACCACCTCCACTAGCATCCATGCCCTCATGTCAGCATATGAGGACGCCACAATGGCTTCAATCAGCCCCCACTAAAATACAGAGTTCATCCTCCACCAGAAGCTTGTTGATCTTTAATTAGAGGAGAGAGCAGCTGTCTACAACCCAAACCTGCTCACCGCCATGATGGCAGGCTTGCTTACAAACACTGTGTTCAAACCCAATCACATGCTTTCATTTCTGACATCAAACGACTCCATCTTACTTCATGTTTTGTAGATGCAAAATTCAGCGTAACTGGCGTAGTGTGATCCTAAAATGTTTTAATTTTCTTTAAACTGACTCAGCAGCAACAACTGAAAATCATGGATTTTGGAATTGTTGGTTGGACAAGACACTGGAAGACAACACGGCCTCTAGGAACCTTTACATGACATTTCTCCCCCTCACTGTTTGCCAATATTTGTTAGACAAATCAATTGATCAAATAATAATTAGTGTAGATAACTTTCAGACCGAGTTTGTTGTTGTTGTTGTTGTTGTTGTTGTTTGACCACTCATAGCGGTCTGAAAGGCCAGACTTCTAATCATTGCAAACACATGCTGTGCAGCCAAATAATGCTCAATGCTTTGTGGAAGGGTGTAGCATGGACCAAAGAAGAAGCCATTACATTTTGAAATAGAACCGATTCACGGGACAGTACAACCTCCAATATATCAGATATGTCAGACAACAATTTGACAAATATCCATTTGATGATTGAAGCTTCAATGAGGAGCTGGAGCAAGCTGCTAAAGAAATATCTGATGGAGGCATAAAGTGTGGAAGAAGATGGTGTTTCGTCCCTTAGAGCGACTTAATTAGTAAAAAGGGAATGTGTATGTTGGGGGGTTAATGAAACTCTGGCTGCAGCTCTCTTGTGCAAACACAGGGTCGGCCATAACTTTTCCCTGGCCTCCACCGGGGATGTAGGTATCATTAAAGATGATGGTGAAAAGGATCCTTCACCTCTCTCACACCCTGTTCTTCACTGCCTTCCTGGCTTCACCATTGCCTCTCTGTGTTGTTTTCCCTCTCAGCACTTTAATCTTAAAAGCGGCTGCCCCTGATGAGGAAGATCAAAGCAGCCCGGCGCCAAGCGCAGGTCACCACCTCCATCCTCGTGATCACGTTGCTCGTGATATTATCGATTTCCCTGAGATCAATCCCGACCAGCTGCCGTTATCCTCTATTGTACCAAATATATCTGGTTGTTAAGAAAGGAGGAGGAGGAGAATCCAACCTGTTATGTAAGGATGTTTTAGAGGATGACAAAAACGTGTTGAAGACTTGTGTTGTTTTTATTTCACTTCATTTAAATGTGTCCGCCATGTGAGAGGGGTGCCTGTGCAGATCTGGCGCTGAGAGCTTTTCTGATAGATGAGCGAGGTGAACGCTCTCTCATAGCCTGTGGCTATGAGAGAGCCAGCCGCCATTCACTGTTTGTGCACAGTTTTGTGTTTTGTTACACGGATGTATGAAGCAGTGTTTTTTTCCAGATGAATGCTCACTAGATGCAAGATAACCCTTTGGAGCAAGGCAGAGGTGGATTACATGGCTGCTGAGCCCAGAGTCACAGCCAGGAATCTAGTCAAAGTGGTGGGAGGCAAAGGATGGAGGAGGGAGAAAGAGGGAGGCCAAAGCGAGTGAGGGGTTTCTATTTCAAATCTCTCCGGACCCCCAAGGCACTTCCGTTCTGGTTGCATCCTCCCTCAAAATAAATCATTTCCATCAAAGGAAAAAGCTCTGACCAGATTCAGTGCTTTCCCTCAAACAAACTCACACACGCTGCTGTATTAATGTGCACTCATTCAGTGCAGTTTAAAATTACCACACACATAGGGACAGGCTGCCATATCAAACTTTAAAAATGGCTCAATTAATAATAGAGAACACATCTCCTTCCACTCCTGCTGGCAAACTTGTTTTTCATGCTCTTATATAACATCTCTATTATGTTGCTCCATAGAGAGGCTGCTTTGTAAATGATCTCTTCTCACACTCTGAATCCTCTGCAAAGACTGCCCTTAATATTTTTTGTCAATACAAAACAAATCCGAAGAGCAAAACCAGCTATTCTACACTAGAAATATGGTGTATTTAATGCAGGAGAGCTACACTGAAGAAGATACAAATCAACGTCAGATTCCTGTGGGTTGCTGTCTGTCTGTCAGTCTGTCACACGGATCAATAGGTGGTGCTCTTGCACGGGCTGCTGAACTTTCCCCCCTGTTCTCTCCTCTCCAAGTCGCTCATAACGTGCATCCGTGTGCAGCAAAGCTCAAGCCGTTCTCTTTTTTTTGGGTTGCAATGCTGTGTTACCAGACATTTATTATTAACAAATTGCTTACGTCATCTGACAAGTAAGGGGGGAAATCATTTACGTAGATGCTGATGATGTGATTGGCCAATCGAATTCAAATGCAGCAACACACCAGAGCTGCATTTTTTGCACCTTAAAAACACCAAATGATGCCAATTTTTGAGAAGAAAGGGAGTTTTGATTCATTTTGTAGGTAACTGCTTGAGAGGAGAGAGGATGGATAAGAAAGGGGTGGAGGGGGGGACGTGTCAACACAATTACACTACCGAAGCTTGACAACGTGAAGCAGTCAGGAGCACACACAATCACACTATCACACACACTGATACATACATGCAGCTCTCCGCGCGCGCAGCCGGGGCTGTGCGTCCGAGTGCGCCAGTGAGTGTGTGTTTTGAATTCAAATGCAGCAACACACCAGAGCTGCAAATGCGGAGACTGAGAGAGAAGGATGGCCATGATGTGTTTAAGAGCGGAAGCCTTCACAAAAAAATGTGCACCCGATAAAAAAATGCATTCACAATCTGCCTCACATTATCCTGGCTTCACAATCACACACACACACTGACCCGTGATAAGCAACCCACTTAAGGGCTATTCCAGCCGTGCCGGGCTCAATTGGCAACATTAAGCGGTGTAATAATCATGAAGATGCACCTACCATGTTGACTTCCGAGACCATGTCTATACTGGCTATGTCTATATTCATCCCCACCTTGACCGGCGCACCTGTGAAGGAAAAGAAAGCTTTAGTACAAGATAAATGAATACATCTCCCATCATGTAAATTTAACAAATTCGTGACGCGCGCTCAGGTTCCTCTATGCTCCCCTCCACCTACAGGAGACTGGAGCATCACCAGGCTGGGTGAAAAAACCTTCATGTTTAACACGCAGATGAAATGCGGTTACATTTTATATTCAATTCGCCGAATAGGATTATCAAACATTGATGAGCGGGATCGATCATGTTAAAAAAGCTTGTCTTATCTCCCCCATCAAATGAAATATGCACATCATTTCTCATAGCGTTAATTGGAAAGGCCTATTGGCTGTGAATGGGTGATTACGTAAATTAAAGCAGATTTTGCGATTCATTAAACATGTATTGCACGTCAGGAGGGCGTGAAAACATGACATTCCTTTTGCAAATTTGCTCGATACCTCCGAAATCTGGCCTCAACCGAATGTCGTATCCTTTCATCAGTCTGTCCACTGTTTCTTTTACCAGAGGCATATTGCTCGGATCTTTGAGATCTTTGGAGCTGTGGGAGAAAAAAGGTGGTGTAATGCAAAACAGCTTGTTAATATCTCACGCCAGGCACGCTTTAACACGGGCTACATGGCATGCGAGACAGATGATCGAGAAAATAAGGAAATAAGATTACCTTTGAGTCCAGACAAAAGTCACTAGTAAAGAGAAAGTCAAAATCCCAAAGTGGTTTTTCCTGATCCTCCCCATCGCAACAGTATTGAGGCGGTTTCGGGATGCGAGTGAGGAGAGCGCACATCCAACTTACTCCAGACAGTGCAGAGGAGCCAATGAGAGGCGCATGCGTGCAGCAAGCCCAAGATCAAAGAGTGGAGACTGATGATGGTGGATGAGCAGTTTCCATTGCAGAGAAAAATATTAAAGGGACAAGTGGTTGTGCGTAATGAGGAATCGAACATTTGTGCCAGAAAGAAATGAACAACAGTGGTGTTATTTTCAGGATGGTTTTATTCCCATGTTTATTACATGACAGATGAATTTGTCTACATTCTGACAAGGTCAAACAATGGGATGTACTGGAAGATTTGAGTGGTCAAAATGTCAACTTAAGATCAAGTTTATTCCTTAAGCTTTTATGGTATATTTGGCTAAAAGGATAATAAAAATCCCTCCATTGCAGATAGACACTTTATATGCAAACATCTGCGCTCCACAATCATGCCGCGTCCATACAAAAATAGAAAATTAATGTCATCCACACCCACGGGTATTATATCCTACTCTTCCTTGCAATGTTTTCAGAGGAACCGCAGATCTGAAAATGCAGAGGGAGCACCATGCAGAAAGGTGGGATGGAAAACACAATTCTACAATTCATTTTCTCAGGTTTGAGTACATTTTTGAAGCCGCAGGAAGGGATGCGAGCCCCCTGTAAATTGCCTTTGATCTTGTTGTAGTGGGAGCTGTGCTTCTGTAGAGGGCAGGCTTCTGAAATCATTGGTTCACTGTTGCATCACCACCAGTTACAGCCATCATAGATTATATCATGCATTTCTTTTTGATGTGTTTCATGCTCTGTGCGCGTGTCTGAGTGGTATGTGCGCTGTACGTGTGGTGTCTGTCTCGGTCCAGGGGCCCGAGAAGTTGTTGTGTGTACGTGTGGCGGGCTTTAAAGTGATTGAGGTCCTGTGAAGGGCAGCTCTTCAGCTACTGATCAGAACACAAGTGGGCAGTGGTCACAGCCTGTGAAATGAATAGATGTGCGGCAGGAGAATAAATGAGTTTCTGATTCATTTCCTCTGTCAGATGAGAGCTTGTTCACAGAGAGAGAGACAGAAAGAGAGGGGAGGGAGGTGAGGCTGGCTGGATGCTGAAGGTCTCTCTGGCAGCCCATGCCCTTTTCCAGGTCCTCTTAGTTTTGGAGCTCAGGCATCCCTGCAAGACCAGAATACAGCAGAGCAGAAAAAGTGAGAGTGGCATATAAAAAGCTTTCTCTTCCCACATTCAGACACTCTCCATCTGCAGTGTGCTATACAGCCCAAACTGTTACTGTGCTCCCTGTCCTTTCTTGAAAATAACTGAGAGAGGGACGTGGAGAAAATGTGATAAGGGAATGGATGTGATGCAGCTGGTCTCATGCTCTCCATCTTGTCTTTCCCATTATTCTGCAGAACGTTATAAACAAAACAACCATAACCATTCTCTGACAGGAACATGAGAAGCATGATGAGTAGATTTGCACTCCCCAGTGTTGCATAACAGATCTCTCTCTCTCTCCCTATTTCTCCCGTTCTCTGTGTTTTTCACTGTATCTCTCTTCTGTCTTGGACATCTTGTGTTCTATAAGTGGCTCACTTATAAGCGGGAAAGTGAATAGTCGCTTTTTCATGTACTTAATGTACAAAGTAGGCCCTGGTTTCTTCGCCTGCGAGACCTGCTCCCCATGGAGAAACAGTGTTGTCATTAAAACGGCTGGAATTTTGTCAGCCCTCAGGTCAACCTTATATAAAAGAGGGGAACTTGGGCATATTTTTCTTCTCAAATTAACTCAGCGCCCAGTCCTTTCTATATTGTAAATCTATGATGATAAAAGCCACAGTGCTGGCAACGAAGCAGCAACAACGCCACCTAACATCATTCCCTTCTTTTTTTCCCCCTACAACTCCCGGGGCTGCTTCAGCATTAGAAATTATTGATGTCTTTACTGCCAGAAGATAAAAGTTTTTGACAAAAACTGTGGGTAGTTATTGTTCCACTAAAGCTATCATGATTAGAGCAGAGTGAGACAGGGCTGTAAGATACAAAGTAAGTATGCAGAGATATCCTTTGTCCGTTGTCCCTATTTGTACAAGAAAACTGGATACCTTCCAAGTACAATTCTGATGTTTTGTTTTACTATTTTGCATTAAAGGCTTTCTGGATCTATTTTTTTTTTTTAAAACCAGATTTAAAGGGTTAAAGGTAAACTGGCTATGAGCCTTCCTTTTTCCCTTTAAAAAAAAAAATGTCTTGCAAATGTATGACTTTAAAGTTTATCCTAAAAGAACATCCCAGTTTCCTCCTAAAAATGTATACCTTTAATCTTGGAAATTAGTTTGTCCCCCATTATATACCCCATTTCAATATATATATATTTGTTTTCACCTACAATGACCATATTAGGCTGTCTTACTTATCACATTAAACCAGTTATATGAGGTTGCAGGTAGATATTGCTTTGTGTTATAGGAGGTCACAACTTAAAACAGTCTCGGCTAACTTCCTATAATCTCCATTACTAACAACAGCTAAAGTATAAAAGATACAATGTCAAACACCATGGCACAAAACTAGGGTATTGTTGGGGTGTATTTTTTCAGGTTCAGATCAAAACCCATTTGAGTGAGTATTAATGACACCAGGACAGTACGTGTGTTTGACACATAAACCTCTTGTCAGTACGATGAACATATCATTGGATGTGGGTTTGTAAAGATGTAAAATATATCTAATATATCCTTTTAGCAAAGACATATGTAAGAGTACCTGGCCTCCTCCATGGTGTCTTTGCCCAGGTAGTTGAACCAGTAGACGAGGTTGAAGAGGGCGAAGGCCAGGGGGAAGAGGATGCGTGACCACTTGTCGATGGGGCTTGTGCCAGCCAGCTGCGGGATTGGAGGAAAAGCTGAGCCCTGCTGGAGGAAAATGGGCATGGGCGGACCATCTCCTGGCTCACTGCGACACACAGAGTGGTTTCTCCTCTTCAGGCCTTCCTGACAGCCGTCCGACTGTCGGGGTGGAGGTAGGGGGCGATTTGGAGGAAAAGCAGCAAGTGAGGAGAAGTTAGTGGGGCTTGTGTGGGTTATCTGTTCAGTGAGAGGAAAAGGGGTAGGTAGAGTAACATTCATTTTTAAACTGGGAATTTCTAGCCAGCAAGTCCATGGTGATTTTACCATGCTGGAGTCTTGTATATAAGGTTGGGAGATATGTTGGTTCCCACAGGAGCTTTCTCTCAATGGTATGCCAACATCCCTATAGAAAGCAGCAGGTAGTTAGCTGGATGCCCATAGGATGGTTAGGAGATTATGCAGGGAGGAGTGCTGGAGTTTTTCTCTGTTCTCACACTGAGGCTATTTTTAAAGCATCTAACCATGAGCCCTACACGTGAGACAGATCCCAGGAGGACGCTGTGGTGGCTTACTGTATTAGCATAAAGCATATAGCTAGAGATGAGAGCTCTACAACAGCATGTATTACTATTTAATGTGTGGTGTGCCCTGAATGAGGAAAATGGAAGAAGCAGGGCAACTACTTGGAAATGCATAGAAAAACCCCCCCGTATCTGTGGCTTTTTTTCATTTTTCTACATCTGAGTCTGGAGCTGCTGGCTTCCTGTTCATTATCAACATTGCTGCATCAAGCTCTCTGCAAAAACGAGGAGACTCTGTACCTCCACTTACCATTATTAGCTATGTAAATGCATTTCAGATGCCACGTGATATCGCAGTCCCTCTTCAAGTAATAGCATAAGCTGATGTTGCCGAGCAGCTTTCTTTCATACAAGAGACAAAAGCTACTGTCAGATAATCGCTTCTTATGCGAGAAGATCTTGGTGTTAAGATATATATTGGTCCCTGTATATATGTACATAACCACAAACCCATCTGAAGCATTGTTTTCTAACTTCCTATCACTGCAGACAATCAGATTCTCACAAATAAAAATGTGTAAATTGTAACGATATATTGAATTAAAGGAAAAACCCTTATTTACTTTCTTGGCAAGCAGACCGTAAGCTTAAAAAGCCTCTGTCTACTACGCTAAATGTGTTGCCAGAGCCAAGCTGGTTAGCTTAGCATTAAAGAGGCCCTTGTATGCTTTTTTGTGTTTTCCCTTTCATGTAGTGTGTTGTAGGTTTTTGTGATTGTAAATGGTCTGCAAAGGCTAAAGTCCCAAAGTTCTCCAGAGAACACACACACACACACACACACACACACACACACACACACACACACACACACACACACACACACACACACACACACACACACACACACACACACACACACACACACACACACACACACACACACACACACACACACACACACACACACACACACACACACACACACGTTTATTTTCCTAACTTAGTGACATCACTACGTAACACCCACGCTTCTATTGGCTCACACACAACACAAGTTCTTACTCGCAAAGACCCTGAAGACCTTTTTTGTTGATTATTGTGTCCTACAGTGACACATACAAAAGTAACAACAATTTTGGTTATATCACGTCATACACATTTATATATTGTTGTGTCTGTGCTATTTTTTCAATGGTTTGATATGTGCTGGGCTCTGTTGGAAAAAACATGACGTGACATACTTCCGTGCCGCAATCAAAGTTGTGCTGCATTTGAATCTTAATGGGGGGGGTGTTTATTCATCCTGTTGCAGAAGGGTCAGATAAACTATGATTCAAACACATCCACACAGTCAGAGGAAGGATATTTGGTGAGATTTTGATTGCTAAACTTCCCTCTAATGTTACTAATGGAGACATACTTAAGATTGAAAAACATGTTTTAGGGTGCTTAAAATCAAAATATGCCATATTTCCTTGTTGTTACACTGTATTATGAGTAACATCTGAATTAAAACGGCAACACATATAATGTATAATTGAATGTGAATCGTAAGCAATGTCATTTATGATGACAGCAACTTAAAGTCAGCTTCTTACCATAATGGATTCGTCATCATCCTCAACGGTGGCCAACATTTCAAGCTTGTCTTGTCGACGTCTCTGTTTCTTCAGACGGTTGGCCTGAAGCGTGGCCAAGTAGTTTACCGCTGCAAACTCAATAAGAGCCGACGCCACAAAGGCAAAACACACAGCAATGAACCAGTCCATGGCGGTGGCATAGGCTACTTTGGGAAGCGACTGTCGGGCACTGATGCTCAAGGTGGTCATGGTCAGCACTGTGGTGATGCCTGGAGGAACACAATCACTTGTGAAACACTCATGGAGGAGAGGTATTCAAACATAAACCATGATTAATATAAATAATTGTTGGGTATCGTGGTGTACCAGCAACTGTGCGTGCAGGAACAGACTCTTTGTTGATCCAAAAAGAGACTTGGGACAGCACAACAACCATTATAAGAGGGATGTATGTCTGTATGAGGTAGTAGCCCAGCTTCCTCTGGAGTCTGAAATGGACCACCTGCACAGAGTAGTGACCTGAAAGATAAACAGCACGTGTGAAGAGAGAAACCCTGAGGGAGAGAGCAGGGTAGCAGCACAGAACGTTTGCCCTTGACTGCCCTTGAAACAGAACAGCTGCTGAGAGAAACATATAGATATATTGGCTGCTGTAAGAGGTGGAATAGCCCACTATTTGTAAAACATCATGTGAGAGAGACAGGAGGAAAGGAGAGGGAGGATGAAAAGGAGTAGGGTAGGAGGGGGGAGCATAGCAGACATTTGGAAATGGGATAAAGTCAAGAGGAAGGGGCGAGTGAGGAGGGGGCGGGAGGAGAGCATGCAGTGTCACTATGCGTAACACACTGCCCTGCTCTGTCCCAACACATGCATGCTGACATTCACAGACTAAAAACACGCTGCATCATGCACACATACAGAGGTTCCCTCTCGCTCTGTTTTCTAAATGGATAAGGTTTCTTGGTTTTGGAGAATGCCTCAGCCTTTCCTCTCTCTTCCAGGAATCTGCTGGTTTCACAGCAGGGGAGCACTTCCTCTTCTGGTGAAATTAAATGCACACCTGCACACAAACACACACACACACACAGGCACACACACTACTCAATTATCTCCTCTCTCGGTGCATTCCCTGAGTTTAAAACCCCATAGTTATTTTTTAAGGCACACCATACGCTTTAGGCCTGACCACTTAAGCATCTTACACCTGATGGCTGCTTAAGGAAGTCTTTGCTTTTATATCGGCTAATGTGGGGAGCGATGGACTCTCGTGCAGAGTTTAAATAAACTGATCTGACCTCTTCCCTTCTTTAAATTAAACATCTAAGTGCAAGTAATAGTTTCCTCATAGGAAGAGAAATGTGATAGCAGACAGAGAGCATTACCTGTGTTTGCTTTGAATATCTCACTGGACAAAGTCTTCCCCACGAGATCGTACTGCAGGAGACTCATGGACTCAGCGGGACAATCAACAGATGCTAGTCCTTTCCTCCAAGTGAAATGGATTTCACTGCTCGTGTAGGCATCTTAAAACGCAAAAGCAATTACAATAAACTCATAGGTTGAACACATGAATGAATCTCTCTGTTATTCCTTCTGTTAATGAACACATCTGTTTAACTTAAATGGGGTTGCAACTTACAATTATCATTTGCATGTTGATTAATCCTGATTACCTTATAGATTTTTCAATTTAACCTTCGGTTTGAAAAAAGTCCCAAAATAGTAAGAAATATCCGTCCCAGTTTTTCAAGTAACTTTTTCTGTAACCACAATGATTTTAAGTTTATTATGAAATAAAACATAGAAAAGCAGGAACCATTTTAAGGACTGACCACAGGAGGTTTTTGCCAGAAAAAAGGTATTAATCACTCAAAAGGTTGCAAATCCTTTTTATTTATTGACCATTGGTTGAAGATCTATACTTACAGCTTCCAAACCGGAGAGGACAAGAATGGCCGTCCATGGGGAAGTTCAGCAGACTCATTGGACAGTCCGCATGGATTGTCAGTCTAAGAGAACACCCAGACAGATCCTCTCTTTTAATATAAATCTCTTATTCACATAAGATTTTATCAACAAAACAATTAGTGTTAATTGTAGGATCACCTCATGGTGTAGAGGACAGTCCCGTTCTGCATGATGCGGAAGAGTTTGTTAGGTGTGGTTGTGTTATGGGAAATGGCCTTCTTGGAGTTTCTGAAAAAAGTGTCTGGCGTCCAGATCTTGTCCAACATGCGGTTGTTCAGCCGCAGGATTTCAGTTGGGCCCTCGAATTGTAGCCGCTCATCAACCCACATCTGACGGAAGAACATGTCCATGGTGTAATCCTGATGCATGAACATAAAACATCAGCGGATGTTAAAGACAAACCATCACATCAAAAAGTATTTATTTAACCTAAAAAATTGCCCCATCAGTATACATAATAAAATAAGGCCAACTTGTAGTGGGGGGGGTGGAGAAATGACGAGGAAATTATGGATGCCACTCATCCCATAATCACTAATCAATCCATTCAGCCATTCCCTCTGTCTGACATGTTGTCATATTGATTTAGAGGCCATCAATAATGGAGTTATAGGGCTGGTCAAAAAGATTAAAGCTCATTAGATGGTTTTATGGCAGATTGCCATAAGGCTGGAGTTCAGTAGTCACTCAAGCACTGTTATCTCCCACAGTCAGCACATAATATACATCTCCTTACAGCAGCAGTATCTCACCATGTCAACATCTGAAACAGGTCCAAAGCTGGTGACAAAGAAGTCAGTTTTCACCTCCGTAACACCACCTGCAACAGTAATTAACAACTGTACATTGCCTATACAAGCTGCACAAAGATATTCAAGCTTAATTAGACCCAAGTCTAAGATGTAAAGTCTGAATTACCCCCGGATCCAGGTCGCAGTCTGTTGTCATAACCATCCAAAAGTCGATCCAAAATGAGAGTGATGTTGTCGGAGAAGACCTTCCCAGTTCCATGTCCAGTTCCAAGACTGCAGAGGAAAGAAATGGTTACACCTGCAGGCACATTGTACTCTGATCTACGTCCAAGCTGAGAGGGAAGACTTACCTTATCCAGCAGATAAAAGTAACCAAAGTAACTGTCAGGAAGGCCATCCTGGGCAGCATTTTTAACCAAATATGCAGTCAACCTTAGGAGCTAAATACTAAATAAAATCGCATGGGAAGGGAGTAAAATAACAAACAAGCTAGAGACCTTGTTGGTGTTGTTAAAGTGACTGATAGGTATACATAAGAACACCGGAGATACTAAATCTGGAACAGTAATCTAATTAAAAGATTAGTAAGTCCACTCCTTTTTTAGACAAACAGTGACTTGTATTGGTTTTATTTAAAGATTAATAAAAAAATATTAAAACTAAAATAGAGAACTAAATTCAATGCAACTCATCAATTTTAAAATATGTGTAATGTGTATACAACAGCACTAACATGTTTCTAAAAATACATGTGTTGTAGTTGATGTGATCACACAGCAGATGGCACTAAAATATTTTTTCACAACCGGAACTCCTTACTGAGAGAAGAAGAAGTTTCCAGAGTGTGAACAGTCTATGGTGTGAACATGCCTACATAAATACTAAAACCTACTTTAACTGAGATGTTTTTCACAACAGTCCTGTGAAGCAGTCGTCAAGTAAAGCGTGATAGAGAGTATCTGCGTTGCAAACTCTTACATAGCACACCTGAGTAAGTTAGTCAGCGGAGGGTAGCCGCCCTGAAGCTGCAGCATGTCGGCGCACTTCGAGGAGAGGAGCGGTGTTGTCCCCTGCAAAACTTCATGGGGCTCCTGGTACCAGACCATGGAGGAGGTTTTCATCGAAGTCAATGTGCCTCATGGGACGTCTGGGAAAGAGGTCAAGTGTCATTTAGGATCCCGAGACATCGAGCTGCATGTCAAAGGGGAGGAAGTTTTCAAGGTAAGTTCCCAATCAATCTACTTCTAAGAGGAAGAATGGTAAATGGAGAAGATATTGGACTCATTAATGTTATCTTACCGCAGTAAAGTTAGTTTAAGGTTGAGTATTACCCTTAGCCCTCACTTAGCCCTCACTTTTTAACCACAGGGTCTTATTTAGAGACTGCCGTTTGAATGACTATCTTCTCACCAAAAAACTATTTGAAAAAACAAACAACCATTACTTGTGTTAACTTGTGTAAGCAAAACTGCTAGAGGTGCACACGCCACCAGCTGGACTGGATTTGAGTGTGGAGCAACTGGAGCATGCGCAGTAGACACGTCTTGATCCCTCAAGGTGAAAGAAGTGCCAATGGCCAAATCCAGACTTTATCTTCAATGCACCTTTCAATTGAAAAAGCAGAGACCCTTGCAGAAATTGGCCTTTAGTGTTTGATCAGGCACTGCAGAGCCTGTTTGCAACCTGTAAGCTACCGACACTGTTATCCTCATTTCACTTGTTCTATTCGCCTGAAAAGCCTCCATTGGAAATGTCTGTTTACATCCACAAGAAAGTGACATCAATATGTAACACTCAAGCTTCTATTGGCTGGCGCTCCAACACTTTGTACATGATAGGCTAAGCGGCAGGACATTTGTGAGTAGTTAACCAATCAATTTTCACAATCTTTCATAATATTATCCTTTTCTATTAGGGAAAGTTGTTTGATACAACCATGTCTGATGAGGCTACATGGACACTTGGTAGGTTGGATGACTTTATGTAACATACTCATTAACATACACTTAACAAAGCCAACCTAACCCCACTCTATTTTACCTTCCTTGTCTGCTCAGAGGACAAGTGTCTCATTCGGATCATTCTGATGAAGACTAACCGAGAGGCCGGGAACTGCTGGGCCTCCCTGCTGGAGGGGGAGTACTGTGCTAACGCCTGGGTCCAGGACCAGATGCAGAGGAAGCTCACACTGGAGAGGTTCCAGCGGGAGGTTAGTTTAATTAAAGTGCCAACGATCATGGTGTACGTTGCCAATTTGCAAGTTATCAGATGCACAGCTGTCTCCCTCTACACCTGGCTTTCTTTGTAAAATAGTTGGCAACAGTGTTCCTGATCATTTTGAAAGTCTAGTTTACTGTGTTTCACTTATACAATGTTACCTATCAAAGCTTTAACTGGTGTGGATTGTTTTAGATGAGGGAGATTTGTTTTTGTCCATTTACTCTTTCACAAATATTCACAGGTGGAGAAAAACAGATACGCATTTATATTGGGTTTAAATTGAATGTTGATATGTGGTAATCCTCCTTATAAATTGCACTCCTCTTTGCTAGAATCCTGGATTTGACTTCAGCGGTGCAGAGATATCTGGGAATTTCGCTGGCGGGGGTCCAGACTTTTCCAGTTTACAGAAGTGAGCATGAAAAAAAACTGACAAGCTGCAGATGTCACCGCTGCCTAATGAACACTACCGAGGACAGCCATGGCATGCTGAGGAACATTGGAAGAATGACATTCCTGTGATGGCAATGAAAAGGATTTCACAAACAGTGGGTGGGATAAAAGACTGAATTGTTGGACAGTTTTCACTGCAACGGACTTGTTGAGACCTGATTTGGCCAGTTCCAAGGCTCATGCAGGCTGAACTATGGTTAATGAAAACTTGTTCTATTTGGTTGTATTAAAACTGTGATATGTGTTTTAATAATGAGACAACAATGGACAAGCATTAGCTTTTCAATAAAAACTTTATTGAAAGGTACAACTTTAAGGTTAACAAGACGGTGTATTCAATTAGCCATTTTTAATTTGAGAACACATTTTATTTTTGTCACTAAAAGAAACCTCTACTCGACAGGGAAACTGGCAAAGAAAATGCAATACAAATTCCAACCCACATTTCCACTGCAACAAACTTTTTTTTCAGTGTTCTCTGCATAATTGACAACTGAAATCAATTAAGGTGGTACTTCACTCTGTGAACACTAATTAAGAATTGGTGAAACAACGCATCTGTTACCATGGGCATCTCAGCTCAAAGAGTATGGTCAGCCATACATGACGGTCATATTGTCAATAGCCTCACTTCACTGGACTTAACCAGAGCTCCCTCGCCGTATCAAAATAAAAACAAAAAATCATCACCTTGGGTAGGAGTGTGCAATCAGGACGTATTATCAACCTAGGGTAGGAGTTAAGGATTTTGGGCCCGATAACTTGGTTCCATTTTTGCTGTTCACAAAATCCTTCTCCCTCCTCTTCCACATGGTGGACTGAGGACCTAGGTGGTTCTATACTTATTTTTGCTTAAAACCAGCAACCCGTTCCAGGAAATAGCAAAACAACCTGGTACAGATTTTATCAAGAACATACTGTACACTTGTGCAACTCAACCATGAAAGTAAAACTTAGCAGGATGGCAGAACCTTTCTGACAAATAATTACTCATTGTCGTTGGGGCAGATAAAATACAATGCGCTTTTTCAATGTAAAAGGACAAACAAAAGCTAAAAGTTATATTTGTAGCTTTTCCCTAAAGAAATTCATCATCATAGAGGAAAATCTGTAAGGAAAATAATAGTGGCTGTACGTGGGTGACCTCATTTGGGGGGGGGGGGTTGTAATTACCCCCCCACATGTAAGGTCATCCGTTCGTGCCCGCAGGTTTAACAAGCTGACTCAGGAATGGTGGGAAGGTGGGTGATCTTGTAGTAGCTGGGCTTCAGCTGACGTGCAGTTCTTCCCGAAATAGTCCAGCGAAGCCTCTGGCCGTTAGGCCTGGAGCACCTGGTGTTGGCATATTCAGCCAGGCATTTTCCAACCAACACTCGCACGCAAACCAAGTCCCCGTCCCTGATCTGTAACAAAAACAAGAATGGGCGGGGGAACATTTTTAATTGTGCACCTTAGTGTTTGTTACAGAGTAATGTTAACCAATTTCAACAAATCCTTTTTAACCAAACAAAGCTACAGCAAAACTGCTAAAAACAGTACTTCTGAGTTTTTGTTGCAGATCAGATAATACAGATTGTAGAAGTTGGTACTTGCATTCAGTTGCTGCTGCAGACTTGTCAGGGCCTCAGCTATTTTGTCACTGTACTCAGGGTCGTGTTGCTCCTGGGACTCATAACACAGGAGAGCCATAGCGAGCATAGATGGCTGAAGAGATAGAGAAGAAATTCTTAAATCACACAAAAAAAAGCTGCAAACAGTCAATATGTTTGTTTAAGAACACTGGCATCTAAATGAAGAGATAACATTTAGAATAAAGAATATGCTCAAACAGAGGTACTACTTTGTACCTGGTCTACCACCACATGAAATATTTTAATGATTAATCAAATAGTAAGCAAAGTGCCGCTTTGACATACATCTAAATAATTTAACAATAAACTTGAAAAACTTCCAACAATACATTTCCAACTTAAAAAAGGGGCCACCTTTTAAATGCTATCAGGCGGTTATTTTGGCCTACCTTCATTTTGGAGAAGACAAATGAGCAGTGACAGGCTTTTAGCTGAGCCTCCAGTCGATCAAGGCTCAGTATCTTCTTGCTGTGAAAAGAAAATGGGTTCAGTTTAAACACGCCGACTAACACACAGTCAACAATGTGATATACATCAACCTTAAATGTCAATTTAGAGACTAATATGAACACTTTTTTTTAGTACAACAAAATAATGACAATGCTAATGTTTTTAACATATTTTCATCTAAAAATATGTACAAATCTACATGGGACTGTGGCTCTCGGCTTTAAAAAACCTTTTGGTCAGTATTCTCTTTGAAGCCAAATATGAGAAGACAGATTTTAGTAGCGTAAATATAATCCTGTTGAGTCATGGCTGAGCCCTGCAGGTTGATGTGACCGTCTGTCCTTACCTCTCAGCGTCGAGCTGCTCCTGGATGTTGTTGTGAAAGAGGCGCAGAAAGCGGAGGGCTGTGGGGGCCTTCACCTTCCAGTAGAGCTTCTCCATGATGATCTTCTCCATCCTCATCATGTCAGACACTGTAAAGCGTCTCTGACTGATGCGGATCAGTTCGTTGGCTAGAGGCACGTTCTTCTCCTCTTCTGTGGACTTAATGGCGATGTAGACGCAACACAGGCCCACGCAGGACAGGTGCTTAGGTTGAATCTGCAGAGGGCAGGGAAAAGATTTTATAAAACTGCTTTTATTGTTTCTAGATAGATAGCTGACCTGATGATTTTTAAAGGTTATAATAGATTTACAAACCTTCATTACAGATAGAAATCGATCCAGCAAGCTGATGGCCAGTGAGAAGGTCTCTGAGCTGAAACCAAAGAACCTGGTCAGAGAAAGCAAGTCCTTGACCTCCAGCTCCCTCAGTCGGGTGGTCATCCTGAGGCCGTTGTCCTGGGAACTCTCGATGAGCCGCAAGCCGCTCAGCTTTGGTTGGTATCGGCCCTCCAGGTCCATCAGGGCCTTCAGCTGAACGGCAAAGGGCAGTGCTGCGGGTGCTGTCACGGTGTCGAGCATCTGTGCATATAGATAATCGAGCCAATTAATACAGACTAAATCTAACCAATAAGCAATATTTGTAATTTCAAGTCTAAGTACTGATTATATGACAGTATTGTGTATGGCTACATAAAAATATGCCATACTCTAAAACCATATGGCTACATTTACATAAAAGGAGTTTGAATAATCAAGCAGGAAGACATGAACTGTTTTACTCTGCTATAACATTCAAATAACTTACGCATTTGCATCTGAGAACTAAGACCAGAAAAAGACAATATTAAGATAACCAAAACTCACAACAATATCTTTCCTTTAATGATATCAATACATTATTTCTACACAACTATCCAAATGACCATATCCCAAACCTGGGAAATAATATGGTAACAAATATAAATACAATGTAATGGTTTAGTGGTTTTAATTATTTTTAAAACAGCTGTACTGCAATAAGGATATGTGTCAGCACAGTGAAATTAATGTAGTTTACTAATAAGAACAGATATGCATTAGGGATATCCATTGCTCAGGAGTAACGTTAACTGAGACTTTGGAGTGTTTCCATATTTGTAAGTTATCAAGTAACAAGCCTTCCCCAAACAGCTGTCATAAAACTGGACTCAACTGGACTGGGCAAGGGGCGGTGAATGGTGGATGGTAACTTACTAAATGTCAAATACAGTTTCTTAGAAGTAGCAATATAACTTTTCTAATGTCATATTAAGATTAATACACGCTTTCTTAAATATATAATTGACTCTGTCTCGGGAACATGTTGATCATTTGGGGACAGATAAGGATTTAGATCATAGGCCATGCGTATGACTGGGCAGGATCATGTCGGGACATGTCCTTGCCATACACACCAATGGAGAGCTGACAGACCCTTATGATAATAACAAGCCGAAGTGAGATAACACCGTTTTAACGGTAAAACTGTGGCCTAAGTTATAAAACACAGCACCGCGAGTATATATATTTAACGGTGAATTGGGGAAATGACACACTAATCTGACGTAAACGACGTGACGTTAACTGTTAGCTAAACTACAACAGCTAAGGCTAACACAATTTCCCAGGGTTTAGTGTAATTTAAGATACAGGCAGCCACATAACGATGTGTTTAAAGGTTATAATTCACCAATCCTTCCTAACGTTTTAAAAATGGTCTGTGAATATGATAAAGAAAGGAAGATTGGTTAACTTACCTTGGATGAAGTTACGTTGCCTTGAATGTGATGAAAAATAAGAGTTGGAAGAAAAAAACTCCACAAGCTTAAAATTAGCAAGTGAGAGGAGATTTTTTTTAAACTAAAAGTGTAAGTATGCACTTTCACTAAAGAAAGTTTTAAGCTTAGGTTGTGTTCTGCCTATGCACACCCTACCCTGAGCGTTAGGCGATAGGGGAAAAGGGCCGTTTCGGTATTAATGCAGGCAGAAAGCCAAGCCCATGCCCAAGCATGGTGAGCTTCTATTGGTTATCGACGGACGACATTCATGACTCTACATTTTCATTGGATACATTCCCAGTCATTCACAATGAAGTCCCGCCCTCTACAGGCTTTAGGCCAATCACAGATGGGAAGGCAGGGGGAAATAGAATTATAACATACTGCATCTTTATGCTAGGAACAACATTTTATTACACTTTTATTCTGAATTCATTTAATTTAAAATCAACAATAAAGCAACGATTTCTTAAAATGTCATATCGATTGTCTTTATGGGCCAGGCGTTTTTGTACGACGCTGTCTCTTTTTTTCAAAGGACCCCTCCTCCTGGCAGATTTCTGGAACAATCTGGAGGGAGCCTGCTAAGAGTGACCAAAGCTTTCCACAACCTGTCGTTTCCTCTAGGAAAAGTGCAATTATGTAGAGTACGAAGCACATTTTCAATAAAGTAAGTCTTTATTACATCAGGATATACAAATCTCCAGACCCACCATATAGATCTACTCACATAAAGATATTTAATCCTGAATGTATAAGCATCAAGCCTTTTATCATGAAACATCATATCGTTTTTGCAATTTTTACACAACATAAGGACTGACATGTTAGCATGATAGGGCACCATTTATATTGATTAAGGATAGAATCTGAACTATGACTGATTTAAAGTGCTTATAAATCATAATATAATGATCCCTACAACATTAAATAGCAATATGTTACTTTATAATGTATATTTCACAGTGTAAATTGGCATCAGTCAAAAACTACAAGCATAACACAGCAGATTGATGAAGGTAGCACATTCAGTACAAAAACAGAGATTTTGGCAATGATATGATTCACTTTTAGGAATGAAGGTTAGGAGCCATGCAATGCAGAGACCATGCTACAGAACGCTGATAGAAGCTTAAATGAGAGTTTTCTAGACATGGAAGACTTCAGAATCAATTCCAGCAGTGTCAAGTGCATTTCTATAAAATTGTTATTTCATATTGTAAAAATAATACACTGTTAGTCTGTGATCTTTTGATGTGGTAGAAAGTCTTCTAATTCAAATTCCTTCCTGAGGTTAAGGAACACGCAGATGGAAGACTAAAGAAGCTATGAAAAGGAAAGAAAAACCATGTCATTTATCTGAACAAGCAAATCTACATATTCATTAGGGCCATTAGACAAACTTCAACAAGATACGAAGTACCAAAGATTATTGCAAATTATAATTAGGTTTGCATTTTGTTATTTGTACTGTATGCTGTCAGGGACAAAGAAAATGTAAAACAACAACTTGAATTGAATGGATAATGATTTTAACTGTTTACAGATGAAAATCAGAAAACCATGTTTTGATACATCATGATGACAACAAGTGCAATATGAAATGTTTGGAATCATAAAAAATGACTGATATGACGGGAAGTCCCAGAGAAGTGAGGGTTTAGGGTTCAGGTGACCAACAGATTAACTGATGCTCTGTCTGGTGTAACATTGACATTTTTTATTTCAATATAAATGATGGCATATTTGCTCTTTTCACAGACACACTGTGTAATTATTTAGTTAATAGCTTTATAATTTTGCATATCATGGTGTAAGTCCATTACGTTTTTTACGTTAATCTACTTACAATTTAAAAAATAAAATACATGTGCTGATGTACATTATTAGAAATTCTGTCTTTTAAAACTGTTGACAATTTAAGTTGTAAATAATTGCATGTATAAACACACAAATGCTTCTTACTCTGTAATGCACTACTACTGTAATCAGTTCAATTCAGTCAGTGACTAAAAGTCTCCTGTTCTACAACAGGACATGAACACACATTCATGGCAGAACATAAAACAACACAAGCTACATGTTATGAAAAAAGTCCATGGATTGTGTGTCTAGCAGAGTCAGCATTAGGGACGAATTAGAAACACTAAGCAAAGCTACCTTTTTGATCCATAAGTACACATTGGCTTAAAGCCATCACATTGTTCAGGCCGACATACGTGCATAGTCAAAGTGACACTGCCTACACATACAGTGTCAGTATGCAGTGTCAGATATGACAGTCTCTTTTTCCCATGCTGACAGCAGACACATTCCTGGTTTCCCTGGATGTTTGATCCATAAATCAACTGAAAGGGGAAAAGATATAAGACAGAATATGGGGAAAAAAACATGGAGGATTTGAGGAATGGTAGATCAAAGTAATAAATGAATGAAATGGGAATGCAAATGTGTTGAGGTTGTAACTTCGTTTCATCCACTCACCTTCCACAGGCCTACACTTAGTCTTAGGCTACGTTCAGAATCACTCATTTATTTGGATTTTAATATATTAAATCAGATTGTTCTAAAAAAACAATGGAAACCAATTTCTCCAACTATGTGTCACTCTTTTCAATATCTTTTAAGTCCCAATGCTTTATTTTTAGTCCCCTCTAATTTCTCTCTCTCTTTTGTTTTCTGTCCGTCTGTCTCTAGCTAAAGTATTGTTTTTGATTTATGTTGCTGCCTGTGTTCGCCATGTTTCAAAAAGAAGAGATTCCTTATCTCAGTTAGACTATCCTTGTAAAATCAAGGATAAAGGATCAAATGCGTGTTTATATCTGTGTTAATGTAGCGGCTCTTGCACTTTAAATACATGATAATGTATTTACAGCTTTTTCTAACACATTAATGTAGTATAGACAGAAGGATCATCAGCTACAGTATTTTAGAGGGACATAAAATATCTGTTAAAATTAAAGATTTAGCCATGTGTGGTATCAGACTGTCTTAATGCCTTAAGTAACATTTTCCCCCACATGGTATGGCATTAAATCCAGTTTACCCTGCCATTGAATGTACAACATATTTTAAGGAATATTTTAAGCGTTCTCTTTATTAAGGCAGCTTTGTGTATGTTGATATCCAAGGCTAATGTTGCGCTCCAAGCTGTGTAACTTTTGAGCGTATGTAATTGATGCTGACATGATAATGTTTCTACCTGCAGAAATGATTACGGCTCTTTGTGGGATGTCTGAGTGTCCTCTGTGCTGCACATGGCGTGAGCATCGGTGAGACCGGTCGAATGTAAACAGACGTGCCCCTGCCTGAGATACAGTCTGGCAGGTCAGCCCGCAGAGACATAAGCATCAGGCTGTGTCATGCAAGCTGTGACCCTTCCCACTATGTCTGGGCACACAGTGTCAGTCTGAATCTGTCCCTCTATCAGTTTCTAAGCCAACATGGCTTCTGGGAAAATAACACTATCTCATTAATCACATTGTATGCCTCCCCACCCTGTCTGGACAACTCTACTGGCTCAGAGATTACGTGACATTTAACCAATTATCTTTGAATTTCCTGAAGGAATTTACAGTTTTTACTGTTTAGTGGCATTTGGGCTTGCTCCGACAATCATTGTGTAAATAAAGAACCATGAATCAAATCAAATACATAGAGACAAGCAGACTTACTTCTTCTTGTCTTTATCCTTCTTGAATGGTTGTGAGCAGCCTTGGAGAGCCTGTCCCATCAGTGTCTCAGCAGCCACCTTTCTTCTGTTGAAGGCGTTCATCTCCTCCTCCAGGTCTCGTCTTTTCTCCTCCAGATTCTTCTTTTCATCCTGGTGCATCCGCTTGAGCTGCTCGAATCTCTCATGAAGCTAAAGATGGTGATGGTCCAAGGCAAAAAGTGAGACCAACCAAATGTTGTATATTTTTTGTGAGCAGTTATTTTATCATGTCAATCCTCACCTCTTTTTCCTTCTCTTTCAGCTCTGCTTCTGTCTCCTTCACTTTACTCACAAACATCTGTCTCATTTCCTCCTCTTTGCGCTGCAGATCTACGAGGAATTCCTTCCTCTTTGCTTCGTATGTTTCCTGAAGGCTGAAAATCAGAAAAAAATGTAAGGACACTCTAATGCCTTATTTGAAAGGACATGTATCCAGAAGCTGGTTGCTGCAGCAGTTAATAAAGGTATCTTAGTTATTAAATTAATGTTGACTAGGTTAGGATTAAAGCATCACAAAAATGGGTCATGTAGAACTTAGTATTTACTCAATATAAAAACTATTGGAATAGCCACGCATTACTGATCACAATTCTGTTAAATAAATACGTAAACTTAAAATATTTTAACTTGCTTATCACAAAACAATAGCCTGAAATAACAAAACATTATGCCAATAACATTAGACTACATTTGACTTTTCCCCTTACTCTAAAATACATAACCATTATAACATCTGAACTAGTGAATCACTAGTTTGAAATGTGCTACTCACTAAAAGCTTAAAGAGACAAAAAATATGTATCTGTAAAAAACAATTGTTAATTACAGTATATGAAAGTAATAATACAACACTGGAAATACATCACTACAATTAAAAATGCCTGCATTCATAACCTAAATTAAGTAAAGTATCAAAACTGTCAGTGTTTGACAATTTATATGAGGTTTTCAGATTTACATTTTACTGCTTTATGTCTGTGGCTACTGTTCAGAAAAACCCTTTCATCCTTCAGTTTACCAAATTCTCAAATTTGGAGAAACATTGTTTCCACAAGGCAGACATGGTATGAAGGTTAGCAATCTGAAAATAGCTAACAGTAGCTGTCAAGGAAGAAGTAAGTTCCTTAAAATTGTACATAAGTATTTAAGAAAAAGTGCTTGATTTCCCATACTTAGTAAATAAATAGTAAAACTAATGTGAAAAAATATGCATAAAGCTTTGCATTTTTCTTTTTCAGTTGGAGGTTCAAAAGGAACAGATCTCATCCCATCCCAAATCATAGAAACACAGATTTGAATGTGCTGTTTTTAAATCGTTCAGCCCAGTTTTAACATCAGAAGAGAGCAGGGTTTTTTGGCAGCTCCACTGAAGTTGCCCAGATGCATTACATCCCTGCTAGCCTTAATTTCACCTGAACGACTGGCTGTCCGGGCCGGTGTCCTTGAAGCCCATCTCTTCCAGCTTGCAGCGACGGTAGAGCTCATAGTGTCGAGCATGTGTTTGCTCTCGCAGATCCTCCATGTTCACACGCAGCAGCATCTCCCTCAGCTTCACAAAATCACAATGGTTTTCATTCTCCACTGGAAGACAAGACGACAAAATCTAAAATCTCATAAAACAGGAGAATTGTGATACCAAGTTTTTATCTCAACTGATTTCTATGATTTAACAATTCAGCGGACTCACCCTGTACTGATCCCCAGGGATACAGCCTGGCTTTCACCATCTTATTTCCCACTTTAACATCCTCTACACTTCCCACCACAGCAAAGGGAAGATGAGTCTGTAACACATCGTATTGATAAAGTTACAACATGGTTAAACATGATACTGCTGTCATCATATTCAGAGTAAATTACAACATGCTTCGAAATATGTTGGTCTAGTACGTATTTAAATTGAGGCTTAAATTGTGCGACTTTAGTTCTCACTGCAATATATCCTAAATGTTTGCAACATTATTCCAATGGTAGCATGATCATTTGAATGAATTTAGTTTTACTTTATTATTCTACTTCAATTCAACTTTATTTGTAAAGCACCTTTCTGACAAAACAAATGCAACTCAGAGTGTTTTACAAGTGATTGTCAAACAAATAATGTTATAACAAGTAAAATAAGAGATTAAGATTACAGTAGTATAGAAAGTGAGAATGTATTATCCTGTAAAATACATATCACATTGTATTATGTGTGTTTCTAGGACTCACATTCATGGAGGTGTTGATCTCTGCGACAGCTTCATCCTCCGTAGGGAACTGATAAATCTGCACCCCATTACTGACCAGCTCACTCATTATCTTGATCTTTAATTTGTCCAGTTCACTCTTCGAAACTGTGTCTGCCTTTGCAATAACTGGGATAATGTTCACCTGCATGGAACAAAAACACACACTTTCATTGACAAAGAAGTACAGCTTTTGGCTGAAATACACAGGGCGAGATTTGGTCTTCACCTTGCTGTCCAGTTTCTTCATAGTGACGAGATCCAGGGACTTCAGGGAGTGTCCGGTGGGAGCGATGAAATACAGGCAGATGTGGATTCTTGTGTCATGGCAGTTAAACAAGGAACGTCTTATTTTTAGCTCCTCCTCAAGATACCTCTCAAACTGGGCATCGATATAGTCAAGAATGGGTTTATGGCTGCACAGACAAGACAAACACAATAAACTTTACTAATTGTTGTTAGATGGACATTTAAGTATCCTAGTTACAAACTCTGCAACTACAGGCTTGTAGCCAAAGAAAGGCCGCAGTTTTTACTGCCTGCTGCTGGAGCATTTAAATGTCTATTGAGATTGCATTAGTTCTACCAGTCATTTCCATATTCCCTTTCTTCCCTCCCAGTTCACATGCCAGATCTCTCTCTCTCAATCCCATACTAAGTGAGTTGGCTGCAGTACCAGAGCAAGAAGGGGAAATAATTAATAGCTGGAACTTCCTGAGTAAAATCTCTATGAATTTTAAATGATCAGTATAAAAAAAAAGCACTGAAAATGTTCGTATCAAGCTTTCTATGATGTTTAAATAACATTGTTTATTTTCTGATTTTGTGCAAGTTAGATTCTTCCACTTCTGATCCTATTTTCTTCCTCGAAAACACTAAAAGTCAAACAAACATCTACAATCAATCACATCTACAAGAATGTATACCTTTGCCCTTTGTTGATCTGGTCTCCAAACCCTACAGTGTGCACAACGGTCAGCTTCAGGTTGACGTTGCTCTCCTGCAGATCATAGGTTTGTGGGCGTAGCTGTACTTCACTCTGATAATGGCTGGCTTCCTCATTTTCAAATGTTGTGTTGAAAAGAGTGTTCATTAATGTCGACTTGCCTATCCCTGTCTCACCTTAGAAAACAAAGAGAAGAAGACACATGGTTTATATAGTTGAGGGAAAAACTAGGTACATTCTAAATGAATGCATGTCACGCTCAAAGTACTGACTCTGATTATGAGCTCCTCCTGGGTTTAGACATACCTACACAGAGGATGTTGAAGCAGAATCCCTGAGCCACTGATTTACTGACCAACTGATCTGGAAGACTGTCAAACCCCACATGACCTCCGAGCTCCAGGTTTCGCTTTTCTTCATGCTGAGGTAGGCAGAAAAAGGCAGGACAAAGAATATATCAGACTATGACTTTTATTTAAGAAACATTTGATCGTATTCACTTTATATTACTATATATCGTAGTAATGCCAAAAACCAATAAAAAGTTAGGGAATAAATAGGTCTCATCATCACAATCTCCCTTCAAGCTTAAAAGCATTCTTTTCAAATGAGGTCATCTTTCTCTTCCACTAAACACACTGAATAGTCCCACAAAAATGTTCTGTCTCAGTATCACAAACCAAATGTATCTTTCAAAACCACGCAAACATAGGAAGAAAACAAAAAGCTTCAAAAATGATTTTAGCTGTGCAGCACAGATGTCTTTCTTTACATTGAGTGTCTTGTGTCTGTATATAAAGCTTTATTGTAAACCCTAGGTTGATGCTGCCAACAGGTAATGTTTGCGATTATAAGTATAAGTATATATTTTCCTATATTTATGGCTGACATTAACACATAATTTCACCATTAATTTGTCTGTGAATAATATTTTGAATCAATAGTTTATTACATTTTTCTTTGAAATTAAAAAATAAGGTAATTTACCCCCATCACAGGAGGAGGTTACCTCTTCAAATTGCCTTTTTGCACAACCAACACTAAGAAACGTTGCTTGATAAACCTTAATAAACCCTCTTTCAAGCAGTGACAATATGACAAATATTCAATGTTTACTCTAGTTCATTACTCTAGTTCACTACACACAGAAAATGATATCCCATAATATCAATACATTTTAATCTGTAAATCCTAAAACGTATGCAGATTGCATTTTGCCCTGGCTGTCTAATCTAGTCGGTTTATCCGATACCAGATGCACCCTGGGATACTGGCATCTTGCAAAAGGCTCACCATGAGGATCAGGATGTGCTCAATACAACAATCATCCGTTTCTGTCCCTCTCCACAAACACAAAGAGCTCTTTATCTAGATGTTGTTTCACAGGGTGGGAGGATATCCAAGCTGCTGGCTGCCCTGGTACCCATAACTCCCCTCTACAGTTAGACCAGCATACAGTTAGACCAGCACACACACTACCATCACTCAACAAAGTCTCCCATCATACGCAATGCAACCTGTAAACAGGGGATTACATGTGTCATTAATAACACCTTTAGTTAGTACATCTTTTTCGGTAAACAATGTTTAGCTAGCTACCACTTGAGGAGGCTGCTACTTATGTCTTAACTTGCTGTCCTGCGTTTCATGCTACTCTCCATAAATCAGCACCGTGTGCACCTGTCACAGTGTTAACATGGTAAACAGTGAAGGGTTGATGCACATGCTTCGTCCAGTTAGGATGCTGAAGTGCGAGTTTTTATTGTGGACGTCTCCATAGATTGCGCACCGGACTACGACGCATCGTTTCTGTCGTATCAACCGTAGCTGAAAATCCGTGTTTATCCCGATTCATTTAACATAACAAGCCCTTTCAACACCGCAGGCCCCATGCCTGCTGCATTCTCTGCTCACATCATCACCTTGCTCTCACGTGCACCTGATAGCTATTTAATTTCCTATTTCCTTTCCATTCACCAAACCCTGAGTCACTGCAGGCCCGCAGACAGCACATCATCATACTTACTGCGAAAACATCTACCTCATTGGCCGCCATCGTCAGAAGTGTGCAGGAGAGATCTGCCTTCATCAGAACGGCTCCGCTGCACATTAAACACGGAGCGACTCTCTGCTTTCAATATGGCCACTTGGAGGCAACACCCCCTCGGTGTTGGAGGGCGACACTACAGCTCCATTCATCATACTGGACGTCTTAATTCAACTTTAGAGTTTGGAGCAAGCGGTTTTGGTTTTTTAAATACTCAGGAATTATTCGGATTACTGCTTCCACGGTTCAGCTGAAGGCTAGGCTACTACCTTCTCCAGGATTAGAAATAGTGCCTTCATGTTAATCAGTTGTTGTCTATATTGAGTTCAGATTTTTACCAGTATTCATGTAATATCACATTTCAATAGACGTCATCAATCAGCTGTCTGTTAGCAACCGTTTAAAGAGGACTTCACAATATTTCAATAATATACTTCATTATCTTCCCCATACCTTTCAGGGGGAAATCTATCCTACTTGTTTGTACACTACATTTATTTGACAATTGGTAGTTAGTTTAGCAAGATGTAGCATATAATCTACTTGTAAATTGTGAAGCTACACAATAACAAATACAGTTTCTAAAATTGGCTTCACTTATAGCTAAACCAGGGGTGATTAATGCACCAGCTGATCATATAACCAGTAAATATATGCCTCTAAAAGTAGATTATGAATGCAGGTCTGAATGAAATACTGTAACATGCTTAATGTAAATAATCATATTATATTTAGGCTGCTATATGTTATATTAAGCAATTTATCATTGCTGCGTTGTTTTTGAATAATGATCATTCCACCAACTGTTTTTTTTCAAAAACAATCTCAGAATTGATTTAAGAAGCTTATTTGATCATTAAGGCCTACTTCATGAAGGCTATATTAAGTAACCCGTTACATTAATCATTTAATATTAATGCAAGCTTATACACTAACAGTATTCACTTAGAGTCATTGCACTACTGTATTAATTTAAAACACACAGAAACAATCTGACTTAGACATTGTATGTTGTTGTTCAATGTCGTAGGCTACTGTTTTACTGTTTACCGTTTAAAAAAGTATAAACGTGTGTAGGCCTATATATATATATATATATATAGGCCTACACACGTTTATACTTTTTTTACATAATAGCTTAATGTTTGGGGATCAGCTGTCCTTGTTTTTTTACATCTGATTCTCGCTAACTGACAGGGATCAAATCAAAGATTGGCACGTGGTTATGCGTCATGTCAACAAGGGCACAGAGGTGGTAACTTGAAAACAATTTATTTGGACGTTTTCTTGGCCGTCTGAAAGTCAACTATAATGCAAAAGAGATTCAACATTTAGGCTTACTGATAGTAAATCAGTATCTTAGGAGAATTTCTCCTTTTTATGCGACTCAATATTAAGCTGCAGGAAGCTGTAAAAATGTATGATCAACATAGTTCTACTTTATTTCAATATTTTAATCTATTTTTTTTTTTTTAACTTAACAGATAAATATGTAAAACATACTGATATAACCATAACTTTTACCTTCAAACTTTTTTTAAGTAGGCCTACTTTAAATATTGATCTATCTCCTAACCCAGCGGCCCAGCCTTCAGCAGGAGAGCTCGAACAAAACAACGGGAGTTTATTTGGCGAGGCGCCGGAAGCAGCAGGTTGGACAGGACAGGGGAGAGGAGCACGGACAGACACCAGTGTATCCCTCGGGAGTTATCTGAGCTATCCGTTATTATTCCCACATTTGTACCAATTCAAGAGGAAAAAATGGCTTTGACTCAAGAATCTCTTTTGTCTTTTTTGCTGGAGCACGGAGGCAAAGTGAAAAACTCGGAGCTGGTGAACAACTTCAGGACTCAGATCAACTGCAGCGATCCCGCGGAAAAGCAGCACAATAGGGACCTTTTCAAGAAGTTGGTGAACAGCGTCGCAGTGGTGAAACAGATCGACGAGGTGAAGTTTGTGGTCGTGAAGAAACGCTATCAGGACTTCGTAAGAGAGGGAGCGTACGATGCAACCCCGCAGAAAAAAACGCAGATGGACGACGAACACAATAGCAGCTTTTCGTTTCCATCTCCTCACCGAGCCGAGGCAGGCAGGGTAATTTATTCTGACATTGAAAACAATAATACGTGCTACCCCTCGAACATAAATGGCAGCTATTGTAGTGAAGCCAAACGTAAGTCTGTGGGGGGTATGCACGACAAGAGGCAGTTATTAAGAAGCAATAGTGGGGAGGCTACCACGGTTAAAGTCCTGAATATCTCCGGACATCAGGCGAGGAAATCTGGTGCTGTGTTCGCTGTCATAGCGGTAAAATCCCCCCCGAGAGACTCTGCACCAGCAGCACAGGATGAAATACATTCCCCAGTGCATCCACATAAAACCTCAGACAAACCAATCACGTTTACAACTAAAGTTTCCTCACCATCAACTCTGAATCTTAACTTTCCACAAAGTGAGTCCCAGTGTTGGAAAAACAAACAGATGGAGGACATGCAACCCCCAAGATTTCCCCTGGGGAGGTCTCAAAGCAAGAGAGATGATGCAAAATATTCAGAGTCAGTGCCTTTGGAGCCATTAGCTCATGAGTGGTTGGTAAAGTGTGCAGCTGGACTGTGGGATCACATCCACGGTCTGCTGCTGCAGGACACTCGGCTGGCACAGAAGAAAGACTTCATGTCAGGATTCACGGCACTGCACTGGGCCGCCAAGGACGGCAACAGTCAGATGATACACAAGCTGCTGGACATCTCCAGGAGAAGAGGAACCTGTGTAAACATCAACAGCAAAGCACACGGAGGGTACACACCTTTGCACATAGCAGCCATGCACGGCCACACTGAAGTGATGTTTCTGCTCGTGCAAGGTTATGGAGCCAGTGTAAATGAGAGAGATAATGATGGCAAGAAGGCCTTCCACTACCTGGGCAAAAATGTGTCATCTGAAGTCAGAGCACTTATGGGAGGACTGCAGCACAGCAAGTGCAGGGAGAAGATAGACGACGAAGAATACAGAGAGCACCAGAAAGGCTTCAACACCATAAGTAAACTGTTCCAGCCGCACATAGGGAGGAAACAGAAAAACTAGTTTGCTCAGGAATGGTGAGAGTGACATGGAGGACCAGGACAATAGGACAATTGTAATAGCTAATACTGTCTGAGTTTGTATATTATGTTAATATGAAACAACAAACCCGTTGTTTATCCTCTGCATCACTTAACGTGTTATGAGTCTCTCTGTACTTACTATTGTAGCGCTTTTGTACAGTGTAGCGCTGCTAGATGTACCATGTATAAGCAGTTAGTATTATTTAATCAACTTTTTTTCCTTAGCTTAATTCCTTGTTTTAAGAATGAGTGTTATTTGGATCCCGTTTAATTTATTTTTCTTACTAACAACACAAGCAATCCAAGATATTTACACATATTTTCATTACTTTTTGTGGAACACATCTGTAGAAGTTACCAATTGATTTGTGACTTCAAAGTATGAGGATGAATGAAATATGACATGGGAAACAGTTGCTATCAACACTGGTGTGAAACATTGTGTTGTTGCTTTTGTGCACAGCAGATCTATTTATGATATAACTATGATCAAAATAAAGTATTTTCATTTTCAAAAGAGAGAAAACATCGGATAATCTTGTGGAGAAAATAGAACACATTTTTGAGAAAGCTGTCTCTCCCCTTCAGTAAAAGCAGAGGGGACCTTTTGGGGGGGCCTGTTATGAAAAGCAGGCCAGCAGACTGGGTGGTGGAATGTCTCCTTTATCAACCTCTTTGTGAACCTGAGCTGTAATGGGTGAGAAAGGCCTCCCTTTGTGGGACAACATGGCTTCACTCTTTAGGGTGATGTGTAAAGTAAAAAAGACATTCTCGGCCATGACCCAAATACCACATCAATCACTTTAGTTTTGATTAGAAAGGATTTCCGCCAAATACAAGTTTAACAAGATTCTCTCAACTGTAGAACAGAAGCCACAGAAAGATATAAACTTAAGGGAAAAACCAACACGCTTTATAAAAACATTGTAATTTTGATCTTGTCATTAAGGAATTGTCTTTTCCCAGATAAGAAAGGCTTGAAAACAGTAGTGTGCCGTCTGTGTGCGATGTGTCCTTAAGTAACCCAGAGGAAACTATCCCAGATGACGTGAAAAGAGTTGGAGCTCAGACAATGAAGCCATACGCAAAACTGTGCCAGAACAATGTCCTTTGTCTCGTTATCTGGAAAAGAAGCAGCTTCAATAATAATCCACGCAAAAGGCAGCTGCACTCACAGCAAATATTTAACATTGTAGACTATGTGCTAAATCTCACCTCAAAACTATTATTTGCAATGAAGTATCATGAAAAGAAACAACACAAAACCTCCTGTGTCTCTTTTGATATAGTTCAGACTGAATGTGCAAAGATCAAAGACTGCATAACAATACTGTGGCATGGTCCAGGCCTGGCACCATTTCCTGTCAGTACAAAATGGACACTGAGTAGTGTGCAGGTTAGTGTGACTTTTAGTATTAATATGGTGTGTAACTGAGACACAAAGCCTAGCCATTTGGCCGTAGAGGCCTTACATGACACAAACAAAATAATCCTTTATTTGGAGCCTTGCAAGCAGTGGGGCTAAAGCTTGGTCATGTCATATTCAAGGTTTTACAGGAAAAACATAAACAACAAAGTGGTGCATCCCATCAAATCCATCAACATCACATCAAGGGTAATTTAATCATCGACTTTCCTGACAACCACTGAAGGCAAAGCAACAAATGTATTAAGACAAATATTATCTGTCTGAATCGAATCAGTTGCCACAACATAAAAGACATATAAACTATTTCCATCACACAACACGAGCAAAAGTCCATATTCCTATCTTTGGTGGTATGTTATATTGTTTATATTTATTTATCTTAGATGATTTTAACAGATGATGGGCAAGGTGCCCCTGTACTTGCTTTACATATCTCAGACCAGTAGAGGGCAGGGTTTGCAAATATTATCCTTAAATTGTCAATGAAGTAATTATGCAAAAGATTCATTTAAATTAAAAGTGGTTTCTTATTTGTTCAATGTGGTATTAATACCTATCTGTTATGGGTTTGGAGCCACTGGGTCACATTAAATAAAAGATCTTGAAACAAAGTGAAATTGTCTTCTGGATTAGTGCTGGAAAGTATAACTAAATAAATGCACACAAGTACTGTACTCAAGTACAATGCTGTACTTTACTTAAGTTTTTCCATTTTATGAGGTAAATATTGTACTTTTACTCCACAACATTTATGTAGTACATTTAGCTACTTTACTAGTCATTTGAATGTACCTAACTTTAATTGGTATTAGCATATCTAACTGAGGGTTGAGCAATGCAAATACAGTCATTAACTACACCAGTCATACATCATGTCAGAGTTGGAAGAAGTACTCAGATCTTATACTTAAGGTAAAAGTAAAAATACCAGAGTGTAGGAATACTCTGTTACACCTAAAGTCCCAAAAGTTAAAGTACACATTATGCAGATTGGACTATTTCAGAATAATACATATCATATGTTTTGATCATTATTATTGATGCATTAGAGTTGTATCAAAACTGGTAAAGATCCATCTATTTTAATTACTTTGCAGGCAGGGTATACTGTGAATGTTTATATTTTAAATCATTAATCCAAATTTGCAAAGTAACTAAAGATATTAAATAAATGTAGTGGAGTAAAAGTACAATATTTACCTCTGAAGTGTAGTGGGGTAGAAGAAGTAAAAAGTAGCAAACATTAAAATACTCAAGTAAAGTACAGTAATTGAGTAAATGTACTTAGTTACTTTACACCACTGATGTCAGTACAGTACAAGTGTATTATTGCTAGCGTTACTTTGTTTGCTAACTAACGTTACACCTAAATCAGTAACTTACTTTTCTGTTGACCTCCTGTCAGTCAGTATTTCTAATCTCAAATATGTTTCCTCTAATTACAAAAATGTCAGAATTGTTTTCTTGTAAAATATATGTTTCCACTTCAGACGGTTTAGTATCCTAACTCTGATATTACTAACGCTGTAAATTACTCACCGGTGTGAACTTCCTTAAATCGGGAAACTGTAAAATAAGAACCGGACGTTTATCCTTCAAAATAAAATTGTAATATATATCGCCATAAAACAAAAGTCCCTATTTTTTTGTCAATAACATTCAATTTTGCATATTGTTGTACATCTAACAAAGGAAAAACATATATTTGTGGAATATGCTTTTAAATGAAACTTTATACGTTTTTGTGAATAATCTTATGGAGAATACCGGAAGTCGCTTGAGTTTTACATTTCATCATCATTCCCATAGAGAATCATGGATGCAGGATCGAGCTTGTTTAATGCTAATCAACCATCTAGCATCTTAAACTTTCCTCTTGCTGCTCATATCATGTCTGAAAGTGAAACAGGTATCTTTACGTGAGAAAGTCATATGAGAGGCAGAGTTGATTGCCAACACCTGCGCATGGTGATCACCAGCAACACGTGCTTGGTCCTGATTACCCCGAGCTCTCGCCAGAGAGTCTCTCTACATTTTGTTTGTTGTTTATAATGGAAAAACAAATGCTGATTTCAGCTGTCCTTCGTTATTTTCGTATGGTTTTCTTACTGCTGCTGGTCAACTGCAGCTGCCCTCTGGTCGGATCTGCCTCCAATGCGCTGCACAAACTGGGTGACTTCACCTACCCGTACAGCAGCATATTCTCCCCGCTGCTCAAAGCCCTGTCAGAGCACGGAGGGTCGAGGTGGAACCAGGAACTGAAGAAAAAGATCAAACCCGATCACAGGTACATCAAGTATCTGACGGAGGTTTACAGTAAATCCTCCAGATTGCAGAGAAGTTTGGACGGGAATAAAATCTACAACACACTCCGACTGATTAAGCCAAAAGATGAATGTCAAGCAAAAAGTTATGAAGGTGAGCAAGTAAAACAACTCAACTGACAATTCCTAAGACACAATGTAACATGCATTACCTTCAGTGATGATGCTGAGATTTATATTGGCATGTCTGTTAAAAAATATACCATAATATGACTACCCAATGACCATGACATTTACTAATAAGTAGTGTAGGCCTACGCAAGAACAATTTGAGATATTTGTACTTTACTTGAGTATTTCCATTGTATGCTATACTCCACTACAATTCAGAGTTAAATAGTGTACTTTTACTTCCCTACATTTATGTTGTCCCTTTTAGTTATTTGACAGATCTTGATTAATGATGTGAAATATAATCGACACTTAAATCAGACTTTAGTTACACCTGGAGTAAATTCACAATACAAAGTCATTAAAACTAGCTGCACCTTTTGATAAACACATGAATTCATCAATAGTTATAATCAAAACATATGATTGATGTATTATTATTAAATGGACTGATCTGCATAATGAGTTATTTTACGTTTGGTACTTTAAGTATATTTTGATGAAAATACTTTTACTTGAGCAACACTTTGAATGCAGGACTTGTACTTGTAACAGAGTATTCCTAAACTCTGGTATACCCAAGTATAATATCTGAGTAGTTCTCCCAACTCTGCTAACATGCAGGGCAAAGGGTAACTATGTACAAAAAATAATCTTGTTTCAAAGGCGTCAGCGACATTAAACAGACATATTTATAAGGAAATATGACTCTGTCTAATGTTATCATAAGTGCATGGATTTGTGATACTGACATGTAATGCTGACAGTGATCTAATCTTTTCTCATATTCTCCTATAGAGAGTTGTATGCAGGATCATTCCTACAGCCTTGATCAAGTTGGAAGAAAAGAGCAGCTCCTGAAGTCAACCCTGCTGTACAGTTTTGACCATGACCTCGCAGCACCCGTCAACTCTGTATGCTACCTGAGTCTGGAGAAGCTCGAGCACCTCAACCAGTGTCCTCTGTGTCCCCGGATCCACCATGCTGGGAACTTCACAGTCAGCGCAGCCGGGGGGAGCAGAAGGAACTGGGTGGAGGTCGATGTCACATCGTTTCTCAGGCCTCTCTTAAGATTTCACAAGAAGAATATACACCTGCACATTAATGTCACCTGCCCAGGGGAACGGAAAGCCAGATATGACGGGCGCAAAGCCTCCCTAAATTTCACCCTGAATTCCCCTCTTCTGCTTCTTTATCTCTATGACACCAGCAACATCAACAACCAGAGGTTTCTGGACAATTCCATCGCGGGTCAAAGGCCAGAAACCACAGGGAACACTTTTCACAAGCAGATGGCTTTCAAAACCGAACAGAGGATTGGGCGAAAGAGGAGATGGAAGAGGGAATCTCCAAAGAGCAAACAAGCTGATAAAAGTCTGGAACCCCACCTGCCTGAGCTTCTCTCCAGCTCTGAATTCCCGACAAGCCACTGTGCCTTATATGATTTCAGGGTGCGATTCAACCAGCTTAAACTGGAACACTGGATTGTATTTCCACCCAAGTACAACCCCAGGTACTGCAGCGGCGTCTGCCCGAGGGCCTTGGGATTCATCTACGGCTCTCCTGTCCACGCCATGGTGCAAACCATCATCTATGAGAACCTTGACTCCTCTGTGCCTCGGCCCTCGTGCATCCCCTCCCACTACAGCCCGTTGAGTGTCATGATCTTTGAAAAAGATGGCTCCTATGTGTACAAGGAGTTGGAAGATATGATTGCCACCAGGTGCACATGTCGCTAAGCCAGCTGCCAACATGTCTGTTCTATTTTCCTCCTTTTTTTACAGGCTTCCTATAACATCAACACAAACCCCTTCAGCAGTCCTCACCGGTGGACTCTATCTATATATTGGATACTTTGACTAAGCTCAGTGATTTCATGAATTTATAAAAATCATTGTGCATGAAGTTTGATCTGGAGCAGGTGTGTTTACTAAACAAAGTATTTTATCCTAGTGAAAATGGAAATGTGACACTTTTGTTTTGTTAAGGTGTGAAGAAAGGTTAATGGATCCTATTCTTCAACTCTGACACACTTTAAGAAGAAACATTTGTGTTGTATAATTTACAACAAAACATATGATTAACTTATTTTGGGTTGGTGGTCTGTCATTATTCTTTAATTTAACACAATTGCCAAGTTTTAAGTAGCCCTGTTCTGGACAAAAGATGGAAAAAACAAACTCTTATCAAACCTTTTACAATGTACCATTTTATTCCTGGAGATTAATGATCGCTGTCTTCATAATTTCTAGAATGAAAGTTGTCAAGGTTTCAGTGTGTATTTATTACTTCTGGTCACTGCGTGACTGCATAGGAAGCCTAGTATGGATTGAGTGCATAATTTCTGCTGGTTGAATAAGACTAAATGCCTGTCATGTCTATTTATGCAGATTTAATTAATTCACTGTGCTCGATTTAGGGATATTCAAAAGAGTGAAAATATGAAAACATTGTTTGAAACGTTGGAAAATAAAAAAAAAAGACATGCATAAATGTTGAGTTTAAGTGAAGTAACTGTTAATTCTTACCTCATACACCTTTGATCTAAATACTTTTTTTTTTAAATAACTCGAAACAAGTGCATATGAACTTGCTAACACCCTAAATTACAATTATCTCATATGCTTTCAGCATTTATTCTATACTCCCTTTCCAATTATCCATCACAACCGTTAACCCTCCTCTTGTCTTCGGGTCAAATCTGACCGATTTACTATACTTTCATCAATCGTAACTTTTTTTTTTTTACATTCGATTGCATTAAGGCTTTATGATATCCTTCACAGTAGACATTTGAACATATAAAATTGCTGACCACCACTTTCATTACATTTTGGATGATTTAGTCAACTTTGTAACACCCATGGTGTTCCCATAAAGAAAAGGAATTGGTAACCATCCGGATCAGATAAAACACACACACACGCTCGAGATGTGCCCCCCCCCCCCTTATGTGCCCAATCCCCCCATGTGAATCACACTCAGGGCCGTTTCTTCCTATAGGCGGACTATGCGGGGCATAGGGCCCCCGCGGCCACTAGGGGGTCCCCAAGCTGAAAGTATTTTTTTTTTTTTATTCATCCGAAAAACAAAAAAGTTTAATTCATACACACAAAGATGAACAAAATTAGTAGAAGCGGGAGGGCTGAAGCATAGCTTGTGGAAAGTAGCCCTCCTTTGCATCATCCTAATACAGTGGCATTATTGCGTCAAAAACGTATTGAAATGAAGGAGTACAAAGAAATAAAGAAAACAGGAGAAAAAATTAAATAAAAGTTAGGGCAGGAAAACAATAAATTATGCATTTATATATATATATATATATATATACGAAAACTAGATATAGGGTCATTTTCTGCACATGTCAATAGCAGTTTCAACTATCTTTTTTTGGAAATTAAAATACTATATATAAATATATACATGTACTTGACAAATGAATAATAATAATAATATATGCATAATTGCATATAAACATTGCGAACACTTATTTTCAAGACTTGAAGATGAAGTCCATTTGCCTATCCTTCTGGACAAAAATCTCTATTACTTTTTTGTAAAAGTCCTCCTTATCTTCTTGTAGTTTCAAAAGTCTATCATAAGTCTAATCGATAGATTTATGATTAGAAAATTATAAAAGTAGGGTAGACATGTGGATATTATCCGGCTGAACAAAACTTGCATTTATCTAACAGGTACGTTTCCCACAGATCTTATTTCCAGCTATTTTCTAAAATCCTATGGAGAAATATCATTGCTTTTTTGTGGAGGGAAGCCATGCGCAGCTTATTTCCTGGTTTTAGGACGCGTCTCTCGTCTCCTCTTCACACACCACACTTTTCGCGGCACACGTACTTACAGCCAATCAGCTCTGAATTATGTGAGATGACGTATGGTAGGGATGGCAGCTCTATGGTCATTATTTTTGTTGCCACACACATTAAATAGTAAAATACTCTGAGCATGCAGTGTCATTTTTATAGTCACCGTTCACTTAGACCAGGGGTGGGGAACCTTTTTCCTCTCAAGGGCCATTTCAATGTTTTCAACATCCTCCGAGGGCCGTACAAATGATTGACCTCTGCTTAAAAAGACAAAAATCACAGCCCATTCATTTGGCCTTTCTTTCATGCTGTGCAAAGAAAAAGCAACCTTTTAATCCAGATATCTTACCATGACTCGCACATGCATTCACGTGCACGGTTGTGGCATGACCACCAAAACAGAAAAATATGGACACAAGATGTGTGCAAATGTATTTAGTTTCCTATCCATGTGGACATGAAGATTTTTGCACTTTGAGAGCAACATTAAGAGATCTATGGATACATTTCTCAACACCCATATGAAACAGAACTGTAAGCATTTTCTTTTTCTTTATGGATATTTTACAAATCACTCCCCTTTCAAACTGTATTCTTGTTTATTAATAACAACTTTTTGTTACCGTCATATAGTATTTTATACCTGTTTACTTTATTCTCTTATTTTTGTATAACTATAATGATCATATAAAGATGTGCCTTTACCTCACTGGTTGTAGAAAAAGCTTCTTATATTTGTTAGCATAGCTAGCTAACCAGATGCTAATAACAACAAAGTTATTGACTGTATGATCAGTATGACAGATGAACAGATCGCCACTGGGCTCACAACTAAAGACACAGCCATGCAAAAACTGCAGCATGTGTACGGCTCCTTATCGGTACTGCAATTTTTGGAAGTGCAGGAGCGACGTTCTGGTGCTCTCCGTCAGAACTGCACCCCTGTCAGACGAGACATATACCACGTGATGACACGTTAGGCTTGTGTTGTGTTCAAGGATCCCGAACTTGGCCAGGAAAAACAGGCACTCGCTTGTTTAATTTTTTTGCGGTCTAGATTTCTTTAATTTTTTTCTTTTTTGCATGTGTTTATAAATTACCTCGAGGGCCGTACCAAATTGTCTCGCGGGCCGTATACGGCCCGGGGGCCGCAGGTTCCCCACCCCTGACTTAGACAGTGAGAGGGAGGGGCATGATCGGGTTTTGTCCCACATGGCTCGAAACAGCTCAATAGGCACACACTGTAGACACTAATTAGAAGACCACAGACTAAAACAGCAATGTACAGAGACGAATCAGATGATTAAACATGATCTTAAAATATATTTAATATATTTTGTTATTTATTTTTTGCATTTTTTTGTAATCATTATTTGTAATACTTTCTGCTGACACTAGGTGGGGCTGACCAGTCGCCACTGTGTGTTCGGTGAAGCATTATTTGCTTACAAATCCAATGTAGGATATAAACACGACTAAACTGCAATGATAGCAAAGCTGTTGCTTGGGTTTTTGGGGTAATAAAGTCCAAATCATCGTTGGGCAGCCCAACGATCACTCATTGGCTGACAGCCAATGAGTGACGTCTGAGGAAGATGAAAAATGTAAATTAAACATTGTTGAGAAAATGCTGCATCTCTTGCATTTATTGAAGTAGAGGAGCCTTATTGTTTACCTTTTTAATATCATTTTTTGTCATTTTCAATTGCTTGGTTTTCGTGAAATTAGCCTGTTTTCCTATTAAAGTGTAACAGATTGATGCATCTCCACAGATCATCTTAAAGGCTTCGGAATCCCCCCCATTGTAGTTAAAAAACTTTCAAAACTAGGGCCCCCAAACAGCATCTTGCATAGGGCCCCCAAAAAGCTAGAAACGGCACTGATCACACTCACAAACACACAAACACAATTTTACACATTTCCCGCTCTTATGTGCTCATCCCCCGACATGGATCACACCTGGCACACATGTTCAGTGTCTATTCTTTGTATATTTACTGCAGTTTTTCATGTATACCAGTAGTCTGATACAATATTTACAGTTTGAAAGGGTGTTAAATGAAATTTGGTGATGATGAATGGTTTTTGTGTTAATGTAATAGCAGTTAAAACAGGACCGGTCAAATTTGACCGTGAACACCAAAGTAAGGGGGGGGGGGACTAAGACAATAGGAGGGTTACAAATAGGGTTGGGTATCGTTTGAATTTCCACGATTCTGATTCCGATTCCGATTCTACTTTTCGATTCCGGTTCTTAACGGTTCTCAATTCCGATTATTTGAGGGGCATTGTAAAAAAAATGATTAAGTTCTTGTTGAGAAAAACAAGCATATCTGCCTTCTCAGGCATACCAGGAATAAATGTTTGAACATTTTAAAGTAAAATGCTTCAATCTGGTGCACTTTTAGCAGAATTACTAGAGACTAGATCTAGGGGGTACAACTCTAAACACCCATATGAAAAAGATCGGTTTACATTTTAATAATTAAATAAGTATGTGAGCATAACCAATAACCCATAGCCAATAACAAATACATGTAACGTATTTTATTTTTGTTTTCATATCTTATTTTACTATTTTATTTATGAATATTTTTGTATCTCTCCAGTTTAAAACGATATGTCTGGTTTACTGTCCTATAGTATACATTGGAATGATTTCAAACCTGTTTTATCCCAATAATTATAAAGGAATGCCTTGGAAATATGTGTTTACATAAATTGTGATCAAAACGTTTGAGACCCACTGAGATAACTTAGACTAAAGTGAACTATCTAAACACTCAGAGCATGGGCGCGGGAAGGGGGGTGCTGAGGGCACTGCAGCCCCCCCTAGCGGCAGGCAGGGGGTGCGGAGCTCCCATGAGGACAGGCCCCACAGTGAGGTCAGGATGAAGTGTTACTGTCTTAGTTACCGTCTGGTTCAACATGTTCCTGGGGATTCGGCTCATTTCAGACAGGTTAGACACAGCCAATAGTAAAACATCAACTTTAATATAACTAGCACAAGGTAGCTACTCCCCAGAAATGGACTGACTGGTATGTGTGTGCTGCACAGAGGTCACAGTTGTGTTTTGTTCCTGTTCTGTTGTTAAAGAGTTATTTTTCTTCGTTCATAGTGTAAAAGTAAATCAATTCATATCAGTATAAGAAGTTGTAAGTATAGAAAAGAACAAAGTCATATAGGAACAAAGATATGACTTATTTTTTACTCCTTAAAATAGCACAATGTTATTAAACCAAAATGTTACCATAAAAGAAATAATACAAAGCAAACTAAATACGTATTTATTTTGTTTCTCTTCTTACAGGTGGAGCTGAAAGACTCGACCCCCGTTGAGCTGGAGCATCATGGCTGCAGGTGTGGCATGTGTTACTCTCCTGCTCCAGTCACATGACTCCCAGTGGGTCCCCAGTACTCAGCTGTACAGAGCAGAGCAGCAGTGGTACAAACCAAGAACTATGGCAAGTCTGAGAATAATGTCATTGTAATTCAAATGCTAAAACTACACACTCATCATGTCTCATCATTTCTATATCTTGCTTAAACCCACAGTGTGTAAAACCAGGCCCGGAAGAGAACATGGCTGGGATGTCCACAAATCCAAAGCAGAGAACAATGTCAGAGAGAGTAAAGTGAGAGATTAGTAGTTATGTGAAAGTAAGCTATGCACACAGAATAGTTTATGTGTTGATGTCTCTGAGAGCTGAGAGCTGCTGGATCTGTCTGCCCTCAAAGTGCCAGGGATCTACAAGGACTTCACCGCTGCTTCTGCACCATAGGTATCCCTGTGAGGTGCCACTAGTGGACTCTGCTCTCGGTAAAGTTCAAGCTGGCAGTCCCTTGTCATATGAACATCACCATGACAGCTAGAAGTCACACTGCTGCCCACCACCATGCTCCACCACCATGCTCCACCACAGCCAGATCTGCCACTGTCTGGCTACAGACTACAACCATCTGCATGCGTTTTTTGTTGTTGTGAACATCAACAGCTGCCGTTAAGGGGATAGTTCTGGTCTTTTGAAGTGGGGTAGTGTGTGGTATATATCCATAATCAGTGTATTACCTACAGTAGACCAGTGGAGAAACATATAGGAGCATAGCCATGTACTGCTGAGGACATGGGCAGAAGCAACATTTATTTTATTCACCCAAAAAAGCTATATCAGTTTAAGTGTACGTTATTTAATGCTAAATATAACGATTCTTTTTCAGGTGGGACTTCATTTTTTCATTTTGCTGCTGGATTAGGTTTTGCTGCTGTGCTGGTACTCCTGTCTCTCCTACTAACTTGGGTCGTGCCGACCGCTGTCTTCTGGAGGTTATACACTGACTGGATAAGAACCTCAGCCCCATTTCAAACAATCCAAACTATCATCTTAAAGTCTCTTGAGGTCAAGAGTTATGTGCACAACAATGGAGGCCAATATCGGAGAGAGAGTTAGAGGAAGAGATAAATGCAATACTGTATTTTGTCTTCAGTGCCATACAGTAACTATGTTCATGTCATCTTCACTCTCAGTAAAGTCATTGTGTCTGATACTGTTATGAGTATTGAGAATAAACCTATTTGTGTGTTTCCACATTGCATGTGTTCATTCATAGTCCATATTTACAGCGTGCTACAAATGCAAATGCCTAAAACGTTGACTTGAATGTCTTGTTTATTAATCAACTAATGGACAGTGTTTCAATTCAGTTCATGTAAGCCTTACACACACTCTTTTGAGACTGCGGTCAAGCCAGCCTCCACTTGGGAAAACACAGTCAAGCCAGCCCGCACGTGATATTGGGGTGCGCGAATATTAGAAGCATTACGGTAAAATCCCAGCGCTTACTCGGTCAATAACAAAAGCACCTATAAAAACAAACCAAACATATTAAATTAAGAAATATGTACTATATAATGTGATCAATAATTATTTAAAACAAACTACGTATAACTACCACGAGTAAATGTAAAATGTAAGGAGTTTCAAAATAAAAGTCCTTTGAAATCTCATATTGAAATCTCATATATGAGCTATCAGCCCTGTGTTTAGATAAGAATAAAACGAAATCTCTCCCTGATGCAAGACTCATCTCACTGGAGGGTGATAGAAGGACACCCCATCTACTCACCCAGACAAAATCAGGACATTCTGATGTGGAGTTTCAAAATAAAAGACCTTTGAAATCCCATATATGAGCTATCAGCCCTGTGTTTAAATAAGAATAAAACGAAATCTCTCCCTGATGCAAGACTCATCTCACTGCAGGGTGATAGAAGGACACCCCAGCTACTCACCCAGAGAAAATCAGGACATTCTGATGCGGAGTTTCAAAATAAAAGACCTTTGAAATCCCATATATGAGCTATCAGCCCTGTGTTTAAATAAGAATAAAACGAAATCTCTCCCTGATGCAAGACTCATCTCACTGGAGGGTGATAGAAGGACACCCCATCTACTCACCCAGAAAAAATCAGGACATTCTGATGTGGAGTTTCAAAATAAAAGACCTTTGAAATCCCATATATGAGCTATCAGCCCTGTGTTTAAATAAGAATAAAACGAAATCTCTCCCTGATGCAAGACTCATCTCACTGCAGGGTGATAGAAGGACACCCCATCTACTCACCCAGAGAAAATCAGGACATTCTGATGTGGAGTTTCAAAATAAAAGACCTTTGAAATCCCATATATGAGCTATCAGCCCTGTGTTTAGATAAGAATAAAACGAAATCTCTCCCTGATGCAAGACTCATCTCACTGCAGGGTGATAGAAGGACAGCCCATCTACTCACCCAGAAAAAATCAGGACATTCTGATGTGGAGTTTCAAAATAAAAGACCTTTGAAATCCCATATATGAGCTATCAGCCCTGTGTTTAGATAAGAATAAAACGAAATCTCTCCCTGATGCAAGACTCATCTCACTGCAGGGTGATAGAAGGACACCCCATCTACTCACCCAGAGAAAATCAGGACATTCTGATGTTGAGTTGATGTTGAGTATATACAGTCTATGTACAAAACGGAAAGTTGAATGAAGTTGTTGTCAAAAACCAAAATCAGACCGTTTTTTTTTTATTAGGTCTTCTTTGATTCAGACAACATAAACAGGAAAACGGCTTTGGTTTCACGTTTTTGATTTAAAACGAAAAAAGGCTGGTATTATGGGCATAGATATGTCTCATAATTATTTGTGTGAACATAAAAATAATTTGTGTGTAAATATGTGATTTGTAAATGTAAAACAACATCCACAAATGCATTTAAAAGATTTGCAAACTCCGTTTTACACTTGCAAATGTATTTGTGAGTTTGCAAATCTTTTAAATGCATTTGTGGATGTTGTTTTACATTTACAAATCACATATTTACACACAAATTATTTTTATGTTCACACAAATAATTATGAGACATATCTATGCCCATACTGGTATCTTCGTTTTTTTGGTTCAAACGAAAAATCAAACTAACAAAACGTACAGACTTTTTTTATTAGGTTTTCTCGTTATCACGTCTTTTGATTCAGACAACACAAACGGGAAAACGGCTTTGGTTTTCCGTTTTTCCGTTTTAAATCAAAAACGAAAAAACGGAAAAAGGCTGGTATTTTCGTTTTTTGGCTTTTGGTTTAAACGAAAAATCAAACGTACACGGACCCACCTTGATTGCCACGTTTGATTAGTTGACTTTCCCTAGATTAAACATTTGAGCTCGGATTTACTGATGCTATTTAAATGCCTATATTTACTGATACTATTTGAATGTTTATATTTCCTTTTTGTCTATAAATACACCCCCTCATTCAGGAAGGAAGAGTCCATTTCTACCTACAGATTGAGTGTAGTTAAACTCCAGTCCGCCAGGTGGCGCTGACGTGTTGGGAGCTAAGCAAGGCCTGAATAAAACGGAAGGACAGAACAACTTTATTAGGACACTGTGTTGAGAAACAGGACGGTAAGCTTAAATGTCACATTATTAACAGTGTAGATTTCCTACCTTTAACTCGAATGTCCGATTCCTGTAAGATATATCTGCTTTAATGTACTAGGATGGACCTTTATTTTGGCCTCGGTTAAACCAGCTCTTTAACGTGGCAGTAACATAAGCGTTTCAAGGACCTTAGCAGCTAACTGTTAGCCACTGTAGCTAGTTGACTATGCTAACACTTGCTAATCAAGGTGTTTTGATGTCCTGTAAGATTGTTGTTTTCTGTTTTTGCAATCGTGTATTTAGATAATCTGCTACGTGATGTACTAGGTTATTACTGCATACATTTATGATAACACAATATCCAGATATTCATACAAGTAGATGGACTAGTTTACCCCTTAAGGTTATTATTCAAATCAATGTCAAACAAAGTCAGAGCCTTTGGGTAGGAACAGCTCATATTTATTGCTAGAATTATCATTAGATTGTATATTTTTTTTATAAATTAAATAGATGCATTCAAAGCAAAGGTTGGTTGAATTGCTACACGTTGAACAAGTATGTTTGCCTCTTAAAAATAACACAGCTGTGTGAGTGTCAGGATACAATTATATTGCACTGCTTCCATTTCCTGCAATCTTGAAAACATGTTTGATGTTGGTGGCTTTTAAAAAAAAAAAAACTTTAATGTGAATGTCTTGTCTTTTTATATTAGCCTTCTAGCAAACATGGTAGGCCACTTTGGTGAATTGGCGAGGATCAGGCATGTGGTCACATACAGTCTGTCGCCCTTCGAGCAGAGGGCTTTCCCCAACTACTTCTCCAAGGGAATCCCAAATGTGTGGAGACGGTTCAGGGCGTCTGTCTTCAAAGTTGCCCCCCGTGAGTTTCAGATTTTTCTATTCCATATGTCATGATTTTAAATGGAGAGCCAGGACAACACATTTCTATATGTCTATTGAAATTGCTGACACTCCCTATGTTTGCCAGCCTTAATCTGTCTAAGGGGTTTGATTAGATTAACCTCACTTATTTCATTGGTTGCTACAGCTTTATTTTACATAATATGATAGTACAATATAATTAGATTAGATATACTTTATTGAACCCAATTTGGGATTTTTCACAGCACCCAATGGTAGAAAACAGACCAAATGGTAAATACATAGATAACAACAGTGAAAGATATCAATAGAGTATCTCTATTGAATAAAAAAATATATATACCAAATTCGAAGTGAGTAAATGTAAATATAGGGTACTGTTTACGTTATAAGTGTGCAAAGTAATTGCACTTGCATTGCAGTTTCTAAATCAAAATGTAATGCACAAGGTACAATGTGAGAACTATATCTACAAATTAGTGAATTAGGGTTGGATAGAAGTGGAGTAAACAAAAGGGCTACTTAAGAAACTATGACATTGTGAGTTCTCTGCAAGCCAGAGTAGTGGTGTTATCGCTGTATTGTTATAGCATTTAACTCGCTTACTGCAAAGCAAGATGTGGCTGAAATGAATAACAGGTAGAGAATGTCCTGTTGCTAATATGTTTTATTAACTTGTTTTCGCAGCAATGATACTCCTGTACCTGACATACACATGGGGCAACAGCACCCATGAGGCCGGCAAGAGGAAGGTCCACGCAGACTTTGAGAATGAAGAATAAACTAATTCAAACCTTTCTGAAAGCTGCCCTATATTATTAATTCTAACTCTGTACGTTTGACCAATAAAGGTGACAAATATTTATGTGAAATGAGTCTTGATTGGTTTCATTCAGTCATCTATTTGTGATTGTATTAATGTTTATTTATTGTGTTTGTTAAATCAATGCTACTTTTTCCACATTTAGTACTGAATTGACGGGTCAATCAACAGAAAAATCCTACAGTTTTGATAATTATTTATCAAGTACAATGTACAGGTTTTTTTCTACATCTGCATGCAAGGATTTGCTGCTTTTCTGTTATATTTGTGTCAATAGAATATTGTTCGGTACTTTACTGCTAATGGAATCAAGACGACGAAGAAATACAGCTTTTTAATTTGGGAGATGGTAACGAGCATTTTTCAGTTATTTTTCTGAGTAGTTAAAGACTAAAGATAACAGTAATCAATAGAGACTAGTTGATTATGATTACGAACAAATCAAAGCACACTAAATACACTTGACATTAAGTATGTGCAGTTATATTAGTAACCGCAGGGGCTTTTATGTTAAAGTACAGAAAGCAACTGCACGTTGGTTGGGGAGCCACCAACGGTTGTAACTGAATCAGAAATACTAGTGTAGATATTGTATTGTGATACTTAGATCAGGTTGCTGAGCTGCTGTGTGTAGAAGTCCTCCAGGACAGAGCTTCCCTCCATGGAGGACCTCTACACACAGCGCCTCAGGAAGAAGACCCAAAGGATTATCAAAGACTCCCATCACCCCGGCAACAAACTGTTCTGTCTGCTGCATCAGGACTAAAACCACCAGGCTCAGGGACAGTTGAAAGACTGCTTCTTTAAGCATTCATCGGTTTGCATTTCACATATCTATTTATTACAATAAAGAGTATTTTATCCCTTGACAGTACTTAATTGTACGTTCTGCTTTTACCTCATCTTATTCGATTTGACATGTGTAAGGTTTACTTCTCCTGCATTACTGGTACATTGGTCACTTGCAACATTCTCTTGCACGGTTTTGTTTCCATTCTTTTTGCACAATTTTTATTGTTTTGTGTCTTATATCTATTGATGCGACATTGTTAAAGGAGCCTGGGACTTCATCGCCAAAACTACACAGTAGCTGTGCGTATGACAATAACACCGTTGAATCTTTGATTACGGTTGTTACAGGTAATTTACCTGTAACAATTACATTTGTAACGGATTACATTTTTTTAAGTAACCCTACCACCATAAAGTATTAGATGAAATGTACAGAGTATAGCAGTTTAACACATGAGTTTCCTGCTGCAGTAATATCTTTCCTCGCCTGTGGGGGGCGCCCGACAGCAGCGTGTGGTGCTCTGCAGTGTGATGCTATTGGTCGGTGGGACAGAGAAGATTCCTGAACGTTCTCACGCATCAGCCGGCGCCGCATGCTGCTACACAGCTTCATGGAACAAGAACAAGGGTGTATCACTGCTGACTGAACCCCTACTGTAGCTGCTGCTGTCACCTTTCCAGCACTGAATTATATTCCTGTTCTTTCTTGTAATTACTGTACTCTACACTGTTTAGTTAGCCAGAGAAAATGTCGGTTGTCGGGTTTGACGTCGGGTACTTGAACTGCTATGTAGCGGTAGCCAGAGCCGGTGGGATTGAAACTGTCGCTAATGAATACAGCGACCGGTGTACACCGTGAGTACGATTAGATACGCTATTGTTTGTGATTTGTGTTGTATTGTATGTACTCATAGCAGGTACAGAGTGTGAACGAATTCCACTTTAGTTCATCATAATATTGAATGAAGCTAACGTAGCTACCTAGCTAGTTAGCATGCTAAGGGGTTTCACAACAGGAAACGGCATGTGAGTGCTAAAGCTAATGCTAGCTGAATCATTGTGAGCATAAAGAAATCCCCGTACTACTTCATATGATTAGATGGTTTTTGAAGTCTCATACTACACTAATGTCGTCGAAATAAAATAAAAGCGCATTATTCACCTGCTAAGTCAGGTGATGCATTTCTTTTTTACTGCAGGCATGAATGGGCGCATGATTGGAGGAGGCCGGATCGTGGCTGTCAAACGGCTTTATCTATCTGTTGTACCCATTTTTCAGACCCATAATCAACAGATTATCGTTAAAGCAGTATATATCATATATTTGCAAACGTTAACAAATATTTTTATGAAACATCGACATCATCGTAATAAACTACCATTGTGTTACATTACCCTGTAGAGAGCGTCATTGCTGTAAAACTGTGGAGGAAAATATAATTTAACTGTTTTATTTTTTCTTTAGAGCATGTGTTTCTTTTGGACCCCGGAATCGAGCGATCGGTGCTGCTGCAAAGAGCCAGGTGAGTTTACATGATACACCGGCAGGACACTGGACACCTCACTACTACCCTGACTAAAGAGGGACCTGTTTTTTCATAGTGCGTTATGAGCACTTACAACCCTGGGCAGGTGCACAGCTCGCATCAGAATGAGCAACACATAGAGCAAGTGTTCATGTTATGGAGGTAATAAAGGCACACCAGCCAAAATGTTGAAAATGTCCTTTTAATTATTTTGTGAGTCTAATAAATGATTTTGTTTCTTGTTCTAATGTTATGCAGTGCCTTCCCGTTCTTCCTACTTGTTCTAGTTTCCATGTGCCTCCAACACATTTGTATCTAGATAAAACAGTCCAACCAATTGTTTGCTCAGGTGTTTAATAGAAGAGTTGTTTATCTTATTTTATTTTTGTATAGGTCGTCTCAAACTGCAAGAACACAGTCCAAGGGTTCAAGAGGTTTCATGGAAGGGCGTTTTCGGATCCAGTTGTGCACAACCTCAAAAACAGTTTGGTCTATGATATTGCACAGATGCCCACAGGAACAACTGGCATCAAGGTAAGGAAATGACAAGGGATATGAATGTTTAGCAACAGCTCAGAAACACTAGATATACTCCTCAATTATCCTCGTCAAATTCAATAGTCAGTCTAAGCATATGACTTGGCCAACCAACCAAGATAATGATCACCATGCCGGCAAGGAGATGCGTGTTTATTCACATCTGTGGTTTATAACAATAACCGTGTTTAACAGTAACTCATAAGAGCGGATGTAATGCAAAAAAGGCTGATTACCCCTGATAATCTATGAATATGGCCCACAGAAGACATTTTTCTGTCACTCAATCAGGGACAAAAATGTATTATTTCACCATAATATCACAATTAGTTCAATATAGTTTTTTGGTCTGCAGTTTTCGTTTGGTGCCCATTATTTTAGTTTTAAGACCAACAAACAATGGTTGTAGATTAACAACATTTGATTGCACTGGGGGCACAGCACAAGTGCGTTCCTTGGAAGTTGTAAATGTATGTCTCAGTCATTGCTAGCTGGTCGTATAGTTTAAAAATGTAAAAGGGATACTGTCAAGAATGACTGAGAGAATTTTGTAGATGAAAACATTAAATTAAAACGTTTAAAAAAAAAACTAAGCTAAATTAAATGCACGTTTGGAAATGTGATTTATCTTAAGATTTCTTTCATTAGAGGTTGTAGTTTTTTCTCTACTTGTGGTGGATGGTTCTATCTAATCTGTCTATTATCATTCAGTCTCTTTCTGTACAGAATGCTTGTTTCTGAGTTGACATTGTAGTCATCATCTAGAGCAGGGACGTGCACAGACATTTTGGGGGGCGGGAGCTCAAGTGAGAAAAAGGGCGCTTCCCATAATCATTTATAAAAAAATGTTTTAAAACAAAAAGTTAAATATAGTTGCACATCTCTGACTTACTGACCAATTTATTTGAATACCCTCACACTCACGCAATTGGTTAATACTCAACAGAATTCTACAAAAATAATCAGCTAACATAGAGAAAATGGTCTTCTTTAGTATTCACTACGCACAAGAGCAGACAACAAACTAGTACAATTAATAGTTATTAAATGAGCAGCCAACAGGAAAAAAGATTGTTTTTCATGTACTTGTACATTTAGTTATTTTGGTCTATTTCGCTTCCATGTTTTCTTTCACTCTAATAGAAAGAAAACTTCCAAAAAACACATATAAATTGGGTTCGTTTTACTACCATGTCTGAATTCATCTATAGATATAAAACTAATCTGCATTTAAGCATAACATCAGGGGAAAATACTGACTTGACCAAAGTAACTATCTGGGGAAGTTGTGAGGTGATATGTTTTTGTTTTTTTGTTTGATCCTTTTCACCGGCAATGCCTTGGTAACTGCATGCAAATTAGCGCATTTTAATTAGGCCTAGTTAACGCTTAATTTGCATATCAATGTAGCGATTGTGATGACGTTATTAGATACACATTTTACTGAATTCACCTGTAGTGTCTCCCCTCAAGTACAGTACATTAGCCTGTATGCCCATGATAAATTGCCTTAGCTAAACCTTGAGCTAACTTATCCATTAGCTAGTAGCTTACCTTAGTTAACTATATTTGTTTTGTCTTTTGGCTAATTAGCTGTAAGCTCAAGGCACTGGCAGTTTAGTAATTTGTTCATCACCACTCACCTCCAAACAAGCCAAGACAAGCCGGCATAACATGAGACTGTAAAGTGGGAGGTGCTGCTACCTGTCGGTCTGAAGGGACTGCCGATGACTGTCCGCACCGCAGTGCGCGAGACGTGGGGGGAGGGGAGAGAAAGCATCGGAACTTCTAATCTCCCGACCTGATATTTTATTTTGTATTCAATCAATATATATTTGCAAAGGGAAACTGTGCAAACAGCAGTAGATATATATTCATTTATTGGAGAAAGGAAAAAGGGCAGGGGTTCAAGCCCACTTTGATGTCTGTGTGCACGTGCCTGATCTAGAGCGATGTAACATGCTCATATCTGATATCTTTAAAGGTGATGTACATGGAGGAAGAGAAGGTGTTCAGCATTGAGCAGGTCACCGCCATGCTGCTGACTAAGCTGAAGGAGACTGCAGAGCAAGCTCTCAAGAAGCCTGTGGCTGACTGTGTTGTATCTGTAAGTATCTCGAAAAAATGGACATGTATGTTGTAAAAAAAAAGCGTTTGCTCTCCTGCTCGTACTGACATGTAAAAAAAGGAAATATGTTTGATTATAATTGAGTAACGTCAGCCTGACTTGAGGTCTTATCAGACGGGTTAATTGAAAACACCTTTAAGCTAAAACCATCTTTTTCAAATGCGCTTCTGTTTTCACCAGGTTCCCTGCTACTACACTGATGTTGAGAGGAGATCAGTAGTAGATGCTGCTCAGATTGCTGGTCTCAACTGCCTGAGGCTCATGAATGAGACCACTGCAGGTCTGTGCCCACTTTTTTATGGCAGCTTGGGAGAGGATGTGCATGTTAGTGATTGTTGACTGCATCCGCCAAAATGCAAACTTTGATGTTGATTCGAGTGAAAGTTTAAGTTTTTAATTATCTAACCGTTTTCCTCTCAGTTGCGTTGGCATATGGCATCTATAAACAAGATCTCCCTGCCCCCGAGGAGAAGCCCAGGAATGTGGTGTTTGTCGATCTGGGCCATTGTGGATACCAGACATCATTGTGCGCCTTCAACAAGGGCAAAGTCAAGGTATGGACTTAAATCTGCATGTTTGCATTTATTTTCAGTCTACGAGAGGCTTTGTTTCATTCCTTGAACTCTCTCTTAACCTCTTCCCTTCTCTTTCAGGTCCTTGCTACAGCTTGTGACCCAGAGTTGGGAGGAAAGGACTTTGATGAGGTGTTGGTAAAGTATTTCTGCGAGGAATTTGCCAAGAAGTACAAGATTGATGCCAGGACAAAGCCCAGGGCTCTGGTGAGACTTTACCAGGAGTGTGAAAAACTGAAGAGAGTGATGAGCGCCAACTGCTCTGATCTGCCGCTTAACATCGAGTGCTTCATGAACGACATTGATGTCTCTGGAAAAATGAACAGGTAGACCAACAAGAATTAACGTTTGCTTTTATCATCCATGGTTCTAGGTTTGTTTTTTTTAAATGTGCATTTAAACTCATATTCACCTTTCTTTCCTGCACAAAGAGGTCAGTTTGAAGAGATGGCCGCTGATGTTTTTGCCCGAGTTGAGGCTCCACTGCAGTCTCTGCTGGAACAAACCAGTGAGTATTATTTTCCTCAGTTGTGTTTATTAAACCTGTCTTTTTTGATTAATGCCGCTATAGAACTTGCTCGCTTCTAGTTTGTGTGATGACATGTGTTTTTTTTGTTCCTCAAGAGCTGAAAAGGGAAGACATCTATGCGGTAGAGATCGTGGGGGGAGCTTCCAGGATCCCAGCTGTCAAAGAGAGAATCAGCAAATTCTTTGGAAAGGAGCTGAGCACCACACTGAATGCTGACGAAGCTGTGGCCAGAGGATGTGCCCTGCAGGTATGCTGTGCTGTAATCTTAAAACCAGGAAATGACAGGAAACTTCTGCTTCTCTCATCTCAAAGTTGAAGGGGTTTATGATTCATTCCCTTACATAAGGTCTGTGGTTAATACAAACATTTAGCGATCTAAACATTTTGTTCTATGTCATAAGATACGGCAGTAATGAACCAAAGCAGGATTCTTTAGAGAAGGGGTCTTTAAAAAGGTGGCTAAATGAAACTAAAGAGGATATCAAAACCTTTATTGCAAAAGAGCTTATTTTCTCTGAAAAGGGAAGATAACCACATCAGTGCTTGAATGAGCATCTGTTCATGTAAAAGGACAGATTTGAGTTTTCAGGTTAAACATTTTCATTATGACTGCAGCACTTATTGAAACCCTGGTTCTCTCCACAGTGTGCCATTCTGTCACCTGCCTTCAAAGTGCGTGAGTTCTCCATCACAGACGTGGTTACCTATCCCATCTCCTTGAAGTGGCACTCTGCTGCAGAGGAAGGTCTAAGGTATAAAGACAAATATGACATTTATTACTTTTTTGTCTCTAGCCTTAATGACCTAATGTACTCATTATTATGAAATGTTTGTTTGTTACAGTGATTGCGAGGTATTCCCTATGAACCACGCAGCCCCTTTCTCCAAAGTGCTCACCTTCTACCGGAAAGAGCCTTTTACCTTGGAGGCTTACTACAACGCTGCTAATGGTCTCCCCTACCCGGACCCCACTATTGGTAAGCAGCTAAAGCTTCCCAAGTGATGCCTGGCTACAAGGGGATAGCAGGACTCTAAATGATATTTCTGTATACCTGACAAGTGGACCTGAATTATTTTAGCGCTAGTTGTTCCACAAACTGTTGAGAAAATATTTGTGTTGTTACTGACCTTGCCTCCCAAGACTACCAACACCAACAGAGGGCTTAAAGCTGTTTAGCACGACTATTTTTTGTTTATTTACTATTCTGTTTTTTCTCTTCCTTCTAGGTAAGTTCCTGATCCAAAAGGTTGTGCCACAGGCTTCTGGGGAGAGCTCCAAGGTGAAAGTCAAAGTGCGTGTGAACATCCATGGCATCTTCAGTGTCTCCAGCGCCTCCCTGGTTGAAGTGATGAAGTGTGAGGAGGGGGAGGAACCCATGGACACCGAACAGGCCACTGAGAAAGATGGAGAGGTAAAAAAAAAAAAATCTCTTTTTACATCCAGCTTCAGATAAGTTTGTGTACTTCTATTTGTACTTGAGTTTTGAGACAAAACCAACATGTCTGTTGTTTTGACTCCTCAGCAGAACAAGATGCAGACGGAGGAAGAGGAGCAGAAGGGAGACGGTCAGAAAGAAGCAGAGCAGAAGACACCACGTGAGAACGAGGAGATGGAGGTAATATGTGTGACATTTTTTTCTGACAAGCAAGATCTGTTCTGATATTGTCTTTACCTGTAGAAAACAATTTAATACAATAGCTCAATACATTCAGTTTGAGAACATATCATTGTCATGAATATAACTGGGGTTAGACATTTGAAACACAATATAATGCAATTACAACGTTTCAATGAATGACACATTGTAAACAAAAATGTAACTTTGATTTAATTGTTTTTAATCTCAATGCCTTTTCCCTTTTCCTTATCAGATCACCCCAGAGGAAAGCAAAGGCGAGAAGAAGGCCGACCAGCCCCCACAAGCCAAAAAGCCCAAAGTCAAAACAAAAGTTCTTGATCTTCCGATTGAAAACAATCCACAGTGGCAGCTAGCTGATGACATGCTCAATCTTTTTGTTGAAAATGAGGTAACTAGATGTTCATTCCTCACATACACGGTGCACATTACTTAATCCACCCATCCTTAATTACTATTTTGAAGTAGTACGCGGTTACAGTTGCTGTTTGGATTCTCCTCAGGGTAAGATGATCATGCAGGACAAGCTGGAGAAGGAGAGGAATGATGCCAAGAACTATGTGGAGGAGTATGTGTACGAGATGAGGGACAAATTACACGGGGTGCTGGAGAAGTTTGTCAGTGAATCTGTGAGTACAAAGTTGCCTCCTGGCTGATCTTAAAGTGTTCATCTTTATATACATTTCTTACAGATTGCGCATCCTTTGTTAATATAATACATTTATTTTTATTTTCAGGACCGAGATGCCCTGTCAATAAAGCTGGGGAATACTGAAAACTGGCTGTATGAAGATGGAGAGGACCAATCCAAACAAGTGTACATTGACAAACTGACTGAGTTAAAGGTAATGATTGCTATAATTGAGCATTTTATAATAATAATAGCTCCATTGTGTGTTTGACCTTTTGAATGATTTACCTGACATGTATACTGTGTTTGCTATAGAAACTTGGTCAGCCCATCCAGGAGAGGTACACAGAGGCTGAAGTGAGACCTAAAGCATTCGAGGAACTGGGAAAACAAATCCAGCAGTACATGAAATTTGTGGAAGCCTGCAAAATGAAGGTCATTCTACGAGCTTTTTAAATGAGGATGCTGGTGGTTTAATAAAATAAAAGTAATGATTCCTGCGGTAAATAGTAACACAGCTTTTATAATTTCCCTTTGGATTTCCAGGAAGAGCAGTATGACCATATAGATGATGCAAATGTCACGAAGGTGGACAAAATGGCCAGCGAGGCAATGATGTGGATGAACAGCTCCATGAACCAGCAAAGCAAACAAAACCTGACAATGGATCCCGCCGTCAAAGTAAAAGACATTCAAGCTAAAATAAGGGTGAGTGTCTCCTCCATCATAACACCACAGTGCTAAGAAACATGGCTGAATAGAATGCAGGACATTAAGAAAATAAAACATCTAATCGAAATAACTGGTGGTTAATTGACTAGCTGGGAAGTAATCGGTTTAATGTTTGCAGATCCAATTCATTTGGTTGTTTATTACTCAGTCATGCTCATGGTGTTACAGAAATCTACCACTTTTTCATCACATATATATATATATATATATATAAGCATTGCAAAATAACCCAACACATGAATTATTCTTGTGCCCTTTTTATTATGAAATGGACCAGGACCTCATAACTTCTTCTTTGAATAAACCCATTATAACATATTTCCTTTTTGTGTAATTTCCAGGAGCTCTTCTCCACTTGTAACCCCATTGTGACCAAGCCCAAACCCAAGGTAGAGCTTCCCAAGGACGAGACTCCAGCAGAGGAGAACGGGCCTGTCAACGGACAGGAGAAACCCCAGGATGCACCCGCAGACAAGGGAAAAGCTGAGAAAACAGGCACCTCAGAATCCACAGAAAACAAGCCTGAAATGGACCTTGATTAAAGCAGCGTTACGCCCTCTAAGCAAAGCTGCACGGGAGCTGGCTGTTTCAGATTGAGATGCAGCCTGGGTGTATATCAGAGCAGGTAAAGTGTTTCAGGAATTGCACTCCACAGTCAAAAGCAGGCAGGGTGATTAGCACACTGAGCCCAGCTACTGGTGGTATCTCTGTCCGATGACATAGCATGCCCTCTCTCTTTCTGGAAGACATAAATCATAAGCCAGCCGCAATAAGCCTGTTTGACAATGAGCGCTGTACACATAATGGTATTTATTTCTGTTGTGTGCCCTGTAAGTGTTCTGGTCTGTGTCACAATATGGTTTTAATAAAGTTATTGAAAATCACTTGCACTATCTTTATTACGGTCAAAGATACCCAAGGCTTCACAAAGGCCCAGCTAGCATTAAACACAGCTCATGTCCTTGGTCACATTTAACATGGTTGAACAGTACCTCAATAACAGAAACTCCCTCAGTGCCATAACATTATACATGTGTGTGCATGTATAAAAGGGTAGTATGTACATGTAACTGAGCATAGGAATGTGTGAAGAGAGAAACAAATGATGCAATATTATTATTTGTTTTAATTTAATTATTGTTTTTTAACTTAGCTAAACACCTTACAATTGTATTTTTAGGCAAACAGCTGGGGCTGGACTTGTATTTGAAGACATGTAGCCTAACCAATGTATCTATTGATAACTAAAATAAATATATGCAAACAGTTACATTTCTTGCTGGTGTAAAATATGAGACCGATAAGGTGAGGAAGTAGTGTGGGTTAGTGCGTTGTGAATCCGATCAAGGGGTCACAGGTTCAAACCCCATTGCAGTCAGCATGTCGTTGTGTCCCTGGGCAAGACACTTCACCCCAAATTGCTCCTGTATTGAGTATGTAAGTCGCTTTGGATAAAAGCGTCTAACAAGTAACATGTAATAATGTAAAGTATGAAGTCCAAATGGGGCGACTGTAGATTCAGAAAGTACCCGGATCATCCGGGACCTTTTATTTACAGAGCATGCACACTTGAGTTTTCCTTAAGCCCCGCCTCCGATCTCCCCTCTCGGCTCACTCAAATGAATTGAGAGAATATCTCTCGATTCAGCTTTTAGTGCATTTTACTAAGTTTAAACCCTAATTATTTAAATAAAGCCCATGGAATTATTCCTGCTGAGTAGTTTATTAATCTAAAAATAAATTAAAAAAAGATACGCAGATTTACAGACGTTTCTTTCCCAAAATGACGTCACATATGCTGTAGTACCACAGTTTGGCCACTACGACCATTCCGAAAATGAGCTTCACACGCCCGCTCTCATCCTGGGTTATGGCTAGAAATGATCCGTCTTGTGTAAAACTCTCGAGAGTTTGTAAGTCACGTGCGGCAGGCAGCCTTTCTGTTACGATCGTTAACATCAGTGGGCCACAGCAAATGATGGTGAGAAGCTAAACTATCTATTAATTATGTCAATGACAGGGAGTGTGATTGTTGAAATAGGGTGTTAGCGGTCTTGCTGTTCAAAGAAGAATGACAATACTGTAGATCACCAACACTATGGTTTATTTTTTATTCACAGGCAACTCAACGTTGTCGCAGTAAAAGTCCCAAGATAGCTCCTGGTGCAATAAAATGTTCCCTTTCAGTTTTTTACTATTATGTCTGATGTTTCTCTATTAAGATTGCTGCTGCATTCATGTGTATGTTGCATGTTACTGCTGTAGATGTATTTCCGAGCCGCTCCGATTACAACGAGAGTTACAACGAGAACGTGACGTCATATTTACACAATACGGATCCTTTCTAGCCATAACCCTCTTCCTGGGGGTTTGCGTCCAACATCAATAGAAATCACATGACTCCCAGGTCCTGTCTTCTAGTCCGCTGCAAGTAAAAGCGACAAATACACTGCCAGGTAAAGTCTATACGTGTACTATTGTCATTGTGTTTAAATACGACAATTATACAATAGATATTCAATGCAAGTGTTTGTCATAAAGTTAATTTTTTTGCAGCTTGTGCAATACAAAAATAATCTTAACGTTCGCGGCATGATGTATTTATCTTGATGAGTCTAAAGTCTGATTAAGGTGTGTTTTGTCCTGATTTACTTCGAGGCTGAGCTCTTTTACACAAGCAACCCCTTTATTCTTTTCGAGTTTAGTTTCTCCAGGACGATGAAGCTGATCATCCTCAATGACTACGACCAGGCGAGCGAGTGGGCTGCAAAGTACATTAGAAACAAGATTTTAATGTTCGAACCTGGCCCCGATAGATACTTCACTCTGGGGCTTCCCACAGGTGAGTAAGAACAGCCAACTCCATAAATATGTGTTCATTTGTTTCAGATTTGAGTGCTTGAGAGACAGTGTCATAGGGTTTTAAGCCGTATTAATCGATCAATAGATAAAATGTTAGGACATTATATTTCTTAATTCCTCTGTAACAACGTTAGAAGATAAACGACAAATAAATAAAATGCCTGTAGCCTATAAGTATAGTACTTTCAACTATTTAACTTTTGCTTTGTAACCTATCGCCTTCCTTCAGGGGGTACCCCCCTGGGTTGTTACAAGAAACTGATCGAGTACTACAAAACTGGAGAAATCTCCTTCCAGTATGTAAAAACGTTCAATATGGATGAATATGTAGGTAAGTGTACATCAGTCTTTCTACCCAAATTAAATGTGTACACTTTGAGGAACTACTGAAATCTTTGATTCTGAAAAATAAACTGTCACAAAATCCTGTATAGGTATTCCCAGAGATCACCCGGAGAGCTACCACTCCTTTATGTGGAATAACTTCTTCAAGCACATAGACATAAAAGCAGAGAACACCCACATCCTGGACGGCAACGTTGCGGACCTGCAAACAGAGTGTGAAGCCTTTGAGGAAAAGATTACAGCTGCTGGGGGGATCGAGCTCTTTGTCGGAGGTCAGGAGGTCACAGTGCTGTTAATGAACATACTATACGCATTTCAGATTTATGCTCAATCCCATTTCCTACTCTTCCTGTCCTGCCAGGTATTGGACCAGATGGCCACATTGCCTTCAACGAGCCTGGCTCCAGTCTGGTTTCCAGGACTAGGGTGAAGACCCTGGCAAAAGACACGATCGTGGCTAATGCCCGGTTCTTTGATGGGGATCTCTCAAAGGTGCCTACAATGGCACTGACTGTGGGAGTGGGCACTGTCATGGACGCAAAAGAGGTTAGAAGCCTGGATGAATGTTAACCATCTGTCCTTTATGTGTTGTATGTATTTAGCTTCTGTTTTATGCTTTATGTTTCAGCAAAATCTTGAATAAACCTGAATTCTTAGCTGCAGTGCATTGCTCAAAAGTCTTGATATCCTGATGCACCAAAGAAACACAATTGCAAGTTGCCTTCGCTCAGTAACAGGTCCCGTTTTCGATTTATTTTCAGGTCATGATTCTGATCACCGGGTCGCACAAGGCATTTGCTTTATACAAAGCTATAGAGGAGGGTGTGAATCACATGTGGACAGTGTCTGCGTTCCAGCAGCACCCACAGACTGTTTTTGTATGTGATGAAGACGCAACCCTGGAACTACGGGTCAAAACTGTAAAGTACTTCAAAGGTGAGACTAAATCACAAAAGGCTACAGCGCTTAAACCACTATATTTCACATTGAATAGTTAACCAACTACGTTGCATTAAGCATACATATTTACAAAACAAGCATGATTCACAGAAAACATGCTGGTTCTTGTTCTTACTTTAGGGATGATGCACGTGCATAACAAGCTGGTGGAGCGACCTCCCTCAGTGCCAAAGAAGAACTGAAGAGATCCTGCCCAAACTTTGTGGATTCATAAGGGATTTTTTCCAATGTAACACTCCAATGATTCTTTATATCTTCCGGCGAAGATACATTGGTGAACATCCAGCAGTGCTTGAGTTTACCTCAACTAATCTTTGAATGAATAATCAGGTGCTATTCAAATTTGTATGTGATTCCTAAACAGGTTTGCTTCTCATTTCTTTTTAATAAAGTGTATTTCTTTGTATCTTTGTGTGTGATTTGGGATAGTCAGGGTTGTGGTTCAATGTGTTCCTCCTGTCTGGTCACATGACAGCAGGGACTACTAATAATGTGGCCTTCAAGTGCTCCTTGTAAGTGTTTATTTTCCAGATTTGTGCTGTGAGTAATGGCTGTTCAAAACTATTTTCATTGTGTGTTTGGAGAACAGAGGAGAGTAGAGTCCTTTAGTGCCAGCAGGAAGGATATAACTAAGTACACCCCATATATTTAGGTTTTTCTATTTTGTTATAACATCCTTCTCCTATACATTTCTTTAGGCACACACTATAGTGTTCTTTATCCATCCATCATGCACAAAAATAACAGCGAGCAGTCATTGACAATGAAACCTTGGGTCTAACAGTCCCTTCAACAATGCTTATTAAATATGTATAAAAATAGAATATAACAACCCGAGAATCTAAGACATGACAGTGGAAGTATATATATATAGGGCTAAATATGTACATACATACAATATAAAAGAATAGACATTTTTGGTTAACAGTATTTTAAACAGATCAACTGAATGTAGACAGCAATGATTTAAATAGGCCAACTGTGATATTATATATATAATATATAAAAAGTATTAAGATTCTTTACTTAAAAGTACTAATACCACACTGTACAAATACTCAATTTCAAGTAAAAGTACTACATAGAGAATGTTACTTAATAAAAGTAAGTACGATTGGGAAATATACTTAAAGTACTTGGAGTAAAAGTACTCATTGCAGTAAAAACAAATAAAGCAGAAAATCATCAATATTTTTTAATTCTGGAACTGTGAAACATTTTAACGAAAACAACCTTAAATCATATCTATTTTCTGTAAAATTAAATATAATGTTGGATGGTTTAATCTATGGCAAATAATCATATTTGAAAGGTTTTCAAAATTTGAATTTATGAAGTAACTAGTAAGTAAACAAACAACATCTAAGAAAATAAGCTGTAAGAGTGTAGGTAAAACATATAACGATAATAAATAGAAACTATTTAGCATTACAAAATAAATGAAGTCAAGATATGTACATCACATTCCAAATTAAATATACAAAGAACCTAACAAACTTATGACAATGAATATATGACTAGAATGTGTAAGTACAGCACTTTAGTAAACGTTCTTAGTTACATTTCCACCAATCCTGACTATAGTTCACAGTGTAGTATTCAACTATAACTTGTTCATGCACAACACCTTGTAGTGGAACATTCCGTCAGCCCCTGAAGGCAGCGCCGTGCCGCGGTGAGGAGCAGCGCGAGGAGGAGAAGGAAGGAGATGGCCGACTAAAGCCAACGTTATCTCTGCTACTCCGTTGACGAGAGTTCTTATTCAGAACACATCTGCACAGTTGGAGTGGAAAGAGAACGTGTTAAATCTTTCGCTCCTCTCCCACAATGGCAGAACAAAACAGCAACGTCAGATACCAAGAGGTATGTAGCAGTCTGCTGGCATGATAACATGTAGTTAGCTAACAGGTAAAGCGTTAGCACAGCGAAGCTAACAGCAGTCAACATTAGCCTGCTGCTGTCACTGAAAACAACCAGCTCACATTGGTTTACGGGCGAGCCTTAGCTAGTGATGATAACACATCGTATGTCAAACGTCAACATGTCTCACCATGTAATGAGCTATAATAATAAATTAGTCTCATGTAATTGTAAGCCTATGTGACCCATTTTGATTTAGCAGCTTCGTAAATGAGCATCGTTAGCTAGTGTTGGCCTGTCAGAGCAGGAATGCAGCGCAGTGTGACTTTGTCGACCATTAAACCAAAACCAGAGGTGGAAGAAATACTCCGATCGTGTACTTCAGTAAAAGTAGAAATACCAGATTGTATGAATACTCGATCACAAGTAAAACACCTGTTTTCAAAATGTTATTCGAGTAGAAGTACACAAGTATTAGCATCAAAATATACTTAGTACCAAAAGAAAAACGTACCAATTATGCAGATTGGCCCATTTTACAATCGTATATGTTTTGATTATAATTATTGATGTGTTTATCAAGCTGTCAAAGGTGGAGCTATTTTTAAGTACTTTATTTCCTGCTGGGTAGCTGTTGAATTCAATCCAGGTTTAACCAAAGTCCTGTTTAAGTGTTGATCATATTGTTTATCATTTATCTATATGCAAAGTAACTGAAGGCACTCCATACATGTAGTGGAAAACAACATAAAATGGAAATACTCAGGTAAAGTACCTCAACATTGTATTCAAGTACAATACTTGAGTAAATGTACTTAGTAACTTTACACCACTGTCATACTACCTGACTGCTGGATGATCAGTAACACAAAGTCCTGTTACAGAACATGAGCTCATGTATTGACATGAATGCAGGTGATGTGTGAGATCATAAGGGCACCGTTCATAGTTTAATTGGGGTATGTTGTTATAAAGGTGCACTCGACTCAGGTTAGTGTGTGATTAATACTGCTGGAGTAGTGCTTTGACTGAGCTAACCCTTGCTATCAGCAGATACATTTATTATGACCACTTGTTGCACAGTATATTAATCAAGTGCACCATTCTTTGTTATTTTCTGAGGAAATGTCCCAATGTTCTCTTAAGCATCTCCAGTGCATCTGGCTTCACTCTACTTTTGAGGTGGAGCAGGCATTAGGGCTCAAATCTTATGGTATCTTTACATTGCAAATGTAAATATAGTGTGTGTATATATATATATATATATATATATATATATAGGCCATAGGATATCCCACTCTCCCATTGGTCTTGTCTGTTTGTCACATATTTTAATGTAAGGATGTTCCTCACATTGATGTTTAATTGCAATAGTTCACAAGTGGTCCTACTCATTGACTTACAACTTTTGTCTGAATGTAATACAAAATGCAATGAGAAATCTTGCAGCGATAATTACCACAGTATTATCCATTATGTCCCAATATATATTCTGTATGAATATTTTCATTAATAGGAGCCAACAACTTGAGGTTTCCTAGATATTGTGATTTAAGTTTGATCCTGGTTGTGTTGTCCTCCAGCTGGTGAATGAGGACGAACCGGCCCAGCCTTGCCAAGAGGGGGCTGCCCAGGATTCCCCCCCACCCTACAGCAGCATCGCTGCAGCAAATGCAGGTTAGGAACTTTCCCAGCTCCATTAAACACTGCTGCAAAACTCAGAACACACACAAGTTAGAAGTGGGAGTTGTATTGAAATCCTTTCATACCACATCCACCACATGGCAAGTTGTGCATCAAACGCAACAAGACTGTAGTAATTGCAACGAGAAAGGCAATCCTGAAGTAGTTTCACATTAATCTCTCAAAGAAGAGTCGAGTGCCCTGCATTTTAGGGCTGCTCGATTATGGCAAAAATCATAATCTCGATTATTTGGGTCAATAATTGATATCACGATTATTAAAAACTATTATCCATTTACTTTGAAAACATCCATTTATTGAAAAAAAAAATGTGAACAGTATGTTTTTAACAGTTGAATACCCTGAACTTTAAGTTGAATTCAACTGAAAAAATAATTAAAAAATAATCGTTTTATTTCGATTATGTTGTTTTCATAATCGTTGCAAGCCAAAATCGTAATTAAGATTAAAATACGATTTAATTGAGCAGCCCTATTGCATTTAGCAGAAAACAATGTCACATCCTTTATTACAGCCTCAACCTGTATGGAATATATTTGTTTCAACAACTGCAGATACTGCTGACTACTTTAAATGCTATCAGTGCCTCAGATGTTATCTGCTCATCATGTTTTTTTACGTGACACATTATTGTGCAAAGAGAAAGGAGCCATTTATTACATAATCAAAAGGTTAAATATACATTATTTCCCACAGAGATCTCAAGTAAACCAGTGCCTCATAGCAGAATACATGTACATTATTTTCATTATCCTGCTGGAGCATTGTTAGCCTTGCTCTGAATAATGCATACGGAGAGTATCTCGTGTGCAAAGCCTTTTAGAAAGATCTGATGTTTGTAATCTCGCCTCTTAAGAGGGCATAGGTCACGTGGTTGCATTAGTGGGTGTAGCTTTGAGCGTTTCTCCTGTGAGTTTATTGATCTGGTTCAGTGCTGTTTGTGTTTGAAGCTCACAAAGAGCATTCTGGATGTCTGCCAAACGACCCAGATAAAAGTCTTTGCTTGTATGGGACAGAACATAAACGGTAATGGACACAGATAGTACTAATGTCTTTCTTCCTGCTGTAACTCATCCCTCCCAGGTCTGCTGCTGCTTTTCTCTCTGAAGGAAGTGAAAGTAGATGTTTGTCTGTCAGCTGCGTTACAGCCGGTATATCAGTCAGCATGGAAAAATGGCACTTCTGCAGTTAACATCAATATTTTAAGATCAATCGATTCCATATCAGAATCAATCTTTTTTCGTTAGACAATGACTTCGTAATCTGTGATTGTGTTCTTTTATTTGTGTCTGTCTATTAGTGGCGATAACAGATATATATACTAGTGTTTTATTCTGCTTATAAATATGTGTGGGAATTTTACATTTAATGGCAACAAATCTTTTATCACTTGCAACTCTACGTGTGGAGCTTAATACTGTACATATATATATATACATTCTCTCAATCTAGCTTTTTTTGAGGGTGATGAAACACACAATCACTGGGTTGCAAAATGGAGTTTGTTGGATGAATTTGCCAACTGACCACCACATATATTATAAATATTCATGGTACATGATCAGTCGAAAACATATCTAACTCGTATCTATACCAATAAGGTTAAACACCTTTAAAACTGCAATAGCCCAACCTACGTAAAACAATCCCTAAAGACCCCGCAATAATATATTTGTACAACTTCATTGCGAGTTTATTCTGATAGGAGACCTCTGCACCTGGATGAAAACCCATCTGCTTGTTTTCGCCACAGCTTTCTTTGAATACAAGGAAGATGGCAGCAGATTTCCAAACCCCCCCTCCTACAGTGTAGCCACCACCCTGCCCTCCTATGATGAAGCTGAGAGGAGCAAAGAGGAGGCCGCCATCCCCCTGGTCCCTGGCAGAGTCACGGTACACGGATCTCACATTTAGAAGTTCAGACTTACTCCTTGTCCAGTATTAATACAAACAAAACAGATTGGCGGTAAAGCGTTAGTAATATTTCGACACGTTTCTTGTTTCTCAGGAGGACGACTTCGTGGCCAGGGATGACTTTGAAGACGCTGACCAGCTGCGAATAGGAAACGACGGCATCTTCATGCTCACCTTTTTTAGTAAGAACTCTTTAACAGTTGACGTGCATTCAGTTTCCCTTTTTTATAGAGCCAACTTATAACCAGATGGTATTAAGTTATTCATATATTTTCCAAACGACTATAATACAACTGACATCTTGGATAAAAATCTCCTTCTGTCTGTTAATCATGCTCTGAAAATGACATATTATTCCTCTTTGTTCTGTCACCAGTGGCATTCCTCTTCAACTGGATCGGCTTCTTCCTGTCGTTCTGTTTGACAACCTCAGCCGCCGGCAGGTACGGAGCCATCTCCGGCTTCGGCCTGTCCCTCATCAAATGGGTTCTCATTGTCAGGGTAAGAGCTATGTAGGGGATATTCACCAGTGTTCAGTCCAGGTGCAGGACTACTAGTTCTTATCTTCTTTACTGTACAGGGATACCCAAACTCTTAGAAGGGTCTAACGTAACCTACACACGGTTCCGTCGCGTTGACGCTTGCCGGTGGGCGTGTCTGGCCCTTGGGGTTAACGACCAATCACATTAATCTCCCGCCCCGACACACAGAGCACGCGGTTTGATTGGTTAGTGCTTGTACTGGCATATGATTTTATTGGCTGGCGCTTCCGTCGACGCTTGAAAAGTAGAACTTTTCTCAACTTTCACCGCGAGCAACGGAGGCAAAGCAAAGCAACAGAAGTTACGGAACCTCAATTCAGTTGAGCAAAGCGTGACGTCACCCCATTCAAAGTGAATGGGAAGCGTCTCCGACGGAGATGTGTAGGATGTGTAAGAGTTTATGGATCATAGGTTGAATTTGAATCATTGCACAGCTACTAACACTCTGTGTCTTTCTTCCAGTTTTCTACCTACTTCCCTGGTTACTTTGATGGACAGTACTGGCTGTGGTGGGTGTTCCTGGCCCTGGGTAAGTGAGACAAATTATTCAACATTTTCTTACTTTAAATATCAAATCCTTTAATTTCCCACATGATGTTACTTTAAGATGATTGTTTTATGTTGCATTGATGTGTTCTCCTGGCGCTGCAGGCTTCATGCTGTTCGTCAGAGGCTTCGTTAACTACTCCAGGGTGCGTAAGCTGGCGGACCCCGCGTACGCCACTCTGCCCCGGACAAGGGTCCTCTTCATCTATTAGAGGTGAGGGGCTCACACTCCTCCTGGTGGAGACATTTAAATGTGCACCAAAATGATAATATTAAGGTTCAGATGGGTACGATCTTCCCCAAATATCTGAACTAACCTGAGTCAATTGAGTTGCATTGTGGGTGCTGTAGTTTTTACAAGGAAAATAGTGAAGAGAATAGAAAATATAATATCTGTGGTACCTGTATTCAATTCAGATATTTTTCCGTCCATCCTTTATACAATCAAAGATAAACTGAGCAACCTTTTTGTCTGTTTTAAATGTTTTACTGTCATATAATAAGATAAAAGATCCAGTGTGAAGAATTTGTGGCATCTTGCCATTCTTAAAAGGGATTTGCAGAACCTACTGTTGCCTTAATGTAGAATAAAATAAGGAAAGGCCCTTTTTAAAGACAACAAAAACGCATACAGGGGATTCTATACTATTTAAAACATAGTTATGGATATTATATTCCCTTTCTGCCAATAGTTCCCTCCAGACCGTCACACTGGCACTTAAAGGGACATTTCTGTTAGGTATTTTAGCCGGTTTTAATTATTCATGACAGGAACATTTCCTCGCGGGACTGCTCAGCCTCTGGGGAGACCATGATGCAATTTAACCAAGCATTCATTTCAATTCCATGTTTTCTGGGTGTACACATGACATGATGTTAATTTAAGTAGTATTGCATAAATCTTGTCAGTCTGCATTATTAATGGGCACAAACCACAAAGTATGTCATATTAAAACAACACTGTAAGACTTGATGTGTTAATCTTTCCTTATCCTAAATCCAGGATGTTGGAAGTGGGACTGGGCGAGACCAACAGGAGCAGTCACTCTGAGAAGAGTTTACAAGTTGAAGTGAAGACACTCAGCCAGAAATCAGCCTGACGAGTCATAGATGAAGACGATCCTCCATGAAATATTCAGGAATTATATCACTTTGTTTTATTATGTTTTGAAACTTTATTAATGGAAAATGGTGAACAGTGATAGTCCCTTGATGTACTCATTAGTGGCGAATGTTAAGTGCTATTTACATCTCTGTCTGTAATGTATAAGTAATGCCTTATATCATTTGAAAGTAGTGTACGAGCATGCATCTGCCCTTAAGGTCAATACATAGGGAACGTCTCATGTTGGTGACACATGAAGCCAACAGGTTTGAATTATTACAAGGATAGATTTACCACAGCATGCAACACTGTAATCTGCACTAATTATGGTTTCATCGTGACTATTATAGGCTGTCTTTGGATAACACATACACTTAAAAAGCAAGCTCTCATTAGGCTGTAAATGCTGATGTAGCACATATTTCACTCACCTGTTGGCTTTAAGTAGTGTTGCTCTTTTATTTAGCCAGGAGGGGGCAGTGTTGTCCGTTGCTTTTAGGAACTGTTCATTGAGGGCATCGTCATAACGAATCATACATGGTTGTGATTTAAGACGCACTCAGTAGAGTTCATTCAAATTACATACATGTATCACAAGTTAGGATCTTGCCTGTTTGCTATTATGTTGACAAAAATCAGGCAAACCATCCACCTTGGAAATGGAATTTAATTTGCAAATCTGATTTTAGATGATCACATTTCAGATTTTAAACGTGACCAAGCGAGACACGAGACGGCCAGAAAAGCCAAGCAACAAACCCTGGAGGCGTTTCGGGTTGACATTGAAAGGATGCAGAGTTCTTGGTCAGTGACAGGCAGCGAGAAAGATGATTTGTATGGGCGTGCGAGCACATTTTATGGTCCATGTCCTCAAAAGGCTCATGCAACAGCCTGACCTTTCCATGAGTCGTCAGTGAGTCAGCATCTCGTTCATGTCGGTGGAAAAGCACAGAAGAGTGTGCTGTCTGGGTTTCAGCCGATAATGATCTCGCTCAGACACTTGAATAAAATCTTCTAAAAATAATTCAAATTCCATTTCCAGGTGGTGCTTTTACCTTAAGATTTAATTGATAGATGGGGAAGCTAAATCAGTTTTTCTCATAATTTCTTATTCTTTTTAAAAATGATTAATAGGGTGTAAGATGTTAGCTTTGTTGTGGGTATCAAACTATATCAAAGAATGTTGTATGCAGGTGCACTTTTAGAAACATAACTAATAAAACCCAGAGGGTGTTCATTATTTTGAATCATAGACATATAAAACAAGGCGTGACTGACGCAGTGGTTTCTGTTTGATATTCAGTAAGGAGAAGGTTTTCCAACCATTGTTGTCAGTCTAAATAGATGTTAGCCTAGTCAGTTATCTTCATACTTCTGCCATGGCTTTGACACGGACACATTTAGCTTATTTCTATGTAATGTAGAGCTACCACCTTGGGGTTTTGTTGTTATGAAACTGTACAAAGTTCGTTTAGTGTTAAATAAATGTCACTTTTAATGCGTCATTTCTGAGTTGTCTGGATTGTGTTACCCGTGGGAAGTAGGGGTGCTGAGGGTGCTGCAGCACCCCCTGATGGAGGACAGGGAATCTGCACGTCCACAAGATTAAATGGAAATATAATACAACAAAAAACTAATTTTCGGCCTTGGTGTAACAACATTCATAATTAAGTAAAGATAACACCCTTTTCACCCCGGTTACATTTCCCATTTGCCCTGAGAGGCTCAGTGAGGTAAAGGACTCTGAGGGTTTTAGATAGTTCACTTTAGTCAAGTTATCTCAGTGGGTCTCAAACGGTTTTATCACAATTTATGTAAACAAATATTTCCAAGGCACTCCTTTATAATTATTAGGATAAATAAAAACAGGTTTGAAATCATTCCAATGTATACTATAGGATATTAAACCAAAAATATCCTTTAAAACTGGAGAGATTACAAAATATGGATAAATAAATGTTAACTAGGTAAAAGAAGTTATAAATGAACAACAAAAATAAAGTGTTACATTTATTTGTTATTGGCTATGGTAGATTAGCTAACACTGTTACCTACTTTTATTCAGGTCATTGGTGAAAATTAAAATGTGTGCCACAAGGACAGCTTTACATCTGTAACGGTGCAGTGTGGGATCTACACATTGGAGCAGCAAAGTGTTTCTGCTGGAGATACAAAATAAGTGTTTCATATTTCTTTGTGACACCTTTTAAAATTGATAGATGATTCTAATCCCAAAGGGTTGATGCAGAAACATGTAAATGAGTGAGGAAGCAAAGCACATTGTTAGTAGTTTATTTATAAAACAGTTCCATCACAAGACATGCTGTACATGTGCATAATAGGACACTGATAAATAGATATAGATATCTGAAGCTTGAGAATATGTTCCCAGACAGTAAGCAGTTAGATGTTTGGAAGTCATGAATGTGTTTTTTTAATCTAACAACATTCCCAATCAACGGGTTACAATACTTTTCCTTTAAAGTAAGTGCAGTAGATAATGAGAACATTTGACATTTATAATAATAAAACAGATATATTTAATTAATTGTATATAATACACTATATTATATAAAATATAGTGTGTGGCGGGACATTATTTACGATACAATACATATGGAATATTATTGCTTAGTGTTTTTCCCATCCCATTTAACATTTTCAAATGCTGCTCACTTTGAGAACCACAGCTTTAATCAGTGATTTCATACTGGGTGATTATTACTGTTATACTGTTTGCTCTTTGCCCTGCTGCCAACTAAAAATGAACTTTTTTAAGTGGAAAAAACATGACAACATGCAGTCTTTTAGCTTTAGCTGGTTAGTATTGCATAACATTAACATTAAAATACGTTGCAGCTTCGTCTCCTTTTGAGCTTGACTTCTTAGTTGTTCTCATCAACCATTCCCACACCATTCCTTCAGGTCTGGCGCTGTTAGTGAACTAAAATGATGGATGTTGATGAACTAAAGCCTCCTCTGGTGCAGCTTCACATTGGTTCAGGCTGAGTTGCAGTGTGTGGTGAGTGTCTTCGCTCAGTCACACAGCTGTCGGGGCAGAAAGAAGATGGCCTTCTGGCCGATGTGAGTTCTTGAACCCAGTTTAGGTTTGCCGTTCTTTTTCAGCCCAACATACCATTTCCTGTCCTGATATTTCTGAGGCATGTATGTGTTGTAGTGGTTCTCCTCCAACTTCTCCAGGAAATAACACTCATCAGTCACCGTGGGCTGAGAGATAAACACAAAAATAGCTGACAGCACTCATGGGACCTAAATAGTTGGGCTTGAGATGGAACGTTTAAAAATGCACAGACCAAGGATTCATTTATAATTTACAACAGATAGCTTGGAAGAAACATCTAAGTATGCATAATTTACCTTAATATGTTATCATGACATCATCAGGTTTATTGCAGATACTCACTGAGCTGTACAATCTGCCCTCGTCGCTCATGGCCAAATATCTCCCGGCTTCTGTTCCTTGGATGACCACCACACCTCTGTCCACAGCTTTGAGCTTCAAAACAACTGAAAGGAGAACAAGTAAAAAATATATATATAATATGGCAACAGCTGAACTCCATGAACATGCCTCAAAAAACAAGGATCACAAAATGGCACCAACACATGGACATTTCATCAAAATTACATTTAATAACAATAAAGAGCAAAATATGGGCCCGCAGATTTTGATACATATTGCAATATAAACAAATACATTATCACGAGATACAAAATAGAGAAGATATTGCTATAAGATGTTAACATTTCTATAAGGTATAGCATAAATGTAATACATAAGGTATATCAAAAATATAATATAATGGGTAGAAATGTAATATCACACAATGGTACTGTAAAAAATACAGTTAAATATAATGAGTAAGGGGAGGGGAAGGATTGGTGCCAGAAAAAGGTTTTAATGGCACGGTTTTACTGATGTTGAGGTCACATATAGGCACATAGAAACAATGAAGATTAAAAAAGCACAAGTTGCAAAAACTGAATAAAGTCTAAAGCCTCATCCATATGTGTGGGAAGGTTTTTCATTATAATGACTTGCATGTTATTTTTTATATTGGCGGAAATGGGCTTCCATACAGGCTACTGGGATGTTCCTTCTTCAAACCATTACGGGGCGGTAGGTAGCCCTTTGAAGTGTGACATTTATTTCACATTTTCTCATTAAAGGACTTTATTATATGCACTTAAAGGAAGTACATGCATCACGGTGCAGCCCTGCCCTGCATGTACAGTGCGCTGCAGTCTTACTGTGCGCGTCCCCGTCCTCCCTCTGGCCCTGCACATTCCCCTCGGGGAGGATCTGCAGGTGGTGTCCGCCATTCATGCAGTACAGCCGGGTCAGCCGCCTGCAGTCCACTACCTGCTCCTCCTCCGATACAAACATGTCCCCCTCCGCCATCCCGCTCATAGCTAACACAGCTGAGGAATCAACAGGAAGGATCTGCAGAGGTTTGTGTTTCTGAGAAGAATCAGCGGGCTCGCTCCCCTGCAGCGGTCAGGTGTTTATATATACAGTCTATGGTGTTTACATGCACGTGAGCGAGCGTAGAGGCAGCGGGGTGCGCGTGCCTGAGTCCGGTCCCCATACAACCGTGATGATTTTGTGTGATCATCACTGACACTGAAAGTTTAGTTATGTTACTTTCTTTAATAGATACTTAATTGGATAACATGTATATTATTGTCCCAAAGGGAAATCTTTCCTGAGCATTATTACATACAAATGCATCCAACTTTAAACAATGGCCTACATTATCTTTTGCATTATAGTCCCAACCAGGGGCGGACAGGGGGGAAAAAGTGGCCCGGGGATTAATTGACAGACAGGCCAGTTTAATGCGCGGCATGTGTCGGCGGGCCGGCGACGAAAGTATGTTACTTAACAAAAAACACTATGCATTTTATGTTATTTTGGACAATTATTCATATAGTAATCACATTACCTGAGCCCTTGAGTTGCCTAGAGCAAAAATAGTTACAGCATATATTTAATAATAATACTAATATATTTTATTTCTATAGCGCTTTTCTTGAACCCAAAGACGCTTTACATTTGGGAGGGAGGGTAGACAAACAACACAAAACAAAGACAAATTCCATGAATATTTACTGATTTGAATGTTAACAGATCATTGATGCAATAACATTTTGACCCAATTTGCCTGACTTGACACACGGAATAAAACATGGGCGTAGGAAGCATCCTCAATGTGGGTGAGACCATTTAACAGGGGGTGTGGGCAGGTGGTGGACCTCACCTCTAGGGGGGTCCGGGGACAAGTTCCCCCGGGAAGATTTTTTTTTAAATGTTGAAGTTAAATGCATCAATCTGGTCCATTTTGAGAGCAAAATTAGGGACTAAATCTATGGCAGTCAGTAGGGGCTTGGACTGTGAGCCGTAGGGTCGCCGGTTCAAGTCCCCGACCAGACCTATTTGGAGTGTGGACTTCTACTTGGAGAGGTCCCAGTTCACCTCCTGCCGTGGTGCCCTTGAGCAAGGCATCGGACATCCCCCTTCCCCCCTCACTCCCATTGCTCCCCGGGCGCTGTACAATAGCTGCCCACTGCTCCTAGTTCTAGACTCCTGGTACTGTTGCGAGGTAGGGGTGTTTACAACCCAACTCCTCACCGCGTGTTGTTTTGACGAGTCCTGCTTGAAATCATAACAGGGAAGGAATTAGAAGACACCAGGATACCAGTTAAACAATAATCCGTTTTAATTAAACAAAGTAGTAATAATAATGCAATACGATATAATATAATACATTACTTATACAATTCAAAGAGTCATATAAGCAATGTGTGGAGTACTCCCGCCCTTATTCACGCCCTGCGGACATCCTATCGTCTTGTCAGCGCATGAAGAAAAAGGGCCAACCACCAGAAAAACATTTCCCTAATACAAAAGAAGGGGTGGCGTTTCATTGGGGAGATACCAAAACGCTATCTCACAGGGAAATCAGCGTCTGGCAGCTTTGAAAGCCACAGGTGTTGGGAAGGCACCCCATTAAAACTCAAGGAAAATGCCCCTCCCCATTTGTAAAGCCTATCGATGGTTTAACCGAGAAAACATTATCAGGGATAATCTTTACACTCCAAACAGAAATCACCCCTAATTCTGCATCTTCCTTCTTCACAAATAGCGTAAAACACTCTTTTGATAAACAGGTAAACAGTCAAAGAAAAAACTATTGTGCTCATCTATTTCTAAGAAAAAGGGAACATTGTTTCAGAAATCTATCAAAAAACCTCTCTATATTGGAGAGGAAAAATGTACCTTTTGTTCCTTCAACTATTAACACACAGGAATGTATAAACTCACACATATACTCATTCAAGATAAATAGATTTCCTTAAAACCTGGCCTGCCAGAGATCTCAAACAGAATTTCCTCTCCCCTGGCCCACTCACCCTGTGCTGCATACCTCGACCTCCCCCACTGCAATAAAACTTATTTTTTACAGCCCTTTGTCTCTCGCCATTTTAGTCCTCACATTTATGAAAGGATCAAAACAGAGAAATCACTATAAAACACAAACACAGGTATTTGCTTGAACAGTATTCACTTAACTGCTACTATTTGATAATTACCAGGGAAACTCAACAGACCTCTTTTAGTGTCTGGAAATTGCAACAAGACTTTCTGCCCTTTTACATGTATCACAGTTCTTTGGTACAATATCTCACATCAATTTCCACAGTACTAGGATGGGTTAAAAGCAGAGAACACATTTCACTGTGTGCTCTGCATGTGTGACCATTAAAGAGGGTTTCATCCATCCTTCTTCTTCTTCTTCTTCTTCTTCTTCTTCTTCTTCTTCTTCTTCTTCTTCTTCTTCTTCTTCTTCTTCTTCTTCTTCTACCCATATAAAATAGAACTGTAAACAGATTAACTTTTTCTTTCAACATTTATTTGAACAGCAAGTGGAGGCAAAAGTGACTGCACCCAAAACAATATACCTGCTAGCTAACTAGCCTAAACTCAGTAACAGAATGTGGGCAACACGTTCTTCTCCACAGCCGCGCGACCTCTGAGTCAGACGACACTTCCCCCTTTTCTATCCTACGGGTACAGCCGTACAGCCACTCCCACTGAACCCTGTTGTAACAACATAATAAACTTGTTGGGGATGCAGCTTGGGATGTGAGGACATGGCTTAGAAAGGGCGTGTCGTCTTCTGTCCTGCCAGTGTTGGCAGGACATTAATTAAAATGTGGAACTCGGACTTCATTTTAAGGACATTTCGGCCAGGGGTGTAGAGCTATATTTGTTTAAGCACCGGATTGGCAAAACAGGAGAGTGTGTGCACCAGTCTGCCTTGATCTATGTATTCTCACAGTATATGCTGCCCGCAGCTGTTTTATAGAAGGAAAAACCCCTTCACTTCATGAAATCTCTGCAGCACCAGGGGGCAGCGGGAGGGTTAACTCAGCCTCTGAGAAGAGGAGCACGCACCGCCTTCACTGTGTTTACCTTCAGAATCATTAGAAGGCTCAAGAGCGGTGTGGCCGATGTGTTTTAACCACACACACACACACACACACACACACACACACACACACACACACACACACACACACACACACACACACACACACACACACACACACACACACACACACACACACACACACACACACACACACACACACACACACACACACACACACACACACACACACACACACACACACACACACTTTAAACGCAGACTTCTGTTCCTCCATGTTACGTTGTTATTGTTGCACTGAGCGGACCCGCACATTTTTTTCAAACGCTCCCCTTTTTGGTCCATCTGCGCGGTTGTGTGGGCTGTGATGATTCGGCTGTACCTTTAGTAATGAATATTAAATATTGTGAAGAAATCTTTCCACCAATAATTCCAATAAGTAATCCAAAATGTATTCACTTCAGGTTTATGAAAGTAACTGTAATCGGATTACTCGTTTTTCAAATGTAACGCGAGCTGAATACAGTTACTTGATTTTTGTATTCTGATTACGTAACACCGTTACATGTATTCCGTTACAACCCAACCCTGGCCACACCCCACTGGGCTGGGCTGGAACACTTACAAATGTGGGCCGGTAGGATTTAGGTAATAAAAAAAAAAAAAAAGGGAGTGGCCCGAACACTTACAAATGTGGGTCGGTAGGATTTAGGCAAAAAAAAAGAATTCTTTTTTTTGGCCCTCCAGCCCACGCACAGCACCGGCCCACCGGGGAAACTCCCGGTATTCCCGCCCCTGCGTCTTGGTTTTCACCACGTCGTGCGACCTGGTGACTTCAAATGCAGTATTGTATTACTAGTGGACAAGTAGAACACCTCTTAAAAGTCAGCTGTTGGCCTACATATCATGTGACCTAAGTTAGCGACTCAAAGGCAATGCAGCATTGCTAAATGGAAAAGTAAGGGTTTATTGGATTTTATTTTTATAGGAATATTTTAATAAATGAAAAAATTAGCAGTTTATTTGAAATCTTGAATAGCTTAAATATCGTGTGACCCAGCGACAGTATACATTTAGCTTTGCCAATTCAAATGATTATGAACCAGTTGTCAAAAGTGTATTTATTTGATGAACAAGTGCGTACTGTAGCAACAAAAGTATGAACAGTGGATGTATAGGCTTGTATAGAGAAGCACCACACACAGACGTACAGTTTGACCTTTAATCAATGGAGGACAAGATCAACAGGAGACACTCTACAGGAGAAATAATACAGAGGGGTTGGTATAGAAAAAACTATTATTTGGAGACAAATACACCACATTTTCTTTACAATGGATTATATGTACATATTCAAATTTTTAAGCAGAACAACGTTTATTTTTAGAGAAAGCACATACCAGTGAAACATGTTCGGCCCTTGATATTTCAGAAATGTCTGCATATGCTTTATACAAAATAGATTTTCAAACAATATTTGGGTAGTGCAAATTTCTTTTTTTAGATTCACGCTGGTTGATTACTTTCACAAACAGTTTGTGTGAAAAGACTGAATCCTATCCTATTCACAGTATTACACAATTTGACCAAAGCTGTCACGTAAGAGTAAAAAGATGTGTGTTTAAAAAAAACAAACAACGAACTGTACATTTGTTTTCTAGTAGCTACATAGTTTAAACCGACACGTGTTGAATTTGTCTGTGTTTGCTTTGGTCACCTTGTAGTCAAACAAAAAATAGGCTTTGTGTTCAGTCCGTGTAGACTTATTATTGACAAAGTGTATTATTTCCTGAAAGTCTGACCTGCAGAGATATTGTTAAATGTGAATCTCCTGTATGCAAATAGCTTATACTGGAAAAAAAGAGGAAGTGACCATATTTTGTAATGTGACCATGACAGATGAGCTGTCATTTCTATTGCATATTCAGTTGTCCTCCTCAACAATGTACTAAAAAGTAAATAAGAATACATTTTTGAGCTATGAGGCAAGTGTGCGATATACATCAGTATATATATAATCCTGTTAAAATGAGCAGCAGCAGAGTTTTGGATTCACTGAATGTGAAAGTAACCCATGAGTATGTATCATCACTATGCAGTTAATGAACATGGTTTTGAATAAACATCTGAAAGAAAAATAACTAGTATATTTTTCTGAGGCGAAGTATGAAAGAGACAGTGGCAGCACCTTCTTAAATCGTTTGTAATCCTGACAAAAAAAAAAACACCCTAAATCACAGAATCAGAAACATTTTGGGATGCAGACAGACTCTTTTTGGTTCGTAAAGTCAGGAAATAAAACATGGACAACCACGCACTGTGTGAATCATTTCAACAACCTGAGCATGGGAAGCGGTTCAACATTTATAATGACTGCTTTCTTGTTTGTTGTTGGGATAATCCAGCAACAGCAAAAACTCCAGCAACAGCAACAACTATTTGACATTTTCCATTCTTAAATGAGCACTCTGTAGTCGCTCAATTTACCCATGTATTCAATTATTTTAAACTGGCAGGGCATCATCTTTAATCCGTCAAGAGCATTTTGTTTATAATTCAAATAAATCCCCTTTAGGGTCAACATTCATGTCAAAACCTGGATTATTTCTGTGCTTTAAAACACACAACATGACAAACTAATCTGATTAAAATGGGTTAAAACTCCCACTCACTTCCACAACACACAAAGAAAGGGATAATGACAGACCTACGGTATTCTGTGTGATTGCAAAACACATCTGAGTGCCTTGTGTAACAAACAAAACGTAATCGCTCATTAATGACAACCTCAATCGCAGAAGGTCATACATTTCAAACTTAAGTATAAGCTTCAATACTGGGACTCGTTTCCTGCTTTCGATGCAAACACTGACCAACTTCCAGCATCACTTAAAGACAGACAAAACAGGAGTTTGGCACTGAAAAAGTTCCCAGAGAATACAAAGGATCGATCCTGCCAGCCTCCCGGTCAGTGACGCTACACATTCACTGGGACACGACTCTATGAGGTGACTGAGGCTTAGTGCTTTCAAACATGGGGGCTCCACTGGCTAACAGACAGACGGGTAAACATGTAGACGCACAGACATTAACACAAGGTGCCTACCGGGCGTTAGAAGAGCAGAAGGCTTAAACAGGAGGGGTCAAAGGTCAAGGAGGTTCACAGGGTGATGAATCTGCCAACGCCTGATCCATAAAGCGGCCTGGCACACAAGCCAGTTTAAAGGAATAGTTCAGCATTTGTTCTTTTTAACTTTATCGCAGGTAACACTGACCGTTTAATATGACGTTACAGCCAGGAGCTATTTAGCTTAGCATAATAACTGGGACCAGGTGGAGGGATTACTTCTCTTCGCTGGCCTGGGAGCGCCTTGGGATCCCCCAGTCAGAGCTGGTTGATGTGGCCAGGGAAAAAAAGTTTGGGGCCCTCTGCGGGAACTGCTACCCCCGCGACCCGACCACAGATAAGCGGGAGAAGATGGATGGATGGTTAAGTGTCCGACCATCTTCCTTAGACCGAGCCGGGCCAGCGGTTTAATCACTTCCAGTCTTTATGGTCAGCTAAGCTAACTGATGTCTGACTCCAGCAACATATTTACGGCATTAATCTCCTCTACAATAAATCAAATTAATGCTTTTCAACTAATGTCAAACTATTCCTTTCACAAAATAGCAAAGCAACAATGCAAAGGCTTTTAATAATGAAATATCCAAAGTCAGATGCTCATTGCAAGCGTGGATATACTGTCGCAGAAGGATCATCAGTGGCAGAAATATGACTGCAGGTTGGTCAGTTTAAAATAAACTATAAAAAGACGTTTAAAAATGAACGACGGCTATTTCCCAACCAGTTTAAGCAACATTAGAACCACAGAAATGAGTTTGCTGATTAATAAAAGATGACATAATCTTGCAAACACAATAAAACACGCCCTCTCTTCTCTGATTGATAGACGCAAGTATCCAACACATTCCATAATTAGACTTCTGGGGCACGAGGGGGGGCTAACATAAACATGAAAGCCGGCTATTTCCTATAGAAAAAGTTGTATAACTTCCATCTAAAGTTATATAGTAAAGACTGATTCAGCAGAACAGTCTTTCTTCACAGTCTTTTAAAGCCTTAAGCTGGGTGCAAAGTGCTCAAAACACAGTTAAGGAGTTGAGTGTGCGGCAGAAGGAAGCAGGCTTCGAATATTATTTCTTAAAGATAAGGATCATTTCTACACACGGAGGATGGGCCAAGCAGCCACTTCTTAAGATAAACACAGCCGTTTAATAAAAAAGGAAACGGTAACGTAAAAAGTACAATCAGCATACGATGAAGGGTTACCATGTTGGGCTGAGCAGGAAGAGGACATGGCTAGGATGATATATGAAGCAAAAAGGCACATATTATTTCCCTTTTGTAAAGACGTGTGTAAACCTGGAGGAGGTCGGCCTGTGGGAGGAATCGTCTAACAACAATCCAACAGATTGTTTCTTATGTCCAAGGTATCAATAAAAGCAATGCTTTTCAGAGTTTCTCCCCATGACTGATAAACATCGACTCCTCTAACAACTTAAAGAGGAGCTCACAGTCTAAAGGCCTACGTAAGAGCATGTTGTTAATTAAGCTTTGCCCCTTCCCAGGTCACAATGATCTGGAAAATTGTATAAACTGTTACAATTTGAAAATGTAGAAAATACTATCAGAACCTGTACATAGATATTTATTTGATCTATCGTCGCTATGGTTCTGTTTGACGGTATGAAACCTGAGACGACATGGACGTAACCCTTTATCTCTTTGTGATAATCTCCTCACATTCCTACTTGTTTTCCTCTAAACACACCTCTGGTTTCTACTCTCTCTACACAAAGTTGCATACTCCCTCCCACAGACATCATTCACTCCTCGCCTTGGATCCTCGGTCCGTACATCGTCGCTCTTCGGGGTGGGGGGTTGGGATCGGTGAGGAGGTGATGTGGAAGGGGGAGGGGGGGGTTTAAGGCATTGTGTCCGTCACGGGGCATCTCCTCTTCCATCATCTCTGATGGAAGAGGAGAGGTTTGACGCTCCCGGCCTTGAATTTTGGTAGCTGGTTGCTGATGATCTCGGCGAGCATCTCCGGGAACTCCACGCTCAGGGATTTATTCACAAAGGTGTAGAAGCAGAAGCTCAGCAGCCCACCCACCATCTGCAGACACACACACAGAGGAGGGGAAGGGGTTGGAGGATTCACACAAAGACACATTCAGCGTTTGGCATTGAGAAAAAAAGGGATCTTGATATTGGCATTCAATATATCTGATCTCTTCCTCGATAGATGGTGCATACCAAATACAACCATCATCTAGAGCAGGGGTTCCCAAACCTTTCAGCCCGCGACCCCCAAAATAACTGTGCCAGAGACTGGCAACCCCCCGCCACGTAAATTGTTGGGGGGGGGGGGTCATTCTACAGATGGCCAGTCCGCCCCTGAAGAAGGTCTATGCACACCTTGTTATTAATAATAGTAATACAAAGAACAGTGTTTCCCATACATCGACAGAAACCCCACAGACCCTCAACTCCGGTGTGTCTCACTCATTAAGGCGAGACACGGCAGGCAAAAACATCGTTGTTCATGCACTGGTCAATTTTGATATTTTGTACTATTTTGATTCTATAACATGTTTTCTTTCAGGCTTTTGGAAGGAAAACGTACAAAATACACATTTAAGTGTTTATTTGACTATAGTTTGTCTATTTGCGTCTGTAGATTTCTCCTAAATTCACCAAATGTTAGCATTCTAACGTAACATAAAGTACCGCGACCGCTGTTTGGACCATGTCATCAGAGGTATCGTAGGAAAGCTCCGTCTCTCCTGCACAATCTCATCGGATCCAAATATGGTCATTTCCTTTGTGTCAGCAACCAATCGTGAAACGAGAAACGAAATCTCATTGGCTGGTGTCAATTTATGACAACGTGATTCGTTCAGATGCATCACGTGGTGTGCTAAAACACTTCCTGGTTTAGCTTTCCGCTGGAAATTTAAATCTCAAAATGGCAAAAGAACAGCGAAAAAAACATTCACAATGAAGACGACAACAATTGTCACTTGCACGAAGCAAGATTATAAAAAAAACAAATGACCCCGACCATGAAATACCTTCACGGAGTGCGTCGAGGCGCAAGCTGTCATCCAAAGAACAGGAGGGTTTAGCTAGCGCCTCACTGCAATCTTTAAATTGTTTTCGTGAGAAAATGTCCACTTCAGTAGCACTAACATACACCAAAACTTCCAGTTACATTCATATCAATATTCTGAAGGTTTTTACAGAAGGGTTTGTTCATATATCCTTCATAGCCTGAATTATATAACATGAAAAAATTGATATTTTAGAGCTGTTAACAGTATTTTCTGATTTAATAAACTGAGATATCCAAAAATCCCTTCTGTAAAAACTATAGATTCTGATATGACTACAAAATGAAACAAGAATTTCAAACCTGACTTTATCCAATGTTCAGAATTGTTCCTGAAATGTATTAAAACATGCGCATATTTAATGAGACTATGGCTCATTTGCATGGGGGGGCGGTGCGGTGCCCCTACAAATAGAATCAAATTATGTGGGAAACACTGGATAATAATAATAATTAAAACAAAAAAAATTCTTAATATTTAATTAAAAAAAAAAGTTTTTTAATCATCTCGCGACCCCCCCTCGGGTCACTTTGGGAACCCCTGATCTAGAGCAGTGGTTCCAATCACTTGGATAAATCACCCTTAATACAAATGCATTTCAACCTCTACATTTATACTTATTGTCAGTGAAGAATAATAACATTAAGACTTCTAGCAGCTCAACATCTTTGATTAAGACTTGAGCTTGTAATGAGACACTTGAGCTTGTCTTTCTTTGATAGTTCTGGGGGCAGGACCGCAGGCTTATGAACATTTATTTTAAAATGTTGTTAAGTGTGGAAATATATTGCAATCCCTAATCTTTCTACGTACCCGCTGCAACCCCCTCCAGCACCCCTAGGGGTCCCTGTACCCCCGGTTGGGAACCACTGATCTAAAGCCTTTTATAAATAATATTACAACTTTGTGTATAAATAAAGGGCTGCTTTCCCAGAAAGCACAATGCACAGAGATCCTCGACTTACAGATACTGCAAGTCAAGGTCACTTCGAACCATGTAAATGATTCAAACTAACAGAAACGAATCGATCACAGACGGTGAATCACTGTTCAATGATTAAAGACATGATAACATGGCGTCCTGATGTCGGAGGATGTGTTTTTGCCCCCTGTACCTCGTGCATGGAGTCCAGCAGCTTGGTGAGCTGGTAGAACCGCTGCCAGTTCTGGCTGGAGTTCTCCTCGCGCTTCACGATGGCTTTCCCCAGCTCCTTAATGTACGACATCCGAATATCGTCGAACACCGCCTGGCTCTTCAAGCCGTCCTTTGGCACTGCGGGAGAGAGGGGGGGAAACTAAAAGGTCAACATCTGGGACACAGATAAGGATAATGTTCTGTACATTGCAGAGGAAGTGGGACATTCTTCAAACTTTAAGTGATCACGTCGGGGCAGTGAAGGACGGCTCATTAAAATACATCGGGTCATTTTCACGCTGCATTCCTCCCAGTGATATTCAGCAGCAGCGGCACAGAGCTCTTACAGCTGCCAGAGCAAAAGCACCCTCGGGACGGCTGTGTTAACTTTCGGCGGGGCTAATTATCGTATTAAATTGGTTTTTAATCTCTTTAATTATTGAGTTTTTGTTTACATCTTTAATTTCCCTGCTCTAGATGACCTTAGAGATGACACGAGGAGCAGTGGTGTATTCGTGGTGAAATTAGGTGTGTTTTAGTATATCAGAGCGAGCCCTGAGAAGATTCAGTTGTTCTTTACGATAACTGCACGTCAGTCAGTGAGTTGTTGGAGACTGATGTTTGTCCTGTGCATACATCAACGTCTTCCAGCTATGCAGACAGTATTAGATTGGAGTAATACGTTTTATAATGATTGAATTAACACAGTTCATTCTGTACTATTTATATTCTATTTGTATTTACTTGCACTATTTTATCTGTGTTACTGTGTTGCACTGTTGGAGGAGCCTGTGACCTAAGGTTTTCATGTACATATCTACACTGCAGCTATGTACGAATGACAATAAAAGCCTTAAAGACGGTGGAAGAAGCTGCACGAAGGTGAAAAGTCGTACCTGTGCTGAGCAGCAGCAGCACCTTCATGCACAAATACTCGTCGTGGGAAACCTGCAGGCGGACGAACTCGCTGGAGATCTTCAGCATCTGCTCGCACTGGTCGGCCATGTAAGGCAGCTTCATCCGGTCCCTGGTGGAATTCAGAGAGAAACGGTTAAACAGCTCCTCCAGTCACAGTTGATGTATAACGGCTGTGCGGTCTCAATCTGGGAGATGAAGCAGCTCAAGGTCTGGCTCCAAACTATTTGTGCATCCTATTTGAAATCATTCTTCCAGAAGGTTGAGAATGCACATTTCAGATGAGCAAGCGTCTTCTCAGTGATGAAGTGATGTTGTGGGTGAAAGTGGGGACAAACGGAAAAAAAGTCTCGAGATGTATGCTTGGGGGTTTCAGTCGTTTGTTTAAGTGAACAGAGAGTTCATTCAATTCATGACAAAACACAGGGGCAGATTCATGCATCGCAGATTATTCATCCAACCACTTGGAAAGGAAATTTGCAAAAGACTTTCACCGATGTGAGAGAGATTGTTTCATAGGCTGCCATAATGAAATGCCAATAAAACAATCAAAACAGGATGAATTTAGTTTAAGGCTGGCGGACGAATCGAAAACACTTCATGTTCAGATATTAATTATGATCGTATTATCTTTCTGCTTCTGATTTTGTACAAAAAAAAGGGAACAAATCAAAAGGCCTATTACAGCCCTGAGCGTGGTGGCTGCGCCGGATGCTCACTGCACTCAGAGCGCTGTTTACAGACGAGTCATCAGCTCTATAAGAGGGACTGATTACTGACGACAGCTGACAGGCACGCTTTGATTCTGAGGAGGGACGACACAGAGCTGCACTGATATACTTAAACAAACACATGTATGCGTTGCTGAATGAGGGAACAATCAAAATATCAGTGAGATTGAAATGAGGGGCAAAAAGAAAAAATCCATTCACCGGGCCAGGGATATGCATTTCCTAAATGAAACTCTTAATAATCGTAAAATACTGCCATATTTGATCTGGAGGATTTAAAGGGCATTACTGTGGTACTATTTTTGTATCAAAATAAGGTTTATTGATACGTACTCGTTGATGACGAGGTCTGGGGCGAAGCACAGCATGTTGCCGTTGCACTGCTGGTAGGATCTCCAGCCCAGGCCGAAGGACATGAGGAAGAGCCAGGAGCACTGAAGAAGAGTCATCTGGTCGTCCAGGTGCAGGTTCCTGAAGCCTGAAGGGACATCAAGAAAACAGTCTTTTTGTCTGAGAGGGTGTGGTGGTGAAAGTGGCAGAGTAAAAGATTTGGATGTGATCTACAAATGCCATCTTTTAGCAGGTGATACTTTGTACAAATGGTCACATATCTTGTGCAAAAGCAAGATCTAGAATACAATTAACCCATTTAAACAAAACATGATGTATTAGAGCCTTAATCTGACTCCAATCTGTTTACCAAATGTGCCTACGTGTCAAATTAGTTCCAGATGAAGCAGATCCAGATGTAGAGCAAGTGTCTGTTTACTCAATGGAGGCAGATGAGATGACAACTGTTTTGAACTCCACCCATACATTTCAACATCTCCAGTTTTAAGCCAACATGCTTCCAACGTGTTGTGCAACGTAAAGATAGGATGGGCCTGATATAGCAAAGAATGGGGACAGCACACACTTCAACTTGTCTCTCTACATTTTTGAGATACCAAGTGCAAAACTTAAAGACAAGAGTTTACATGCGTATCTATTAGGGCTGCACGATTTTGGGAAAAAAATCGAATTGCGATTTTTCTGACAAATATTGCGATTGGGATTTGCGATATTTATTTTTAAGCGACCCAATGGAAGTTTATTGTAAAATGCGGCCATAACTCCGGCTAGGAAGGTCGTATCAACATACTCCTGTCTCTAGCACCCCCGCAGCCCGAGCTACGAGTGAAAGAACTAAACTTACATGAAACTTCCGTTGGGTTGCTTTAAAGTCAAGCTTCAGTTAAAGATTCACCCTTTTAGATGTAGAACATGTGATGGAGCATTGCTAACCTGACTCAGATGGTTTGTTTCACCAAACTATCTAGGAAAGCTCCATTGGAAGCCATTTGGAAAGGGCAGGCACTTTCAAAAGCACTTGGCAGGTGATTGGATCAATCTGTCTATCACCTTCCATGGGCCACTTCTGATTGATTAGCAATGGCTGGTACATGTGGAGCACAGCACTTCTGATTGGTGTGGATGAGTGACACACAAGAAAAAAAAAAAAATGGAAAAAAAAAAGTTTAAAAAAAATCGCAGGCTTTGCGATTTGATAATCGCATCATCTCGAATCGCGATTTCGATTTAAAATCGATTAATCGTTCAGCCCTAGTATCTATGCCATTACAGGGAGAGAGGACTAAGTGCAACGTGGCAAATCTGTTTTCTTTTGAAACTTATTGCAACTGTAGATTAACCTCAACGTGTCACAGCCTTTGCAAATCATCAATATGAATTATTTAATCTAAATATACTGTACATCTCTACAGTCTAGTCTGCACTCGTACTGGCACCACTCACCTGGCAGAGCCTTGGCCCACTTGACGGCAGAGATGACCTGCCGGCCCCCCAGCCTGTTGAGTGTGGTCATGAGGCGGGTGGAGGTGTCGGGCAGGGTGCTGTCGTAGCCGGCGAAGATGGTGTCTGGCTCGATGGCCTTCAGCAGGGACAGCATGGTGGGGACAAGTTGAGGCATAGACTTCACGGGTAAGAGGGAACGAGTCTCGATTGGAGGAGAGGGATTGAGCTCGGGAGGGTTGCTCGGCTGGGCGCCCTTTAAGCGGTTCAGCTTCTTGGTTTTTCGCGCTGCAGGGGAGAAACGGGGACGAATATGCAATGAAGAGATAAGTTGAGTAAAGAAAAAAGGTGAAGACAGGCGGTACACAGCGTGGCGGTATCTGTGTGGCTCAAAGGTTGAATTGTCATATGCACAAAGCTACAGTGGAGAAATGGCAATGAAGTTCTTCTGACCCAAGCTCCTCCAACAATGCAACATATATCATAAAAGTAGTGCAAAAAGTCTATATACATGTCAATAGAATATGGGATATGTACAAGAACAGAATATGAAATTAAATAATGTAAATCAAGACAAAAGTAAATACGGTTTATTGCCTGATAACCCTAATATAAATGAGTATATTCAAGATGACAACAGCAATGTTTATCGGTGTGTACCTTCCAGGTTCATGCCAGCCATCAGACACTTGCGGAAGCGGCAGGCGGGGCAGTTCTTCCTCCTGATCTTGTCGATGATACAGTCGTTCCTCCCAGCACACAGGTAATTATGCTGCCCTGAGGAGCGCAGGGGAGGAAGATTAATCTGTTATTTACCTTCACTGCTGTGGGAAACTAATGAGCGTTATCACAGTCCTTCACTTTGTGATGATCATAATGACTCCCAGCATTTGAACAAGCTAATGTGAAACAGGTAAGTGATGAAAGAGTTTATCAGCGGCGATGAATAAATCAGTGAGGATATGATGATGTGTCAGAATCACAATACCTTTGTCAGTCCCAAAGAGGGGACGTTTTGGAAAATTCACCTTTACCTTCCACTGCTCTCTTGAAGAACACCTTGCAGCTGCCACAGGTGAGGACACCGTAGTGGCAGCCTGAGGCCTCGTCCGAGCACACCAGGCAGATCTTATGAGTCCCACTTTTTGTCGAGGACTGTGCAGGGACAATTTCCTGTCTGGAGGTAGAACTGGAGAAAGAGGGAGGAGACAGAACAGACACATGTAAGGGATATTCATTCTCTCTCAAAGGTTCCCTAGGAGCTTTTGGTCTCTAGAAGTACTGCGGAGTTCTTTTCTTATTGAGTGAGTCCCTATCTTTGTTTATATTGTGCTCACATGTTCTCATTCGCTCTCACGTGTAGGTTCTTCCTGCAAATAGTTTCACACTGTTATACTGATCTGCAGGTGGTGGTCATGCCAAGACATGCAGCAATGCTCTGGCAAACACAAGACAGAATGAAACTGCTCGAATTATGTTAAGTATCACAAAATAGCTGCACAGAGAGCCTATACCTACTCAGCTTGGAGGGTTTGGCTGTAGTTTAAAGTTGAATAAATACACTACACGCTAACACTATACAATCCCATCACACTGAATGTGTTCCTTGTGCCTGTTTTTCCTCAACTCTGCCTTCCTTCTCAACATGGAGTGAAGAAAAAAAAAGTAGTCCCATTGTGCCCGTTTGGGCCAAAAGCTTAAATTATCAGACTGTGTGGTCACATCCTAAATTCAGCGGTTGTCATGAAATAGCCCTTCTTCCTTTGACTGAACCACAAACGCTTCCAGGCCCAGTCAACAGCGGTTAGATGCACTTTCCCCAAACCACCACTAGAGGACGTCAGGATTTGCAGCATCCATGCCAGAGGTCCACGCCCCCTTTCTAACTCAGTGGTCAAAGCAACAACAACAATGTCCACACTGAGAGGGTATCGAGTCTTGCAACTACTGTGTCTGTCTGTCCATGCGTCCAAAAGGCTGAGTGCAAAGACAACAAATGTATTGTCTGGTTCTGTAAGGGCTGCTCTCTGTATGCAGAAGTTCACTCTGGAGTTATACAACATGCGGGTGTTAGCATGAAAGCAGGCCAGGCCCCAGCAGTCAGTGGGTGAAGCAGGATGGGATAACTTTCAAGGCATCAAGTGCTGAAGCATTAAGCAGCCAGATTTTAAAAAACTATCAGTGAGACCTCAGAGGAGGCTGTCTAACCACGAGAGGGCTGAGAGCTTTCTGAGCACTCCTGGAAACACACGGTGGTCAATAAGTCTGTCCATTATCACTTGGATGCAATAGTGTGCTGACTACCGAGGCCTAATAGTGTATCGCACTCTGCATTGTTTCATACGGAAATGTAAAACTCCAAATCCCTGTAGTTTCGCTGGATTTGTGAAGGAGGGGGGGGGGGGGGCTCACCTAACAGCTCCACTCTGCTCCAGCTGTGAGAGGTGGCAGATTGAATTGAGAACACACAGCTGCTAATCCATACAAATCCTCCAAACCAGCATTTTAAATACGTCCGACTGCCTGCTTTTTAAATCAATGCCCCTGCCTGGCGCCCACGTTATTATTATTATTTTATTTTGTCATTCTCCTGGATCTTTCATTCATATTTACAAAGGTTTTGTTGATATCCCCAGAGAATTATAATGATAAGAGTATGCACTATGCACCAAGGTATCTTAAATTGATGGGTAAAGTTGCACGACGTTATGCACGATTACCAATCACAAGTAAAATTCAATTTCAGAACACTTTTTGTTCTGGACAGTGCTCAATTCTTTAGAATATTATCAAGGGCTGCACAATGTAATGTTTTTTTTAACTGTCAATGTGTAAACCTGTGCAATAAACACATCACAAATGAGGGCAATATATGACTCGGGTATCAAAACTGCACTTCAAAATCTTTATATTTGTATCCTATTGATTGTCATTGACAAATGTCTTCTCTTCCGGTGAAATTGAGAACACCGTTACTGTTAATGACCTGGTGGGGAAATGTCCTCACTATAGGAGGGTTAGGGGCACGTGCAGAACATACGCAGGCCAGAAACATGACTCCCAATAAATGTCTTGTATGTGGAACATGTAAGTAGGCCACGGTTTGGAACAAGTTTGCCATAACAACTAGGGATGCACGATATTGGTTTTTTGAAACCGATACCGATAACTTCCTGCTTCTCAAGACCGATACCGATAATAATATAATATATATATATATTAAATGTACCTGTAATTTTTTGCACACCTGGTGGTAAAAAAAAGACTAGTAGTGAGAAAATTACATGAGCATTACTACTATGAACAAAACTAACCCTGGGGTCGTCTCTGGCAAACTTCTTGCCTCGTCGATAGGTAAAAGCCCCGGTGCCTTTGCAGCTGGCTTTGGATTCGCCGCTAGTTTAGCAGCGCAGGCGTCTTCGTACGCTTTTAACACACCATCGTAGCGATGGCGATGTTTCAGGTGACTGATCAGGTTGGAAGTATTATAGCTCGTTGCCTTTTCCCTCCTCGTGGAACTTCTGCATTTGTTAATACAAATAGCAAGCGAACGATCTAACTCTGAAACTTTGAAATAGTCCCATACTACTGACGACATGTTAGTTTACTGTCCTGGCTTCACGGCCACACACCATTTACGTCACAGCCAGGCATGAGTTAGGGAGCGCTGGATTTGTGAAGAACTCCCCTCTTCCTAAACCACTAATACCACAGTACTGGCAAAACGGAAGGAGCCGAGTGAAAAACAAGCGCCCCTCATCCCAATCCACCCACACCGCAGTAGGGCTGTCCCGAATACCATTTTTTGGTCTCCGGATATTCGGTAGTAATCAGTAGCGAATATTCCGTGCGGAGAGATTTTTTTTTCAAAAAGATTTCATAACACGCTCCGAGACACCTGACAACACGCTGTTAAGCAGAAGCGCAGAAAGAGCATACTATTACGATTTATATTTATTTATTGTCTCAGTACTCGCATACATTAAAACTAAATGTGTCCTCTGCATTTAACCCAGCCGCAATGCAGCGCCCGGGGACCAAATCTGGTTCCAAATTCCGTCTATAACGTTTTACAACCTGAAGATACAAAACACATATTTATGTTATAACAACAATACTTTTAATAACATAGCCGTAACAGTAGGCCTAACAGCGTAATACTTGTTACCGATACAGTAAACAGTTTTTAAATAAATCAAGAACGAAAAATAAATGAACGAACTGTATGCCAATAATTGCCTTAGCCCCAGATGTTCCCACATTGCTCCTATTATTTTCACTATTCGGATCAAATTGAAAAACTAATATAAAAAAACTATTCGGTTGCTTGCCTGCAACAATTTTCCAAGCAAAGTAAGTGCACGATTTTATCATGTGTAACGTTACTGTTTAAACGACGGATAAAGCAGCTTCATCATGGCAACTTGACAACAGCTAAACTAAGCTAGGCTACTACTTACAGCATCCAGGTGACTTTTCAGAGTTGTTGTGCCACCGTGGTAGGCCAGTTTCTTGTCGCATATTTGGCACACTGCCTTCTTCTTACCATCGTCCAATTTAAAATGGTCCCACACAGCTGAAGTCTTCTGCATTTTGTGTTCAGGTGTGTGAAACGAGGTGAAGCGTGCCGTTTGCGTTCGTGACTGAGTGAACGCGATGAGCACAGGCTGAGATTGTATATATTTCCGCATTTAAACAGTGCAATTCAAAAGTATAAATATAGTATAAGAATATGGCAATTCGCCTTTATTGATAGCATACATTTAGGAAAAAAAAATTTAAAAAAAATTTAAAAAACGAATATCCGAATAATGAAATTAAAACCTGAATAGTTGGCCAACGAACGAATATTCGAATAGTCGAATATTCGGGTACAGCCCTACACCGCAGTACTTCTTTCTTTTTTTTTACCCAAAAAATATATTGTATATTATCGGGGCTATTAATACTTTTATCGGGTTTATCGGGATGACGTGATAATTCCTAATATCGGACCGATAATTATCGTGCACCACTAATAACAACTTTATAGGGTGATAATAATATCAATGTTGTGTTAACAGCTTGGTCTACTGCCCTCGAGTTGCAATAAATGCAGGGTCATACGATGATGATAAAGTCACAGGGTGTGTGTGTATTTGGGGCGAGGCAACCAGTGTGTCCATTACTGGCCCACCAGTAGTAGCAGCGCAGCTTTACTCGACAGCTGTAGGCTACTGGTTCAAATCCAATTACTGCAGCAGCTACACAACACCAGAGTAATCCTGACGTGACGTCGCTGCTTTTCAGTGTCTTCTCTAAACTCAATTTGGAATCAGTTAACATTCAACTAAGCCATAGAACAAGTTACAAATCTGTTTCTGTCAAGTGTAAACCAATCAATGCTGCAGCACAGCAGTGCGAGGAGACCACATTTCCTCTTTCTGAAACCATCTGTTGGAGAGAGTGTTTGCAGACGACAGGAAGTTCTCACATTCCCTCAGAGTTAACTATCGGTCAGAGCAGAACCACAGCACAGAGGCAGAGACACCCAGAGATGGGCCTCGACTTCAACTAGAGCAGTGCTAAGAAAGATAACTGCTAGCGTCGGGAGCAGTGTGATGAATCAGTCTGGGTTTTAATGAGGCAAGCCACTTCACGCACTTACGATAATGCCCGTGGCCCAGTGCCCTGCTTAACTATTCATAATCCCCTTTTAGCCGTAAGTGTCACGAGTAGCCGGGTACACCCCTTCTCCAAATCTCTCAGCATCTTTTTCTATTTGGACAGAATGTGGTTGTTTTGAGGCGAGGTAGATAATGTTGTGCATTGTACTGTTTTCCACACATTGGTTTAATTCATCCAGCTCAAACTACTTCAGGCCCAGAAACGTTTAATGAGTCATCTTAGAAAATGAACAAAGGTTTTGTTTTATACTGTTAAGATTATCTCTGCAACTGATAAGGATAAACTACTTTGCAAAGTTTGCACAACAGTATATTGTTTGCACCGCAAACATCTCATCTTTATCATTACTCCGTGAGCGTGCCGAGCAGAAGGAAGTGCTCCTTGCCCGAGGTAAGGGCCACCAAAATAGAAAAGGGAACTGCTCTGCAGGCTATGAATCATTCTTGCATGCAGCACAACAAGGCAGCTCTCTGAGGGGGTGGATTGGGTTTGTTTGGTCAACGACTGGGCTGGACCCCTCTAAAATATCTGTCTCAAGTGCCCTCCAATAAAAATAGACTTTATTTGGGCTTGACATTAGTGCAACGCATTCACTAAACCTCAGAAAATGAAATCAATGAAGCTATAGTCCCCTGTGGAGGTCGTTTTACTTTGACTTTAAGTGTTCTTATAGCCATTCTTGAAACAAGTCATTACATAGGCATGCTTACATGCGACACATTGAATGACCCCTCAGTGTCCCTGCCTGCTAAGAGCCATTGTCTTCTCCTCCATGCTGTATTGACAAACCCTCCTCAATAACAGCTACAATGTGTTGCCAAGTGCAGCAACAACTGTTTGGCTACATCAGAGGTGAAGACTAAACCTGGCAGAGCAGACGTAAATACCCCCCAAGGATCTATGTTTCCATATTAGTTTCCATAATATGAGCCTTCAGTGGCTGTGTGTAGGTAGGAGGTGGCTTTCTGGTCTTTAAATTAATTGGAGTCTTGCTGCTGCCACTGTGTGCATAACCATAATACCTATAGCTGGATACCACTGAATGTGGGAGGAACCCACTCCTAAAGTTTGGCTTTGCTGACTCGGCAACTGCACACAACAGTAAGAAGAGGAAGAAGGGCACACAAACAACTCACAGACTTAGCTACATCCTCTTAACCTCAATATGGGGACTTTCTGTAAGCCTATTCAGTTCAAAAACTAAACAGAGGAATCTGCGGTTACAGGAGAATACTGTAATAACGTGAAAGCGACTGGAATGGTTGGCATTTGATCTGGTGGGATAACTCGGCGCCAGCTGTGGGCAGGCGGGAGGGGAAGTAGGTCAGCAAAGAGAGCGCCTCACGGCAGCCCGATGTTGTCCACTTGCCTGCCAAAGCAGTCATGATGACACACCCACATGTGCACATATCTACACACTCGCACACTATACACAAAGCAAACAGACAGTCCATGTCTCTGCACTTGGTTGCAGGATGCAAAGACAAGGGACAGAGAAAGAGAGATAGAGAGAGATAGAGGTGAAGGGTGTGCCGGATCAACACTGTGCACTGAATAGCAACTCTGACCAAAGATTACTCTCAAAACACCGAGCCAAGATTGAGAGCTGAGACTACTAGGCATTATATAAATACATATAGCTATAGATAAATGGAATACAGACCATACTCATGCATCAAACCAGGCACCAAACCACAGCTGTGAGCTTCACTGGTTGAAGCTACGGTCCAACTTTTTCTGTAGCACAACCATGACTATATCAATCTGACCAGTGCAATTGTTGACATAAGTATCATGCTATTTGTAGAAATAGATTGCAGTGGTGGCTGCGTAGGACTGTTTCCAACTTGTCGTTCCAAACATTGCCAATAACTCCAGATTGTTGCGAAATATACCACAAAATATATTTAATTAAAATAATTTAATTGTTTCTTCATTTCATATGTTTGTTGGTGTTTAGCCTTCAAAATAAATATGTTTTGACAACTGAATACATTTTCAAATGGTTGTCTGACCTGAGCTTTATTCAGTGTTGACTCTGGAGTTTTAGCATCTCGAACACACTGTCGGATTGCTCTTAAACTTTCCCCAGCTAATCTCGTCATATATGCATTACTATATTACACATATTATCAGCCAGATAATACAAGGGCTGAAACTAACAAACAATAATAATTCATTTCATTTTCCAATCTCTACGATTTGGTCCTAAATCCAGTCTGCAACAGTCTAAATCCCAAAATATTGAAAGGATTCAATTGAAATAGTTGCCTATTAGAATTGTATCTTTCAATTAATCGACCGATTGTTTCAGTGCTGCTAAATATTCAATACAAAGAACTAGTAATGTCTTATTAATAAATAGAAAACTGAGCTAAAGTTATGAATCCATCTCCATGAATGACTCCAGTGAAAACCCGAATGAATGTCCTTTTATTTATGTGAAAACCTGAACCATAAAACACTCAAACATGCACATAAAGAGAACACTACATGCTGAAGCTACACAACACCGCTTTGTATAAACTGGAGAACAGCTCTATTCAGAGACGTTGTTTTTTTTTTTACTCCTGCGAAAAACGTTCCTCCATTACTAAAGCAAATGCAGTAACCTAAAGTGTAGATCTTTATTGTATATCATATGATATAAAACATTTCTTATTTTGACGAAAAAACAGGCTAAAGTCTGGAGCAGGAAATATGGCTCATTGCATCTGACCCACAAGTTGATCTCCCCTCCTCGGGCTGGGTCAATCACAGCCAGAGGAGGAAATGCCACGCTGAAAACAAAACACAAGCCAACTAAATGAGCTGTGTTATTATCCATCAGAGGAATTATGTTTCTGCATATCTTTCTTTTCAATGCAGGTATTTCCCTTAAGAGCAAATCAATGTTAATTAAGCATGCCATCAAATCTAATTATCTTATGATGAGGGTGTGTGTTTCCCAAAATATAGACAAAGCGGCGCAGTACTTAAGGTGGAGCACTCCGCATAGTGTGAGATGTTGTTGTGAGTCATACCGTAAAGCTTAGTCAGATCGTAAAGATGTCATGCATAAAATGTAAACTCGGTGGAGTGGCAAACTGTGGGCTACATCAGGGCAGGTACAGAGTGCCATGCGAAGTCCTCCGAGCCTCTGCAGGAAGCAGCAGCTCCGTTGCGTGAGAAGTTGGAGACCGTTACCTGATGAAAACAGCCTGACAACCACAGAGACACGAGAGCCCAGCTAACTTCAAGCAGTAAATGTCGCACAGGTTGAGGCAAACACGCACCACCAAACAACAATCTCTTATTACACACACACACACACACACACACACACACACACACACACACACACACACACACACACACACACACACACGGCGTTATAGTTGACTTTCAGACGGCCAAGAAAACATCCAAATAAATTGTTTTCAAGTTACCACCTCTGTGCCCTTGTTGACATGACGCATAACCACGTGCCAATCTTTGATTTGATCCCCGTCAGTTACTGAGAATCAGATGGGTGGAAATGTGGAGGAGAGAAAAAGAAATGTCCCTCTGCCACACCACTGTTGGTAAAAATGTTCTCAACAGCTGCTTCACAACCGGATCCCAAAGCCACATTCACATCTAAACCTACAAAACACTACAGGGAGGGTGGGGCGGATTCATCTGAAAAGGAACTTGCTGGAAAGAAATTACAGCAGAAATTCAGATTAAGCAAAATTACATTAACAATCGGAATAATATATGCAGCCTTTTTTCACTTTTCCCTACTATAAATCTCCCCTTTTACTGTAAAGGCCTGACCACTCTGTTAAGGCCACAGTGAATTCAACTCTACTGTTGAATAAAGGGTCTGATCTGCCTCAAGCAAAGACAGTGCCCATCTCAGGTTTATTTTTGAGTAGGATTAAAGAGAACTAGAGTGAAACGATAATAAAATAAAACAATATTTGGTTTAAAAGCCAGGCTCTAAATACTTGTCTTCTGTATGCATTGTTGCAGATCACATGCACCACCTTTTTTAATGCACTATTTATCTTTCTTTCTCTGCACTTACACTGCAGCTGAAACTGAACGCAAGAAATCCAAAATTGACAGCTGCAATATTATCTTATAAAGTACAAATATGAGGAAATGTTATCTGAACTGACTTTAACTTATCTCAAAAACTGAAGAGTACAACAACTGAGCAAACTGATGTTGACAATTTCAGGGAAAGGAATATTTCAAAGCTTTTTTTTGCCGATTCATTCTGCACAGTATGGGGTTCTACAAGTTATTGCTGTAATGTTAAGCTAGCTTTTTCTTTTGTGGCCATTCAAAGTACCTGTACCATAACAGCCCAATGAACACACATGAAAATCCTAGCAGTGACCGGCCTGTCCGGTTTTTAGACCCTGCTGCTGCTGAGCTCTGTTGCACTATCCGTCTTATCCGTGCACTGGCAGTGTGACGTGTACGCATTAAGATGTTATCAGTTAAAAATGTGTTTTCATTGTGTGAGAAAATGGACGTGTGCCGTGAGAGTGTGTGAAAAGTGTGCAAGAGTTGGCCACCCTGAACAGTTATATGCACTGTTGCATGTAAAGCTAGGTTACATGTACATCCCAAACTCAAGTGCACTACCATGCATATGCATGTGGTATTTTGAGTCCAGACATGGAAAACTCTTGATCCACATTGCAAATGGGACATGCCATAAACACAATGATACTAAGAGAACAAAAGACGAGATGTTTGTCTTGGATGAAGGTGGAATTCCCCTGGCTTTCAAACAGCACATCCTTTCTCCAGATCTCACTGCTTATTGCTGCAGCCACTTCCTGTCGAGTCCACACGCCCATCTCTCACGGCAGATATGTGGGTTGAATAACTAACTAAGGGGGTGATCATGGCGTTTTTGTCTCAGGTCGATAGCCTGATTTAGAATCATCAAGCCTTGTTTCTATGGTAACCAACACCCCAAACAAAACCGGTGAGGTGCAGCTTTTGTTAAAGCTTTTCATAACGTATGAAACGTCCACCCACTCATCCATCAAATGTGTTAGAAATACGAAAATAAAGCAGAAGTTTGTTTCCACCAAGTGTTACACAGTGACTAAAAAATAAGAGTTGGACACATCAAATGTGTGCTGAAATGACTGTATAATATCACTGACAGTGATGACTTCAAGAGCTTTGACTTGCATACAACTATAAAAGAAAAATGTATCCAACAAAAGTATAATATCTTTGACTTTTTTGAGTTGCAACTGCATTGTCCAGATTTCCATACAGGGATAATTATGTTAACATGTGTTGCCTGATGATGTGTGTGTCTTGGCTGTTTGTCACAAATGCTAACTCCTTCATTTGTGCAAACTCATAAACAGGATAATCCTGGACTAGCGCCACAAGCTGATAACCACCTTTGTGAAAGCTGTCGTCTGGTATCACCAACGCTTCACTGGTGATTCCAGTTAAGAGAGCCTGCCTCGAACTTGAACTCAAACAAGTATGGCTGAAAAACCAAAAAATATTTTTGTAGTACCGATGAAAATGTTTGTCAACGGCATATCAAAAAGAATAATGCCAAGATGCTTTACAAATGTGTTTGATCAGTGTGTATGAAGCCCGATGTCTGCCTGACCTTTTGTTTACTACATTCAGGTGACATGAGCTGTCTAAATCCCTGTGTGCACTGCGCATTATCTCTATCTTTTGACAGCTCTAAGTGCACCTGGTTTCACATGACCTCTTGTGATTGGATCTCACCTAAGAAAATAATTCTTTGTTTTGACAAACACCAAATGGAATGGTGTTTTTAACGATTTAGACTGCAGTGTGGATAAAGTCAGTGTAAGTTATTCTGTTGAGTCTCCTATACGCAAAATGCTCTGAGTGAATTGAGGTATTCTCTGGCATGTAGTGATACACTGTCTATGACTTTTATTGTAAAAGGTAAGATCAGAAGATGTCAAGCTGTGAAGATGTGGGCGCAATAAAGATTTGTACAACTTTACACTACGAAACATATGTGGTCAAATGTCAAAATCTTGGAGGTCGTGTACATTTGGATGTAGGGCTATCCAATTGTGATCTGATTGCACAAATTATTACAAGGTGTAAACAGGGTTGAAGACACCTTATTTATATCACTATAACCATTTCTTAACAGGCATCGTGACAAACAAGTGAACCATAAAGTGGAATAAACATATAATCCGCAGAGAGCTTTTTTAATTAAAAAGAAGTCCAGTGAGAAGTCAGCGAGAATCAGTAAGCTAAAAGCCTCTTCAGGATGACATTTCTCAGGTTATGCCTCTAAAGGCCGGTGGATCAGAAGCTGCATTTAAATGTCAGTGTTGTGTTCATGCTGAGGATAAAGAAAGGCTGTCCAGTTCAATAAAACCTGTAGTATGGGGCAAAAGGACATGTCAAAAATAGGCTTACTTGTGCGGTTGCATCTTAATATGCTGATAGTTGTTATTTGAATTTGCTTAGGTTAATATCTCTTGCTGGTCATTTGATAAAAACAGGGGGACATTTAGTTTTCATCAATTCATGTGATTGATGGCCAGTCTATATAAGTAGCTTATAGAAACTTATTAATATACACACACACACACTTCTATAGATATATTTTTTGCAAGTAAATCTATGAAAAACCAGTGAACAAGCCATTTTCCCCTTTGCATTGAGTCCTCCTCCATACTCATACCAGTGTTTCACCTTAGGAGCTCTCTTGAGTGGCTTTATCAGTACATTTTATTTAAACCAGAATCTGTATTTACTGTAAGGGGAAATTCTTAGAAAATGTCATAATTCTATGAACTATTTATAATAGAAAGCATTATAAATAGGGCCCCTAGTTCAGTAAAAAAATTATTTTATATGTCTAGTAATGCAGGGGTGGATTAAATAAGACCTAACTGGACTCACCACATAAATGAAGTAGCTCTAGTTAGTAAGACAAAAACGAAAGGTCTGGTCAGACCACACACTGGCTACATCTCTTACCTGGAAAAGCTGATGGGGTAAGAGGAGGAGCTGGTGAATGCCTCACTGGCCCTGAGCATGGCGGAGTTGTCCCCGATATTCTGGATTCGGCTCCAGGCCCCGCCGATGGTCGTCACTGGGAGAAACAGACTGGACAACGGCTTCTGATCCTTCTGCTGCTGAGCTCCATTGCTGCTGGAGGTGGTTCCAAAGTGGTAGCTTGGTCCACTTGAAGTGCTCACCCCACAGATGGAGATGGTGTTAGATGTGGACATGGACGCTGTGGAGGCCGCGCCACTAATTTGGCAATAACTCTGGCCTGCAGACGTCTTTTCCTGTTTGATCCCGCCTTGGGTGCAGAGCTGAATGAAGCCAGCATCTTTTTCTTTCTTTACCTTTGCAGACAAAGTGGCTGTAGGGGTTAAGGAGGACGTTGTGGATATGCTTGGGCTGGACTGACCTGGACTTGTCATATTGCTGCCATTGAGAGAAACTGAGACTGTCCCACTGCTGTTAATGCTCTCAACCAAGGCAGGCTTTATGTCTCTCTCTGAGCCAACGTCTCCGAGCAGAGTATCGGCTGCAAGAGTGGACAGGAAGGCATCATCCCCTACATAAAAATCTGAGGGAGACCCAGTGAGCTCAAAGTCTTGGAGCAGGTCCAGAGTGTTGTCTGTGAAAAATTTCTGGGTCACATCAACATCTTTTCCAATGTGATCAAAGGCATGATCAAGGTCAATGGGATCCTGATCACCTTTATCCATTGAAAAATCTTCTGTTTTCGTGTGGAAGAAATTGGGATCTGATCCTCCAATAAGTGAATCCATGCAGGATTGGTTAATATCTGCTGTACTGGCCTCCAACTGGGGCAAACTTTCCCTAAAGTGTTGACCCCCGAACGTAGTGGAAGTCTGTGTCTGGAGAAAGTGCTGCTGGTGAAGCTTTTGGATTTTGATCAGGCCTCTGGGCTCTGGGTCTTCCAATAAGGGGCCAACAGTGGCAGTGACGGAGGCGGAGGAGAGTTCTGTTAGGTGGCTGTTGCTGAGGCCGTTAGGCACCTGACCTGGCTGCATCAACGGGGTGGATGGAAGAACGACTGAGGTGAAGGACATGGCACTGCGAGGAGCCACTTTTAATAGACCTCCCTCCTCAGGGCTTTCAGTGTAGACTAACTTGCTTAAAGGGTCATCTCTTCTATATGTTATCTTTCACTCCACCTTTATCCATCTATATATGTGTGTGGGATTGGGATAAATAGAGAGCGTTAAGACATAGCTAAATACAGTACAAAACAATTGCATTGACACACAGTAAAGGGGGATAATCAGATGTGCTACACTGTAATAGTTTAGTTTTGTTTGTTTATAGTGTCGTGGACAGTCCCCATTGATCAACTGTCACAAAAAACAGTAAATGGGGCAGCTTTAGCAAACATGGCTAATGTCCAGCTGTTGTCCCGGCAAGATGGTAATAATAATAATGTTGTAAGGTTGGGCACATCCAGGGAGCAAGCACCAGACGTTAGGTCAATATTAGACAGGGGAAAGTTGACAGCATGCCCCCCCTGCGCGCCCTTGATTGCTAACGCAGCTAAAGGTAGCTAACTACGTTAGCTGTTATTCCCATTGGCTAAATGTTAACACGCGTGCATAGTCAGTAGTGTCCACCGCATATACGGTGTACATAAAGTAAACACACATAACATTGGTCCTACCGATAATGACTAAACTCTAAAGTTGACTCAAGTCTAAGCTATGCTAAAGATAGCTCAATGCTAACTGTTGGCATGCTAAGTAGCAATGTGGCTAACAGCCTCATTTCGTTGACAGTTACGTTAGCCTGTTAGCCAACATAGCATTTATAAGTGCATATTCCTGTTAAGTGCGTTAAATTACTGTATTTATTTTAGACTAACAAATACAACGATATCTACTCAAATCTGAACAAAAGCTCATATTTACCCTTGAAATGACTGATTGTTGGTATGTGTCCACAGGTCGTCTGTCAACATTGTTTTGGTTGAAAGTGGCAGTCCATAATACGCAACACTGACCCAATGTTTGTTAACGTTAGTCCTCACTGGTAGAGTTACATGGCTCGGTAAAACGACACAAACATGTGAAGCTCACTGTGTTTTAAGAGTTATCAATCTTGTAGTTCGATCTAGCTGTTAATTGTCATGCAAACTGCCTCAAACTGGCTGAGCTGTAGAGAGTCGCAGCTAGCCATTAGGAAAGTAGGCGCTAACCTCCAATAAAAACATACAAAATGGAGAACTGAGCAAGTCAGCCCCGTGGCAGACCTGTTTACAACATGCAGCGCTACCTGCCGGCCGTACGGTGACACTGCTGCTTGTTATTAAGTTTCCAAGTTCTTTATTCTTATGAAGAAGTGTGAAGCAGTCCCTGGCTATGACAATCATTGTAACTCAGACTACCCTAAACAAGTTCAAATATATTAATGGAGAAAGGACAGTCACTCAACACATACAAAGTGTAAGTTAAAATATAGCTATAACATAAGACAAATAAAGATAAGATATACTTTATTTAAATGTTTTCATTACAGCAGCATGTTAAAACAAAGCCATTGCACATCATTTGAAAAATAAAAAGGGTAAACAAATAAACATAAACATAAAATAGAAACAACTTAAAATAGAAAAATAAAACAGAACTAAAAAAAGTAAAAAATTAAAGTTTTGAAATGAAATGAAAAATGAAAGTTCCCCTTGAAAGATACAAATCTGTAGACTGTCTGACAAATAAACACTATGAAGGGCCAAATTACAGCTAAAACAATTTAAAGGAGGGATATTTTTCACATTAAGTGTGAATAAAAACTTAAAAACACCAATAAAATATAAATTGAATCATATAACTTTGTGGGAGACATTATTTCAGATTGAGAAAAATGAATGAAAAAGGAAACATTATATGTTATACAAATATTACAAAAAATCAAAAGTAGGCGTAAAACATTTAAACAGCACTGCACTTAATGCAAATGATTTATCTTTCGAGTCCAATCTCAAACTTTTAGGACAACTTTGAGTGTTTAATGAGGATGGACTATAAATTAATGGATTTACCATTGTTTTGATACATACACACATTTTGTTTGGCCAATAATACAAAAATCCAGGGAAAGTGCAAAGCAGTGAACAAATGGTGCCCATTAAAAAAAACCCACCATGTTCTCCTTTACATTATTGTTCATACAGCTGTCCACCATGGGCTCCGCTGTCTTGCAGCTGTTAAGAAGCCTCTGACAGAGAGACATACAGGCTGAGACAGAAGGCTGTAAAGGAAATTGTGAATGACCATTTTAGTCATTCACAATACACTGACAATGATCTGATGATGAACAGAGGGGGGATCATTTATACATTTGCAAAGGACCAAAGGAGTAGTTACAGATCTGCATCGCTCTAAAAAGATACATTGAGGAAAAAAACAATGACGTCGGAGTCTGCTGGTTATTTGATCACATCACTAAAATAAATATTCAAATTCCAAGTTTAAGGATTATTGTTTACATCTAACGCAATTGATTGTTGATCATAAACTTGCATGAAAGAACATTTTCAATGTCACTGAAATGGTTGCATCAGTAAAGAATAAACCATTATAAGATAATTACTATTCTGTAATGGGTTACCTTATTTTGAGGCCTTATCAAATAAAGCATGAAGTTAACGTTGTTTTTATTGAAACAGAAGGGAGCTAAAAAGAAATTAAAGTGTTACTTTAATTATGATTTTGGCCCAATACAACAAGGTTAATTCGTTTACACATAACATGCCAGCTCACACTTCTGCTTCTTTCATGAGGAAATATGAGTGGGAGAAAAGTGCCTGGGAAGGGAGGAAATGGGGTGGCAGGCTTTTACTGCGTGCATAGGGATAACAACTCTGCAGAAAGGTTTGGGCCTGTATTAGTTGTTGCTTTCAAGGCTGCACAACAGTGCATTGTAAGATGTTCCAAGACATCACATTCACTGGCTGGTCTGCAAAAGCACACACTAGGGGAACAATGTTTAACCATCAGAAGTCTACATTTAACAATGAACATTTCATCATAAAACGTGAACGTTTATTGGTTCAGAAATTAATTTAAAACCATTTCTTACTCAACAGAGTTTGTACACCTTTCTTTGAGGTGTTTTGGCCAACGCCTTACTGCAGATTAAAAAACTAGAACCTTGCAAAATCCACGATTGTCAATGAAATGTAACAGCACATACATTCCTTACTTCATGCTCAGATGGGACCCATATTGTCTTACATTATTCATGCTGAAGTTGCATGAAATACAACCCTTTCCAAAAAGGTGAGTCTAATCTGGGAGGGGCGCCCAAACAGGAAATAAAGTGAGGACAGGAGGCACATTTGCTCTAATGGGAGGATGAGTGAGATGAATAAAAAGCAAGTTTTATAGCACATGATGGGAGATACTCATCCCAAAGCAGGGGACATCAATGAACTCCAAGTCTCATTATACAATTTCAATACCATAGATGTGAATGTAGAAAACAAATACAGCAAATAAACCCTGATTCAATTTTCTTTATTGTCCCCATCTAATGATATGAAGTAGTTTTTGTTTTTTTCCCATACACTCTATAGGGTCACATAATCCACAAATATTACAATATTATGTATAATGTGAGCAGTGAAACCTCACATCACATAAAAAGAGATCAGTGGCATGCTCACTGTAGCACTAAATCTCCACTGTTTGAATCCCACTCAGTCCCATGTGGCTGCTTAGCAACCCCTCTCCAGCACAATATAGTCTGAATTAACAGGGTAAAGCGTGACCGCTGCCTCCTCAAAACCACAAGTCAAGGGTGCGCTCCCATCATCATCGCCTTCTCTCAGCTCTGCAGCAGTAAAAGTCTCTGATTTATAATAACATGGCTTAAAAGACACTCAAAACCCAAAACAACCTAAAAAGCAAACATGAAATACAAAACAGAATGAAACACTGATCAGTGTAAATGCTGTCAGTGATGTAATAAGGGACTTTCTACTTCATGTAAAAAACCCACGAAAAAATGACACCTTTTAGTATTTTCCGGTAAACGTCTATTTGTCCTTTGCATACCTTTTATACAACATATAGTTTGTGACCTACTAATGTTTCTTAATGCTCTTAATGTCTTTCATTTTTGTAAAGCACTTTGAATTTTCTTGTGTTGAAAGGTGTTATATAAATAAACTTGCCTTGCCTTACTGTATATAGCAGAAAATTATGACAGCATTGTTAAGCCTTAAATTCTGCCTTGCATCTCACTTCTACAAACTGGATTTCCCGCCCTATAGTAGGGCATCACTGTGTGGAGTATGCTGATGGCTCTGTGACAAACCACTGAGTAGGCCTTGAGCAATAATACTGAGTCCCAAACCTCTGTCCTCCTGATCCAGAAAAAATGACTCATTAATGAGTGTTCATATCGCTGAGTTTTGCCCTCTCAGACATTCCTGGAAAACACTGCAAGAAAAATGCACTTTATAGGCGAGAAATGGACATCATAATAGAGGCATGTTTGAATATAGCATCACATACTTTTGTGTAAAATAAAGAGATAGTAATCAATGCATTGTTTTATTTCTATCAGTTTATTGACATGGAGCATCAAGCAGTTGTAAGACTTGGAGTGTGCTGAGATCTGTCCCTTGTCCTGAAATAGGATTTTACTCAGTCAAATCAATGAGGAAGGGATACATTTTCATATTCAGTCCCAGTGTTCTGGCTGTGACAGGTGATACTGCTGCATGCAGGTTCAAACTGATGCAAAAGGGTGCAACTTTAATTTGGATATTTTAGGTCATTTATTTTTATGACTGAGCCTTTATCGACTGTTGGATAGAAATAAGTTAAAGAGCAGCATTCTGCTCTACGTGAAACTGTCTCTGATCTCTGAGACACTGCATGGGACCTAACCCCTCACCCGTCTCTTGGGATAAGCGCGTCAGCTAAAAGCGTTAAATGTAAATGCGAAAGCCTCTGTGAAGACTCAGAAGAAGGGATTAAAATCCGCAACGCTGGATGTTTCAATTTGACCTGAATCCTCTCCGCCAGCTGCACGCCTCCTATTGCTGGATCACAATCCTATGGAAAACGGCACAGACCCACATCGGTCCGTTTTATGTCGATCGTCTGGAAATGTAATTTTCCTTTAAGATGATGTAAGACATTACTTCACGGGACGATTTTTTTACTCTCCCTCTCTCTCTTGCACTGCTTGCAGCAACATTATCTTAAAGCTTCTGCCGGACCAAGCGTTTCCGCACTCAGCAGTTTGGAGAGATGGGCGCGCACAAGAGTCCCACTTTCATCCTCCCCGGAGCCTGTTTCAGGATCACAGTTGTCAGGAGAGACGCTCAGTAGGGATTGGATGCACGCACACTCTTCAATTGATGTGATAGATTCAGGAGCCAGACGCAAGGCGGTAGACATTTCCACAGAAAACTTAGGCAAAAAAGGGGTTTTACTTTTTTTTGAGGTGGGACATTTCAGAGTGAAGTGAGGATTGAATTTCCTTGAAGTCACAGTAATGACCCATCGCAGAGGATGTGTGTAACGTGGTGCGCTCACTGGTTATGATAATCGATTCTGTTCGGAAAGGATACACCGAAGGGCAGGCACATTTACGCATGGGGTTAAAGGATATACTGTAGGCACACCTTTGGATTGTATGTCACGAGACTCTGGATGCAAGGACTGCAGCTTCAATCAGGACTATGCTTTTGGTCTGAGGGCATCAGCCCCACGCTCTGAACTTCTGGGACGTTTTACGCTCTGTGATCGAGACTCAGATTTCGTGCAAGATCTGGAAAAGAGAAAATGGCACTGAGTGAAAACTGCAAAACGGAACCTGCAAAAGAGCAAGGTTTGGTGCAAAACCCTCCATCGGATGTTGTTGAGCTCAACGTGGGTGGACAGGTGTATTACACTCGCCTTGCCACCTTGACAAGCTTTCCAAATTCCTTACTTGGGAAGCTGTTTTCTAACAAGAAGGGCTCCTCAAATGACTTGTCCCGGGACCTCAGAGGACGTTATTTTATTGACAGAGATGGTTTTCTTTTTCGTTACGTATTGGATTACCTTAGAGACAAGCTGGTTGTCCTCCCTGATCACTTCCCTGAGAGGGGAAGGTTAAAAAGAGAGGCGGAATACTTTCAGCTGCCAGATTTAGCCAAACTTGTATCTTCTGATGATTCAAAACTATTTCAAGACGACTTCAGTGATTTCGATGATGCGTCGCAGGGCAGCGAGAGGTTTTACTCCTCTTACTCTTTGGACAGGAGGTACGGCTACATCACGGTCGCTTTTAAAGGCGCTTGTGCTGGGGGAGGAAGAGACACTCAAATTGATGTTAAGGCCAAAAAGTTACCGAGGATCTTCATCAGCAGTAGGATTGGCTTGGCAAAAGAGGTATTTGGAGACGCCCTGAATGAGAACAGGGACACGGACAGGCCACCGGACCGTTACAGCTGCAGATTTTTCCTCAAGTTCAGACACCTGGAGAGAGCTTTTGACATGCTGTCAGAAAGCGGCTTTCACATTGTGGCCTGTAATTCGTCCCTGTCTGCGTCCTCCATCGGTCATTACGCGGATGACAAGGTCTGGTCCAATTACGCGCAGTACATCTTCTACCGTGAGTGAAGATTTATTCCTGCTCTATACTTTCAAAGGTGATGTGAGATAAATTGGTGATGTTCCAGAAATAATGACAGTGCACAAGTGCAAACCAAGTGCCCCTCCCTCCCTTACACATCAGGCAAATTAGAATATGGTGTTGCATGATGTCCACCAAAAAGACGTTTTTCTGGTTAATGGATATACAAAGTTTGTCCACAAAGCGTTCTATAAGAAGTCCCATCATGCTATGTGTTTCTAATTGTCTAGTTTAAGAGGTGATCTGCAGGATCTGGTGTGTTGGCTCACACCACCAGGAGGCATCCACACATCCTTCATGAATCCTTGCATCCCTTGCAGTGGCAGACTTCTGTTTTGGGGTCCAGATAAAAGGCAATAGTGCCCAAAGGCCTCAGGGGTGTTCAGTCACAATGCTGCTACACTTCAAGTACACATGCATCATGCGCAAACATGGGTTACTTACGACTCAAATGGGTCATGAATAATATAGCAACATTGGGCAGCAAAAAAAGAAAACACACTGCAATTTCTTGAAGCAGCTTTGCTTTTCTCTTAATGACAGAGTGAATTCATCAGCAAATGCCTTCATTAGCCACAAACATGGTTTATTCCATTCTCTGCAGAAGGTGGAGTTGGACCATATGGCCAGTTAAAAAACACTTTGTTCATTATTCTGAATGGCTCCCTTTGGAGGAGCTGGAGATAACTCAGTTGGGGGGTCAATGTTGGGGGTGCAGGACAGTGGGCATGTCATATGGTTTGCTAATGATTCACCAATAGAGTTAATGCAGGCTAATTATAACAGAGGAGTATGCCTTGACCCGCACGCACATCCAGCCAAGTTTCCGGAGCACAGCATCTGGTGTAGGTGTTGACCCCGCTCCTCATTAAAGACACTGTTCCACAGGACAAAGACAGTGGAATAGTGAATGAGGAGGAGGTGATTAAAAAAGGGGGACAAAATGTAATAGCATGGTAGGAAATAAAATGCAGAGTAAGAAAAGCCATGAGAGCTCAGATGGAAGCAAGCAGATGGAGGAGAGAGCGGCTGAGCAGGAGGGAAGAGAGAGTAAAAGTTGCATGAGACCTGGCCATGGGGAGAAAGAACTGAGGCAGAAAGAAGAGAGTGGGAGCAAGGCGCAAAAATAGATTAAAGTTAGTATCAGGCAGGAAAGTTCATCGGGTGTGAGGAAGTGGAGAAGAATAAAGAAGTATTTTGTGGCAAGACACAGAAGAAGAGGGAGAGACAGGGTTTTCATTAAAGAGAGAAGACAAGGTGAGGGTTCAAATGAAAAAGGCAGATATACAGCGAGCGTTGGGAGACAGAGGCCAAGTCAGGATGATGGATAGATACATCAGAGGCAGACATGCGTGAGAGGCCGTTATTCACGGCAGCACAGTGGCCCACATCCACTTTCAAAACCAATACAGTGACATGATTCTGAATGTGGGACATTGGCTGGCCTAGGGCAGGTAGTCCTAATCCAAGAATGCATGTAGACAAGTGCACCTTTCGTGGTCATGAGCCAGATGTGCTTTATTGTTGCTCTCAGCAGAACATTTCACTGCTTTCTTTTTACCCCCATCCCATCCAATCAGAGGCTCACATGGAGTGAAACGGCGGCTGGGTTTGTTCAGAGTATAAAAAGGGTATTCCGAGGCAGTAAATAAATTGAGAGACTTTCTTCCAGACTGCCAGTTCTTGAGCATCATACGTGTTGCTCTTCTTGTTAAATGCATGAGTTGTTTCCTACAGGCTCCACAGACTCTCAGTAATAGTGTGTACTCCGAAAAGTTTCCCAAAGGCCAACAGTAGATATTCATCATTTTACTGCATGGCATCATCTGTATTAACAACAGCAGTCAGGGGACTTGTACCCTTATAAATGTATTACGCTCTGCTCTTAATTATTGTCATCCTGTCCTGCTCAGTAGGGTATGCTGTTGGTTTCTTCACAGACCAAAACAAATGAGTCTTTCACGAAAAGGGCACCCTCCCCAGGAGGCCCCTGTGTCTGAGCATTCATCATGAACAAGAGTTTTTTTCTCCGGATGGCCATGATGAATAATTACTTAAAGGTCTAAAGGACTTCACCCCTTGAATAAACAACTGAGCCAAAGCTATATATATATGCCCAAACCGACTAACCAGCAGATTGAATAGGACATAATGGAAGCTGGTTTGTTCAATCAGCAAAGAGGAAATGTTAGTCGTAGTTAAAAAAAAGGAACTCTGAGAGTGAAGTCAAAATTACGAGACTTAAAGAAAAATGTTTTCTCGACAACAGATTGAGAGGTATTTGTTGTTATATTTAAGTTTAAAAAGTCAAAGTTGTTGGATTGTTCACAATTCTTATGGAGTTTATAAAATAGCATCACTAAATAAGTAAACTTATCAAAGGCACATTTCTTTCCTCATTAATAAATTCACAAGTTTTTTCTTTTACCGGTAAAAACGATCTTCAATAGTTGGTGATCCTGTGAGGTTATTTGTCAAGCACAAGCCGACACATTAGCTAATTAGCTTGACAGGGATATTTATTTATTTTTCCGTTTGGCAGTATCAACATTATTGTTATAGTGATTTACAACTCTAACATCCCAGTTGACGTCTGGGACCAATCACCTTATTGCTTATCATCTCTGGAGAAATAGAAGAGTGTGAGCTAATTAAAAAGCAATCTGTGATCCCAAAATATTTCCAGTGTCTCCAGTCATGCAGGATGGAGAAGCAATCTAGAAAGATAAATGCTAACCTATTTCAAAGGCAATTTAAAGTATAAGTCATACTGTATTTCAAAATAAAAGTCAATTCATGTAGGCAAATTATCCGTTGTCATGGACACAATGACCTGCTTTGACATTCCACATCACAGAGGCAGAGCAAACCATCATCGAACAGTCAACCTGGCAACATCAGAGACTTTTTCATCCTTCTACATCTGAAAGGCCTGTGCAGAAGTGCCTTGTCAAAATGGGCGACACATACAGATGGAGAATGATTGCATTTGCCAGGTGTGCTCTGTTAATAACTGTGCAGTCTTCATTTGAGCAGTGAATGAGATGATGTGTCGCCATAATGAACAATGGCCATAAGGCGACAGCGAGAGAGTTGGGAGGGGGAAGTAATCAATTGCTTAGGTGTAATGGAGGCAAAGATTGGGCCGTTCCCGAGCTGGGTGGAGTCTGGATGGATTGGCATTACCTGCAGGAGATAGATGGTGCTCCCCTGAATAACTCATATACGTCTTAAAGAGCACCTGGGTGGAAAGATGGTCAGAAGTAAGGCGCGGTGTGTGCTTGTGCCATTATTTCTCACAATGGTTGCAGCACCTTTTGCAATGCATCAAGTAAAGTGGAAAATCTGGCTCACCTTGGGAGTAAATATCATCCTATTAAAAATTGTAAATTGATTGCAGATTCAAAAGGAAAATACGTTTTGGAAATCACTCATTCGTTTGAAACCTCATACTCTGAATTTAGAGGGACTATGCTGGTGGTTTTTCATGGTTAAGATCATTGACTACAGATACAGATGGTTTTCATATCACTGCTGCATGTTTTCTAAGTGTAACTATAGCTTTTATATTGATTTATTTTCAGCCAGGTGTCTCCGTGTCATCCCACTCCAGTATTTAAATGGACTTGCAGAGAACAAGCATAGGCAATATATCATAATCAACCTTTCATTATCCTTTTTTTGGTCACTGTTTTAGTTTTTGGCTTGGATTTAACAACAATATACTGTAATGAGTGCTGAATTACAGATGCTGCAAGTGCCCTTGAACGCACCAACAAGGAGACTTTTCAAAAGGAGAGTTTCTGCTTGTAACTTCATTACCAAGTGATGATAATGCGATTTTGACAAATAAAAAGACTAAATATAGACTTTGATGGATGACCCACATTAAGCAGTTTGCAGTGCCCATATTGCAGTGTCTGCATTAAATGCACGCCATCAATCTAAACATAAAACACTTAAAACCTCCAGTATAGCCCTTTGAAACAAAAACAGAGAAAGTTAGCTTGTTTACATTTTAAGATGTAAATTGAATATTGTCTTTTTGTAATCCCTGGGTCTGTGTTGGTCCTGCTCTCTCTAGCCGTTGGACACCAGGTAGCTCTTACCATCTGACATTCAACACCTTAATATACCCTCCAGAGACACTTAATGGCTACAGTACTTGGGCAGTGGAGCTCGCTATGGGTAGGGCTGAGAGATGTTTACGAATATGTGGGATCCCATGTTTTGGTAAGCAGGAGAAACATTTGCATGATTGTGATTGTCATGGCAAGATTGTGTAAAGAGCAAATTAAAGCATGTTCGGTGATACAATGTATCTACTTCCTGAAAATCGGACCCAGTTTGAGTCAGTCATGTTGAAATTTAAAGAGGATCTCATGAGCTTAGAGTTCACTTTCATTGGACATCATTTTTTTAAATATCAGCTATTTGTCAGGTTGAGGGACCAGAATCGCCCCTCGCCTTCCTTAAGCCCCTCGATGCTGATGACTAGTGCTCAGTGAATACTCAGGACACCTTTGCTTCTCCCCGCCTCGTCTCGCTTCATCAGTGCTTGTACTGTGGCGGGGTGTGGTTCTGGGTCAGGGGACAGGCCCACAGGGATAGGCTGATATAGAAGTTTCAATCTGTCTGCCTTGCTTGTTCATCTCCCTGTCAGGGAGACACTCAGCGGGGCAGCCTCCCTCGGACTCTGTGAGGAGACAGCACCCCACTTGTCATTATCAATCAGCCAATAGAGACGTCAGCCGCCTCACGGAAAACAGATCATTTGGACCGGGGCAGTATGAGGTCTTTGAGAGCGTAAGAGTGTCCTTGAGTAATCATGTTAAGCTCCAGCTCCTTCTCATCACTGCTGCAGATGAGGGTTGTTTCAGCAGAGCTGGCTGCGTGGAGGTAATATTGACAAATTCAATTGTATGCAGATATTACAGACATTATTAAAGAGGATAGCTGCCATCAGTTATGCTGGACACAAACTGCTGAAGTGATACTTTTGCACCAAATAGGACTATCTCGGAGAAATAGACTTCCTTCACCCTGTAAGGACGGTCACTGCCTTTGCAAGACAAGCCTTTTTTTGCTGCAAGGACACGCTGGCCTAATTTGTGAGCTAAAAAGCATGTAAACTACACTCCTCCTGAGGCAGTGGCGGAGTAAAACATATTTGTGACTGGATATGGGAGCTGGAGAAAATAACATCAGTGTGAGATCAGAGCTCATAGCTTATCTCCCTGGCTGCATGCATATGCATATTTATCCTGCCAGAAAAACAAAGTGGAGTTTTTTCACCATATAATCAGGACTCCCTTTTTTCTTCCTTTTTTTTTTGTTTCTCGCCCAAAGTCTAGGCAAGAGAATATCCTTGCATTAGAATGAAGCAGCTACTGAAGCGTTTGAAGATATCTCACACCACTCAGCCTTGCAGGATTGTGTTGTGTTCTCGCACAGAAAACAAGTAATTTTGTTCCAGAAAGTTGTTTATTTTTCCTGACTCTGGCTGCTTCGTGTTCAACATATTTCCATTGATTTAGATTGAGGGCACAGTTCACAACAGTGCTAAGATTTACATTTGAAAGCACAGAGCTTGAAACAAATGAATAATCATCACACACCCTTGATGAATCACTTTAGAGGCACGGATTAAAGCAAACACTAATTCTGGCAAGAAAGCCACTGACATTTGAATTTGAGTTTGTCAGAGCCCTCTGCCTTCAGCCACCACAATGTCCTACTTTTCTGCCAATCATATCCTCCTAATGGGGAAAACGTTCGATTGTAATGCAATGGCAGGCAGTTGAATTTCCATATAACTCTGACCTCTCTAAGGCACGAGGACAAACCCCCCTGCATTCATAAGCGATGGAGGAGTTTGAGGATACCCCATGTGACACCCCCGCATGCCTCTCTGCCGGACTCAACTCCCTCTCTCTGTGTTATTTATGAGAAGTGCCGACACAGCCTCAGTCTGAGGACCAGCCCAAGTCTTTTAATGTGGTTGGAACATGATCTCTTAGACAGCCAATATAGATCTGAGGAAAAAACACAATGCAATCAATAGCTTCCCTGAAAAGATACCAAGGAGTATTACACATGCCCACTTGTTTAAATGTTCCCGAGAATGACTGTTTCCTGACAAGGCTCTTAGTTGTTTCCTGTCTTGGCTCTGAAGTTTTTTTTAAAACTTGACACTACAACACTTCACCCAAAACACACAGTTGGTTTTTCCCTTTTCGGCCATGTCCACACTTCGTTCTGACAATGTGTTGTCTGAAACAAAATGCAAGGTGCTTCTAAGCCCATCAGTGGCTTTAATGCAATTCATGCTCTTGCATGGCCTGAACATTTTATGCTGCTATTATTGGGTGTTGGCTAGTTTCCTAAATGGTTTGCCCCTCCGGACTACAGCATCCACCATTTAGCAACCAAGCTCTGCCTCCCTCCTCTTCATTGCTAAAGCGCCTGTATCCATTTGCCTGGTGCTGCTCGTCTGCTAGAATCAGCTAGAATCAGCTAGAATCATTTGCTGCGGGGGGAAATTGGTGTGTTGATTGGCCTCATGGATTAGTCATTAAAAAGCTGTTAGTGACTCTCTCACTATCAGCTCAATGCAATCATTGCACTAGAGATAAGGTCATTATTACAGTGTGCGCAGAGAGGTTAAAATCCCCCTTGAACTGTTGAGTATAAATTGGTGCACGCATTGGAAACTGCTAATGGACAAATTATTACTCCCTCTGAGATATCATTGCTATTGAGTCTGTATCATCCCATTGGAAAAAGCCATTAAGAGGTTTTTAGAGTCTGTATTAATGGGTTTCTTTCTTATACACTGTTGTTTATATTACACAGGGCACAGAAGCTTCCACACTGCACATCTCTACCTCTAAATGCGAGCATAGTTCAGGGATATTTTGGTAAATGAAAGGCAGTTCAATTCTTTACTATCCACTCACAAGCCAGCGGGCAGTACATTACAGTAACTCTAGTTCATAATTAGCAATGTAGGGGGATGTGAGACTATACAAAAAGGGGGCACACCAGGAAGTATGAAGACTGCTGAAATCCTCAGTTACCACCTGGTTCACTTTCTGTCCAAACTTCATGACAAGAGGTCAGCACATCTTTTCACTGACCCAGTTCTGTTACCTCCCAAGATAAATTATACACTTTTTCTACTTTGTGTCCCTCAAAGGTAGAAAACATCTTGTTGAGGTATTTCACTGAAATACATTCTTAATACAAGTCAGTCAGGTTACAGTTCTAATAAGAAACTGTGACAGCGGAGCAGATTGTTTTGGCTCTGAGACGAGCTTTGCCTTGGGAAATGGGAAAGGTCTTTTGGGGTCGTACTGAAATGAACTGAGCTGTGGGGACTCTCTTTATCAGAGGAAGCAATATACATAGCCCACAAGGACTTTGAAATTCAGCAACTACAGTCAATATCAAAGCCAATAATTTCCATGTTCTTACATCTGTAACCCTCTTAATACCCACACACACTCGCAGTCATCTGATACTCATTTAAAGATGTTTGTATGATGTTAAAACTGCTGCGTAAGCATCTGTCAGCATTTGCTTTATCAGTGCAAATGTTTGTTTTGATTAGAGCTTGAACTGTCGCCATACAGACAGGTTAGACGTTAGTCTACTCTGCATGAAAGAGGGTCTTGCGACAACAGAAAATGTACTGCAAAATGAGTGACAAATGTGTTTGTGTGTTTGTTATCTAGGTGGTCCCTCAAAGTGGATGTCCTCTCACTGTGACTGCTGCTGCTGCAAGAGCCACAAAAGTGAGCGGGAGGGAGAGAGCGGCACTTCTTTCAACGAACTCTCCACTTCCTGTTCTGAGACCCAGTCGGAGGCTAGTTCCCCTCAAGGAACCGTGATCTGTGGCCCTGTGAGCCGGCACTCAAACATCCAGACACTGGACCGTCCCATGCCCAAAGGACAAGTCCATCATCTTCAGCAGGCGGAGATGCGTCACAAGACTGACATGATGCGCGTGAGAACCTTCGGGGTCCGAGAGCGAGAGGCCGCAAAGAGGAAAGCCAACAAGGGGAAGATGACTCCGGAGCAGGAGCTGGAGAAATGCATCCAGGACTTCCGGCGCATCAGGATTCCTGAACGCTTTCCCGAGCGGAAGTACATCTGGCAATCAGAGCTCCTGAGAAAGTACCGTCTCTAAGTTTGAGTGTGAAGAAGAAGAAAGAGATGGTAGTATCATGTCACCATCAATGAAGAGTATTAACTACATAGTTAATAGATTGCACCCTCGAAGGCACATACTGTATTCGTCAATATAAAAAAAAAACTATGGTCACTTTACTGCCAGCATGACTAGCTGAGCACACAAAGTACAAGGCAGTGTGAGTTTGTAAAGTATGCACAGTGTTGTGTACGATATGCACATGATGTGTTAATCAGGTTCCTCCTGTTGGGGCTTACATCACTAAACCTGTTCTCACCTCAGAGGGCTGGAAGTGTACCAACAGCTACTCTATCACTAGATGAAGCAACAAAGCAACCTCAGGGGCAACATCATTACAACTCATCAACTTACCACAAACTAAATGTGCAATTGCCCACAGTAGCTGTTTTTTAAACACGGATGTACCCATATGGTGCTGTGAGTTAGCAATGGAATATCACTATACTCCACTGATAACACATACTTATCGTAGGCTTTGATATCGCCACTGCATGTCATTTCACCCTGAGCATAATTATGCAATATCAAACAAACTTTAAATTCACTGTTTTGTGTGATGGGTAAAAATGGTGTGTTTTGACTGGGGATAACTTAAATGAGGAAAGCACTGCCTAGATCTGTTTGCCATTGTAAAACGTTATGTCTGATGTTGTCATTACGTCTTGGATATATGATGTTGTGTAGGTAGAGTAAATAATGGCAATGGATATTTGATTAATCCTTGATTGTAAGTGTGCAAAAAAGCTAATAAATGGGTTAAATTTAGATGTACATGGTAATTCTATTTTTAATTTCAACTCAGATCTTGGGTCTCATAATTGACCTTTTACAGGGATGGTCCAATCTCAGCTCAGCAGCCATGATGAAAAGCTTTAGATTTACATTTTACATTACATGTAACGACGCTTTTATCCAAAGCGATTTACATACTCAATACTGTGGACAATCCCTACAGGAGCAATTTGGGGTGAAGTGTCTCAGGGACACAACGACATGCTGACTGCAGTGGGGTTTGAACCTGTGACCCCCTGATCCCAAAACCAAGGCTCGTCTATCCACTGCGCCACACATCTTACATGTCTCTATCATACATACAATAAAATAAGTTAAGATGTACTTTATTAATCCCAATTTGGGAATTTCTTTTGCATACATGCTGAGGTGGAGTACACAGGGCTATTAGTAACAGCTATAATCTGAAGAGTTTGTTAGCTTGATTTTGCTTTTCCAAAGCCAAAGATACAAAAAAACAAGGTTGGATTAACATTTTTGCTTATTTGCTCTAAAATTGTTAGCAGGTCCGTCTAATAGCTTAATGTTAAGCCGAACCTAGTCATCGATGACAAAGAGTCTTTGAATAATATTTAACTTGACCTTTTGGGAGTTACAGATCACATTAAAAAAAACAGTTGACATCTTAAAAAGTCAGTCGGAGATGGCATTTTCAACTAACTGACAATAACGAAATGCGAACCGAAATCTAAGGTTATTTGAAACACCTAAAGAGCAACTTGCAGGTTAGAGATCCCAGTGAATAGATGTGTAGGAAAATGATCTATACACTAGACTCTAGTGACTAGATTGTCCCAAAAATATACAGAAATATACACTACAGTGACATCTGGCGTAGTTTTTGTGAGACATTTTTACTTCTGCATAAAAAAGACCACCCGCGTGTGACGTCACACAGGGAGAGCGGCCGGCCTAACGTATGAATACACATGGTTCACAATGCTAGTTTTGACACAGAAGAGGTTGAAAATGTATATTCGTATGCATATGACGGACCACAACCTTATAATTATGAGCCTGCTGCTAGGCGTCCAAGAGACCAGGAGCAGCCAAGGATGAGAAGAAATAACGGCCATCGGAGAGAAATGGAGCTGTGGTGTGAGGAGAATCAGTGGAGAACTAGGCAGCTGTCTTGGTGAGTGATATGTTAGCTAACGTCGGTCACATCACAACATTGTAAAGTTAGCTATCATATATCAGGCTATAACTAAAGTAGTATTGATAATATAGTAACGTTACTGGCAGGACTGTTGATACTGATCCATAACAGAAACTAATGCGCAAGTATCAGCTGTATCTCGCGTTACCTAAACCACACCGAGGGGAGAGGCAGAGCAGCGAAGGGGGGGAGAGAGATGTAATACGGTTTCCTGTTAACGTTATGTTTGATAGGTGCTTGTTGTGTGGGAAATGCCAGTCCATGGCCTCTGGAGAGAGTATGCGCTGCAGGGTGGTGGATGCACCTCGCACAACGCACCCAGGAACGAAAGCTGGAGTTTGTGCAACCTGCACAAACACAATAGCTCACCATGATTAAAAATGATGAAATGCAATGTAAAATTACCGAAAAAATACCAGCTCACGAAATCACAACCGCTCAAACCAACTACCAACTACTACCGTGACTTGGGTAGAGAAGGAGTCCGAGAAAGTTGCTCCCCTATGTGACGTAATATGACGCGTTTGACGTTAAAAAAGACTACTACTACACTACTTTCCCCTCTGAATTCCTGCCCTTAAATAACATGAAATCCTACATTAACTTTTTTAATTGTAATTTTCAGGCAAGGTTAAGCATACATGTAGTAAAAAAACCTTTTAAAGTTGCTCTTTAAGGAAGCCTGCATATGTTGTTTTGCTCCAGTTAAAAATGTACACATCTCTACAAAAGAGGTGGCGAGTACAAAGCACGGATCTATTATAAGAACTGGATACGGTCTTGATTCCTATATTGTCCAGTGGCCAATCTCCGTATTGCAAATAATAATCACTTTTCTGCCCAAAAAGCATTTTCTCTATTGGCCACCATGGTCAAAGAGTCTTCTGTGAAACTGTTGACAGATAAGGTTAAACATGAAAGCCACATGAAAACACTACCAGGTTGAAAAATACTAGAAATTTCGAAAAAGTGAGAGCACTATATTCCCATGTTTCTCTAGTCAGAGATGCCAAGATTTATAATTTTAAGTAAAAATAATTAGGGTTTGACGTTATTTCTTTTTTCAATGACACTGTGCTAACCCTTCAAAACTGGCTTCATTGAGGAAGTGAAACAGACCCTTCCTGGTTGACATTTCAGTGTGTGCCTCATCCTCTTGGGAGGATCATAAGGAACAGGAAGACAACCATAGCTGTGCATCACAAGCGCCATTTATAGAGAACACTATTTTTAGCGAACAGATTTCTGCAGTGTCGCCACATTGCATCCAAATGGAGGAGAGAGGCTTGGGGACCATATCGCTGCAACCCCAAAAGCAGCCTGTGTGATGATAGATGAAGAGCCGATCCTCTCTTGGGACAGTGAGTGTCCTCCAACACAAATTCAAAGGAAAAGGCTTTCTTCATACATTTTGCTCTATGTGCAGAAATGAAAACAGCAAAGCCAGATTATCAGGCATATAACCCCAAAGCCCTTCTACCTATATGTCAGCTCACTGAAACCTTTAATCCTTTTCAAAATAGGACAGCAGCCTATACACCAAAATGTCACAGAGATTGGAGTCTAAAAATCTTTTTTAAACTATATTTAGCTGCTGCTTAACTTTAAGATATAAAGGTTACGATGAGACTTCCAGAAACTCATAGAAAAGGGCAATAGATTGGTTATACTCTAGCAGAGAATAAAATAGCAGAAACCTGGAAGAGGACTGTAACATAATACATTTTTCAGGGATACAGTGTCCTCTCCTTCACTGTGCACCTGGACTGATCTCTTCCTCTCAGCCTCCGGTCAATAAGAACACAGCATGGAATCTCTCAGTTGAAAATCAAATGCCCCTTTCCTTCGACTTTGAAAACCAGATCCGCTTTGGGTGGAGTTTCGTCTCGCACTTAGCACGATCTGAATCCTAATACCGCAATGAAAAAATCAATGAATCTGTTTTTACATATCAAATATACACCACGTCACAGCGTTGCCTGGCCTGGCCCAGTTGACCTTGCTGGCCTATCCCACAGAACCACCTGAACGTAGCAGTTGCCGCTCTGCTTTCCTCACAGATCAATAGCCTCAGATCCTGCCCTGGCCTTATAGCCTTTATAGTCGGTCGATATCCAACATCCTCCTCTAGGATGCAGAGTAACATTAAATCTTCAATCAAAAAAACATCACTGCCACCGCTAACAGCCCTCAATTATCCGGCAGGGTTGCCTGTAGGCCTTTCATTTCGCACAACAGATTTCTTTAGCATGAGACAGGTCTGACAGAGTGATTACAGCCCTTGTATTAGAAAATGACTGCAAAGCCTGAGTGGGAGAATTACCCTACTTATCAGATATTACAGGCGACCAGAAAGGACTGCTATTTATTTATTTATTTTATTCATTTATTTAACAGGGACAGTGCACATTAATGAACATTTCTGTAAACGTGCCAGAGTTAGCCAAGAGGCTATTTTTCATCTGTAGTCCCTGGACAGATTTTAAAAGTCAACCTAAAACACATTTCATTTTAAACAAGTAAATACAATACATTTAAAACACGCAACAGTCATTACTCACACATGGGATAATAGAAGCATGATGTAAAACCAAGCAAACAGGATTTCATTTCTCATACAATGAATATAAGGATTAGTCTCTGTATTGCAAAAGGTTTGGAAGAGACTGTCATTTGTTGTAATTGCATACATCTGAGGTGATGAATTGTGTTTTTGTGTAAATGTGCAAGATGTCAGGATCAATGCACAAAAGCAGGCACTGCAGGATCATGTCTGCTAAGCCTGACATCTGCAATAGAAAGATGAAACATAAAATGTATCTCCATCTTTTCAAAATGACAGACTGATACTGGTAGAGGTTTTGTTGCCTGCATATTTATCAAAGACCAACATGTTTTTTTCTGCTCACTCATCTAATTTTAGATGACATCTCAGGAAGTGCATGGAAAAGTGACTAAAAGGGAGACTTATGATCTTTCTTCTGAGCTTCACATTGTTGTTATTTGCTTATATGTTCATAATAATGGCGAAATAAGGAGATTCCCACGAATTTGCTGATCATAAAATAGAAAAATATGAACCTGTACAAATGCTTTTGGCCCTTTTTCATCTTACAGTTAAACTACTTTGTGCATAATATTAACTTTTTAAATTAGGAGATGGTTGTGTCACAGCAAAACATTTACCTTCTTGCCTCATAACCCTGGGGCCAAGTTTTCACATTACTGTCACGTCATTTATTTGTGTGTTAAACACATATTGCATATACTTTATGACTGCACAGGGTCAATCTGTTAAAGCCACATTGTGCTCTAAGCTGTGGGTATACTATACATATGTTGTGCTCTTTCATGCGGAGCCTGCAGGGATGTAGTTAGAGAACTTGGAGTCAATTTACAGCGATAGAGTACATGTAAGGTCTTACACTGGCCTGATTCTGCCAAGTCCAGTGTCACGGTGAATGTCATCACCAACCCCCACTGCAGGACAAATGGAAAAGATATCCTGCATAGTGTGACTTTCTTGAGGCAACTATACAGTAGACTAGACACACACACACACACACACACACACACACACACACACACACACACACACACACACACACACACACACACACACACACACACACACACACACACACACACACACACACACACACACACACACACACACACACACACACACACACACACACACACACAAACACACACATACCATGTATACATCACTTCAGGGGACATTACATTGACTTACATGCATTTCCTGGAGACTTATCCTAACCTTAACCATAACCAACACATGCCTAACCCTAACCAAGTCTTCACCCTACAATTAATGATCCCCCTCATGGGGACCTCCAATTTGTCCCCATAAGAGAGGCGAGTCCCCACACGTGACTGTGTTGACAGATTTAGGTCCCCACAAGTATAGTAATGCTAGGCCACACACACACACACACACGCACGCACGCACGCACACACACACACACACACACACACACACACACAAATACTGCAGTGACAGGTGTCCGTCAATAGTGCTGACTTCAGCAGCCATTGAGTCCACACTGAGTCTCCTCCTGCACTCCTTTGGCGCCCTCAGCTCTCAGCTCCCTGCTCTGGCGCCAGCACTGAACAACAGAGCCATAATCATTCATCTCCATAGACAACCACTGTCAGCAAGTTAGTTCTATGTGTTATCTGTGTAGCTCGACACCATTTTAGGTGCCTTTTGCACTGCACAAAAAACAATGTTCAGGATCTGGGTGCAAAGCTCCTAATTAGGCAAAAATATCCAGGCGTCCTGAGAAGTATGAGCGGGTGACTGGAGTGGAGAGCGAGTATGGTACCTGCCAATGCTCACTTGAACCCCCCCTGGGACAGAGAGTACCGGGGTTTGAAGACAAGGAGAAAAATGAGGGTTTATAGAGGCCACTCTGCTGCTTGTTATGAGGTCAGTGAAGTGAACTTGAAGCTCCACATGCAGGTGTACTTAAGGTTTTTTTTCTTTCACTGTTCCTGTTGGCAGCTTTAAGGAGCCTGATTTACTGCCAAAGTGTCTTCCCCTCGTCATTTTCCCCCTCATTACCTTATCCCTTTCTCAAGGACTGCACTGCTGTGGAGAATATACAGGCTCAATTAAGCTGTTCTGACCGGAAATCCCATTGCTCATAAATCACCGCCAAGGGCTACTGATCAGCACTGCTCCACCACAGCGTATAAGCAGCTCACCCCTGTGTGCGCCGCTGAGCAGGACAGAGGCTATTATAAATCAAAGTAAGAGTACAGAGTATATTGCAGAGGATAAAATACCGTAGGATGAGGTACCGTAAATCTGTAAAATAATCCCGATTCTGTGTGAGATGTGATATCAGACAATGAATACAGCAGGACAGGTAAACAGTTAAGAGGCTACGGGACAACACATCCTAATGACTGTTAGGAGGCTGAAATGAATGCCTTTTATAATTTAAATGTTATGATGGAGTTCTTTTATGCAGCAGAAAAAAAACGTAGAATTTCACTTTTCTGTTGAGGCAGATTTTGCACACTCTAAATGTGCTGTGCTCAGCTAATGTGTCGGCCTATTAAATAATCAGTGGGGGAACATTGTCTTAATTCCTCCCAACATTTTCCCAGTGCAATTAGACTTGCATGCCCGAACCATACCTTGAGGTGTCTTTGCTTTATAAAACATCCTCAAATAGCTTCAGAGCTCTTTTCCTTGTATGTGTAACCCTTTTTAGCATATAAGCGTGATAAAGACTGTTCGCCGTTCATTTATTTCATGCCTTTTAACGAGGGCCTAGGGAGAAACTCTGCTCGGAATGCATTACAGAGCCATTACTGTATAAGCAAATACTCTCTGTATTAAATGTAAGCTTTCGATTTGACTTCAAGGCTTCAGGTTTATTATTACAAATCGGAGCTTTAAAGTTACTGAAAAAACATTGTTTGAGGTTAGGTCTGCTGCATTTTGAAAGCTGTTTCATGTTGACTGGGAGGTGATTATGTTACGCAGTGAGGATGGTTTGCTATCTCTGTCACCATTCCTTGAATGTAATCCAATCTATTTTCAGTTTAATCTGTTGTTTTGAAAGGATGGGAGGTTTAGCATTACACGCCAGAAGCAGACGCACTTTAATACCCAATACATTTCCTTCCCAGTTACACTCATAATCATTATTTATTTTCCCCGGGGAAGTAATATTCATATTTTTACCTTCAAGTGCAGGAATGCAGCATGTGTTTTTGAGGGATATCATGAAGTATATGTACAAAGCTGAGTGCTTTATGCCCGTAAGAAACTCCCGATGTTACCCACGGACACCAGATTAATCCTCACAGAGATTAAATGTAGCACACAGATGTTGGGCATGTTCACATCATCTGACCTGCTACTATTGCCCTGTGATCTTCAGCCGCACACTCAACATTGCTGCACAGATTACTTAAAAGCATATCCTGAAAAGATGACGTTCAGGGAAATAATGCTGCACATGAATATTCTAATGTTGGCTGTGTTCAAAATATAAAGCATTAATGTTCAGAACAGATTAAAAAAAAAACATTGCCAAATAAAGATACAGGCTTAAACTAAAAACAGAGCCTGTGGTTAAAAAGAAATATTATTTAACATAAACACTTGCAAACAATTACGTTTGAGAGGTCATGCCAATCACACTTGTGGTACATTTCACAGACTTGTTTCAGTGTTTATGTCAATTTAAATACAAAGAAAAAATGCAGAGTATTTTTGTATTCCCACACCTGAAAAAAAACAACTGTTAGACTCTAGAGAAATACAGTGTATAGAGAAAATGTAATTCAATAATTAAGTAACAAAAGTAATCAGTCAGCCATGCTAGTAGGCTTTAAGCAGTAACATTGTCACAATCATAATGTGATAATATTAAGCCGGTATTCTAATATGATCATGTCTACCGTCCCAGTTAAGCATCCTAAATATCAGCAACATTTACTAAAAACAGGAGCTTATAGGGATATTTGATCCATAAATAAAGTAATGGACATTTGAACTTTCTTTCCTGATAGGGGTGCTAGAGAAAACGTTAAGAGATAGCCAACGTTTTTACAATTCATCATGAGGGAACATGAATGTCTGGAACAAATGGCGGTCAGTTGTGGTGGAGACGTTTCACTCAAAACTTTAAGTATCAACCTACTCTTGGTTGTAAAGTAAAAGTGAGATGATCCCCAAAGCTATTAGGACACATTTAGGAAACAATATTGTTTGAACAAAATGTTGTGAAAGACCTTCCAGTAGACGTCTAGATAACTATGATAATAGGTGATAAATTGCACATTGAGTGCTTAACCACGCACTAGCAGCAAAAGTATTTCTGGTGTTTATTTGTGCTTTTATTAGGTGTTATTATCTACAAGTGGCTTTTTTTATCTTGTGTGTCCTGTTCTTTGTTGTTAAATTGTTGGGTATTAGTTGCTCATTTGGGAATAAAGGTCATACATGGAACAGGAAAAGTAGATTAATCTTCTGCACACAATGAATGTAAAACAAATAATATGTCAGGACAAACACAGAAACAGTACCATTCTTATAGCCTTATATCATGAATTAAAATACACTACTTATAATATTTTACATACTTTCTTGGGTGGGAGTGGTAAGGCTTGGATTCACAACCTACAAGTATTTTTAAAATCTTGGCTTTGACTTCAGTAGTATCTGTTCTTTTTCTATCAAGACTTGCTGCAGTGATGCTATTATAGTGACACAATGTATAGGGCAAGTAAATGTTTATCCGAATAAAAGCGTAAACAACCCAGAGCCGAGCAGATTCTCTTTCTCTTGTAGCAGTGAAAGTGTTAAGACCCCTGCTCTCTCATTAATCTCTATTGGCCTATGTCACCGCTCAGAGAGAAAAGCGAGATTACTCCCATCCCCGGCCTCAGACTCTCATTTAGCCACATACTTCAAGCCATTATTCAGCCATCATAGGAAAGCAACAAAACAAATGGTATTTACCTCAAAGGCCATATTACCTCAGGGGGAGGGAGGGATAAGGAGCTGGGAAGCAGAGAGACGTGGAGAGGAGGTGGGGTGTAAACAAGAGTTAGAAACTCATCATGGAGCTGCAGCAGCCTCACTCCCTCAGCCAGTGTTAGGCTGTCATCTGAGAACATGACAAATGGCTGAAATGAGCTAGAGAAAGATTTGACACAGATGTCTGACATCACCATCTAATCCTTCACTGCACGCTGGGAACGCCACGATGGGATGGATTTGATTGCCATGGCAACAAACTCAAAAATAATCCCGCAGACCCTGAAAGCATGGTTGATTGGGTTTGATTTCGATTGTGGTATTAAATCACAGTCTGCTTCTACACCAAAGAATGACTGATTTCTAATTTAGGGCACTGTTAATTAGACACCCTCATGAAGCCCGGGTCTATCACGGTCTATCACACAATCAAAGAGCTTACTCGTGTGGTTTTAACCTAGCTTCTTACACGGCTGAACCAAAGCCTCCAAAGTATCACTGATTACATCTGCAGCTCTTTCTATCCTGTGCTTTAGGGCCTCAAGTCTCTTTCTGCTGGATGAAATGTGAACATCTGGACAGTCGTTTTTTAAAAGTTACAAGAGGTCATGTTCGAGAGAGTGAAGAAGTCAAGGTGAGAGAGGAGGAAAGTTGAGCGCGTAAAGGGCAGGGTGCAAGTGCTGGGTGATACTGAGCTGCGTGAGTGCGTGTGTGTGTGTGTGTGTGTGTGTGTGTGTGTGTGTGTGTGTGTGTGTGTGTGTGTGTGTGTGTGTGTGTGTGTGTGTGTGTGTGTGTGTGTGTGTGTGTGTGTGTGTGTGTGTGTGTGTGTGTGTGTGTGTGTGTGTGTGTGTGTGTGTGTGTGTGTGTGTGTGTGTGTGTGTGTGTGTGTGTGTGTGTGTGTGTGAGTGAGATAAATTCACAGTTTAGGTGCCAGCCATGAGTCAGGGATAGGTCTGCTGAGTGATTAACTTTAGATAAAGGAGACTCCAGGCCTGGATTGGCGGGATCAGAGATCCTTGAGGAAATAGAGACGAGACTCTCATGCAGAACGAGCTCTCCACAGGATCTTCTTTGGAAAAATAACACAACCAAAAATTCAATTTACATGGTAGACTTTTTTGCAGAGCTGTCAGTAACTCATGACAGAAAGTGAGTATGACAAAACCGCTGCTGTGTGTGCATATGACATGTTTGTGTGTGCGTGCGTGCGTGTGTGTGTGTGTGTGTGTGCGTGTGTGTGTGTGTGTGTGTGTGTGTGTGTGTGTGTGTGTGTGTGTGTGTGTGTGTGTGTGTGTGTGTGTGTGTGTGTGTGTGTGTGTGTGTGTGTGTGTGTGTGTGTGTGTGTGTGTGTGTGTGTGTGTGTGTGTGTGTGTGTGTGTGTGTGTGTGTGTGTGTGTGTGTGTGTGTGTGTGTGTGTGTGTGTGTGTGTGTGTGTGTGTGTGTGTGTGTGTGTGTGTGTGTGTGGGACAGCATGAGCCTGGAGCTTGTATGAGAAAGCCTCCAAGGGACTGGTGACATTTCTCGGTTTTGTGCGCCATACAAATTATATTCACGGTTTAACAGGAGTCGTGATCTGGCGTCTAGATGGCATTCACCTAAATCACTTCTGAGGCTCATCACCGACATGACCGCCTCCACTGTCTACCAAACAATTTTTTCAGACACCTTTTCTTGATTCTCTAACCTTCATTTTTTTTCCAATTAGCCACTGTGGGTTGGTCCAATGGGTAATTACTTGAACAATAATTTAGTTGGAGTGCTGTATCGCGGATGTGTTTTTGTAATGGACGTGCATGAATAAAAGATGCATAAAAGATGAGGCAGAGAGAGAAAGGAAGACGTTGCATCACCTATTTTGAATGCTCTGAGTCTTCCTCCTAAATTGATACCAAGCAAACAGTGTGACACATGTATCTGCCTAGTGAATGGAAATTAGTTACACACAAAAGCACATCAAAGAGAATTGAGGGGGTTTGTTCCACAGGAGATGACTGAAAGAAACTCGGCCAGTCATTTCAGATGTGAATTACTTTCATCACCCGCACACACATGGCAGGCCATAATAATCATGTTAGTGCATTTACTTTGTGAGTGTTCCTGTTGGCGGAGTCTGGAGCGGCGATAAACAGAGGCCACCTTCTCATTGATAGGACACGCAGCATACATGCATACAGGCCTGCTGTTTTTGTGTCCCTCATGGAAACAAAAACAATATTTTTCTGAAATGCTCCCTCACCTTTCAATTGATGCTCTGCAACATTACAAGTACAAAAGCCTTTAGGTGTGTTGCTCTACTTAAAAGACAAAGCACACAAAAAAACAACACTCGTCCAACTCTCTATCCAGTCTTTGGGGCTCAGTAAGCCCATTTGTTCCTCCTGACATGAATCTGTAAAAATGGGTCACAAATCTATGGTTTCTTTTTTTAAACAGCCGTGCAACCTTATACTGAGAGGTAAAATCACTGTTTTTGTCAATGGAGTCTAGTGGCTTTGAAGAGAGTGTAAATAACAGCAACAATGTAAAAGAATAGTGTAGTGCATGCTTAAACAAATATAGATTGTTATGAGTGGATGTTTCGTTAAGATGGTTAAATATGTTATGCTGCGGCCCCCATAAAGAGCTGTACATTGTTCAGCCTTTATTTTTGTACTCCACTCCAAACTGCCGGCCGCCATAGGCTGTAGGTAATTCATTGACTATACTTCCTACAACCCTACTTAAAAAAAACTATCCCTTTAATACACTTTGGTGGAGGATGGTCTATAAAAAATTAGCTATTTCTGCTACCTAAAATGTACTCTCAATGGCAGCATTCAGTACTAATGGAGGAAGAGTAAAACAAAGGTGTGGACCTATATACAGTCTATGGTGTGGACCTATATACAGTCTATGGTGTGGACCTATATATACAGTCTATGGTGTGGACCTATATACAGTCTATGGTGTGGACCTATATATACAGTCTATGGTGTGGACCTATATATATATATATATAGTATTTTAGATAATAAGCAGAGTTGTGCAGCTCTGTTTATTGACCTTTCCAAAGCGTTTGACACCGTTGATCATCTCATCTTAAAGCAGAGGCTACTCAGTATTGGCATATCCAGCCTTGCTGTGGGGTGGTTTGTAAACTACCTCTCTGAAAGGTCCCAATGTGTTCATTTTGATGGACTGTCTTCTGAGTGGTTAAACATTTATAATGTTTTAGGACCACTTTTATTCTCCATATATATTAACAGCGTAGGTGATAATGTGGATGAAGCTACTTTACATTTTTATGCGGATGATACTGTGATGTACTGTGCAGGTCCCACCATTAAGGAGGCTGTTGTTAAATTACAGGCTGTTTTTAACACTATTCAGACTCAGTTCTCTGAATTAAAGCTTCTTTTAAATGTGGATAAAACCAAGGTAATGCTCTTTTCAAAAGCAAAAAAGACACCAGAGCCTGTTTTAGATATTGTAACTACGCAAGGAACAAAACTTGAAGTGGTTACCTGTTACAAATACCTTGGTATCTGGCTTGATGATTGTCTCTCTTTTAAACTTCATGTCAATAACCTGCTAAAAAAGCTGAGGGTTAGACTAGGTTTCTTTTTCAGGAACAAGTCCTGTTTCTCGCTTGAGGCCAGGAAAAGGCTCTGTGACCTTTTTACCTGTGCTGGACTATGGGGATCTGATATATATGAATGCACCTGCCTATTGCCTGGTCAAGTTAGATGCTGCGTATCACAGCGCACTGAGATTTGTGACAAACTGTAAAGCATTAACCCATCACTGTACCCTGTATGCAAGGGCTGGTTTGCTTTCACTAACTGTACAGAGGCTCAGTCACTGGTACATTTTTATATACAAAGCCATGCTAGGGAAACTTCCATCTTATATCTGCTCCCTGATCTCACGGAGAATTGTAAGTGGCTACTGCCTGAGATCGAATGCTGTGGTTTTATTAAATGTGCCAACTGCTAGGACTGTCTTAGGGAAGACAGCTTTTAGATGCGCAGCTCCTCTGTCTTGGAATAGTCTGCAAGTTAAATGGAAACTGAACAATCTGGTGCCACTAAATGTTTTTAAAGCTCGGTTGGATGCTACTCAATCGGAAGCTATTGGTACCTGTTTATGTGGATAATTTTGTAAATGATGCTGTATGTTGTCCTTTTGTTGTTCTGTTTATGCTTTTATGTTTCATGTGGAACTACTTGAGCAGGTCTCCATTGGAAAAGAGATCAATGATCTCAATGGGATTTTATCTGTATAAATAAAGGTTTGAAATGAAATGAATACAGTCTATGGTGTGGACCTATATACAGTCTGGTGTGGACCTATATATACAGTCTATGGTGTGGACCTATATATACAGTCTATGGTGTGGACCTATATACAGTCTATGGTGTGGACCTATATACAGTCTATGGTGTGGACCTATATATACAGTCTATGGTGTGGACCTATATACAGTCTATGGTGTGGACCTATATATACAGTCTATGGTGTGGACCTATCAAACACAAGTACGGGCACGAGCAAAAAATAGGACTCAAGAGCACAACCAGGCAAAAAAGGTTTTAGTCAAGCATTTAATCCAAAAGGCAAAGTAATACAGGTAAAGATAAAAAAATGTACCTACTGGAAGCAACGAAAAGCAACCAACTAAGTTGGTACAAACGCTAAACAGCTAAAACTATAGCTTACTTGGAGCACTTCCTGCTAGACAGACAAGACGAACTAGAAGTAGATTATATCATTGCCAGCATTTTTCTTTCACAATGTTATGCCTGTGTATAATGCCAAAATGACCATCGTCAGATGTCAGATAAAAGGTGTGTCTTTTTAGACCCAAATATATTTTGTATTGTTAAGTGGGAAAAGACTTCAAAGGTGAAGCTGCACCAAAGCATGCTTGATGTCCTGCCAACCTTGGAATACAACAAACGTTTTTGGCATTTTTTACTTTTCACATTTTTTATATTCATATTCTTGTCACCATCAACTCTCTTTTCTTTTGCAATAGATATACACTTCTGGAGGCATCTCGAATATTTGGACATGGGACAGCAACTTCAAAATGTCAGTACTTTGCTTCAGTGTTCTAGTTTCCCATTAAGTTGGATATTGGACCACAGTGAGAGGAAGCATTGTCCAATTTCAGGTCTTTCATGCAGGACTGGACAGACACACAAGGCCTGATTCAGGGACTAAGAAAAGGAAGAAAGTAGAGAGAGAGGGGTAACCAGAGAGACGGAGGAGAGCAAGAGGCCTGAAAGAGGAGAGAGGGGAGATGCAAAGTAGCTCCCATAGGCGGTGAAGAGGCAGCTGGCTCAGAGGTGTACTCGTCCTATTTTTAGTTTCCCTCATGCACATCTCTGACTCAAACAGCTGCTGGAGCATTTGCACACCAAAATAATTCAGCCCCTTCATTTCTGCAGACAAAAAAACCCAAAGCTTAAACTTCACTCTGGCTCAGGTGTTTCTGCTCAAAGCTAGGGGCCCGTTCTTCAGCCCTACTTCCCTCAGGTCTTTTTTTTATTAAGGTTGAGCTACTTTTACACCAAAAGGTGAGGTCTAGCGTGAAGTCGCAGGACCCAGATTGCTGCTGATGCACTCCCCCTGCAGTCTGACAAGTAAGACAGCTGTAAATAGCTTAGGTCCCATGTGAGTATGTATGGAAGGCCCCAGCAGGCTGAGAGAGCCGCCAAAGGAGGTCATTAATGACGCCAGGGAGGACTGAGATGTCAGTCTGGTGTCTCCTGAAAAATTATAAATGTATGAAGTTGTATTTAGGCTGTAGGGAAAAGACAGAATCGCATATTTATTCTAAGACACAGTGAGACATTTTGACACATGGTAACAAAATATTTAATTCATGAAATGCTTAAAGAAATCTTAAAATATACTTCGATAATGGCTCCAGAATAAATTCCTACTATAATAAAGACATTTGTTATCAGGAGAACGAATGCATCTGATGCATGTTTGAAAAAATAATTGTAAATGTCCCTGAGCCAAACCTCATTTTTTAGGCAATGATGGAAACAATGTCAGAACTGTGATAATAAGCTGCTGCATACGTACTGTAGGTAGGGGAGCAACTTAGAGCGCTACACAGAAAAAAAAGAGGTAGTTTCATTTATTTATCAAATATAAAATATTTATGGGTTTCAATCTGCTGGCAGAGGAGGACCAGGCAGAACAAACTGTGGGTTGAAAGACTCACTAAGTTGCTTTATGGATGGATGTTAATGTAGCATCTGGTGGCGGATGCCTACTGCTCTGCATACATGTTCAACCTAAATTACATTACAGGCTTTCAAGCAAACAGCTTACCTGGAATGACAGCACACTGCATACCACAAACTAACTTTATCTGTCAGACAATGGGAATGGACACCTCACCTGCATGAAAGGTGTCTGCATATAGAACAAGCTGCTGATGTTCCTGTTCAGCCTGTTTGACTGGAGTACTGTTTTTTCTCAACACACACACAAAAGCCAAACCTCCTTACCTCACAGAGAGAAAGCAGGCTTCTATTGAAGATCAATACATCTTTCATAAAACAAAAGAGAAGCAACACTAATGAGTCACCTAATCAGCACCTGGGAACTGCTGAAGTTTATTGTGAAGGATTAGTTCCCACTGAAAGAGATAAGTTAATTAAACGGCTTTGATGCTACCTAAAGTGCAGTTCGATTTGTGGTTAATTCTAAATCAAACTGCGACACAAAGATTATGCTTTTTTGACTGACACCTGATTCAAATGAAAGTACTAAAACGCTTCTTCATACACTTAAAAGTGCATCTGCATGTATGCCACAGTCAAATGATCAAGCACAGCCGCCGACATTGTGGGAGAAGGAGAACCGGGGGAAAAAGGAAAGAGGCAAAGCAAATGCTGAGACAGATCACATTCAATGAGTTAGCAGCATTCTCTGAGTAAGACAGCATTTTAAATAAAACATGAAAGCTGGAGAATAAGGCACTCCTCCTTATGCAGTGACTTGTGACAAGTCATGATATTCTGAGAGACAGCACACCAAGCTCAGAGCCTTCCCCGGGGAAACCCTTCCCTCTCCATCAGATAGACGATGTATCAGAACCATCAAACACAGGCCTGCCTCACGCACCATCCCTCACACACCATCCGAGGCTCCTCAGTGGAGGCCAGACTGACCGATGGAGCACTTATGCACTCACTTCCTCTGTGCACTCCCTCTGTGTTTGACTTGAGGACAGGAGATCCACCAATCACAGATGGAAGCATAACAGTCATCAAGAAGTTAACTTTCAATGGAGAAAGAAATAAAGTTATCCAGACACGCGCTAAAATCAAGTTCCACTTCTTCCCTTTCCTCTGCCATAGACATTACGAGGCTTGAGAGGAAGGGCCTGTATCAACATTGATATGAACATGTAAATAAATCATGGTTAATCTCTCTCCTTTTCTGTTGCTCTTAGTCTCTCTGTAAAAGCCGAATGTACATTTTTAGTATTCCCCGAGTCCTGCTGACGTAAAAAAAAGAGATGAAAGATTCATGTTTGTTTAAAAAATTCAAACAGATGTCCTGAACTTTCAGTACATAGCCAATATGAATACATTATTTAGTGATAGGATGCCAGAAAGGGATTGTGAGGATTGGGTTGCACAAATGAAATCCAAACAATAAACCAAATGGATAATATTATGACTTGTGTGAATCATCATTATCATCTCTACAGCAATAACAGTAAATGCTTTGTATGTAAAGCGAAGCTAAAACAATGGCCGTCGAGTAGAGTTCATGTCTATTTCATTTCCTCGAGCTCAGTTGTTTTCAGCAGCACTGATGTGCACTGTGCTGCTGGCACCTGCAGGTGAAGCTGGAGAGCTGGGCTGCAGTCGGATAGTTTAAAAATCAGCTCCTAAATTCTAACCCTATCGTCTATTCCTTGACCTCTGAGTGAAACGTCACGGGGTTAAGGGATAGTGGATAGGAGAATTAAAAAGGACTTAGGAGAAGAGACTGTGGCACTTTAGAGAATCCGAATGCACTTTCACTATCCGACGTGTTTATGATGCAGCCGCGGACGTCATTGTGTGCGTCTGCTGCTGTGGGGAAACTATGGAAACCACAGTTTTCTATACAGCGGACTACAACATGGATGTTTAATAAGAACGAGGGACGACTGTAAACTCATCTAGAGATTCTGCACCGTGCTCTGATGCTGCTGCTTTGCTTTATGAACGTGGACAACAGAGAAACATATTCTTCAGGACCAAAGTTGGAATTGAAATAAAAAAGGAAAGTGAAACTTATGCTCGTCACCCTCTCCCTCCGGTCCACATTAATACCAATGATCCCAATACGTATGATTGTATGAACTAAAGATCTTAAAATCAATACAGATGTATTTATTATAAACGTTAGTCCTTAACATCTATCACTGTGTATATCACCATTCAAACATCTTTTAAAAGTTGAACAAACTCCACACAGCTCAGTGAAGACTGAAATGTTGACTTTATTTGATCATTTCAGTAAAAACTAACGTTCATATTTCTCTCTTTGATTATAATACTGATGAACGTTCAAAACAAAGCACTTTGGCAACTTACCACCTATGTTTTAAAAAGCTTAATAAGCACCGTAACTTTCATGATATCATTTCTCGGTCATAATCGGTTGTTTCCGTGAACGGCCGACTGTTGAGTGACGGCAAATGCTGCGGCTGCAAGGCATTGTGGGGCAGCATTTTCGCTTCTCCTGTCAGTTAGGGAGGTCCAGTGGTTCCTAAGCTAAAGGAGGTTATACAGGAAGTTTGAAACCTCCTTTCCTATCATTCTCATCATTCTAGAGAATTCGAACGGCACTTATCATGGCTGCCACTGAGGGACTTCCGGGTCATTTCACTCCTTTAGGAAGGTTCCTAAGCTAAATGGACTATTCGACTTCAGCCCTGGTCAGTGAATGCACCAGCAGAGGGAGACCATGTCACGTGACAGTAGTGTGAACACTGCTCTGCTTCAATTTCCCCCTCTTCTTCACGTTGTAATAAATTAAAGTGGTATTCACGGAACAATTACAGAAAAAGGGAAATATAAATGTTCATAAACCTTAAAAGGACAGACTAAGGTTTTTATTTAATGTAAATTAGCCCTTCAATCTTAATACTTGTAATACTCAAACTATTTTATCAACCCCTTAAATGTTGTCATTATAATAATTATTTTACCTATGTGTATTTTATGTTGATCACACACATTTCCCAGGCAATTAATGTCGTTGTAAATGTAACTTTGATCAGCTGTTGAGGGTTAAACTGAGTCGGACATGACACTGATCAGTTATTTGTGCTCTGCCTGGCTGTTGTTGATCCCTCGCAACCTCTCTGTTTGCAATCTCAATCACACAGGTGGGTTTCGTGTCGTCATATATTTTGGCGTGTGTGTGTGTGTGTGTGTGTGTGTGTGTGTGTGTGTGTGTGTGTGTGTGTGTGTGTGTGTGTGTGTGTGTGTGTGTGTGTGTGTGTGTGTGTGTGTGTGTGTGTGTGTGTGTGTGTGTGTGCTGGAACAGATCAATGTGTGTGTGAGAGATGCAAGCCTCCCGCGCCTGTCTGTGCTGCGTCGTCCTCTGGTCGCGCACTCCCGTCCTCCGCGCACTGCGTCATGGCGACAGTGGTGGAAAAGTTACGCATTTCCTAAACGGAGTGTGAGGAATACTCCTGTGGCTCTCAGCAGACACACATGTAAGTCGTAATTGTTTCTGTACGCTGTGTTTGTGATGCTAGTGTGTGGAGATATCTCTTCTTCGGCGGTTATTTCCTGTTGTTGTTGTAATACCTGTGCAGCCAGGTAAGCTAACACCTGTAAACGCGTATAGTGTTTACTGTGAACTAAAACGCGTCTTATCTTAGTATTTCCTCTTGTTTGAAGTTATGGCAGTACATTCGCGTGTTATTGACATTATACTGTTTTACAGCAGAGGAGGGCTCACATATGTTGTTACTCATTCATTGTAAGATTTCTGACAATAGCTTCCATTGAATGAGCCTCTCATTCTTCTCTCTTTCAGTATGGTGGATTACAGTGTCTCGGATGCAGCAGGAGCCTCAAAGAGAGGGGGCCCTTTTAAAATGGAGGAGCTGGCTCTGAGTGCCCTGCTGGAATGTCCAATGTGTTGTGAGCCACTGGATGTGTCAGCCAAGGTCCTGCCCTGCCAGCACACTTTCTGTACTTCCTGCCTGCAGAGACAGGAGGCAGCCCACTCCCTGCTGCACTGCCCTGAGTGTGGGGCTCCTGTGGCGGCCAGGACAGTGGAGGAGCTCCCTGCAAACCTCCTGCTAGTGCAGCTCCTGGAGGGGCTTCAGGGCTCCCAGGGGCCCAGCAGGGACAGATACACATCCCACTACACAGTGCCCATGGTCAGGGGAAGCTTGGCAGTAAAGGAGAGTCAGCAGCAGCAGGAGGATCAACACAGAGAGACGCAAGGCCACAGTGAGGTCAGTGCACGACCCCTGCCTAAACCTCTGCAAAACCATTTGAAATATAACGTAGAACAACCTTGTCTCTAAATAGGAAAGCAAACCAGGCTATCCATAATATAATAAAAAGTATGGAAATATTAAAAAGCCTTCATTTTGGTGACTTTTTAAGTTTAATAAAGTCAATGTTTCTGACCACCATAGGTATTTGTCAGGATACTTAATTTTGAAAACCTTGGCAAAGAATTAGAGTGGATTAACCATCCTGTTTATCCTGTTTCGAAGCACATTTGACACATTTTAAATGTACGCTTGAGTTTACAGAGCTCCAAGTAATCTCTTTTTCCTAGCTTCTCTAATTTACTAGCACAACCTGTTGGTGGCCATAACCTATAGTGTATTTGTGGTAATTAGTTCACCAGAAGAAGACAAATACATTGTGTAACCCTAAAAATAAAAATGCTGTCTCATTGGTTTCCTCAGCTAGTGTTTGTGTATGGGTTTGGCCTATTTACTGCAAGGATCAAATGATGACCAATTCCCAAAGCCCATAATCCTTAGATGTGAAATACAATCGCTGCTCCCTACTCTGGATTTCAGACATGACTAGGGTTATTGTGATAGGTAAAATCAATTGAGAATCGTATAATTACCAGACATGAATGTGTGTTATTGGCTTAAAAAGGCAAATCACATTTATCACATTAAACATCCTTAAACAAATCTAATGTTGCATCCTGCTCATTGATTTGCAACATAGCCCACGAATGCGCCCATCCATTTAAATAAGAAGAGCTATCTCAGTATTGACATTGTGGAAAAATCTCCTGACTGTTGAGAAATATACGTTTCCTAATGGCATTTATTGACTTGTCATCCAACCCTATGGTGGCTCATTGATTTATTCTTTCTCCTTTTTTTGGAAAAGGACCTGGGGTCTCATCTCTGACCTATTGGATTACTTTCTCACCACTTTGCTCACCATCTTAAACTGGACTTTTAAATGAAAGAGAATAAAACAATACAATGCTTAAGAGCTGAAGTGGGATCAGAGCTACCAAAATGTTTTCCCTGACGTGTGTGAGTCTGTGTTCATCAGTGCCTACATTGATGGAGTCCACTAAAGCCTGTAAGAGAAGTGTCCGTCTTTAACACCAAGGATGATTTGGTTTTTCATATCATAAAGAACAAAATCCGCTTTGTTTTTAACTTTATTCTCAGATACTACCCTAATGAGGTGCGCTCTATATCTATATACACACGTTAAATCTCCAGGGCAATGTATGTACATACAAAGATTCAAATGTTAAAAGTCAAAATGAAAGTAATGACCAAGAGATGCTAAATTGTAACGTTTATAACATAAGAGACTCAGCTAAGTGCTCAGAGGCTGGGAGATGTGAACTTTGAATTGGATTAATAATAACTTAAAATGAATCATACCTAATAATGCCTAAAGCTTATTATTCTTCAGTACTTCTCTTTTCAAGTGTAAACAATCCTCAGAAAACTCAAAGTCTTTAATATGTTTCAAAGTCTATGCCACACATCTTGCAACGTTACCTAATTTAAACAGAAAAGAGATAAAAAAAAATACTTCACAGTGTGTAAATAATCGAAGTTTGCATTTCATGCTGATGTTTTATTCTCTGAGGTGATGAGAAACACCGAAACCTGCTTTATCTTTAGTCTGCATTAACTGCTCTGAGCGTGTGAGAGTTTAGTTTTAGTCTGTAGCTTGAGTTCTGCCAGAGTTCAACATCTGCAGCCAGGTTCATAACGTTGCTAGTGATCATTAAGATGTTTAATTGCTTACTTTTCTGTGCTGTGCAAAACAGTAATCTTTTAACTGGCTAGGTATCAACAGTTAATGTCAGAGAGTTTATCTCAATAAAACCACAATTTACATTATGCAGGCACATTTATGAGCAGTAGCATCATTAAAAAGTGAGCTGAGCGTGATACTAAAAAGAAAATGTGGAATGAAATGTATTAGAATATGTCCTATTTTATGCAGATCATTTTAAATTGCCCCCAAAAAACACTATTTAAAATAATGATATAACAATCTAGTGAGTAGTGGAATTACAATTGGGTTTGCAGAAAGTGGTACAAGTTATTCACTTTTTTTGTATTATATATGCATAAAATAATTTAGTGTCTCTGGCCATTCTTGTGCTGTTTTCTTTCTTCACCACTAAAACGTGTAACCGAAAAAAAGACATTAAAGCTACAGTACAATACTTGATATCATCTTAAAAGTGAAAAATCTGTGCTTTATGACACACACACTGAGCGGCTGTAACGTGTCTGGAGCGCAGCATTTTACACATAGTTTAGCCTGTTGCCCAGCAAAGTCCCTAATCATTGTTTGTCCCAGTAAAAGTAAAGGGCAAAATAATGTCATCAATAGTGTCATCTTTACCCTCACAGACCAAAATCTTTAAAAATAATCGATTTTCAAAAATGAATACTATCCTGTGTAACACACTTTGAGCATACAATAACTGATTTGTGATTTTCTCTTTTTGTTTGTTCCGCAGCTTTCTTTCAGAGCCTTGATGCGTAACCAACAAAGTGATTTGTCTGGAGAGCTGTTCCTCACGCCTGCTAACTGTATCACTCCGAAACACAGAGTGGAAGAGAGCTGGCACCGCGGAAACGGCAGTGACGGTAGCGGAGCGCCTGTCACTGCCAGCGCGCTGCAGGCCGTCAGCCAGATGCCTCAGCTGCAGTCCCAACCTCCGGCTCTCTGCAGGGCGCTGTACGACTTTAACCCTGAAGAGAGGACTCTGGAAGACAGTAAATATTGTCTCAGCTTTCTCAAGGTCTGACTCTCATACTACTGACTTAGCACGCAGGAAAACATACTTACTGTCACAGCCTTCTGTTTTTGTACACTTGATCTTTTAAAATACTCACAGGGGTTTCCTACGTTTTAATTAATGCACAAAGAAAATGATTACACGTAAAACATTTTTTACTTATTCTTTATTAGTTATTTTCTCACATTCCCCTTTACATCCATTAGTACTCCAATTTAGATGAACAGTGTATTTAACAAGGGGCCGCAACATGTAGAAGGTCTTAAATCCAAGAAATTCAACATGAGATTATGAAAAACTAAACTTATAGAAATAAAATCAAATAATATCAAAGTTTGACCTTCAGGGGAAAAGAGTTTGGTCTATAACCCATCATTGGGTTTATACGTGAGTAATCTTCACAGATTGGTTTTCTTTTTGAGGAACAGTCAACATGGCTGAAGATATTCAACTCACCCCGAAGGAAGAGTAGGAAAATCATAAAATATTATTTATAATATTATATTATGTGCAAATCTGCAACCAGTTGTAAGTTGTACAACATTTGCTTAGACTGTAATTACTTATTTTACTATTCAACTTTAAAAGCTGTTGCATATACATTATGTGTCAATTGACTAATCATTGCAAATCTAAAAGATTGACTTTTTACAGTAAAATTAAATGCCTTCAACATTTTTTTAAATTGTAAAATAAATGACTTTTCTTTCCAAATTAAAATGTATTTTTTGTTCTTTTCACTGGTTTGATTTTGAGGCGCAGACCTGAAGGATTTCTGAGTCGGTTATATAAAGGCCTCAGTACTTGTGTGCTCTCCATTAAAGCACACTTGCTTGCTTGCTTTAATGCAGATGGTCAAATGGTTTTTAGAGTGAGGCTGGCCATAGAAAGGACCGGGCCTGGAGACACAAAGGCAGTGGATGTCACATGCTGCAGGAGTAACATAGAGAGATTCTGAGTGCTCCGTCTTCAGGGCGAGCGCACTCTGTTGAAAGCACCTAGCATCCAGTTTGTTTGTTTTTTCAGCGGGTTTTAAGCCTCTCACCTTTTTGCCACTTCCTCCAAATGAAGTTTTGGGTCTGTTAATTATTTGTGTTTTGCAGGGAGAAGTTCTTACTGTCATCAGGCGTTTGGATGAACACTGGATTGAAGCCAAGCTTGGGGAAAAAGTTGGAATTTGCCCTCTGCAGTTCATAGAGGTGAGTTCTCCCTGGTCCTCCCTTGTCCTTCATTGTTTAAATGTGGGTCGTTGCCTTTGCAGCGTGATCAAAGTCGATACCTGCCGTTTGGCAATTGGTCTGAAGGTGTAGCTCTAGTAATGAATTGAACCATAGATGTCCTCGCTGGATGTCATTAATTCCGGCTCATTGCCAGGGCGCTTACCTTGATTTTCATTCATATCTGCGATTCACCCGTAAATGTGGCTCCTGCAAAGTGCTGAGGCAGAGAGCCAGTGTGTGAAGCCGTGCTTTGTCTGCAGCTGCTCATTAGTGTGTGACTATGTGCCTTACTCAGGTTGGCAGCGGTGCTTAGCTAGCTGTCTGTCATTTGTTTTCCTTAGTACTTTCTGCCTCCGGGAATTAACTTTGTCAGTGCTGGGGAAAATTGTTTAGACAATACGACACAGTGGGGTTAATGGGATGCTTTATCAGTTCTTGTTTACTCCCCTCACTTATGATGTGTTTTGCTATAGTATGTCCTCATATTTTGTTCCTATTCCCCTCCTCTTATGAGTTCTTTCTTTTAGGTTTTTCTGTCCACGTGTCTTCTCCTCAAGCCCCGCCTCAGTTGTTTTCTTTTTCTACCTCTGTACTGTATTCTTTCATCCTCCTCTTTTCTCCTCTCCCCTCTCCTTTCTGAGACTGCCTCTCCTCGTGTCGTTCATCCAGGCGTAAAGACACAGTAATGCTTTCTCTGCTTGGGTGGCGTAACAGCACAGCACTGTAGGGAGTGAAAGCATTAACCCTGGCGTGCCTGTCTGTCTGCCTGCCTGCCTATCTGTGCAGCTGCTCTCTCAGCACCAGTCAACCCTTCCTACCGTATGGCTGGTACTTATGCTCCTGCCGGGCCAACAAGTTGTAGGGGTGAGTGCAGTATTGATAGGTGGCCGTATTTACACAGAAATATTTTTAGCGGAAGCAAAGGTTGACATCACTGTTAGCAGGTAGGAGCTAGTTGGAGATCATTCTCGTGACTGGGGATTGAATATTCTCTGTGTTAGGATTCATCTCCATGGTTTCTCTTTATGTGTTCATCTCTTTCAGCCAAACTCAGTGGCTGCCAAACTGCTAGAGGGAAAGAATCGAAAAGGGAGTGACTCAGCAGAATTTCATCATCGGACTGGGAGTGGGGGCAAAGACAAGGCCACTGACGTATCTATTAGGACCACCCACTACGGAGTCCCTCAAATCCCAACAAAGACACCCATCATCAATGCTTTGCCCCCCAGCCAGAGGAAGCAGCCCGCAGACAGCAGCATCAACTTTTATCCGACTACCAAAGGAGAGCCGACCAACATCAGCACCTACAACGGGCGTCAGGGTCCGCCGCACCACCTCTCTGTGTCTCTCAGTGCCCGGGGCCACTCTCATTCTTCGAGAGTGAGCTCTCAGCGAATTAGACGGCACTCTGACAGTACACACAGACACCTCTTACAGGTGAGTCATGGGCCAAGACATCTGCCTCTATGAATGCTGTAGTGATGTTATAAGATGTCTCAGTTTTATCAGATTCCTCTTTCTCATAATATTTGAGCTAAATTTTGTTTAGTTTTCAGTGATTTGTTTTAACAGAAAGCATGTGGTTGGCAAAAGGCATGACGGTTTTCTGTGAGATAGTAGATTGTTTTTTATTTGAGTCACTGAGGAATCAAGTTGTCCTCAGGGATGCAGGGAGGGAACCGTGACACTCAGCTTAGGAATGAATGAGAAAGGAGTCCTCTTGATGTTGGCTGCTGCATGATTAAGAGGCTGTAAGTAAGACAACACAGATGTGTATGAGGGGTTAGATATGTAAGGAGTGAGGAATGAAAGGAGTGAGGTCTGGAGGTGAATGGACCGAAACTTTGAAAGATGTTTAATCAAGAGTCCTGGGACAAAAGCCAAGGCTTCCCCCCATCTATAAAAGCTGTTTAGCAGGGTGTGTGTCCTTTGTCTTTGCACAGTACAGGGAGATACAGTACTTGACGAAACTTGTAGAATTGTCTGTATTGTATTAACAGTTCAATCTAGATTGTTTTGGTATGATGAGTGTTGGAGATATCGCCCCGTAGAGACGTCTGCCTTCTCTCCAACACAATGGAACTAGATGGCGCTCTATTGGTGGTGCTCGAAACATCCAGATAATACAATTGGAAACTAAACAGTAATTAATAGATTTCCAGAAATCTTGACCTTGTCACTCAAGATATTCTACAGATCTTTTTGTGATCAGTTTCAGGTAGGAACTTCTTTATTTCTACTAAACTATATCCACCAACGGTATCACCACGCAGAAAGAAGCGTGCACCCACTCATGGACGAGAAGGTTGTGCTTGTGACTTGTAAATGGCGTCCCACTGGGCTAAGCTGTAAATTAAGCTAGCTCAGAAAAGCCTTTCCTCCATTAGTAGATGCACGCTCATTTCTGTGCAGTGATACACTTAATTGATGTAGTTTAGAAAAAATAAAGTATTTCCTAGTTGACGAGTACCTTCAAGTTATATCTAATTTGAAAGGAGGTAGACATGTCCATGGCTGACATCTCCAACACCTGGCAACTCATACCAAAACCATCTAGATTAATAAATATTATTTTGTGGTGAACTGTCCCTTGAGCAAGGCACCGGACACCCCCCTTCCCCCCTCACTCCCATTGCTCCCCGGGCGCTGTACAATAGCTGCCCACTGCTCCTAGTACTAGACTCCTGGTACTGGGTACTGGGTTAGATGCAGAGAACACATTTCACTGTGTGTGCTGTGTGCTCTGCATGTGTGACCATTAAAGAGGGTTTCATCCCTCCCAATTCTATTCTATTCAATTCTATTCTAATTCTTAAAGCTTCTTTGACTCTAACGTTTGAAATAATGCTGATATTTGAGTGTAAAACACAAAGCGGGCTAAACAACAATCAAAGCTTGGGTGGGTAACGTTGGAGAAGCCAGCACGAGTAAGGAGATGTTTGTAAAGAGATGTTTTTAAGAAGATCCAATTAGGAAAAACCCAGCCCAATATTGCTAATTCTCTAGCAGAGAGTGTAGCCAGCAGCACTAAAGCAAAAGTTGCTAAACCGAGTGAGAAAGGCACTAAGTTGGCAAAACTGACATCCTGTCCCATTAGGCCTCCACCCAAAGCCATTCCCCTAAAGTTATCATTATGTATCAAACAATGACACATTAACATAAACTACAAAAATGGTTGTTTTTAGTACTCAAAGCTGTCAAGCTATCAAGTCAGGCATCCCATGAGATAGACACGCAGGCAGTTTCACAGGCAGGTCCAACGTCTAATCTTTTCTCTTTTTTTATTAATTTTTTTATTTAATGACTAAAGGGATTTATTACAGTCCTGCAAAATCTCCAGGTACCAGATTTAGTTTCTCTTTTTTGTTGGACCTTTTTAATTGATTGATCGCTGTCGGGATATAGAGAGAATTTCACCAATTAAAAGTTTTACCCACCCCAGCTCTAACTTTTATGAAGCACTATGCGGCAAACTGTGAGCTTGTCTTTACAGCCATCATGGCATCTAAATTACTCCCAAGTAGAGTGTGTGTAAACTGTAAATGTAGTCTCTAATGCTCTTGAAACCAACAATTTATGCTTTTTCATGTTTTTGAAGATCTTTGATGGTCACCTTTGACATCTATTAATCATATATCTAATTATAATTTAGAACTGCCTAGTTCTCAAGCTATTGCTAACCCACGGTTTACATGACGCCAACAACATGACACCTTCTGTATATTTGATACAGCCTATATTGTAAGGCCGCGTTATGGATAGATGATGAACAACAACAATTTGTGTCCATTTTTAAGATAACCATCAGGAGAATCATGACAGCAACCCCCTAAAATAGACATTGTACTTATTTTGTTCTCATCACCTTTACTTAAAGTTTGGATGAGTAATTATTTCATCCCATGTGTTCGTTTACTTAAGAAACAATGTAATACGATACTGTGAATGCTGCCTGAAGTCATAGCCAGCCAGTGCCTCTACTTAATAATGTAACCAATAATGTAACCAAAATGCTAAAACATATGCAGGTTGAGAAAAACCAGTAGAGGAAGGGAGGTTTGGGAGACTTGAGAACAAGAACAAAGAAGAGGAAATGGGACAGGAAAAGGTGAATGGATTGGTGATAGAGAGAATACATTGTGTAGAGCTGTGAAGAGAAACAGAAAAAGAGCTAAATGTTTGAGCTGCAAAGAGGCAAAACACAAGAAGTTGGAAGGAGGAGGAGGAGAAAGGAGAGATAGATGCAGCGAGTGGGAGGCTTGGAGACTCCCCGAGTGTGTCTGCTTATCTCTCTCATACTGATGATGGTGAGTCACTGCTGAAGTTGGTTACATAACAGACCCCTCTCTCCCCTGCCTTCAAACTCTTTCCTCTTCACTAAGCAGGTAACACTCACTCTCACATCAGTAGGCCAGTAATAGCAGACAAGCCACGCACCCTTTTTAAAGGAGCGGAGGGCTCTGTCCCTAAAGCCGAGGCTGCGCTCCCCACAGACCGAGGCAGCATGTGGGCTATTCTTAGTGCTGCTGCATCCCATCATCGGCTCTCACCTCTGGCTCCACTGTTTTCCAGTGACGCTTCTTCTTCCTACTGACTGTGTTTGCAAGATGCATATTAATGTGAATATTGGCATGGTTATGTAAGAGCAACATTAAGGATGGAAATGAGCCAAACACCAAAAACATCTTCAAATGTAAGATAGACTATCATACTTAACTGCTACACAAAAATCCCTTGTATTGTTGTTAGGAAATACTTATTTTGTTCTCCTAGGAGTCCAATAATTGAGTTTAATAGACCATATAAGAGACCGGAAATACTCTTAAGTTGATTGATTGGAGATGAATCAGCAATTATCTTGGTCTTTGATTAGTGAGTAAGTGGTTTATTTATATAACATATCCAAAGTGCATAACTCTACAAAGTGCTGAATATAAAGTTAAGCCAACGAGTACAAACAAATGATTGAAGAAGGGGAACAACATCACGGTTAGAAATAAAACAAAGCATGTCCAAATATTTTAGTGTCTACAGTGAGAGACTTCAACAAGCACGGTCTCCTTTAGTCGTAGGTCTCTAGCCAGGAATAAGCAAAGAATACATGATCCTTGAAAATCAATTGGCAAAAATAAAACCTTGCATTCTTTTTTTAATGAAATAATTTGTATTAGCTTTCCATGAAAATATGTTATCTTAGTATACATTACAAAAAGCTGTATTAATGTTTCCTATTTAAGTTCAAATCCTAGTCCCACGTAAAATGTTTAGGTAACAAAAAGTAAGTCAATTAACCTTTTTATTTGAAAATATTATTTTATTATGAATGCAGTGTATCTGTAATTGTTGCACAACCCAGCTTCATCGATCAATTTCATATCGAAAACACTACAACAGCAACTAAAATGTGTTATAAAAATAAAACACTATAGACGGAAAATGAAGACTTTCTAAACGACATCATGTTGCTTTTCAGTCATCTGAGCCTGATCTTTGAGAGCAGTGTACAACCAGGCGTATCCATCATACTTGTTTTGAGATTGCTTCTGGACAATGTAATTATTTATTTAACTTTGTTGAAATCACAAATGAAAGTCTAATTGACCATGGCAACTGAGTAGTGCAGGGCCTTCACATTTACACCAAACAGTGTTGGCTATCCCGTGTGTCCAAAACTTTACTTTTCAAAACCTTGTCTTTATGAGCTAGTTTTGAGCTGTGCAAATATATCCATAAAATGTATCTGTTTTGGGGGGATTCTTTATCCATTCTTTCCAACAGGAAACATTTCTGATATCTGTCTGTGTGATAAGATGATTCACAAATGTAAAAAATATGTATAATAGTAAAGTGTGTTTACGTTTTTTATAGCAATTGAAACTTAACATCTCCGAGTTTTTGATACAGCAAATGTGTTATGCGTACTAGCAGGGGAAATCATTTTCTTAAAAAGATAATTAAGGAACCTGGGTATCAGCTGATGAACTTTAAGAAATCATTCAGCTGAAATTACCAAATGTATTAAACTATATTTAAAAAAAAAGATATATATCAAAATCCAACAAAACTATGAAATCCTCTCATCTTTCTTACTTGAATATGTGAGATAAAAAATTGCTCGTGAACCATTCTTGCTGGTAGGAAGTCACCATAATGTGGACATTAGTATTTTGTCAATTGGTTTATTTATGTTAGCAGTGATTCTACCAGCAGGAGCAAGCATTTAAACCAAATAAGACCTTGTTTCACTGCATGACCAACCTCAGAATTAATCTCTCCATGTAAATATAGCCTCTTTCACTGATGGGTCAGTGCACCTGGCCATTGCGTGACTGAAGAAGGATGCGATAAAGCACAAGAATAGAAAAAGGACATAGAGTAATGAAAAGAAGTAAATAATTGAATGCAGGATAAAAGAGTTGCAGAGCTTTTTCTCTTTGCTTTACGCAACAATTTGAGGAGATAGCTTGGCTGTTAAAAGACAGTGATTCATTGCACATAAAACGGTCTAATGGTTTCCGTCCATCCTGCTGCTTTCCCCCATCTCTCAACAAAAAGCGAAACAGAGAAGTCACAGCAAAGTAGTAGGGAAGCAGTAAAAATGGCATTTGAATGTCAAAAAAAAAAGCAAAGAAAACGTTAGATGACAGGATTGCTCATACATCAACTCTGATATATGAGGCTGGACATGTCTTCAGGATAATATATCATAACTTTATAGCTTTACAGATGCCTCACAGCACTGCCTTTGACAAGTCAGCCTGTGCTTATAGCAATGGCTGCCTCTCAATTAGAGCTTCTATTGTGCTTCTTTTTTGAGGTTCAGTGTGAATGCATTGCAGCTTAATAGTGGCTGAGCTGCAGGATACAGGCACATGCTGTACAGAGGAAGCCCCAGGCCCACAGGCCAGCATTAATGTTTTAAGCAGTAGTTGAGTGGTAGGGCTGAAAATAGCAGCAGCACTCTGAAGACGTGACTGCAGAGATAATAGGCACCGGGAAAGTTATCTCCGCCTCTCTGTAATCAGAACAAAACTCAAACATTCTGTGGGTGGGGTGGTTGGGTGGAACTAAATATAAAAATGTAAAAAGCACTCACTTGATCTCCTTTTTTAGTTTGGTAATCAAGTAATTTAGTTTCATAATGTGTTGTTAACGGTTCTGAGACATGGACTGACTCACAGCCTCATGACTTCAAGCCTGTCAGTTTCAGTTTTAAAAAGAGCAGTTTTGGTCTGTCAAAAGAAGTCTGCCTGGCCATTATAAATATTTCAACTGGCACTGTATTTTACATTACCTTAAAATGTATAAACCATAACTCCTTTATTGATCAGGTTCAGAATAACCACAGTAGGTTTTAACATACAAGGAAATTGCTTTTGTGTATTTGTACACACACAAAAACAATTGAAATGGAAACGGAACAAAACGTATTGAAAAACATAAATCAAATAAGGAATGTGAACAATACACTTAAATAGACAAAATTACTTGGAAGAAAATTACGCAAATCTCACACTGTGGGATTGACAGTCTAAATATAATTGAACACCTTTGGTAGATGTTGGAGCGTCAGGTTAAGACAGGGTCATGACCATCATCTTTAAAACACCAGGATTATGGTTTAGTTCTTTTATTTGACTTGATGAAAAGGATAGGTTCCCATTTGTATCTGTCTTGAAACAATACACACATTCATCTTAAAACAGTCTTTGCTTGTTGTTATTATACATGCAATTCAAACATCTTTTCCTGATATAGTTAGTATAAGACTTTACTAGTCTGAGTTGGATAAATCAAGTGGATCCTATCTTCTAAAGTTACTGTATTTAAAGTACAGACTTCTCTGGTCAGTTTAGCTGTTGAAATATCTCAACAGCTACGAGATGCTTAATTCTAATCGCTTTGTTAATCCTTTGCGAGTCTACTAGGCATGTTAGCATGTTGACGTTAGCACTCAAAGCACGGCCGTTGCAACATGTAGGATTACACTTTAAACACTTTAAAGGGGAAATTGAAGGAAAGCAATTGGTCAAGCTAAAATTCAAGATATTCTTTAACTATGTGCCATGCAGAACACTGTGCTTTACATTTGATTATACTTTCAAATCCATCCCATTACAGAGTGAGAAGAAGATGACCAGTGAGACTCCACCCACCGTCTCCATGGCTCTGCTGAACCCCCAAATGTCCTCTGCCTCTGCAGACAGCAAGAACTCCTCCACGCAGCAGCTCTCCATCAGTGTGTGAGTCATTGTTTTAAGCAGTACATTAATTATATGATAATGGGATGGAAAAAAATATACCAAGAACCCCTCAAATACTGATGAAAACTATGGTATGATCTTGATATACTCTTGGAAGATAACAAAGACAACTCCCCCATTTGACTCCTCAGGTGTGCCGTCCTATACTCCTACAAACCCCGACGGCCTGAGGAGCTGGAGCTGAGGAAAGGAGAGATGGTGGGAGTGTACGGAAACTTCAAGGAAGGCTGGCTGCGTGGGTTATCGCTCAGAACGGGAAAAGTGGGCATTCTGCCCAGCAACTACATCACGCCTGTGCTAAGGTGAGAGGCTGTGGTCCCTGACTTCAGAGAGTGGGAGCTGAATGACATTTGGATTCAGACAGTAATTTAATGTGGGCAGGACGACATGTCATCATGAACTCAATGAATTATGAAACAGTAATAAAACACTGAGGCTGGTGCTTTGTGCAAATAAACTTTACAGTATTACAAGTGATATTCAGTAGGTGCTTATGTCCTAACGTGTCTCATTGCCTCATTGCAGAACCTCAGCCAGACTACTGGAGACCAAAGCAGCTAATGCGTCTTCTCAGTACAACACACTAACTGGAAAGAAAGCCACAGCTGCCAAGAATCCTGCTGTGGTCCTCGCGCTGGATAGGGTCAACTCTGATGGAGCGATTTACTCAAAAGGACAGGTTCCATCTGTGCCAAACGGTGCACAGCATGCAATGTCATCCACTGGCGCCGGAAAACCGTCCCTCTATGGGACATCGCAAGGTTGGGACACTGTGAGGCGCATCTTTAACCCTCATAGAGGTGAGTGATAAGCAACCACATTCTGATTACTCCATTTAATAAAACGTTTTCAATTAATGCCTTCAATGTTTTTTCAGGCTCACATCATTTCTCCCATATTTCCAACCTAAACAACCCGTCCAACTCACAGCACTTTGCACAAGTTCAAGCATCCGGCTACTCACCTGCCCTCCACAGGAAGAAAAACAGCATTATCTTCTCCACCCCTGGCAGAGGCCGGGGCTGGATGACTGAGCCAGCAGCGCCCTCTGCTGCTGCGCTCTTTAAGGACAGAGACTTCACTGCCTCACATGACAGACAGCCTGCCAATGGACCCCACTCAATTCTAGTCAGACCCGACTCATACAAGAATAATACAGACAAGGTAATGTCATACTTAGAATTTCTGCCAAGAGGCATGAGTATTTTATTTTTTATTGAAAATGGGAATACTCGCATTGAGACTCAAACGGCATACAAAAACTGCATAAAAGAGAAAAGCTACAGACTTAAGATGAACAGCGAATCATATCAAACAATAAATAAAAAGTGTTCAGTCATAGGATGTGTGCATTCAGTGGTCAAATAGTCGTTTACTGTTTTTTAAATCCATAATTATATACTATAATTTAGTTTAAAATTATGAAAATGAGAAAAGGGTTAAAATAAATGTAAAACCCAAAGGCAGTGTGGTTTAGAGGAATGAGGAACATCATTTGTCTGGTGACTCTAGGTTGCAACTAGTCATCATTTTAGAAGTCGGTACAGAATATAAATTGAGGCAGTTTGTGTAAAATGGCCTCATAAAGAAAAATTGTTTCAGTGTTCGATTCTACTGATGTGTAGGGAATGCAAACTTTCTCATATAGACTGCAAAGCTTGCTGCTGAAACCTGAATCAGATAAAAATCGTAAAGCATCATGCCAATTTTAAAGAAGAAAAACGTGAACATGAAAGAAAATACTTTGATCTATAGCTGATAAAGGCATCGCATAATTTAATTTCCCTCTTGCACCGTAAGAAAAGCAGCAATTTGTTGTATAATAGTGGTGTCAAGTTAAGTATTCTCTGTTAACTGTTCTAAAATAATTAGATGATTACTGTTCCACATGCACCTTACTGTAGATATTTTTCTCCCCTAGCCGGCAAAGTCAGTGCGATTTTACACAGAAGAAGACTCCCCGCATCCCAGACGCAGGACCTCCTCTTGGTCGCCAGGAAATCATGTTTCCTCCAACTACAACTCTGGCCCCCCTGCGTTAGAAGTATGGGCCCCATCGCTCACGTTGGGAAGAGACGGACCAGGGATCATTCTCAAAGAAGGAAAAGCTCCTATTCTCAGGAAAGGCCCGGAAAACATCACCTCAGATCTAAACTCTAACCTGCATAAACCTATAATGTCCCACCCGTCGCTATCAGCCGTGTCAGCTCAGTTCATCCCCAGCAGGTACGTTTAATTTTTCTGCTTGACCTATAATCAATATGCTTTATGATTTCAGGGAAAGATGAGGTAGGCTTGAAAGTTTTTTTTATTATTTCAAATACTGGAAGAAAACCCCTGGCCTCTATTCCTTTTCTCTTTCCAGACACAGAGTGACCACAACGTATTTAGCCCAGACTGACTCAGAACTAAGTCTGCTTCAAGGAGAGATGGTCCTCGTCCACAGACCTCGACCTGATGGACGAGTTCTGGTTACTCAGGAAAGCAGCGGGCAGACAGGCCTCTTCCACAGTGTTATTCTTCAAGCCCTTGAGAGACTCAGTTGACTGTAGTACTACTGTTGTGTATATTTCTATATGCCATGTGTTCAAACTGCCAACATACTTGACTTACCTGCTGAACAACAACATGCGTGTTAAAAGATGAATGCTGCCATTGACAATCCTTTCAAAAAGGTGTTTATTTTGGTCCTGAGTGCATATGAGTGTGGTTACATTCTCCAGACATATATTCTGTGTTCTTCAATGTATGTGCATGTTTGTTACACATGTACTATTTAACATTTGCACAATATCCCACCTACTGACTGTTCCTTGTTTAATACCCATGTTACACGCATTGGTGAGTGCCTTTGTCAAAACCCACAAAGAAACAAACTATATTTTAAAAGATTATATTTAGAGAACTATGAAGTAAATTAAAAAGTACGTACCGCTTATATGGAAATAAACTATACTTCCAAGTTGATTGTAGTTTGTTGTCTTACATGTGTAACCTATAATCCTTTAACTAACAATACCGTAATGGAGAAGTTGTTGCTGAAATTCAAAAGTTCTGCATTAATAACTTTGAGTGCAACTGAAGTAATTATATAAGTAAAGCAAGAGTAGGCCTACCTTGAAGCAACTTAAATTACTTTTGCCAAGGTTAACACTCGCTATTAGGTTTTGGGATGTTCCACAGGTAAGAATTTGCTGGGTTACCTGCAACCCTAGGGATCCCACTTGTTATTTTTAATACATGTTTTACTTTTAAATATGTACAGTGGGGCAAAAAGGTATTTAGTCAGCCACCAATTGTGCAAGTTCTCCCACTTAAAAAGATGAGAGAGGCCTGTAATTTTCATCCTAGGTACACTTCAACTATGAGAGACAGAATGGGGGGAAATAATCCAGGAAATTACATTGTAGGATTTTTAATGAATTAATTGTTAAATTCCTCTGTAAAATAAGTACTTGGTTACCTACAAACAAACAAGATTTCTGGCTCTCACAGACCTGTAACTTCTTCTTTAAGAGCCGCCTCTGTCCCTCCACTCGTTAACTGTATTAATGGCACTTGTTTGAACTCGTTATCAGTATAAAAGACACCTGTCCACAACCTCAAACAGTCACACTCCAAACTCCACTATGGCCAAGACCAAAGAGCTGTCAAAGGCAACACATCCTCACTCCCAGGTCGGCCTATGTTGACGTTATGTCAAGTCCCCTGCCGGCTTTTTCCAACGCAAGGGGGGGGGCCTTAGCGTCCATTTTCAACGCGAGGGGGGGGGCCTTAGCGTCCATTTTCAACGCAAGGGGGGGGCCCTTAGCGTCCATTTTCAGCTTTCCGGGATGTCCATGTGCTTCTATGGACGCTCATGGAAGCACAGCATTCGTTTGTGTCAACTGCCCTTAAAGGCAATGAAGACACTACACTACCCAGAATCCCCAGCTATCGTTTGGACTACACCATGTGCTCTGTTTGACAAACCCCGTGATAGTCCTCAAGCTCTGTGATTGGAGAGTGTGCTCCGAGGGTTACCGAGCCTCGAACAGCACTTGAAATGGGATGGAACCACGGCAGACTGTTCAAAACTGGATTTGAACGGGTCCACCGCGTCCCCCCCCCCTCCCCCACCCCGTCCCCAGAACTACACATGCTGGCTATTCTGTTTCGCAACATGTTCTCTATGGCACGTCTCTACTGGGAGTTGTAGTTTTAAAAGACGTTTTCGTATTTCCCATAATAAGAAGTTGCCAGTATTAAACTGTGTACATCCCTGGAGGTTTAGGGGACAGGAAACACTCACATTTAAAACATATAATTAATAAATGGGTGAAAATTGCTGGTGCCCATAATGGACAGTATTAATATATATACCCACACGCCAGCTAAGGTCAGAAGAGCTTTATTTAACAGCTGGACTTATGTTTGTGACCCCTCCTGTTGTTAATTGATAACATTACATTAATTGATAAGCCTGAAACATGCACTTGTCAAGGTTCATAGGCACATTTTGCAAATATGGCAGTAGCCATCGATCAGCTTAAGATAAGATATACTTTATTGATCCCAAGTTGGAACATTTGCGTTACATCAGCATGTGTAACAGTTAAATATGCAGTGGTGTTTATTTGTAAATCATTTAGTATAATCACACAAATTCTGTGTTTGATATTTAACAATTCTGTGTTCTTTATTTATTGATTGTTCAATACCTGACAAGGCCGGAGATGAAATATCTGCATACATCTTATAAGAGCATAATACATTATGTATAATATCAGTTAAAATAAGTGCTTCAACATAGTTAACATTGCTGGAGGTATGCACAAATATTGATAGATGTCTTGTAATGCACTATTGAGGAACCTGCGACCCAAGTTTTTCATTCAGTGCAGAACTACACCATAGTTGTGTAGGCCTATATGATCTGTCAATAAACCTTAGAAAATCTTGAAATCTTGAACGGGATGTGCAAAATAGTCATTATATACAGTCTTTAATTAACTATTAGTAGAGAATAACGAGTAATGAATATACTTTATAGGGATCCTATTAATATCTAATAATAAAAATAATGAAATTCAATAACATGCTTTAACCACCAGGTGTCTCTTTATATCATCTGTGCACCTTTATGGTGTAAATACAGCCTATCTACCAATTGGATCAAATATAAAAGTGAGCCGAATTAGTGTTGATACGGCAAAGAGACGTATTGTGTGAAAAGAAATGTAAGATGTTGTTTAATGGCTGATATATTTATGATCCACGTCACGTTTTCAGTTCCTCATGTTTGTCTTCTCATCAGGGCTCTATAAATACAGAACTACGGCAGATATGTAATATTTAATGCAGCCGAACCGTGTATTACAATGCCGTTATGTGATGACTTTCAAAGAGAAAAGCAAGCACACTCGGAATAAGGTATTATTTTCTTTTCTTTAAACGTTTTCGGTCTGTTTCCGGTATTTGTTAATGACGATGTGCAGTTACACAACATAACAGAAATAATATCGATAGCAGCGTCCCTAGCAACCACCTTGGTAACAATGAAAACGTTGGACGCAATTTCCTGAAGTAATCTTCGTAATAACTAGCAAACTAAAGATCATGTACATCCACTGCACACATAATCTGAAATAACAACTCATATTTCTCGCATCAAATGACATCAAAACGCATTTTAATAGCCAAACTAACTTTAAAATAGGCATTTTACACCCAGAATAAAACGAAGTTCGGCCATGTTTTCTTTTTCTGCAGGGAGAAATGATAGCTGGGGATTCTGGGTAGTGTAGTGTCTTCTGCCATCATTTACTCCGAAAAAAGATTTGTTTCTCCGAATCGAAGGGGAAAAATACAAAAGCATTGCACACAATTTAAACCAATCAATGTTGTGTAATTAACAAGGATAATCTGGTGTTTTTTAGTCGATGAGTAGTGCAGATATCACTGTAAAATCAATCGTCAGTAAGGGGAATATTTACTTCCGGGTGTACAATTCTCCGCTATCCAATGAGAATGGACGCTCACATTGCCTTTAAGGGCAGTCGACACAAATGAATGCCGTGCTTCCATGAGCGTCCATAGAAGCACATGGACATCCCGGAAAGCTGAAAATGGACGCTAAGGCCCCCCCCCTTGCGTTGAAAATGGACGCTAAGGCCCCCCCCCTTGCGTTGAAAATGGACGCTAAGGCCCCCCCCCTTGCGTTGGAAAAAGCCGGCAGGGGACTTGACATAACGTCAACATAGGCCGACCTGGGAGTGAGGATGTGTTGTCAAAGGACACCAGAAACAAAATGGTAGACCTGCACCAGGCTGGGAAGACTGAATCTGCAATAGGTAAGCAGCTTGGTGTGAAGAAATCAACTGTGGGAGCAATTATTAGAAAATGGAAGACATACAAGACCACTGATAATCTCCCTCGATCTGGGGCTCCACGCAAGATCTCACCCCGTGGGGTCAAAATGATCACAAGAACGGTGAGCAAAAATCCCAGAACCACACGGGGGGACCGAGTCAATGACCTGCAGAGAGCTGGGACCAGAGTAACAAAGGCTACCATCAGTAACACACTACGCCGCCAGGGACTCAAATCCTGCAGTGCCAGACGTGTCCCCCTGCTTAAGCCAGTACATGTCCAGGCCCGTCTGAAGTTTGCTAGAGAGCATTTAGATGATCGAGAAGAGGATTGGGAGAATGTCATATGGTCAGATGAAACCAAAATAGAACTTTTTGGTAAGAACTCAACTAGACGTGTTTGGAGGAGAAAGAATGCTGAGTTGCATCCAAAGAACACCATACCTACTGTGAAACATGGGGGTGGAAACATCATGCTTTGGGGCTGTTTTTCTGCAAAGGGACCAGGACGACTGATCCGTGTAAAGGAAAGAATGAATGGGGCCATGCATCGTGAGATTTTGAGTGACAACCTCCTTCCATCAGCAAGGGCATTGAAGATGAAACGTGGCTGGGTCTTTCAGCATGACAATGATCCAAAACACACCGCCCGGGCAACGAAGGAGTGGCTTCGTAAGGTCTTTCGACTCCAGGTCCTGGAGTCGAAAGTCCGTGTTGCCCAGCAACAGCCCCAAAACATCACTGCTCTAGAGGAGATCTGCATGGAGGAATGGGCCAAAATACCAGCAACAGTGTGTGAAAACCTTGTGAAGACTTACAGAAAACGTTTGACCTCTGTCATTGCCAACAAAGGGTATATAACAAAGTATTGAGATGAACTTTTGTTATTGACCAAATACTTATTTTCCACCATAATTTGCAAATAAATTCTTCAAAAATCAGACAATGTGATTTTCTGGATTTTCTTTCCCCTCATTTTGTCTCTCATAGTTGAGGTATACCTAGGATGAAAATTACAGGCCTCTCTCATCTTTTTAAGTGGGAGAACTTGCACAATTGGTGGCTGACTAAATACTGTTTTGCCCCACTGTATGTATTGAAGGAAAGGTGCAATAGTGGTACATTTGATTACTCTCACTTTTTGTTTGCATTTTTAAGATTCCCCTTAACCACACTACCTGAAAACATAAAGTCAACATTTTGGATTTGTACAGCCTTATATGTTTATCAAAGCCAAAAGCCCACATATCTACAGCATCTTAGATCGTTAAAAATATACTACAGTGCATCAGCCATCCTGTGAGGTAGTCTAAAATAACAAATCGCCAACTACAATCAAATACTCCCCCCCTAAGACTCTTGAACTATGTCAAGAAAGGTTTTCACATATTTTTTTGATAGGGATTCCTTGAATATGGCGACTAAAGGGTTTACATGCACTTAGATGGACTTATTCTGGCTGAAATAAAAAATTATCTTTTAATATAATGTTGAATAATATAACTTTTAGCAAAAAACCTCAAGCATTTCTTTAAAATAATATACTAAAATATCTTCAGTAGGCCTAAGCTTTATTCGGACTCGACCAAGGTATTAGCTCTTTAATTTCAGTCCAGTGTTTGCCAAGACCAATTATAAAGACCATCTATATTTTAGTACACATGAAGTAGGCCAAATGAATGTGATTATAATCAAATTAACACAGAGAAAACTTTTGGCCAATCAGTAGGCCTATTCTAGCACAGGAATGTCATACAATGCACAAAGAGTGGGATAAATGGGGAGTTAATGGGGGCCCAGCAACTAATTTCTGGTCTTACTGTACTTTTATGCCACTGCACTGCTCTGAATCACCTTCAATGCTACACTTTATGTACATTGATACTTCCAATCCAACAATTCGCCATTTCCTTTTATGTACACAACGATGCTATGTTCATGCTAGTTAGTGCAGAAGTCAGACTTGTGTAACCAGACAACTGAAGAAAGACCCCCCCCCCCCCTGAATCGTGCAACGCATGCGCAGTCTGACCCAGACCTGACAACAAGCTATCGGATGTGAGCCTTTGATATGGGCACGGCGCTGGCATTTAAATGATTCGGTTAACTAAGAGGCAAATTAACAAAACCTACGCACATTTCATTGTCATTAACTGTACACCATAGTTGCTTCCCTGCCCTCTCACCATGCCGGTAAGTCGACACGCCTTTGCACTGCGATTGTATTGTTTTGTTGCAAAGGGGTTCCTCCCTTCCTCCGACCCACTGATGTGATGCTAACCGGCTAGCACCGATAGCTTACGTTCCTGTAACAAGGACACGATACACTGTTCTCAACGCCGGGTTTTGCCCGTACCATTAGCACAAATTGTTAACATTGTGGGGGTTTTAGATAAAACGGTTTCCAAAATCTGCCATTGTCCATTTATTAAGCTAGCCAGCTAACTAGCTAACGTCATCAACGTTTGCCTGCCTAGCAACCCATCAACGGTTGCTAACGCTTGCTAGCTTCGTTTTGACCGAGTCATACCTTAGACAGAGGTTATCATTTATTTTTCAACCAAGGACACACGTTAAGAAAGAGACTATTCAGCGGACCCCCTCATGTGTGTCCCTTTGCTGTTGTGAAAATACAGTACTGTACAACTCAATCTTAAAGTTAGACATACTTCAAATTATTCTCTCCTCCCAAAGCTACTAACACTTTTCAATTAGCTGCAAGTAACACTGTATCCACATGTCATAGGCAAAGTTAGATAAATGAGCTAACAAACACAACACACACGCACGAATGATTGAAATACCACACCCTGGCAGAATGCTAGGTGCTATGCTTTGTATTATACTGTAATCAACTTGACAGCTAGGCCCTTATGTCCATGTCAATATGAACCAAAATTGTAGATTTCCTTAATTGCCACTACATAATATTTGATGGTTACATCTTATGCCATAACCATCTCTCATCATGGGTTGTTTCTTTTTCAGAGCAATAAGCATGACAAGCCTGAGGGCAATGATAATGTCAAGGTGGTGGTGCGATGTCGTCCCTTCAACCAGAAAGAGAAGATGATGAACCACAAACAGGCCGTCCTTGTTGACGAGATCCGTGGGACCATAGAGGTTAACAAACTGGAGACCCCCCATGAGCCCCCTAAGACTTTCACATTTGACACTGTGTTTGGACCGGACAGCAAACAGCTGGATGTCTACAACCTCACTGCACGCCCCATCGTTGACTCGGTATTAGAGGGTTACAATGGTATATTTTGAATTCGTTTTTTCAATATTAACTGTAATGTGATATGATAAACATTGTTTTTCATTTATTTTTCATTTCTAAATTGACACTGTGATTTTATGCTCTTCTATTCATTTCAGGCACCATTTTCGCATATGGGCAAACTGGCACAGGAAAAACCTTCACCATGGAGGGTGTGAGAGCAGTGCCAGAACTCAGAGGGATAATCCCAAACTCCTTTGCTCATGTTTTTGGTCACATTGCCAAGGCAGAGGGTGACACGAGGTAGGAAAGCATTCTCTTGGCAGACATTCAGTAAAATCAGCAAAATAAATCTTGGCTAAACACATAAGTCCATCTGACAATTTTGAACATCAGAGCCAAATTGGGTCAAAACCTTGGCGTCTTTTTTAGTTTTCTAATAAGCACACTCAACAAGACTTTATTTTTGAAAGAAAGTTTAGTGTGGTCCAAGCTAGATACTTTTATTGGTCTTGGTTTGTACTGAAACAATCATTTTTATTTGAATGAAATCTGATTCAAAGAGGTTTTCATAGAAAAAGACTAACAAGTGTGGTAGCATACTCAGAAAATACAAAGTATTTAGACAAATTATTTAATGAACAACTTATTCTCTTTTAAGCTAAACTGATTATGAAAGTTTAGCCCATGCCTTAAACATGGATTGAACTATTTTAATTTTATGATTTGGTTCTTATATTGAAATAAAAAGGCTCTATGTAAGTAAAGGTTCTTGTAAAGGTGTTAATAGTGAAAGATGTATTAACATGCTTTATTTTTCCATTTGTAGCTTTTAAAGGGTGTTATGAAGGTTTTTCTGCATGTAAACGGTCTGCAGTCACAAACCCTCAAAGTACACCCTGTAGCGAGTAAAACTCTAATACAGAAAAGACCTGTCTATGCTGCCCCAGAACGCCTCGTTGGAGATTTCTCTTTTTTTCTTCCGGGAACCAAATGACGTAACGACGACCCCATGGACCAATTGGAGCCGTTACGTTAAGTCCGCGGACACACACACTACATTTTGTCTCAGTTGCAGCTCCGCGGATTTCTCCTCCCTGAGACGGCGGGGCGTGTGTGTGTGTGTGTGTGTGTGTGTGTGTGTGTGTGTGTGTGTGTGTGTGTGTGTGTGTGTGTGTGTGTGTGTGTGTGTGTGTGTGTGTGTGTGTGTGTGTGTGTGTGTGTGTGTGTGTGTGTGTGTGTGTGTGTGTGTGTGTGTGTGTGTGTGTGTGTGTGTGTGTGTGTGTGTGTGTGTGTGTGTGTGTGTGTGTGTGTGTGTGTGTGTGTGTGTGTGTGTGTGTGTGTGTGTGTGTGTGTGTGTGTGTGTGTGTGTGTGTGTGTGTGTGTGTGTGTGTGTGTGTGTGTGTGTGTGTGCGCGCGCGCGCGCTCGGGCTGGGTTTCGCTGTGTCTCGCAGACGGCCACGTAGCAAGCAGGAAACCACACCAGTAAGCCAGCTCACACTGTCCGCTCCTCGCAGCAGCGAGCCGCGCAACGTCCCGCCAACACGGCACCCAGACCCCACGCAGCATTCTCATCTGTTTGTCCTTACTGGTGTCATTTTCTGGTTGCTAACGCCATTGTAACACATAATCACTGATGTTCCGCTGTAACGCTGGTGGACTCATCAGAACAGAGTGGGCGAGCTGACCAATCAGAGCACACTGGGCTCACAGGGAGAGGGGGGGGGCAGGAGCTCCAACAAGCCGTTTAGGACAGAGAGTGAATACACATACTTTACAGAGATGCTGTATGAGAAACCAATGTGATTTTGGAAAATTGCACAATATAAATCTATTTTAGTAGACCTCAACAACGGAATTATGATCAGTAGAAATGGCCATGACATGGGCCCTTTAAGCATTGTTCTGAATTAATATAAAAATAAACATTCAACTTCCACAGGTTTTTGGTTCGTGTTTCGTACCTAGAGATCTACAATGAGGAAGTGCGAGACTTGTTGGGAAAGGATCAGTTGCAGAGGCTCGAGGTAAACGGATATTCAAAACAAACATTAAAGGTTCAGTGACTCATATTAAAACTGTCTTGGAAGATTTGTACTAAAGGGCACAATAGTAATTTTTCCAAACAGGAAACGAAGATGATGCCTGAATAGATTTGCTTGTACTAGTGTTTGACACTTAATATCAGTAGTTCATAATAATGCTACATTATTTCATCACAGGTGAAAGAGAGACCAGATGTCGGCGTGTACATAAAAGACCTCTCTGGTTACGTTGTGAACAATGCCGACGACATGGACAGGATTATGACTATGGGCCACAAAAATCGTAAGCAAATAACTGAAAGCATGAAATAGGAAATACATACCTAAACGGAAATACAGAGATATTGATCTGTGGGCTAGTATAGTAAAACCTCATATACAAGAACAAATAATAACGAGCCCTCGAAGTAAAGACGAACATTAAACAGGCTTGAGAAATCTTTCAGTCTTGCATTAGATACATGTCGCTGTGTGGATTTAGCTAATTTATGTACATCAAATAAAATCTCTTCAATTCATTCTTTATTTAAAATGCAATACATGTATTCTATCTAGCAATGGGCTTATGCTGTTAATAATCATAAAATGCAGGGATTATAATTAAAAAGATGAAAGGCTTGAAAGTACAAAAGCGTGTATCAGACATATGGGTACTACTTTACAATAAGACTACCCTTATAAAGGATCCATAAAGGGTTTATAATTAGGTTATGAATTAGGTTGTACACACTTTATTTATCATTAAGAACCATTTATAAACCAGTTCTAACATAATTTTCATACATCAACACAGACTCACTATTTGGCAAGATGGCTAAGCCTTATATTGGCTACTTAGTGAGAATCAACTCAGTGAGCAACAGATACCAAGGATGCTGGCTTATGAAGGAGACGAAGTAAGCTAAGTAGCCAATATAAGGCTTAGCAGTACAGATAAATGTGGGCTCACTATTTGGCAAGCAACCAGTCACAGTTGCCCTGTTTATCTCATGTCTCATAAAAGCTTATTAATGATTTATAAAGTGTTCACAACCTAATTAATAAATGAATTACAAACAATTCGTAAACCCTTTTATAAGGGTAGTCTTGTTGTAGTGGTACCGACATATGTATATGATTTTGTCTGGTTTTAATAATATTTCACTGTGTTCAGGGTCTGTCGGTTCCACCAACATGAATGAACACAGCTCCCGCTCCCACGCTATCTTCACCATCACCATCGAGTGCAGTGAGAAGGGAGTAGATGGAAACCAACATGTGCGCATGGGGAAACTTCATCTGGTTGATCTTGCAGTATGTACCATCCAACCAAATGTTCTGAGTAAAAATAAACTACTTCCTGGAAAATAAGATCATACGGATGCCTCTAGGATATGCCTTATTGGCAATTATCCATCGGAACACCACCAATTCATCTGTCTTCCATCCCCTACAGGGTTCAGAGAGACAGGGCAAGACTGGAGCCACAGGTCAGCGTTTAAAGGAAGCGACAAAGATCAATCTCTCTCTCTCCACGCTGGGTAATGTCATCTCTGCACTGGTGGACGGCAAAAGCACACACGTGCCCTACAGAAACTCCAAACTAACCCGTCTGCTGCAGGATTCCCTGGGAGGAAACTCCAAGACCATGATGGTAGAGTGAATGTTTGAAGCATGTGTTCGTTAGAGTTGCACACAAAACTATCTATCATACACTGAACAAAAATATAAACGCAACACTTTTGTTTTTGCTCCCATTTTTCATGAGATGAACTCAAAGATCTAAAACATTTTCTAGATACACAAAATAAGCATTTCTCTCAAATATTGTTCACAAATCTGAAACAATCTGTGATAATGAGCACTTCTCCTTTGCCGAGATAATCCATCCCATCTCACAGGTGTGGCATATCAAGATGCTGATTAGACAGCATGATTATTGCACAGGTGTGCCTTTGGCTGGCCACAATAAAAGGCCACTCTGAAACGTGCAGTTTTGCTTTATTGGGGGGGTCTGGGGGGGTCCGAAAACCAGTCAGTATCTGGTGGTAGGGTTAGGGTTAGGGTAATGTTGTGAATCGAGTGGCCTGTGTTCGTCGTCCATAACAAACGCCTGCCCATACCATAACCCCACCACCACCATGGGCCACTCGATTCACAACATTACCCTAACCCTACCCCTACCCCCTGTTTATATTTTTGTTCAGTGTAAATCTATCAAGTTTTAAATACATAACAGATGTTGCCTCACTTTTGAAAAGACACACTTCTCCCCACCAGTGTGCGAATATAGGCCCTGCGGACTATAACTACGATGAGACCATCAGTACCCTGCGTTACGCTAACAGGGCTAAAAACATTAAGAACAAAGCCAGGATCAATGAGGATCCAAAAGATGCCCTGTTGCGCCAGTTTCAGAAGGAGATTGAGGAGCTAAAGAAGAAACTAGTGGAAGGTAACGAGCCAACCAGTAAAATATATCTAGCTTTTTGGATTTAAATTCCAGTCTTTTTTTCCAATCTGACTTTTTCAAATGTTGTTTTGTGCGATTGTAGGTGAAGAGATCTCTGGCTCAGAGGGCAGTGGATCAGAAGAGATGGATGAAGGTGATGACGAAGGAAGGGGGGAAGGAGAATGCCGCAGGAGAAGAAGAGGTAAGAAGTTGTAATTAATGCTCTCTGTGTGCAATAGAGCAACATGACTGAAACCTGATTATGCAACCTTCATAAACCTGTGAGAAGGGTTATTCTTTCATCTAGGGGGTTTGTAAATTGTTAGATAAACATCTGTATAATGGGTATGTGGTTTAATCTCTTGTCATTAACTGTAACATGAGTCAGCATTCACTTCATCAGATAAGAATCAAGCAGAAGCAGCTTTTAGGTCCTACCTTTGAACAGGATTCTATAAACATAACACCCCTCTCATTTAGGAGTTTCCCTCATATTCTCACCTTCCTCCTCCTTTTAAGCGTAAAGTGTTAAATACAGATCATTAGTCATCTCAAAACATCACAGTGCTGACACTAATGTTCCTCTAAGGTCACCTTTCACAATGCTTTAAAATGTTCCAGTTTCCTTCCAATACTGTAGTATTGGGGTACTCTGAATTATTAATATCCAAACCATTCAGCCTCTATATGTTGCTGTGCTGCCCCCACATTTTGCTTTCAGCTCTGCAAACCGGCTACCTACCTCTCCCTGTTTTAAACCTCACTTTGGCTGGAGGGGTGCTTCATCTTTTTGTTTTCCAGAAAGAGGCAGCAGCAGCAGCTCAGAGTCTGCCTGCTCGTCCTCAGTGCGCCTGTCCACTGAGGAGAAACCTCCGAATAGTGAGTTGGAGCAGTAGTCTGCTCAACCGACCCCCCTGCCCACAAACTTGAGCCCCTTGTCACACATGAAAATAGCAATTTTTTAAATATAAATTGCTTTTGGTGTGTAAACTAAGCTCCTCTTTTTGTAAACATGCAACGCTCATGACCAGATTTTCTTCACAGCTTTGAGGAATCACTGCAGAATAATATTAAGTTTCAAAAATAAAAATTCCAACAAAGATTAAGAGCATATCAGCTCTCATAATGAACAGGCTGTTTAAATGGTTAGAAAGCTGATCACCTGATTGCTGACCACAGACAGTGCTTACATCAATTTGGCTGCTTTTTACCCAAAACATTCATATTATAGTACAACACGCCCATATGGAACTTATTGGCCATTGAAGAAGTATTTTATGGATTCCCTGATGTATTATCTACATCACGAAATGAGGGGAAGAGAGATGAGTAGAGACCCCTAAACCACCAGGTCTCCCTTTTTAATTGTATCCCTTGGTGTTATAATACAGATCCAAATGAAAACTGAAATTGCTCTGCGTTTTCTATTAAAATAACCAACTTTTAAAGGTTGAGCCACTTAGGTAGAACGAGGCATGCGATCTCTCTCTGGGTCATACTTTGCGGCAGTGCATGTGTGAAAGGGGCTTTCTACCTTCCCATGTCTGTGCCACTCCTGTCGGCTCACAGCCCAGATTCCCTCCAAATATGTTACATGAAAATGATTGTGTTTGTGCACGTGATGATAAAGAAGAATTGGCACAATCTGATGTCCATGGATGATCTACAGCAGTGGTTCTCAACTGGTGGTCCGTTTCGAGTGGGTCGCAGATGTGTGAGTGAAGAAAAAATAAATAAACGGTTTTGAAAACTTCTGTCATGTAGTGCTCATCTTCTCAATAAAACATCTTTTACGTGTTTTTTCGAGTCTTCTGGCCAATCGGAATCAAGATTGTTGCCGGAAGTCCCCACGGAGAATAACTTTGCGGTAGAACTATTCTTTATACATCCATGGGTACAACTTCAGATACAAATGAACACATAATGAAATATGACCCCCGGTTTGATGATTGACAGGTCACAGAACAATGGGGGCTTTCTACCCTTACCCACAATTAATTGGGTAATTATTATTATTTTTCTTTTAATTAAAAACAAGTAATTCACACAGACTATCTCCTCTCTACTCTCCTCTCTGTGAGGAGCAGCAAGTTCAGCTGTCAGAACAAAGTGAACAACAAACAATGGCATAAAATATTATTAATATGTCGGGTAGCAATAGATTTATTTATTTTCTTCTCAGAGTACCAGAATGCGTAGTTTATTTGTTAGTATTTCTAAAAATCTCCTGGGTCTGGGGTTGGGTTTTCAGCATGTCTGCCTTTTTATGTTATACAGTTCAGCTTTGATTCCATCATCTCATTAAACCTTTTTTTACAAAGCATACTTTATATCTGTGAAGGGATATAAAGGATATATGCACTGTACTTCACTTTAATTAATATTGTATGCTGAAAAGCGTATATATTACAGCACGATTTTTGTGTTGAATAGAGTGGTTCAAAATGTCGGGTCGCGATCTATTGACAAAGGAAAAAGTGGGTCCCGAGGCCTGATCAGTTGAGAACCACTGATCTCCAGTACATCAAAGTCTTGTTCTGCATCATGATTTGACAAAAAGGTCCCTCAAAGACGCAATTCACCCACATCATGTTTCATGATGCAAAGTGATGCTTTTGGTTTTGAGTTTTTTTTCCTCATGTCTAGTCACTGTCACATCTCTATGATATTTTGTTATTACTGAAACGTCTCTTTCTCTTGTTGACCTGCCTTTCTCCCCCTCCTTGACTCACATGTGGTGTACTGCACTTCGAGTTATAAGACTTTCGAGATCACTCTGTAACCTGTTGCTCTCTCTCTCTCTCTCTCTCTTTCTCTTTCTTCGTCCGGGTGCAAATGCCTCCTGTGTGACTTGCTATACACCTCTTAATTGAAGAAGAAAGAGGTTGGTGTAAGAATCTACGGTCCTACTGTACGGTAGCAATGGTGTTTCTCCTCGCACAAACTATCCAGATGGCTGCCGTGTGTTTCAGTAGCTTTTTCACTAACTGACTAATCTAATAATGGAGGTTTTTGCATAATCTCTGTTAACATTTTTCTGTCCGTCCTTATGTCCACCCATGTGTCTCATGCTCCCCACCTCCATTGCCACGCTGTCATTAAGAGCAATGTGCACTTGATATAGTTCCCCCTTTATTTATTTAAAATGTTGCTTCCACTAACAGCATCATTAAATATGTGCATTAGCAAGTCACAGCTTTGTGTAGCTCAAACTCACTGGCACTTATTGTTAGGACTTTTGATTTTTCCCAAATCCTCACATAATAAACTAATACTGATTAAAACCCACAGTATAGAAAGAATGAATCTGCACTTAAATCATTGTGACCCATGCACTAACTTGATATAGGAAGATGCATCTAAAACAGCTTGTTCATTAAAGACACTATGGTTTTCTGTTTGTCTCTGAAGGGAAGAAGAAGGTTTCCCCGGACAAGATGGTGGAGATGCAGGCAAAGATCGAAGAGGAAAGAAAGGTCTTGGAGGCCAAGCTGGATATGGAGGAGGAGGAGAGGAACAAGGCAAGAGCAGAGCTGGAGAAGAGGGAGAAGGACCTTCTTAAAGCTCAGTAAGTCCATGAGAAGACAACTATAAGTATTACTTTTTGAAATGTGGTATTCATGATGTGGATGTGGTAACCGCTCATTACATACTATGATTCTCCTCTAATCCCTCAGGCAGGAGCATCACCTTCTGCTGGATAAATTGTCGGCCTTAGAGAAGAAGGTGATCGTGGGGGGGGTGGACCTCTTGGCCAAGGCTGAGGAGCAGGAGAAGCTTCTGCAGGAGTCCAATAGCGAACTGGAAGAACGTCGCAGGAGAGCGGAGAAGCTGCGGAGGGAGCTAGAGGAGAAAGAGGTAAAGGAACGTAAACGATTCCACGGCCATATACCTCACACAGTGTATAGATCAGCTGATCACGCCATGCGTTTGTTAGTATAAACTGAAATTATGACATCAATGTGTGCATCAGTTTCGTCATATTGCACTTTCCTGCTGTAACTGGAGTAAAGCTGAAGTTAGAGTCTCTCGTGTTGACTCTTAAGATATCTAAAGAAAATATGGTGTTTTTTTTTTACTGGTACAATGGTTTTACTTCCATAAATAAAGAAAATATTGCAATATGAACACACGCCAAATCAGGCTAGGTACATAAAGTGCCCCCCCCCCACTTCCTTCCTCACTACTTGAGGCCTCTCGCTGTCGCCACACGTATCTTCAATCTCTGCCTGTATTACGATCTCTACTCCACATCTGTCATACTTTCATGGTTGTGCAGTTATTGAGACACACACACACACACACACACACACACACACACACACACACACACACACACACACACACACACACAGACGAACAAGATGAAAACACTCCCACTGTCTTAGCTGATTATTAGAGTTGTATCGTCTTCAGCCAAACATCTGACGCCTACATCTCTGCCACCCTGCTCGGCAGAATACGACCACATTGTTGGCAATTTCAGTGTCATTTGTATTATCACTGAAGTGACTGCATCATTGTGGTTGGAGAATAAGGTCGGAAGCCCCCTCATTTTCTTTGTGTACGTAATAAGAATTCACAGAAATGGGAAATTATTTTGATATTGGCCCTTTTATCTTTGGAGCCTCTTCAAAGACCACAGACTACAGCTTGTTTGCTACTGCACCATCACTGATCCCTCTCTCTCTCTCTTAAAACAGCAAGAACGTCTGGACATAGAAGAGAAGTACACCTCTCTGCAGGAGGAGGCTCAAGGAAAGACCAAGAAGCTGAAGAAAGTCTGGACCATGCTGATGGCTGCCAAATCAGAAGTAAGCTAAACATAAATGAGATCATACATGTGTGGGTAGGGACCAACAAACATGAGAGACAGAATACAAAATAAAAAAACTAATTCAATCAGAGCGCACATTCGACCATGAAACTCAAAGCATGGTAAAAGTAAGTCTTGGGGACAAGTAGGGGGACCAGGTCGCAAGTGGGAAAAGAGTGTGTTTCGGTGGGACAATGCGGGACATGTTACTGCGATGCTAACAAGTAGTTTAGTTTTCAATATAATATGTCCATCCAACCCTAACAAATAAGAAATTCTATTTAAACTATAGCCTATAAATATTAATTACAACGCTTTACTAAAGGTTGATTTGTTTGCAAAAACTATGCAAAGAAGACCTTACATTTATTTATTTATTGTTAATGGCTTTTTTTCCCACAAACAATCGTCCACGTCCAAGCAATCTCAGAGTCTGACCTAAGCTGACCACCATAGTTCTCTCAATGCTGTGACTGCTAGTGCTGCTCGGTGTGGTGAACTCTAAACCAGCTGCTGCTGCCTTATCTGTTTGGTAATCCTCTTTTGGTTTTTCTTTGTGAGCCTGGCATTTCCTGTGAGTCTTTCATATAGTGCCGCTTCAAAACGTATTCACCTCATGCGAGATTGAAAAAAAACTCTGGCAAGCGTCACACAAAACTCTGTGGAAATCAAACTCCACCAAGAGAAGAAAAAAAGATTGACATCTGACACCGCTAATGCTGATAGCCCTCTCTTGCTTTCTAAACAGCCATTGGATAAAAGCCAGTTTAAACTTTCTGATCGACTATCACCGACATGCGGGAAGTTTGTGTGATAATATTATCAAAAATGCTCTGCAGTCCCGCACAAAGCGGGGTACCTGGTCACACTAGGGACAAAGAAAGGCACGTTTAAATATAGCATATTTGAACAACAAGACAATTGAAAGTGTTCTACAACATCAAAGCATCAGGACATAGCACACACACATGATACAAAATACATTTAAATACATCAGGCAAGAAAATATATATGTATTAAAAAAAAAAGCTAAAATCAGGAAGGTTTCCACTACCATAATACATTTCACAGTGCTGTGTAAAATATACATTATTATTTGATTGCAAATAGAAAAGTCTTTATCCTTGATTTAAAGAAATATGTAGATCAATGGAGCATAAACACTGAATGCTGAGTTTAACAAAGCAAATGGATCCACGGTGGCTGTTTTGTGTGTTAGATGGCAGATCTGCAGCAGGAGCATCACAGAGAGATCGAGGGCCTCCTGGAGAACATCCGGCAGCTCAGCCGAGAGCTGCGGCTCCAGATGCTCATCATAGACAACTTCATCCCCCAGGAGTACCAGGTGTGTCTGTGTTTGTACTCTAACATTTATAGCACTACGACTTTGTCTCATTTTCAGTATTTAGCTTTTGCTTAATATCCATGATTATGTTTTGTTTCTGTTCTGTGTGCAACAAACTTGCTCTTGAAAAGCAGCTATTACAGTAAAAACCAATGACAATCAGTAAAAGAATAATGCATTATAAGATTAACTGATTAAAATATGCCGATGGGTTTATTTTCATTTATGTAAAAAAAACTCATGGACCTGGCCTGTACATCGCTGACAACTTAATTAACGCACAAAATCATGCAAAAGTAGCAGGTGCACGCGTTGTATACAAATACTTTTGGGGATTTTGCAGGAACAGCAGATGTAAAAAGAAACTGGATTTGTCATGCCTGCAGGTGACACCAGTGTAAGACCTTTCTAAACCTGCTTGCAGTGCGCCTCTGTGGTTAGATCAGTGAGCTGCTTTAGGGAGCAATGTCTGTCCTCGCTTCTAGTCCTTACGTGTTCTCTCTTTCCTGTGTAGGAGATGATAGAGAATTATGTGCACTGGAATGAAGACATTGGAGAATGGCAGCTGGTGAGCTCACTCATGCACCCACTGGTTTGCGGTTTGATGGACATACATTTAAAGAAGCAGACCCTGTGTTAAAGACCCATAGTAAGGTGTGTCTCTTTTGTCTTTCAGAAATGTGTGGCATACACTGGCAACAACATGAGGAAACAGACCCCTGCTCCAGACAAAAAAGAAAAAGATGTGAGTTTATCGCACTTTTCTGCTCCTACCTGAGATTGTCTTTGTCTTGTGAAATATGTTGCTGATATTGTTTCTAATTTCCCTCCTTGACAATGTATTGTTGACTTCTCCCTGTGTCCTGTAGCCGTTCGAGGTGGATCTGTCCCATGTGTATCTGGCCTACACAGAGGAGAGCATGCGGCAGTCACTGATGAAGCTAGAGAGACCCAGAACCTCTAAAAGTGGCAAGAGTGGCCGACCCAAGACGGGGCGCAGGTAATCTACTAATAACTGATACTCCAGTGAACTGTCAGGATTCTCATAGGTTGTTCCTTTCATCAGACATTTTACTTGACAATTTCGACTAATCTTTTATGCGGGTGTGATTTAATGCATTTTTATATACACTAAGCCGCATATATGCATCACGTGTTCAGATTTCCTACGTGATTGAATCCACTTCCTCAGTCTATGTGTTAGATGATGTCATGCCTTCCCACAACTTGGGAACCTGAAACTGAAACTGTTTTTTTTTTTTTTTTTTTTAAATATAATGATCCATCCAACACAAACATGTGTCCCGCATGGATTTTTGATTTGATTTGATATACTTTGATAAACGTTTAGTGAGTCGATGGCCCTCCCTGACCCTTACAGATCATTCAGATCAGTGCTCATATAAAAAAACAGCACTTCATCGGTTTCTGTATGACTGTGCAAGATAAAAATAGTGAGCGGAATTTGCTGTTACTTATCATGTGACAGCAAGAGAGATTTTATCACTTCAGCTTCATTTTATCACTTCAGCTTCCATTATCACAGGAAAAGGTTGTGTTAACCTCAACTTCCATAGACCCGTCACAGGCTTAGTAGGGAGGTGTAATGACTGTAAATGCCTTTTTTAGACACTTTAACACTTTTTAACATCTGGCAAGAGTATGACTCCAATGCCAGATTTAAATAAACCTCTATTTCTTCTTCTCATACTTCATTGGAATTTACTGCAGTCTTAACTGTTGATCAGCTGGTTTTCTGCAACTTTATTTGCATGTGAAACTCAGTCCCTTGGTTTAACAACGTTTTTCATCTTTACCTAGCTATTACACTCTATCACAATTTACTCCTGAGTAGACAGAATCCTTGTTGGCAGATGTTTGCCCACTCTGTATAATTAGTGCATTTATGGAATGTCAATACGAAGCAATAGCATAATGGTATTTGCCGTTATCATGATACGCTGTTATTCCGAGAATTGAGAGCGCTGAAAGCTCTCTGCAGTTGTTGATAAATCTTATCTTCACACAGGAAAAGATCTGCAAAGCCAGACGCTGTGATCGAATCCCTCCTGCAGTGAAGACGGAGCAGAGGGGAGCTTGGTTTCCATGCAGCTTTCGTGTTACCTTAGGAAAACAAGTGTCTGAAGAATTTTATTGTTGAACATTATTTAAAAGATTATCTGAATACACTGTATAGCTGGTATGGTTTAAATGTGACGAAGCAGCACCAATGATAGGATTAAGACCCCTTGGCCAAAAGGACATGCTATTTGTATTATACTGTAAGGTTTCTTTATGGATGTTAAACATTTCAATCACGCTTTGATATGCATTTTTGCGGCATCAGCCTCAATAAAAAAACTTTTACCTAAGAGCCTCCGACATTAAAGAAAAACTAATAACCATAAACATTTTTCACTCGCATCATCATTGGTTTTGAAAACACTTATTGGACATAAACTATAAACTGCATTCATATCTTCTGACATTTGCTGAATATATTTAACATACTTTGCTTTTTGTGATAAAGACTGAATTCCTGCTAATTCAGGGCGTATTTTCACTTAAAGTAAAGCAATGATTCTGCTCTTAGCACAAGCTGTAGCGTTAGCGTTTTTTCCCATTGACTACAAGAAATCATAAACATGGAGAGAAACTTATATTAACACTAATAGTGAAGCATCATGAAACTAAAACGTGCATTCTATACATTTTCCTTTGGATTAAAGGAAAGGGGCATGCATGCCAGCTCTTTTGTTAGTGCCATTTGCGTATCCAAGCAAGTCATCTTTTTGTTTATTAACAAATTTCAAAACCCTTTGTGTTATATTGAAATACACTTTACATATTGTATGCCTTAGGTAAATGCACTAGTAGGATGTTTTTGTGAAAATAATTTGATTTAATAATGTTCTGTAGTGCAGGATAACTGACTTTTATTTTGTATCATATTGTATGTCAAATGTTTACATCCATCAAACCCCTGGATATTTTATTTATTAAATTATTTTACACCTTTTATCTCAGGTCTTTGTCGTTCCTTCTTAGTTTCATTGATTCCTAATTTAAAAGTTTATGATGAAATGTAAATTATTTTTTAATGCATTTGCTCAAACAGCTATTACAGGTGGACTGGGCAGTTTTACTTCAATGATGAGGATGAATTGCTAATACCAAAAGCATTATAAACAGAGAAGCTGGGAAAAATTTACTTTACCAACAAACCACTGTGCCATTAGAATTTATTTATATAAATACAAGACAAAAAAAAAATATTTAGGAAAATAAATATATCAAGTCTTACAATAAATAGAAATACCTTAAATATGACATGTTAATAATATAATACATTTAAAAAAATCTTGGTGTACAGGTCTTGATATCGTCCAGAAGAGCTTTCAGGGGAATTTCAACATTTGTCATGTTCGCGCCACAAGAGGTGTTGTGATTCTGAAAGAAAATGTTGAGGACAATTTTAGTTTCAAGCGCAGAACAAAGCTGTTGGACATCAAAAAGCATATTCGTTGTTAGACTGTGAGCCTCTTGATTCACTAATTCTCATTTAATGTATTATTTAAAAAGTACATAAATCCCATTGAATTCCTCCTTACCGAGTTGTATTGATTCAACTGACGGATTAGTTTGTCTGTTTTGTTGAAAGACTTTATATGTCTGGTCCTGTTTAGAGCCCTGTTCGCAAAGCAGAGGAACGTATCCTGCAAAGAAAAAGGCACAATTAGTAATGGTCTTTGAAAAGCTGGTGTTAGGACTGAATCAGTATAAAGAAACCAGTTGACCTTCAACTTGAGGAGCTCCATGCCAAAGTGTGAACATTGCAAATGTCAGGCCTACATATTCTTAATAATTAGAAAAGTGTTCTAACTTACCACATCTGTTTGATTGCATTCAATCTTTGTCACACACAAATGCAAATCGCTCTACGAAAGAATAAGATCAATAGGTCAGTATTGGACAACAACAAACAAACAACCATCCTATTTATTTGTGCAGTTATCATACCTGAGTCAGGGATTTGTTAAGCTTTCCAGCCTCTTGTCGAATATCTTTGAGCAGATCGGCTGTTGAATGTAGTGATGCTGCGTAGACCATCACGGCCATCATCAGCACCGTGAGATATTGAGTATTAAAGTTCTTCATGCCGTTTTTGAAAGAGACTTTGAGTTATCACTGTTAGGTCATACAGAAAAGTTGAACACACTACATGCTCTGTGTTGCTACTTATATATTGTCACCATAGACCACAGTCTACACGTCAGCGGAAAACACCAAATAAGGATCAGAGGAAGATTTGTATCTGTTTTACTTTCACACTTTCCACTATTTAGTCATCTCTTACTAAGAAATTACCTGTTTATCCCTTATCATCAAATGTCTCAGCAAGAATTGCAGGTCATCACTATGTCTTAACATCTTTAGAAGGATGTCCTTAAGTCAATGGAAAATGACGTAAAATCTGATACTATTATTCCAAATTTCATATCATTTTATGAAAAGTATTTTTATAATGACTGTCCTCTTGAAATAGATGCTCACAGACATTTTCCACGCTTCACATTTAGACTTGTTGCAACAGAACGGCACAGGTGGAGCTGATGAAATAAATGAGAGTGACTTGTTTTCACTAAAGTGTGGGACAGAGAGGCAGAAGGCATCCACTGTTAATAAGATTATTATTATTAGACACACTTGTGTGTTTCGATATGACAAAATTACTATGGTGGGTGGGCACCGAAATATTTTTTAATGCTTTACCCGACACATAAATCCCCTTTATGTGTCGGGTAAAGCATTAAAAAACATGTGACTGACAGAAACAATTACTGCCAGTTAAAGTATCCTTATTTACTCTCATTCCTGAAATAGCCAACAGGATTATGTTGTTATAATGTAATTAAGACAAATGAACTCATGTTTGACAAATAGAACTTTACCAAAAATGAAAAATAATTTAAATAAAATAGGGCTGATTTTGATTGATCATACCATCATTTTGCAGAGTAGGAAAGTGATTGGAAGTCTAAACTGATCTTGAGTTATTTGCATATTACAAAAAATGTGCCAGATATTACAAACACTGACAACCTTGGTCCCAGACATTTCAATGACTTGTACGGTAAAGTACAGTTTGGAAACGATATCATTTCCTTTTTTGGTTCATCGATGGTGATAAATAATGTGAAGTCTATAGTTTATGAACATTAAGAGTCATTAATATTTTTATTTTAGTAGCATTTCCTTGATATGATTGGTCTAAGTTTGCAAGGTTTGTTTGATTAATCTTTCATTATTTCTCAGGGCGAATTCTCTTGTGTTCTTTTCGCTGTGTATTTAAGCATTTCAGACAGCTTTACTAAACTGTTATTCTAAAATTAGGTTTTGAAATGTGAAAAAAATTATGTAATGTCCACTCTGTCAAATGAAGTATGTGCTGATAACACCATTTGATTCACAGTTTGATTTGAAGTGTCCTTAGGAACAAAGTTACTATGGATGCATTATTTGGCAACGCTGCTTTTCCACCTGCCAGGATTTGCATCCCCTTGTTATTTCAGCCAATGAACAGATTATGGCAATATGGTATGTTTTGAAACCAAGCAAGTGAGAACATTTCATGTGTTGAAAGTGCAATCTTGAAATAATTCATCCAGTCCAAAGTGGAATATGGCAAAGAAAAGCACAAAAGCTTCAAAACTGTACTGATACAAATATTATTTGAACCAACTCATGGTTTGAAATGGCAAACATTGAAAGGCAAAAGTATTATTAAAACCATAGGCTACATCATCACCTTGGTCCCATATACTCTGGGAAGAGAACATTTACTGTGCTTGAAAACTGGTATCACATCATCATGTGAGGTTGACTTTGTGACCTGGAGAACATTTCAGCTGCAACATCAGCTTACTGATAAGCTTGGGATATGAGATAGTTTTGTAGCCATTCGTGGTGAAGGCATCTGTGCTATTGTATACATTATTTGACGCAACATTTCTACAGGCATGGCAGAATATGGCACTATTTTCACATGAATATTCTAGCCATTGGCTATCTTTATACCACGAGCTGCAAAATGACCGCCTCACCCCACTGTACAGGCGGGCACGCTTAGATATACTGTACCTGGGCAGGCACCTGCGGGGCACCTGCGGGCCACCGAGGGCCGGCGTTGTTTCGGGTGACGAAGGCCCATTCCCAAACCGCCCCCTACACCCTACCCCTACACCCTACCCCTCCGTTTGCGCGTTCACGCGGAGGGTCCGCCATATTGGGGGCTGTTCCAAAGCAACGAGTGTGGAGGGGGAGTGGGCTATCAAGCCCTCAAACAGCGAGTCTGCAGCGGTGCTGACTTGAGACCGGTCTCTACCTGACCGGAGTCACGCTGTGTGTGTCCGTCAGGAAACACGCTGTTTACAAGTAGTTCCAGCAAACATCCACTGATAAACTGCGATGTTAACAACCTCATGATAACCTCATATGTTTTTAACTTAGGATCATACCTGTGTTTAGTCTAGAAAAAGGTAAATGTGTGCATTTTAATATAAAGTTGTGTATATTTACAGACCGTTGCAAAAACTAAGAAGCTTATAAACATCAGGTTTAAAACTAAAAGAGCTTTGAAACACAATGAAAGATGTTTGGAGTTTTATTTGAGTTATTCATTTAAACTTTTGGTCTAAGAGATGCTGATTTGAAACCGTTGTTACATACAGTTACGGCATTTCCTGTTTCTGCCGGAGAGAGGGGAGGCCGTCCCAAAGCTTGCTGCGGTAATTTACTCCCTCCATCTGACAGGAGGCAGCCTCGTTGAGCTGCGAGTGTGGCTACAGACGGAGTTCACTCCATCACGGAGGGGTAGGGTCGAGGGAGTGGTTTGGGATTGGGCCGAAGACTGCTGCTCCGGGGGCGGTGAGTCGGGCGGGAGTAAGCTAGTGTCCACGACGGAGGGTAACGTAACGTCCCCATCAGACCTGTTGCTATTGTCTGCAGTCGGCCTATGCAGTGTTGCTGGCGTTTAAGGATGGTTGCTTTAACCATTTTCACATATTCGTGATTATCCACAGATGTGTGTCACTGCTGTGGAAGCACTTTGGAAATGATGCACGCGCAGTATTGTATTCTATTATTGATTTTATATTATTATATTATAAATCCATGCCCATGCACCCCTGTAGAACCGGGCCTGGAAGAGCCCCATCTTCAGGTGATATTTAGTCAAAGCTTAAGGACATTGCAGTGCAGTTTATTTATAGAGGCACCCGAGCCATAGTCTAGGCAGAGACAATAATCGAAGTAGTCAAGATTCAATACAATACAATCAATACATTACAGCATGATTTTTCCTCTGTATTGCCCTGTTAATCATCTCAAGAAAAAGCCATATGGGTTGTGAAGCCCAATCAATAACATTTGCAAATGACTGGACCTCACTACTGTATGAAAAGTAGAAAAAGGAGCTCCACGTCAACCAGCAAAAGTAAAATTCTGTTAACCAGTGGTGTGAGTAAATAGATATTTTACTTTTAAAAAATAGCAATACCACAAGTAGAAATACTCTGCTACAAAGTATCAAAAATATACCTAACAGAAAAAGAGGAAAGTAAAATTACTCAGTATGCAGAATGGTCCATTTCAGAGTGTATATCCTATACTCGTGTACAGTATGCATTAATCTGTTATACCACCAATATTAAAGCTTGTAAGTGTTTTTCTTTTCTTTTTTTAACTATATCCTCTGCCAGGTCTGAGTCAATTCCAATCTGTATCCATACGTTATGTGTTTATATATTGTGCGTAAATAATCTGTATCTGAAAGATAGTCAAAGGCATGAAATACATGTATTGGAGTAAGAAGTTCAATATGTGCACAGGACCTAAAGAAGGGGAGTATAAAGAAACATATAAGGGGCATACTCAAGTAGCCTAAAATACGAGTAGGCCTACTTCAAAATTACAGATCTTCAGTAAGTGTAGGGGAGACTAGGGACAGTTGTAACACGGGTTGGTTGTAACACCTTCAATATCTCCAATCACAAACAAGCTAGAGCGATGAAACTCACTCTGCACATGCGCAGTTAGAAGGTAAGATCGTTGAGAAAAAAAGGAGCCACGTTTGAATTTCTCGTGTGAGTTATCAGCAAAAGTATGGAAGCCCATTTCCGCCACTTGAAAAAAATTAAATCCCCATGAAATTATGAGATAAAAAAGTCGAAATAATGAGATAGAAAGTCATAATTATGAGATAAAAAAGTCGAAATAATGAGATAAAAAGTCATAATTATGAGATAAGAAGTGCGCATGCGCTGCAGTGGCGCTGTCTTCAAAGGTCCCTTCATCACCTTGCTGCTCTCCACCATGCAAACGGCATCTAGTCCTAAATAAGGTAACTATTACAGGTGACTTTTGTAAATGTTAGATGTTACATATAGCCTATATTGCAGCTAAACTACAACAATGCAGTTCATAGCTTTGACATTACCTGTTATGAATATAATATATATCATATATATGCCTATAGTTTTGTGGTAACGTTCACGGGTTAGAGTTAGAGCAACTCACAGCAGCAGTATGCCTACACTATTGTCATTAGTGGCGTGAACGTTACCACAAAACTATAGGCATATATATTATAGTTCATAACAGGTAATGTCAAAGCTATGAACTGCATTGTTGTAGTTTAGCTGCAATATAGGCTATATGTAACATCTAACATTTACAACATTTACAAAAGAGCAGCAAGGTGATGAAGGGACCTTTAAAGACAGCGCCACTGCAGCGCATGCACACTTCTTATCTCATAATTATGACTTTTTATCTCATTATTTCGACTTTTTTATCTCATAATTATGACTTTTCATGGGGATTTTATTTTTTTCAAGTGGCGGAAATGGGCTTCCATAAAAAGTGTGTTTCTGAGGTAAAATATTAACTACAATGATATGATGTATTTTTTGGATACTGTCTTGAGTTCAAATGTCTAGGAATCCAAACTAGTATTATTAGAATCACTGTTTTGTAAGCTACAAATATAACTAGCTAAATATGGGTCAAGCCAGAGCCATATAATAGAAGAGTTACGACAACGGAAGTCCAAAAACGGTTATCGTCACGTGGTTCATGTAGACGAGGATCGTTCCCCGGAAGTTCATGGCGGGCAATGTGAATGCATTGATAACAGGAGATAGAACTACGATTTTTGGTAATTATTAGTGAATAAAGGTTTTGATTGGCAATATTTATACAACAAATCGATATGTGTATGTATTTACATCAATATGTTTTAAAAAATAAAATAGAATTTGCTAATATTAAGTGATAATATTAGGATTAGTGTGAACAACTAGTTTACATGTTACTAACAGTCCCTTGGTTAAAGAGCCTGTTGCTGTTTATTTATAGCTTTGAATTCTTTCAAACCAATATTATCTTCTTAAACTTGTATGGTAGTCAGGAGCATCACTTTCTAATGTTTATTGATACATTTAGAGGGAGGGGATCTAAAGTAATGCTTTAAAATTCAGATTGGATTCATTTCTACCATTTTCTTAAATTCATGGTAGTTTCAGTAATCCTCTGGTAATTGAGGACACAGGTTATCTAAATGACTAATGTCATCTTTATGGCTTTCAGAAAGGACAGGAGACCGACAGGTGACTATCAAAGGACTAGCAGCAGCAGCAGCAGCAGCATGATGATGATGATGATGATGTTAAATGTGTTGTTTTAGGAACATCCATTGCAAATACATGGAATTCAATAAACATTGAATAGCATATCATGCCGTTTGTCGGTGCATTTTCCTCCGTGTTGTCCTGGTTTGCTGTGCTGCCTCCTAGTCGCCACCATGGTTTGCTGTGCTGCCTGGGGATGCTCCAATCGCTCAGAGAAAGGAGTACGAATGTACGACTTCCCCACTGACACAGAGCGGAGGAAGCAGGAGCAATTTCACGACCAACAGCAAAAAAATATGTGATTTATATACAAACACTGCATTTGCACTTTTTCACAAAACGAAAACCACACCATTGGGAAAGCTTAATGTTTTGTTTAATACAAAAAAAACAGGGAAAGGCTTGAAAAACACAGAGTTGAGACTCAGGGTGCAGGGTGAGGGTCTCAGTGCAGGTATTCAGGCTCCATTGAATCCCCCTCTGGTTCTTGTGCTGAAAGAGGGAGTAACAGACGGGAGAAAGGGTTATACACACCTATATAGCACACCTATTGGATGGGAAATTGCCTTGGGCAGATAAGGTGTGGTCTCTGTTCCCAACTGAAGTTATGGAACTTTATTATTTGTGAGTTTAACAAAGTATGACAAATGGCATCAGTAACAGATGTGATATGAATTTCTATAAAGTTGTCTCACATTCTTGGTCATATTTTATATACAGTATGTAATGAGTATAACATGTCCAGTAAGTATAAAGTGTTTCCTAATACTGTGTATTCAACCACTATGGAATATGTATGTGGGCAGACAAAACTGAGTTGTTCTGTGTGTGAAGTAACCTCAAGTCACTCGTTTGTCAAGACAAAAAAGGGCAAGACTAGGCTGAGAGCAGAGGCTATACCCACCATCTTCGTGCATCGCCCTGTGGTCAAAAAGAGAAGGGCCCCTGCACCACAATTCACCCCGGGACCTGTATCTACAAAGCCCATAGCTCATGATCACAGCGATAGTGTGAAAGGTGACACAGGTATAATAAGTATGAACTCTTAGTAACAAAAGTAATATTTATTATTTGTAAGTGGTATAATATTTTAAATGTTCAAACATTTACAGTGCCATGTCTTCTACTTACATTAGTCTCAAAGATTGAAGGAAGAAGGGAAGGGATCACTGCCCTCCACCTGCCAGCACCCAGCCAGAGGAGCGCAAACAACAAAAACAAGCAAGGTGTCCCGTCATAATAATAATAATAATGGGTTCCATTTATAAAGCACTTCATATTTGAATTCAAATCCTGAAGTGCTATGTGCTAGTGCTAGTGTCATGTACCTGGAAGTTTGGGTTGGCAAAATGGAGTAAGAGAGGGACTTGAAAAACCTTGGTGGCTCTCTACTCATGTTGTTACAGTTGTCTTGGTTACAGCTCTCAAGTTTTTTTTTGTGCCATTTCCACATCTTTAGAAAATATGAAAAAATTGAAGTGAAATCAACCTCTTCTCTGGAGAACAAACTTTGATTTCTCTGTCTTGTGAGTTTGCAGTCTTGCAGTTTTGCTCCTCCACCTGTAACATCACTGCCCCTCCACCTGCCATACAGTAGGTTACTAACAAGATTACTTATATAATACAGTGATCATAGAATACATGTTTAGTATGCTTACTTATATAAAACAGTAGTATTAAACTTACCTTGTGTTTTCACTCTCACTTAAGTCCCTCTCCCTTTGCCATCAATCCAAAATCAGCTGAGCTGCAACATTATACAGACAGGTAATAATCAACAGAATCACAAGGACACAATATGGCTCTGCTAAAAACACTCACTCTTACACGCACCAAAGTTATATTTATCTAATATTTAACTCCCTCCACCCCCGCATACAATCCCGTTTAGAAAACCCTCTTCTATAATTCAACAATGTTGGACCAAATGACATTAAGAGAACGGAATTTACAATTGAAAGGCTGTTCAACGTGTGTTGCTAACTTGCTTCAGTATCCTAGCTTGATCTGTTATCTGTAAACGTTCCCTAAATCTACTAATTTAGGGATAATCCACTGACATCCTTTAATACACATGTTCATTTGAATCAGATGTACTGATAATATCCGCAATAAAAATCTTTAAACTTCTTCTTACCTTTAAAAGTCCGTCACGAATGGTGTATTATGCTGCAACTCTACAGCTCTGCTAGCCTTGGCGCTAACTTCCGGGGAACGATTGAGAGGCTCCACGATCCGCCATTGCTGTAAAAAAGTGGTCCATTGGAGTGAACGGAGATGTCATAACTCTTCTATTATATGGCTCTGGGTCAAGCTAACAACCAGGCAGGTTCACAGGGGGTGGAAGCCAGACTGGTGGTCCTGGGACGGTTGTAACGGGACGGTTGTAACATGGCACTTTTACAATGATGGCTCATTTGCTTGAATGATCAATTGTTTATTCAAGCATACAGTTGTATTGTTGATTGGTGTGCATTGTCCCTGTAGAAATAAACAAAATATAATACTGTACAGTAGGCCTAAAGTGTGTGTGTGTGTGTGTGTGTGTGTGTGTGTGTGTGTGTGTGTGTGTGTGTGTGTGTGTGTGTGTGTGTGTGTGTGTGTGTGTGTGTGTGTGTGTGTGTGTGTGTGTGTGTGTGTGTGTGTGTGTGTGTGTGTGTGTGTGTGTTTACAGTATGCCAAATGTCAGAAAGAGGAAGACAGACAGGGGAGTGCCACTTGCTCTGCTGCAGGGGGCCTCAAATGAAGTTGAGAAGGGCAAATCATTCAGGGAAGTGGCAAAGTCCCTGGATATATGCCATGTCACCCTGTACCGGTTCCATACAAAGAGGCTGAGGTTGGAGAGTCAGGGATCACAAACACCCCCAAGAGTAGGCTACTAGACACCAAAGAAGGTGTTCTCAACAGAGCAGGAGATGATTTTGAGAGACTACCTGATGGAGGCAGCTGATTTGTATTATGGTCTCAGCTCAAAGGAGGTAGGTCTACATCATTAAGGTAGAATAATAGGCTATCTATACTGAACAAAAGAAAAGTAAGTGATCAAATATGTTGAGGCCTAGTGAACAGACAAGTGAAATATTTTCCAATGTATATTCATTTTTCCTCCCCACTGTTCTCACAAACTACAGCCCTTAGATCGCACTGTATACGGGCCACTGAAGAAGCACATCAACAGCCGCTGTGACAACTGGATGAAGACTCATCCAGGATCCACAATGACCATTTACGATCTGCCGGGCATTGTGAAGAGTGCCCTTGCTCATGCTGCAACGCCATCAAATATCCAGGCAGGGTTCGCGTGCACTGGAATTTGGCCTTTTAATAGAGATATTTTCAGTGACATCGACTTTATGCCATCCCAAGTCACAGACCGCCCACCACCAGAGCCTTCTACCAGTGCAGCTCCAACACTAACTGTGGCAGCCTCCTCTCCTCCACTCGCAGCCTCCTCTCCTCCACTCACAGCCTCCTTTCCTCTACTCGGAGCCTGGGACATCATCCTCTGCAACGCCTTTCTCACCCATGTCCATCCGTCCACATCCAAAAGCTGGACCAAGGAAGCAGACCACAAAGGGGAGAAAAAGAAGAGAAACCGCTGTCCTCACAGACACTCCTATGAAAAATCTACTCGAGGCTGAGAAAAAAAGATCTAATGCAAAGAAGTCTAAAGCAAAGACAAAAATCTATTTCTGCAACAAAAAAAAGCCCAACAAGAAGCAGAAGATGCAGGACTCATCTGATGAAGATGAGGCCCAATACTGCATTGTGTGCCTGGAGAGCTACTCCAGGTCCAAGGAGATCTGGCTGCAGTGTTGCTCCTGTAAAGCCTGGGCACACAAGGACTGCACAGATGGAAGTGCCTTTTACACCTGCCACAACTGTGAATCTGATTAATTCTGGTGTTCTGTTTTAAGTTCTGTTCATTGTTCATTATTTGATGGAGGATGTGTGAAACCTTGAAACCCCATTAAAATCTTGTTATCTAATTTGACAGCTTTCCCCTATTTTTTGTCATGTAGTGTGAAAAAAGGTAACCGTTATTAACATGTTACAACCGTGCCTGGCATGTGCTACAACTGTTCCTGTACACAAGGACAGTTGTAACAGTTGAGTTTTAAAAAAAAAATACATTTTCCAACCTGTACTTATTTCATAAAAACATCTTAAATACATTGTTTCAGTAGCTGACATATTGATAATGTATAATATAGCAAAATGGCTATCCTATTGTAAATGGTTTTTTACTTATTGGGGAAAAACCCAAAAAGTGTTGCAACTGTCCCATGGTCTCCCCTACTTAGTTACCTTCTATCAGTCATAGACACTTTCAAGCTTGATACTTGAATCTGTGCTTTAGCAACCTGCATTTTAAAGAGGACTTTTAAACCCTGTTAACCTCTTGTTGTTGGTAGCCTACTTTAGCCTACTTCCGTAAATGTTTTTAATACCAATTCCACATCTGTTAATTATATAGTTTAATCTAATAATAATTATTGCTACCTCGTTTTTGAAAAACCTTACTCAACTATAACAATTTATAGAAAGACATAAGTGTGTGTTTAAGAGCTTGGATAAGAGAAGCAAAACAGCGCGCATTCCACTGTTTCAGCAAATTAATGAGTTGGATATAGAGCCAACAGCACTTTACATCCCAGAGAAGTCGTTCCCTCGTCGGGCTGAGCCAATCACTGAGTTCCGCTGAACCTGTGCCACTCAGGGCGGGAGAGCGCTCAGCCAATAGGAAAACGCACAGGATTTCGGTCTCGATGCGCCATTTTACCGCGTCCACAGCGATCCGGCAAGATGGTTTGCTTTGTCTCCCCTGATCCCCTGATAACTGACTTTTATTTTCTATCATATATGTCAAATGTTTACATCCATCAAACCACTGGATATTTTATTTCATACATTATTTTACACCTTTCATCTCAGGTCTTTGTCACTCCTTCTTGGTTGCATTGATTCCTAATTGTGCTTTTTAAAAGTTTATGAATGTAAATACATTTTTTAATGCATTTGCTCAAACAGCTATTACAAGTGGACTGGACAGTTTTACTTCAATGATGAAGATGAATTGCTAATACCAAAAGCATTATAAACAGAGAAGCTGGGAAACATTTACTTTACCAACAAACCACTGTGCCATAATTTATTTATATAAATACACAACGACAAAAACCAAATATTTAGGAAAATAAATATATCAAGTCTTACAATAAATAGAAATACCTTAAATATGACATGTTAATAATATAATACATTTGATCACCCAAAAATCAAGATTTTTTTTCACAGGTCTTGATCTCCAGAAGAGCTTTCAGGGTAATTTCAACACTTGTCGTGTTCAGGACACAAGAGGTGGTGTGATTCTGAAAGAAAATGTTAAGGACAATTTTAGTTTCAAGCGCAGAACAAAACTAAATACGAAGTAAAGTGATAAACAACATGTTGGACATCAAAAAGCATATTCGTTGTTAGACTGTGAGCCTCTTGATTCACTAATTCTCATTTAATGATTAAAAAGTACATCAATCCCATTGAATTCCTCCTTACCCGGTTGTATTGAAGCAACTGACGGATTAGTTTGTCTGTTTTGTTGAACAACTCTGTCTCATTGATCCTTGCTAGAGCCATCTCAGCCAAGCAGAGGAATTTATCCTGCAAAGAAAAAGGCACAATTAGTAATGGTCTTTGAAAAGCTGGTGGTAGGACTGAATCAGTATAAAGAAACCAGTTGACCTTCAACTTGAGAAGTTCCATGCCAAAGTGTGAACATTGCAAATGTCAGGTGTAGGCCTACATCTTACACTGAAAAAAAAGTGGAGTGACATTTACTTAGAAAAACCTCGGTAACAATATTCCACGCAGAAATTCTAAGTACATTTAACAACCTACATTTCAAGTAAATTCTACTTACAGTTCAGAAGTGTTTCTAACTACAGGTACACAAGTAAACTTTACTGTGCATTCTGTTTTTCTTATTTGAGTGTACTCACTATTGCATAGTATTTTTTACTTAAATATACAAGTAATATTTCTTCTTCTATTTAATTGTACTCACTATTGCATAGTATTTTTTACTTAAATATACAAGTAATATTTACATAATATTTCTTCTTCTATTTAATTGTACTCACTATTGCATAGTATTTTTTACTTAAATATACAAGTAATATTTACATAATATTTCTTCTTCTATTTAATTGTACTCACTATTGCATAGTATTTTTTACTTAAATATACAAGTAATATTTACATAATATTTCTTCTTCTATTTAATTGTACTCACTATTGCATAGTATTTTTTACTTAAATATACAAGTAATATTTACATAATATTTCTTCTTCTATTTAATTGTACTCACTATTGCATAGTATTTTTTACTTAAATATACAAGTAATATTTACATAACATTTCTTCTTCTATTTAATTGTACTCACTATTGCATAGTATTTTTTACTTAAATATACAAGTAATATTTACATAACATTTCTTCTTCTATTTAATTGTACTCACTATTGCATAGTATTTTTTACTTAAATATATAAGTAATATTTACATAGTATTCTACCTTTAACAGCAATACCCTGTTAAATATGGGCATAAAAAACATGAAACAATGTACTCTTTAAAACAGCAACTTTATGTTTTGAAACACTGGTAGAATTCTGAGCTAAAAAAAAACAAAAAATCACATTCATATCATATTCAGCACATGACTTTGCAAGAAAACTAAGTGCAATCATAGACAGCTATGAACTGCATTGTTGTAGTTTAGCTGCAATATAGGCTATATGTAACATCTAACATTTACAACATTTACAAAAGAGCAGCAAGGTGATGAAGGGACCTTTAAAGACAGCGCCACTGCAGCGCATGCACACTTCTTATCTCATAATTATGACTTTTTATCTCATTATTTCGACTTTTTTATCTCATAATTATGACTTTTCATGGGGATTTTATTTTTTTCAAGTGGCGGAAATGGGCTTCCATAAAAAGTGTGTTTCTGAGGTAAAATATTAACTACAATGATATGATGTATTTTTTGGATACTGTCTTGAGTTCAAATGTCTAGGAATCCAAACTAGTATTATTAGAATCACTGTTTTGTAAGCTACAAATATAACTAGCTAAATATGGGTCAAGCCAGAGCCATATAATAGAAGAGTTACGACAACGGAAGTCCAAAAACGGTTATCGTCACGTGGTTCATGTAGACGAGGATCGTTCCCCGGAAGTTCATGGCGGGCAATGTGAATGCATTGATAACAGGAGATAGAACTACGATTTTTGGTAATTATTAGTGAATAAAGGTTTTGATTGGCAATATTTATACAACAAATCGATATGTGTATGTATTTACATCAATATGTTTTAAAAAATAAAATAGAATTTGCTAATATTAAGTGATAATATTAGGATTAGTGTGAACAACTAGTTTACATGTTACTAACAGTGCCTTGGTTAAAGAGCCTGTTGCTGTTTATTTATAGCTTTGAATTCTTTCAAACCAATATTATCTTCTTAAACTTGTATGGTAGTCAGGAGCATCACTTTCTAATGTTTATTGATACATTTAGAGGGAGGGGATCTAAAGTAATGCTTTAAAATTCAGATTGGATTCATTTCTACCATTTTCTTAAATTCATGGTAGTTTCAGTAATCCTCTGGTAATTGAGGACACAGGTTATCTAAATGACTAATGTCATCTTTATGGCTTTCAGAAAGGACAGGAGACCGACAGGTGACTATCAAAGGACTAGCAGCAGCAGCAGCAGCAGCATGATGATGATGATGATGATGTTAAATGTGTTGTTTTAGGAACATCCATTGCAAATACATGGAATTCAATAAACATTGAATAGCATATCATGCCGTTTGTCGGTGCATTTTCCTCCGTGTTGTCCTGGTTTGCTGTGCTGCCTCCTAGTCGCCACCATGGTTTGCTGTGCTGCCTGGGGATGCTCCAATCGCTCAGAGAAAGGAGTACGAATGTACGACTTCCCCACTGACACAGAGCGGAGGAAGCAGGAGCAATTTCACGACCAACAGCAAAAAAATATGTGATTTATATACAAACACTGCATTTGCACTTTTTCACAAAACGAAAACCACACCATTGGGAAAGCTTAATGTTTTGTTTAATACAAAAAAAACAGGGAAAGGCTTGAAAAACACAGAGTTGAGACTCAGGGTGCAGGGTGAGGGTCTCAGTGCAGGTATTCAGGCTCCATTGAATCCCCCTCTGGTTCTTGTGCTGAAAGAGGGAGTAACAGACGGGAGAAAGGGTTATACACACCTATATAGCACACCTATTGGATGGGAAATTGCCTTGGGCAGATAAGGTGTGGTCTCTGTTCCCAACTGAAGTTATGGAACTTTATTATTTGTGAGTTTAACAAAGTATGACAAATGGCATCAGTAACAGATGTGATATGAATTTCTATAAAGTTGTCTCACATTCTTGGTCATATTTTATATACAGTATGTAATGAGTATAACATGTCCAGTAAGTATAAAGTGTTTCCTAATACTGTGTATTCAACCACTATGGAATATGTATGTGGGCAGACAAAACTGAGTTGTTCTGTGTGTGAAGTAACCTCAAGTCACTCGTTTGTCAAGACAAAAAAGGGCAAGACTAGGCTGAGAGCAGAGGCTATACCCACCATCTTCGTGCATCGCCCTGTGGTCAAAAAGAGAAGGGCCCCTGCACCACAATTCACCCCGGGACCTGTATCTACAAAGCCCATAGCTCATGATCACAGCGATAGTGTGAAAGGTGACACAGGTATAATAAGTATGAACTCTTAGTAACAAAAGTAATATTTATTATTTGTAAGTGGTATAATATTTTAAATGTTCAAACATTTACAGTGCCATGTCTTCTACTTACATTAGTCTCAAAGATTGAAGGAAGAAGGGAAGGGATCACTGCCCTCCACCTGCCAGCACCCAGCCAGAGGAGCGCAAACAACAAAAACAAGCAAGGTGTCCCGTCATAATAATAATAATAATGGGTTCCATTTATAAAGCACTTCATATTTGAATTCAAATCCTGAAGTGCTATGTGCTAGTGCTAGTGTCATGTACCTGGAAGTTTGGGTTGGCAAAATGGAGTAAGAGAGGGACTTGAAAAACCTTGGTGGCTCTCTACTCATGTTGTTACAGTTGTCTTGGTTACAGCTCTCAAGTTTTTTTTTGTGCCATTTCCACATCTTTAGAAAATATGAAAAAATTGAAGTGAAATCAACCTCTTCTCTGGAGAACAAACTTTGATTTCTCTGTCTTGTGAGTTTGCAGTCTTGCAGTTTTGCTCCTCCACCTGTAACATCACTGCCCCTCCACCTGCCATACAGTAGGTTACTAACAAGATTACTTATATAATACAGTGATCATAGAATACATGTTTAGTATGCTTACTTATATAAAACAGTAGTATTAAACTTACCTTGTGTTTTCACTCTCACTTAAGTCCCTCTCCCTTTGCCATCAATCCAAAATCAGCTGAGCTGCAACATTATACAGACAGGTAATAATCAACAGAATCACAAGGACACAATATGGCTCTGCTAAAAACACTCACTCTTACACGCACCAAAGTTATATTTATCTAATATTTAACTCCCTCCACCCCCGCATACAATCCCGTTTAGAAAACCCTCTTCTATAATTCAACAATGTTGGACCAAATGACATTAAGAGAACGGAATTTACAATTGAAAGGCTGTTCAACGTGTGTGCTAACTTGCTTCAGTATCCTAGCTTGATCTGTTATCTGTAAACGTTCCCTAAATCTACTAATTTAGGGATAATCCACTGACATCCTTTAATACACATGTTCATTTGAATCAGATGTACTGATAATATCCGCAATAAAAATCTTTAAACTTCTTCTTACCTTTAAAAGTCCGTCACGAATGGTGTATTATGCTGCAACTCTACAGCTCTGCTAGCCTTGGCGCTAACTTCCGGGGAACGATTGAGAGGCTCCACGATCCGCCATTGCTGTAAAAAAGTGGTCCATTGGAGTGAACGGAGATGTCATAACTCTTCTATTATATGGCTCTGGGTCAAGCTAACAACCAGGCAGGTTCACAGGGGGTGGAAGCCAGACTGGTGGTCCTGGGACGGTTGTAACGGGACGGTTGTAACATGGCACTTTTACAATGATGGCTCATTTGCTTGAATGATCAATTGTTTATTCAAGCATACAGTTGTATTGTTGATTGGTGTGCATTGTCCCTGTAGAAATAAACAAAATATAATACTGTACAGTAGGCCTAAAGTGTGTGTGTGTGTGTGTGTGTGTGTGTGTGTGTGTGTGTGTGTGTGTGTGTGTGTGTGTGTGTGTGTGTGTGTGTGTGTGTGTGTGTGTGTGTGTGTGTGTGTGTGTGTGTGTGTGTGTGTGTGTGTGTGTGTGTGTGTGTTTACAGTATGCCAAATGTCAGAAAGAGGAAGACAGACAGGGGAGTGCCACTTGCTCTGCTGCAGGGGGCCTCAAATGAAGTTGAGAAGGGCAAATCATTCAGGGAAGTGGCAAAGTCCCTGGATATATGCCATGTCACCCTGTACCGGTTCCATACAAAGAGGCTGAGGTTGGAGAGTCAGGGATCACAAACACCCCCAAGAGTAGGCTACTAGACACCAAAGAAGGTGTTCTCAACAGAGCAGGAGATGATTTTGAGAGACTACCTGATGGAGGCAGCTGATTTGTATTATGGTCTCAGCTCAAAGGAGGTAGGTCTACATCATTAAGGTAGAATAATAGGCTATCTATACTGAACAAAAGAAAAGTAAGTGATCAAATATGTTGAGGCCTAGTGAACAGACAAGTGAAATATTTTCCAATGTATATTCATTTTTCCTCCCCACTGTTCTCACAAACTACAGCCCTTAGATCGCACTGTATACGGGCCACTGAAGAAGCACATCAACAGCCGCTGTGACAACTGGATGAAGACTCATCCAGGATCCACAATGACCATTTACGATCTGCCGGGCATTGTGAAGAGTGCCCTTGCTCATGCTGCAACGCCATCAAATATCCAGGCAGGGTTCGCGTGCACTGGAATTTGGCCTTTTAATAGAGATATTTTCAGTGACATCGACTTTATGCCATCCCAAGTCACAGACCGCCCACCACCAGAGCCTTCTACCAGTGCAGCTCCAACACTAACTGTGGCAGCCTCCTCTCCTCCACTCGCAGCCTCCTCTCCTCCACTCACAGCCTCCTTTCCTCTACTCGGAGCCTGGGACATCATCCTCTGCAACGCCTTTCTCACCCATGTCCATCCGTCCACATCCAAAAGCTGGACCAAGGAAGCAGACCACAAAGGGGAGAAAAAGAAGAGAAACCGCTGTCCTCACAGACACTCCTATGAAAAATCTACTCGAGGCTGAGAAAAAAAGATCTAATGCAAAGAAGTCTAAAGCAAAGACAAAAATCTATTTCTGCAACAAAAAAAAGCCCAACAAGAAGCAGAAGATGCAGGACTCATCTGATGAAGATGAGGCCCAATACTGCATTGTGTGCCTGGAGAGCTACTCCAGGTCCAAGGAGATCTGGCTGCAGTGTTGCTCCTGTAAAGCCTGGGCACACAAGGACTGCACAGATGGAAGTGCCTTTTACACCTGCCACAACTGTGAATCTGATTAATTCTGGTGTTCTGTTTTAAGTTCTGTTCATTGTTCATTATTTGATGGAGGATGTGTGAAACCTTGAAACCCCATTAAAATCTTGTTATCTAATTTGACAGCTTTCCCCTATTTTTTGTCATGTAGTGTGAAAAAAGGTAACCGTTATTAACATGTTACAACCGTGCCTGGCATGTGCTACAACTGTTCCTGTACACAAGGACAGTTGTAACAGTTGAGTTTTAAAAAAAAAATACATTTTCCAACCTGTACTTATTTCATAAAAACATCTTAAATACATTGTTTCAGTAGCTGACATATTGATAATGTATAATATAGCAAAATGGCTATCCTATTGTAAATGGTTTTTTACTTATTGGGGAAAAACCCAAAAAGTGTTGCAACTGTCCCATGGTCTCCCCTACTTAGTTACCTTCTATCAGTCATAGACACTTTCAAGCTTGATACTTGAATCTGTGCTTTAGCAACCTGCATTTTAAAGAGGACTTTTAAACCCTGTTAACCTCTTGTTGTTGGTAGCCTACTTTAGCCTACTTCCGTAAATGTTTTTAATACCAATTCCACATCTGTTAATTATATAGTTTAATCTAATAATAATTATTGCTACCTCGTTTTTGAAAAACCTTACTCAACTATAACAATTTATAGAAAGACATAAGTGTGTGTTTAAGAGCTTGGATAAGAGAAGCAAAACAGCGCGCATTCCACTGTTTCAGCAAATTAATGAGTTGGATATAGAGCCAACAGCACTTTACATCCCAGAGAAGTCGTTCCCTCGTCGGGCTGAGCCAATCACTGAGTTCCGCTGAACCTGTGCCACTCAGGGCGGGAGAGCGCTCAGCCAATAGGAAAACGCACAGGATTTCGGTCTCGATGCGCCATTTTACCGCGTCCACAGCGATCCGGCAAGATGGTTTGCTTTGTCTCCCCTGATCCCCTGATAACTGACTTTTATTTTCTATCATATATGTCAAATGTTTACATCCATCAAACCACTGGATATTTTATTTCATACATTATTTTACACCTTTCATCTCAGGTCTTTGTCACTCCTTCTTGGTTGCATTGATTCCTAATTGTGCTTTTTAAAAGTTTATGAATGTAAATACATTTTTTAATGCATTTGCTCAAACAGCTATTACAAGTGGACTGGACAGTTTTACTTCAATGATGAAGATGAATTGCTAATACCAAAAGCATTATAAACAGAGAAGCTGGGAAACATTTACTTTACCAACAAACCACTGTGCCATAATTTATTTATATAAATACACAACGACAAAAACCAAATATTTAGGAAAATAAATATATCAAGTCTTACAATAAATAGAAATACCTTAAATATGACATGTTAATAATATAATACATTTGATCACCCAAAAATCAAGATTTTTTTTCACAGGTCTTGATCTCCAGAAGAGCTTTCAGGGTAATTTCAACACTTGTCGTGTTCAGGACACAAGAGGTGGTGTGATTCTGAAAGAAAATGTTAAGGACAATTTTAGTTTCAAGCGCAGAACAAAACTAAATACGAAGTAAAGTGATAAACAACATGTTGGACATCAAAAAGCATATTCGTTGTTAGACTGTGAGCCTCTTGATTCACTAATTCTCATTTAATGATTAAAAAGTACATCAATCCCATTGAATTCCTCCTTACCCGGTTGTATTGAAGCAACTGACGGATTAGTTTGTCTGTTTTGTTGAACAACTCTGTCTCATTGATCCTTGCTAGAGCCATCTCAGCCAAGCAGAGGAATTTATCCTGCAAAGAAAAAGGCACAATTAGTAATGGTCTTTGAAAAGCTGGTGGTAGGACTGAATCAGTATAAAGAAACCAGTTGACCTTCAACTTGAGAAGTTCCATGCCAAAGTGTGAACATTGCAAATGTCAGGTGTAGGCCTACATCTTACACTGAAAAAAAAGTGGAGTGACATTTACTTAGAAAAACCTCGGTAACAATATTCCACGCAGAAATTCTAAGTACATTTAACAACCTACATTTCAAGTAAATTCTACTTACAGTTCAGAAGTGTTTCTAACTACAGGTACACAAGTAAACTTTACTGTGCATTCTGTTTTTCTTATTTGAGTGTACTCACTATTGCATAGTATTTTTTACTTAAATATACAAGTAATATTTCTTCTTCTATTTAATTGTACTCACTATTGCATAGTATTTTTTACTTAAATATACAAGTAATATTTACATAATATTTCTTCTTCTATTTAATTGTACTCACTATTGCATAGTATTTTTTACTTAAATATACAAGTAATATTTACATAATATTTCTTCTTCTATTTAATTGTACTCACTATTGCATAGTATTTTTTACTTAAATATACAAGTAATATTTACATAATATTTCTTCTTCTATTTAATTGTACTCACTATTGCATAGTATTTTTTACTTAAATATACAAGTAATATTTACATAATATTTCTTCTTCTATTTAATTGTACTCACTATTGCATAGTATTTTTTACTTAAATATACAAGTAATATTTACATAACATTTCTTCTTCTATTTAATTGTACTCACTATTGCATAGTATTTTTTACTTAAATATACAAGTAATATTTACATAACATTTCTTCTTCTATTTAATTGTACTCACTATTGCATAGTATTTTTTACTTAAATATATAAGTAATATTTACATAGTATTCTACCTTTAACAGCAATACCCTGTTAAATATGGGCATAAAAAACATGAAACAATGTACTCTTTAAAACAGCAACTTTATGTTTTGAAACACTGGTAGAATTCTGAGCTAAAAAAAAACAAAAAATCACATTCATATCATATTCAGCACATGACTTTGCAAGAAAACTAAGTGCAATCACTCATCCCTGACATCCCTTGCTTTTAGTGTTATAGAGAATAATTACACAATATCTAGTTGTACAGTGGCCCTGAGAATTCAACGCACACAAGAAAACATACAAAACACAATCAAATGAAGAAAACATCTTCACCAATTTGACATGTGCAGCATTGAGCTGCACATGTCAAAGCACAACAAATGAAACTGTTTCCAGGGGAAACTAAAAAAGTGCTGTGTCAAGAACCCCCTCAACAAGGTTTTGAAACATTATCTTAACAATATACAAAACATGTAGTTGTACAAAGTGGGCTCAGGCAAAACATATGAAAAAGGTCACTGTTGCTAGGCACCATAACTACCAAGTATTTCCTCTGAACTGCAAGTTGAAGAAACACCTTTGTATACACTTAGGCTACAAGTTTGTTGCACAATGCATGGACTTTTGGAGACATCTTCAGGACATTTAGCTCAAGAAAGAGCTTCTGAAATACTTCAAAAGTGTATTTCATCTTCGGTGGATAACTTAAGTTCATTGCATATATGAAGCCTGTGAGCAGAAGGCAAGCCTTTGACACACACATCTGCAGTCATCAAGAACCTCACTTCCCTCGATGATGATGGACACATCGGCAGGGCCTTCGTGTGCTGCACTTCCACGGAGGACAACTATTTTCATGACGTGCTCAGCATAGTCCTCTCTGACGAATTCTTTGCTCACATCCTGTCAAAACATGTGAATCGGTGATGAGATACACTATACTGTACATGTTTTATTTGAAGTGACTGAATATGCAAAAGGTCATTCATTAGGTTAAAGTGGCCATTTAATAGGGCTGAACTACCAATCAAAATGTTATCGAAACTGCAATATTGCCTACAACAATTTTCAAATCGCAGCAGGTGCGATATTTGTAAAAGGAAAAATGTAAAGAAAACCTTTTTGTTTGCTACAAATCCTCGCAAAAATCACACCATGATCATTTAAAAATGTTTCAATGAAAATGAGAATAATGATGATAATTTCCTGATATCGCAATTGCAATATCAGTTAAAATAATTGCAATTACATTTTTTTTTTATATTATCGTTCAGCCCTAGTATTTAACCAACTATTGATGTTATAGTTCCTTTCCTTTTGTAGATAAAGACGGGGTAAGTTATGTAGGGAATTTGTAGTCACTTTTATTTCTTGGTTTAAAAAAGCTGCTCTGTTCCAAGCAGGAAGTAAAAGCTAGTATAGTACTGGATTCAGTTTAGCGAAAATGAGGTGGGATCGGGGGTTTAAAGGCTCACATCTTCAATTCTACTGAAAACCAAATTATGAATCAGAATGTAAAAAAAGATCATTAGAGAAAGAATGAAAAAAAGAATGAATGGAATAAAGTAAAATGTTTGCTTTTATTTTAAATATATTAAATACCAATTTATTTCATCTAAATGTTAACTTAATTAAAAGGACATGCCTTTTCCACATACTGGCATGAGTCACTAACTTGTAGAGATATCCATGTACAACAATCATCAGAACATTTACCTGGTAGTCTTTGATGAGTTCCTCTGGAGACTCTCCAAGGAACTCCATCAAGCAGCGGATGATGGCATCTCGTCTATCGTCTACATGTAGCTGTTAAAACAGACAAGTACATTATTGTAGAGAGAAAGCAAAAGATGTTGCGTAATGGTCAATTGAACCTGCTACAAAATAAGGCACCAACTAGGTGCAAGGATGCAAAGCAGGATCAAGCTGTGCATACAAATGAGTTGATACACATTTAACTTAAAACATCCTATGATGTGCCAAATGAAACCCAGGGTCAGTTGGGTAGATGCCCTGCTGGCTTTGGGTCTTGGTCAGGCCGGCCAGATCATTACATTATTATTATTATTATTATCTTTTCTCAGTGAATAAGAGCCCAACATACATTGATCGATTGCAATTGTATGAATTTTACACTTTACCTGACTGAGTGAATCCAGCAGGGGTCTTATTTTTGTGCCTGCAACTCCGCCTTTTGTCCCAAAGATCTCCTGCCGTTTTGGGGTGTAAAAGTCCAGTTTGGTCAAAAAGGTTGACTCGAGATGAACTGTTGTAATCCTTTGGAACTCCTCTTTGATCTGAAACAACAAGGTGATAAAAACATTAAATGTTTAAACGAACAAGGGCAATCTGTATAAAGACAAGGGACTGAGTTGCAGCGTCCACCATTTACATGTTTTAGCCTGTAGTGCTTTAACAATCCTGTCCTTTTGTTAGATTCAAAGCTACATGTTTTGCTCACCCATCTAGTGGAATCTGAAAAAAACACAAATGAATTCAATCTTTAAACCTCTTGAAACTAAACCATGTTACAAAAACATTTATATGTCAACTTAAACTTCTAACAGTACTGAGTTGATGAACTTACTCTGCATTAGCTGTCGAAGACGAAATTGCTGAATGACTCAATTTCCCTTGGTAACCTGTGAAATATATAGAAAGTACATTAGAAATGAATTATGTAAATGACAGAACTTACTGTCTTGCAATTTATTGCTTAAATATGAACACAACAATATACATTCAGAGCCATTTTTATCATGTAAAATGTTATTTAAAAAATAATTAATAGTCAACTCTAATGTCTAACACTTAATGTGGAGAAAGAGATGTCCTGTATGGGTTGATTGTGCGTTGATCTGTTGGTAATGCCTCGGGGTTCCGGTGGGCATGTAAACAAATGCATAATGCTACGCTATACTTTGCGGCCTCACCCGGTTGCATAGCGACGCTTATTGTTTAGGTATTTTAATAAGCAGGTAGTCTATCATTATCTAGAACTAGCTGGATCTGAGCGATATGGACATAAACGCGAGTGAAGTCTACTCTGACGGGAGAGAGAGATCAGCTGCTGCTGACGAGTCGACACGCAGCTCTGTATGATCACCTGCAGCGGTGAGCGGAACAAAACACACACTTCAGGTTACAATATTATACGTAGCTATTTTAATGACCTCTCAAACTACCTAAAATAGTAATATATATGTTTAGTTTTACTGTCGGGTCACTCATTACTGATCCTCGAGCTGCTGATACTGGCGGGCTGTCAGAAGAGGGAGAGCGCTCCATTTATTATTCCCGTGTTATTGTACATTTCTGTTCACTTTTGAATAATGTAGTTAATCTACTATAATTAGTTTGTTTAATATCGAATCATTTCAATTTGTTTTAAAGCTCAATAAATAACAAAGAAGACCTTTGACCGGCACTCATTTTGTCTGGAAGATTTAAACTTTAACGGACATGTTGACCGGCGAAAAAATATTCTAACAGGAACTCACATACAACTTGTCACTGCATTCAAGGCTAATCAATACTCAAAGTAATAATAACGTAATAATACTTTTATCCAAAATACAACCGTTCAATACATTGACAGACCTGCCTCTACACGGGAACGTTTGCGTTTATGCACAGTACGCGTGTTCTAAAAAGTCTTCCGTTCACACGCATTTGTTTAATTTAACGTGTCTGTTCAGACGAGACCGCTCGACCCGCTGTAGTACATATGCCAGGCCTGTAAGTGGCGCTGCTGCCGCCACAAAATATACCAAAAACAGTGAAGAAGACCCGGAGCATGGTTGCCCTTCTGTTTATGCCCCGCGGTGGATTTAGCAACATGTACTAGTTCATGTAATTCTCCATGTCCACTTGTTGCTGGTGGTTGTGGTAGAGGAGCTGTAGATTGTTCACTAACATCGGTAGCACGGTCGAGCTGTAGATGGTGTACTAACATCTGTAGAATGGTCAGTAGCAGTAGCGTTAGCAGTAGCACTGACAGTAGCTCTCGTGTAAACGGAGTCTCAGCGCTCACAGCTCCTCAGATCTGTTCAGAAACTAGACAAAAGTGAAACTAGTACAAACCACAGACTTGTCAAAGCATTAATTCATGGTTTTTACTAACCGGTATCAGTATGTTGTTACGGGCCGGGACAAACCAAACTGCGCTACGTGCTGCACTGGAAAAGCGCCAACAGTGAATCCATGGAGGCAAACACACTCACCTTTTAAATCGCGCTGTTCATGTCATTGCAAATATAATATTCCTTGACCACTTTGTCCTTCTCTAGGCTGCAGTGAAACTGACTGCATCACGTAGCGTCGCACATACTGTTGAGTATTTCTTTTGTTGAGCTGGAGCCATGAACACCCCCCTCTCCCGAAATAAAAAACTATTCAAATGTTTAAGAAGTGCGCCAGTGCCATAGTTTCCATTATAAACGGCGAATGTTGTCGGAGTCGAGAACTTTGAAGTTTCAAATAAGCCTTTAAAAAAAAATATATTACATCTGATGTGTGGAACTTGCATGACACCGGGCTAAGTTTGCTAGCACGATAACGAGCTAGTTAGCCAGCTATTCTGTCGGCTAATGTTAGCTAACTTGGCTTTACATTTTTAATAACCAAATACTGACTTCAGCTGACAAGCTAATAGGAATGTAACAAGTTAACCAAGCACATAAACATACTCACATGTCTCCACCTCGATGAATATTCAAATGAAATGGTCGACCAAGCAGTCTTCAAGTTCCACTCAAATGTCAACCTTCTGAGTGGACTGTCCGTGCTTGACTGCGGGGACAATGTGCGCGGGAAATACTCTCCCCTGACGTCACCCACAGTTAACTCGCATTTCCCATGTACATTTCAATAGCTTTAACAGGTTGTACAGTAATACAATAATTTAGGTAATATTTACTTAGTGCTATTGTTAAAATTCACTTATGAAAATGAAGATTCAAAATTACTTAGAAACACAAGTAACACATTAAATAAAAGGAGACATTTTGAGTAAAATTACTGAAATAGTAATGTATTGTAGAATTTAAACATATAATCAAAGTAATATTTACAAAGCCAAAAAGTCCTTTTTTTCAGTGTATACAGTGGAAGCTTACCTAAAATGGCTTTATACAATAATACAAACCAATGCTGTATCCTACGCATATAAGTGAGGACCATCCAGTTAGGCTATACGGTGTGCAATGATGAGTCCTCTAGGGTGCATTTGATATGTATGCAGTGCAGCATGGTAGAGTGGGTCAAGTTTGGCCAAAACAGTGGGACAGGCAAATCTATAGATTGTATCACTGTAGTCAAGCTGGGACAGTCTTAAGTCTGTAAAGGAAGCCAAGAGTGAATTTCAATTTCTTAGTTAAAACTTCAATGTGGTGTTTAAAGTTTCGATTTCTGTCCAACCAAAAGCCCAGATATTTGTATGTATCAACAAACTCAACAGAGACGCCAGCAAGGGTGTCAATGGAGAGGCAAGAGGACGCTAACTTGGGAGCAAAAAGCATTGCTTTGGTTTTCTTACCGTTCAATAGCCGTTTAGAATCAAGAAGCGCATGCTGCAGCATGATAAAATCTGATTTAAAAGTGGAAACGGCCATATCCAGAGAAGGAGCACATGAGTATAAAATAGTGTCGTCAGCATACATAGGGAGGTTGTGGCTCAGTGGATAGTGTGCTGATCTTCGGATCACGGGGGCACAGGGCCACTGGTTTGAATCCTGCTGCGGTCAATATTCAGCTGTGTCCTTGGACATGACACTTCACCCTAAATTGTTCATGTGGGGATTGCCCACAGTATTGTGTAAGTCGATTTGGAAAAAAGCTTCTAACAAGTGACATTTAATAATATGATTGGTGAAAAATTGCATCTGATTACAAATATCGTTTACATATGATAAAATGAGCAAGGGCCCCAAAATAGAGCCCAGTGGAACTCCCTTTTCCAAGTTGACAGGCTCAGAGACAGTACTACCCAACCTGACGCATTGAGTACGGTCAGTTAGAAAACTCTGAAACCAGCAAATGGCGTTATGACCGAAAGGAGACACAAACATAACATTAGACAGAAGATGGAAAACCTTGTCAGATAAGATGGAAAGAACCAATAACGGTGTAAATTTGGTGACAGTACAACTATCTTGGACAAAGTTATAGTGGGGGTTGCCAACTCCGGAAGCACCAACACCTGGTCTAAAATGCTTTAGTGTGCACAAACTACACGGGGACAGCAAACACCAGTGTGATTTTGGTGGGAGTACGACCACCCTTGACGAAGTTATAGTCGGGGTGCCAAACCAGGCAGCTGCACCACCCTCTACGCTCTAAGTGATGATGTCACGCTCTCTAGCCCTGAAGAGTCCATTATATAATCTACAACGGCCTGAACATTTACCAAAACTTAATTGTTGATGAGTCAAAAACTCTAAAAGATATCAAAAAGCTGAATGCAAATGTAATAGCTGAATGTTTTGTGACCGTTTCAAAGTTGGAATGAAGTCTGTAGCTGAAAGTATGCTGAAGTAGTTAGACGGCGAAATCTGGTTGAAATAATCAATCAATCAGCAACTGTATTAACCCCGCAAGGGGCAATTGGTTGTGAGCAGCTTATGTCATGTCCACAGGCAGGAACATACAGGAAGAAAGCACAATAATAAGATGCGGAAGAATAAAGATTTGAAGAACAATAGTTGAACAGCATTCGCACTCATAAGTATGTCGAACAGTAGCCTGTGTGTGGCTTCGCCAGTCACACAGAGTTACATTATTGCACATCATGTGAACAACATCTTGTTCTTTCTTCTTTCTTAATTCTGAGAGCCATGTTCGTGCTCAACTCTGACTGCATTTTACACATGTCTGCTCACATGTCTGCACAGCCCTCCACTTTAAATATAATTCACTGTAGTTTGCCATATATTGTCATATATTCATCGTCCTAAGTGTTTTAGTTTTTTAGCTTTTCAGGTCTTTTTAAATTTGGTGTAAATACTTCTTTTAATTATCTTTATATTTTTTACCTACGATGGCAACTTGTCTTCTTGGATTGTTTATGTTCGTACCACCGGACACCAAAGCTAATTCCTTGTATGTGTCAAAGTATCCGGTAATAAACTTGATTCTGATTGTGATGTACGTCTGCTCGTCCTAAAGCCTCTGCTTTGCACTGGTGGTCTCAGGGGGGGTCAGGGGGCAAATCATGTTCAAACTCAACGTCTCTTGGATGTTCCTGCTGTTTTTGGTTTCAATAATGGAACAAAAAAACATTTCAGAAACTTCAATGAAACTGTTTGTTAGAAAACCTGAAGTTTTTAACTAAGAGGTGAATTTGAGGTTAACTAATGGATAAGTTCATTGATTGATGTGAATAAGAGGGTTTTAATCAGCCACCGTTTAACATTTTAAAGACTTCATTAGATTGATCTTTGTCATTTTGAATCAGGATCTTTATAATAATGATGAAATAATAACTCCAGAGAGGCCAGAGATGCTCCTGCTGTGAAGCACACCGAGTGGAGACATGTGGGGGAAAGCTGAAGAGCGTTTGTTGTTTTAATTCGGGGAAGCAGAGATCACAATAAGGTTTGTGTGTAATGCTCCTTTTACATATAATGTGTTTTGGACTGGGTTTAATCTCATTAATCCATTAACATATGTGTATTTAAGAATAAGAAGTGAGTAGTGCTGGGTGGGTTCCTGTCAGCTCTGAGTTCAGTGGGCTGTGTCAGTCTCTTCCTCTTCAGCAGCTGCAGGTGGTTCCTGCTGTAACAGCTCAGAGTCTCTGCAGTCTGACTGAGGGAGGTTTTTGTACGACGACAAATCACTGTGTGAACACATAAGCACTGTTGATGTAGTGGTAACTCTGACAGTAATAAACTGCTGCATCTTCAGCCTTCAGTCCAGTGATGGTCATAGAGAAGTCAGATTTGCTTCCACTGCCACTAAACCGAGGTTCTGTTCCTGATTCACGTGTGCTCGTATATCTTATCAGGAGCTTTGGAGGCTGTCCAGATTTCTGTTGATACCAGAACATACAATAAACATTAGGAATATCTGTGCTGGTTTTACAGGTGAGAGTGACGGTGGATCCTGGAGCAGACGTCTCGACTGCAGGCTGAGTCACAGTCACAGTCTGACCGCTGCATCCTGCACACAGAAACAGATCATTGATTTCTCAGCAGAAAGAAAGGAGAGGAAAGGCAGAACATGATGTCTGAAATGTTGCTGAGTGAATGAACCTGTGAAACAGCAGCAGGCCAGCGTCCAGATGAGGATGGTGATGAGAGTCATGGTGCTTTCTGCTGACTGACACATGTGAGTCCTGCAGTGTTGAACTCACAGGACTATAAACCTTCTCAGTTCACTGGAGGATCAGCTGACCATGCAAAGCCTCCTCTCTATGGAAATGATGTCTCTGCTCTCAGCACACTGAAGGCAACGTGGGACACGAAACCAGGAGGAACACTGTCTGGATTTACACCGTCTATCATCTGAATGGAAGAACATATTTATATCAGGAGTGGAGATGAGGATTTGAGTTTGTGTCCACTGTGGTTGGTATGATATGTCTGTCTGTCTGACATTAACATACATGCAGAGATTCACTGTCGATAAATAACATGTTTCAGTTCTGTTTCAAAGCATGTGTTAATAACTATTATTGAAAAGCCTCGTGTTCATTTAACCGTGTAGAAACTAATATAAAACTGACAAAGTTAGTTGTGTAGAAGACTGTAATGGCTTCTCTGGCAGGTGTAGAAAAGTGATGAGAAATGACATAAATCATCTTAATTCTTCCAGAGATGTAATCCATATCTTTAGAAAAGCTTTGTTGATTTGAAACCTGTATGTGTGTCTCTGTTATCAGTGAGATCAGGGAGCTTTCTCACTGATACATGCTTGCTGACAGTGCAGGAGGTTTTTGTACGGCCACTCAATGAGTTTGTATCACTGTGGTACACTTTTGGTGGAGGAACCAAACTCATCGTTGACTGTAAGTACCAGAGATTTGTATTGTATACAACTTATAGCAAATATATAACTTTCATTCATTATTAAATGAGACTCAACTTCACATTTTCTTAGATTCCATTGTTATATTTTTTTATTAAGCTCCTCTTGTAATCGGAAAGGAACCTTTGCAGACTTCTATATCAATTGTTCGTTTCGTACAAATACATTTTTTAACGCAAATAACTTGTTTATTTTCTATATTATATTTTATTATCATAACAAATTTATATCAATTTTTGTATTCATTAAGATTTGTTAAAGCGTGACGTCTCCGCCACATTCAGTTTTACATTTGTAGTTCACAATATTGTATTTATTTACATTATTTATCTATTGTCTATTAAAATATCAACTATTTTGTTGAATTCAAGTTAAATACGGATTCATGTTAAACTTGTGATTGTATCAGTTAATGCAGCTTGTCGTCGTGTTCACGGTTCATTGATTTGACATGCAGTGAAAAGGAAGTGAAAGAGACAGATGATAAATGTTTGAACTGTTTTCACTTGAGACGTTCAGCTCCGTCAGTTTAAAGAACATCACACGTGAAGATATTCAATCATTATTATCAATGAATCTTTAGCTTGCACACTTTACACAAAGTCAGTCATTCACTTGAATCACGTGGGGGTCTGATCCTGAGTGATTTGTGAGAGTAACAGCAGCACAACTTGTTCTGTTTCATTTGATGAAATATAAGGATTCAAGGATTCAAGGCTTTTCTTGTCATGTGTACATAGCTCCAGTGCGGATACTTCAATGAGCATCTGAGGTCACAGGCTCCTCCAACAGAGCAGCACAATAACACAGATACAAGAGAGCAAGGAGAGTTAGATACAAGTAATTGGAATATGATTTAATATATAAATAATGTGTACGTTGCAAACAGATGAATGTTATGGATGTTCTTTCAAAAGAAAACACAAGTTTTACTTTTCCTCATCATCATCATCATCATCATCATCATCATCATCATCATCATCATCATCATCATCTTTATTGAAGAGACTCAAGGTCCATTTTTAAAAGACGTACAACACTCAAATGTAAATAAAAAAAGGCAGTGATACCAATGTTTCCACAGAGGTGACTGGTATCGTAAAGTATGACTCAAGGGTTTGACAGCAGCTAAATGACAACATCAAAAAAGGACCTTATAATCAAGTGTTCACTCTAATTCCTCCCTTTTCCTCCCCCCTCCCTCCCTGCTGCAGTGGGTGTGCAGCAGCCCACCCTGAGCGTCCTCCCCCCCTCCAAAGAGGAGCTGCAGCAGGGCAGTGCCACCGTGGTGTGTCTGGCCAGCGGGGGCTTCCCCTCCGCCTGGAAGCTGGGCTGGAAGCTGGGGGACAGCAGCAGCTCCTCAGAGGGGTCCCACAGCCCGGAGGTCCTGGGGAGCGACGGCCGCTACAGCTGGAGCAGCACCCTGAGCCTCTCTGCAGAGCGCTGGAGGGGGGCGTGCTCAGTGAGCTGTGAGGCCAGTCTGAGTGGACAGAGCACTGTCACTCAAAGCCTGGACCCTGCCCGCTGCTCGGAGTAGAGCGTCACTTCCTGTCTGGAGAGGAAGCAGCTGCTTTGCTAGAGATCTTCATGAAGACACACATCTCCTCTGCTCACATGTTGCTGCTGTCTCTGTTCAGTTTTTAGTGTTGCTCTCTAATCCTCACTTCCTGCATATTCTCCTGTTTGTTCATCAGCTCACAATTCAACTGGATTTCATTTGTTTCACTCCAACAGAAACTCATCATTCATCTCAAATGTGGCGTGAGCTTTAAACCATCATTAAATAAAAATGTTGATTAAAATCAGACCGTGTCTTTGTATTTCTTTAATTCATATGTTCATTGTGAGACAGATGTATTAATACCTTCAGTATGAAACCTCGTATTATATTGATATAATTTATGATTGTGGGACAGTTTTTTTTATTCTTTTATTCTACTAAATTCATACAAAAAAAAGAATTATAATTCCAACACACAAAGATGAACACAATTAGTAGAAGCGGGAGGGCTGAAGCATAGCTTATGGGAAGAAGGTCTCCTGTGAATCATCCTAATATAACATTGGCATTATTGCGTCAAAAACCTATAGAAATGAAGGAGTACAAAGAAATAAAGACAACTGGAGAAAAAATAAATAAAAGTTAGGGTAAGAAAACAATAAATGCATATATATAAGAAAAACTATAGGGTCATTTTCTGCACATGTCAAACTTCCATTTTTGAAAATGAAAATACTATAAATAAATATATACATATGTACACATGTACTAGGCAAATTAATATATAATATATGCATATAAATATTATGAACACTTATTTTCAAGTGACTTTGTTTACATTCATATGTTCACACTTACACAACATATACACATGTTCAAGTGTATAAGTACACACATCACATGCACTCATATACACCAATACAAATATTGCAAGGCAATGTCCAGGGCTGAAATAATAATTCAACCCCATAACGATGAAAAGAAATAAGATGGACACACTAAATGTAAAGTCATGTCGACCATATTAAATAAATAAACAAACTGAGAAGGTGTTAGTTCTAAAAAAATAATAATAATAAAAAGTAAAAAAGGATTCCGGGAATACCCAATATTTGTTAGCTGGAGAAATCTCTAAATAGAATTAAAAAATTAAATGTTTTGAACTGTTGATGACAAGTGATAGTTGAAAGGTCTGGGTGAAGTCCATTGCACGTTCTAACTCCTTTATGGATCAGCTGTGACTTGATGGTTGTTCTACAGGGCTTGCTGCACAACCAGTCAGGGTGCCTAGCTGGGTATTTCCTGACTGTGGTTTGGAGCTGCTTTTGAATGTTAGGAGGCATTTTGTTATGGAAAATGTTGTGCATAATCAGTACTGTTTTAAGCTTTACTCTCTCAATACATTTTAATAGATTGAGTTTTTTAAATACTCAATCTGTTAAAATACACAGTGGAGTGTAAACAACAACATTGTCTGTTTACTACTTCAAATGATTTAAATGGTGTTGCGTATGTTTGGACTGAGGTAATATCATTAATTGTTTTGTACAGCCATTCATAAAGTTACTGTTAATATATGTTGATATCAGTGGCTATAGTTCAACAAGAATCTAACTTTCCCAGCTCACTCATAAAGAGACTGAATGTAATGACATTAATATAGTTTAAACAGGGTGTTGAAGAGTGTCTGTGAGTGTGTGTCAGCTTGATTTGGATTCATGGTGGTTCTGCTTGATGACTCTTGTGTTCACTGGACCAGTTCTCCTCCTCTCAGTCTCTTCACCTCTGCAGCTGCAGCAGGACGCTTTGCTTCAGACTGAAGGGGGTTTTTGTACGGCTCTAAATCACTGTGTGAACGTGCCATCACCATGGTTGCCCAGACAATAGTAATCTCCTGCATCAACATCCTTGACGTTACTGATGGTCAAAGTGTACTGAGCACCAGATCTAGTACCACTGAATCTAGGCTCAGTCCCAGAGAACAGAGATGATGATGAGTATATAAGAAGTTTAGGAGCCTGTCCAGGTTTCTGAAGATACCAACTGAGATCATCTTCAATATCTGAGCTCCCTGTAGCGCTGATGGTCACAGTCCCTCCAGGACTAGCAGTCTTGGATGTGTCCGTCTGAGTCAGGAACTTGTTGGCAGAAGACTCTGAAACGAGAAGTGAAATGTTAGATAACCAACAACATGGAGCAGCAGTTTAAATGATAACAGAAAGAGTTAAAGACAAAGCACATTGGATGCAAACATGAAAAGAAAAGACACACATTGAACCACACATACATTACTCCTATCATTTCAGACGATACATGTTCAAAGTCTCTCACCCTGACACAGAAAGCCCAACATGACAAGCAGAGCTACTGACAACATGATCTCCAGTTCTCAGGATGAGTGCAGGAACACGGTTCAGACTCTCCGTGACACAAGACCTTAAAGCTGTGAGGAGCAGTGAAGCATTACAATCATGCAAATGACATGTCACACGTCACACAGACACCTGTCCTCGAGGAACCAAAATGCAGTTGAGGTGAGTTTAGTTACGGTTTAACATCTCTTGAACATCATTTGGTCATTCAGAGTCACTCTGAAATGTGAGGGTAATGCTCTTCGAGGTACTTTCTTTTCTCTGCAAACATCTTTCCTTGTTTCCACTTCTTTCTGAAGTATCTCATGAACAGTTTAACAGTTCCCCCGCTGGCAAATCGATCTGCATTGAACTCAATATCCGCTGAGTGTTTGATTCTCTAGGATGTCCCTTCTTGTTATCAAACCCACTGAATAGAGACACAGCATGCCATGCAACAGAGACATCTAATATCTAACAGGTCAGTCAAGACTGGTTGATGTTACCTCAATGAGGGGCCACACAGAGAAACACATACAAAGGGCTGGGCCACTCACTAGAGGTGAGGTATTCTGCCTCATAAATTAAGTTACAAGTTAAATCAATCAAATGTAGGTAAATCATGTTTGTTACCTGAATATGAATTAAGAAAAAAAGCGCACAGCTCTCGATAGAGTTTCATTTATTTTGTTATAACAAGTGTTGGCAGCTCATTCCTTAAAACAGAAGCCTCAGATTGCTTAAGATAAGGGAAATATGAAGTATATATTTCAAGCTTGTTATGCAAATAAGTTATTGGGCTTTTTTTTATCAAGTAAGATTTGTTAGAAAATGTTTTCAACTTAAATGTATTTGAAAAGTGGGCTTATTAATACATGAATACTACTATGTAATATATGTCAACATATATATTTAAGAAGTATAATATAAGACAAGCTGAAGTTTCAGGTGTGGGCCATATTCCACTATACTTTTAGAATTCGATGAGGGCCAATTAAAAATGTACAAGACAGCCCTGATCTATGCATTGTAATGTATTGCCTGGTTAATAAATGTGCAACACAGTACTAGTCACATAGTGTCACACTGTAGACCCTGTTTTACATTAATCTCTCATCAGAGATGCCCTTTTTTCTGAGTGACCATGTGGGGACCCTCTCATGACATCCAACTATAGGCCCATCAGTATCTTACCCATAGTATCCAAGGTATTTGAGAAATTGATTTTCAAACAAATCATCAATCATCTTAACAACAGCTCCTTTCCACTGCATCCAATGCAATTTGGATTCAGAGCTAATCACTCAACAGAAACAGCAACATGCTTCTTCATGGAGAAAGTTAAGGCATCAATGGACAGGCGTGGGGTTGTGGGGTTCGTGTTCCTTGACTTACGGAAAGCTTTTGACATTGTTAACCACAACATCCTATTGCAAAAAATATTCAACTTACATTTTTCTATAGAATTCACCAACCTCTTTCATTCGTATCTTTCATCCCGCTCCCAATGTGTTCAAATTGAGAACCATAAGTCTAGTGCACTATGTTTGTCAACTGGAGTACCGCAGGGCTCTATATTGGGCCCAATCCTGTTTAGTATGTACATAAATTATCTGCCTTCTGTGTGTGGAGATTGTGATGTATTAATGTATGCTGATGATACAGTTGTTTTTACTCATGGCAAAACCGCAGAAGAGGCTGCTACCAAGGTCACTGATGTGTTGAAGAATATTACATCCTGGCTTAACAATAATTGTTTGCAACCAAATGTCTCAAAGACAGTGTGTATGTTCTTCTCCAAGGGCCACAGCATTATAACAGAACAAGATGTTTTCTTTTCTGGGAGGAGACTTCAGGTTGTCTCAGAGTACAAGTACTTAGGAGTACATATTGACACAAACCTCAATTTCAAAACCCATATCAAAAAGGTCTGCAATAAAGTAAAGTTCAATCTGTCAAATTACAGATACATTAGAAACTTCCTATCATTTGCAGCAGCTAAGCTATACTTTCACTCAATGGTCCTCTCCCACATCAACTACTGTCTCATCAGCTGGTCTAATGCACACTCTACAGCTCTAAAACCACTGGAATCGCTGTATAAACAAGCACTCAAAACACTAGACAAAAAGCCATTCCGGTATCATCATTGTCACATAGTTAAAAAGTATAATCTGTTCAGCTGGGAAAATCTCATAGTTTACAAAAACATCTGCTTAGTTTATAAGATCACTCGTGGGTTGGCTCCTCCTCCTCTGGCTGGCTTTATCAGCCTAAAGTCCACCTCAACCAGGGTTACTAGAGGTGCGGCTAGGGGAGACTGCACCATCCCATTTAGGAAAAGCGCATTCAGCCAGGCTGTCTTTTCATTCCACGCATCCCATCAATGGAATTCAATACCACAACCAATAAGAGAATCCTCATCCTACTACACATTCAAGCACAGTGTTAAAAAGTGGCTCATTAATAATCAACAGTGTCAGCACTGATGTGTGGGTGTAGGTGTGTGTATGAGTGTGTATTGTAAATGTTTTATTTATTTATTATCATAACTTGCTTCTATCTGTATTCAGTGATGTAATCTATTGTAAATGTGTACAATGGTATAACAATGTTGTGGTATTTTTATTATTGCTTTTAGGATGTCTATCACCATCTGGCAAAGGGACTATCGATGAAAACTAGCCTTTTGGCTAATTCGAGTACTTTTACATGTTTTTAATATGTTGATTAATGTACACTGTCCCTTGTTTTAAATAAATCAATTAAATGTATATAATTGAACATCTGGGTTAGGAAAGGGGAACATTTGAGTTTCACTTCCCCTCTGACTGGGGCTCATGTAGTTTCTGTGCATCTGTGCCGGTGGTGCGTATCAGAACCTCAGGTCAGGTCACAGCTCAGCATCGTACGCTGTTTCATACGAGGGAGTTTCTTGGATGACTCAATGAGGCCCACATTAGCTCCCATACAGCAGTCACTTCATGCATCTTCAGCTCTTGGTGGTGGGAGTGACTTTCATTTCTAATCCACTACAGCTCAGAGACAGAGAAATAAAACATAGCTACTGAATGTAAAATATGTTATATGAAGAACAGTTTGAACATTAAACTAAACTAACCCTATTTCTGTAAAGGCTGGTTAATGCACTCTCTGTAGACTCAAATCAGTATCTCACCCTGGATGTAGACTACCAGTACCAGCTGTAACCTTATTTAAAAACTGGATAATTGTGCATCAAGCCCAACAAATCTTCTCTGAGAGTTGTCTGTGTTACATCTGCATGAAAAAACAACAATGCTGCCCTCTTGTGTTGACATAGGAGTAGGTAAAGACATTTGAATCTTTCACATCATGCACAGAATCTGAGATACAGTGACATAAAAGTCCCTTCTTCATCGGAGCAAAGTTGTCTTGTGAGTCTTTATCGCTTTGCAGTCGGCCTGTATAACAATCTAGAGTCTGTCTGGGTCTCTTTGTAGTTGTTTTGCATCTTTATGAAGTAATTTAGCACTTCTTTGTGGCGCCATGCCTCTTTCTCATCATTTTGCATTTCTTTGTGGACTTGTTGCGTCTATTTTCTCCTCTCTCTTTGCTCATTTTGTCTCTAAGTTGCATCGAGCATCTCTTTCCATGGCTTTATAACACATTGTTTTAATTTATTTAACCTTTATTTAACTAGATGAAAACATTGAGACAAATCTCATTTACAATGCTGACCTGGCCAAGAAGGCAGCAACGTTACACGTTCTTACACGTTACACGTTCTTACTGTTAGTTTCACTAGATCTCAGTGCTGCGTTTGACACTGTTGACCACAGCATATTACTAGACCGACTGGAAAACTGGGTGGGACTTTCGGAAACAGTTCTAAATTGGTTTGAATCCT